>NC_044277.2:123677306-124878556 GCF_004027225.2 Strigops habroptila
CTGCAGCCTCCAGCGCTGCCCGCCTTGACCCACGGGAGCAGGTGCCGGCGGGGGGCTGGGGAGAGAAGAGGCCATAAACTGGGATATGCGCCCGCTGCCGCCTCTGCCTCCTCCCGCCCTCCGCTGCGGCTCCTGCCAAACTGGAGCGAGAGTCACCGGCCGGGCCGGTGGCAGCGAGGCTGAGCGCCCCGCGGTGAGCTCGGGCCCCCCGGAGCGGGCTGGCGTGCGGGAGAAGATACCCTGTGTGGGGAGCGTCAGATGGGCTTTCAGTACTGTGGGTAAATAAATGTGTCCACTGCAACACTGGACAAATTCTACAAGCCGCTGCTGAACACATCTGTTCTCTTCATATTCTTCCATTATTGATTTATATTCAGGCAAAACCTATGATGTAAGAGCCTTCTGTCCTTCTAATCTGTAACCTGTGGTGTTGTGGTTTGGGTTTTTATTTTTCCTCTGGCATTTAACATATTGTTTCAAAACCTACATGTAATTTATGATCTTTTGAATTCCGTGTCCATCACATCAGAGAGACAAGGAAGCAGCTTGAAAGGGAGCTCATGACTAAACTGTCAATAAGAGTTTGGATGGTACATAAAAAATAAAATGCCTCGGTTTTTAAATATTCCAAAGTGTATTCATTTCACTTAATTCCAGATTCTGTTGATGATTTAAACAAAGGCAAAGTTCAGCATTTACTAGCCTGAACAAGTTTGTGCATGTGGTGGCTCCGATGGCTTCTCTCTGGGCAATCACCTTATAACAGTACTGCCAGCTTGTTGGAGGGGTTGGGTTTTTTCCCTTGCTTTGTGAGAAGCTGATTCATGAGACAATGACTTGCACAGCTGGCTTATGCTGCGTCCTAGATTTAAAGTCAGGAAAACAATGAACAAAAACTGTGTGGGAATTCATGTATGGTTCACTTTCAACCCAGTATAAGCATGTTCTGGCATGTGGCCACAGTTAAGGCAAGGTGGGAAATGAGTCCTTTTGCCAGATGAAAGGTCTAATCAAGCGGTCACATTCTATGTAATGGAAGGACTGACATTGATGGTTGTGAAAATCATGAGAACTCTGGTTTAATAAATCAATATGTGGAATCTAGTTATAACTTGGCTGGAGATTTTAGCAGGCCATGCATTTTGGAATAATGGATATCCTGTTCTATCCAGAGAGTACAAGATAAAGTCATAAAGTGGATAGGGGTCTGTCATATCAAAAGCTTGCAAAGATCTATGATCATTCAGTTACTAAGGCCCATATCCAAACCCTGTAGTTTTTGCCTTACATAGAACTAAACTATGGAGTTTGCAGCACATTGGGAAATACTGAGATGCTCAACTGCACCTAGATTATCTAAGGAAAAATGTAACTTGGAAACTCCTATGAACAAGTAGCTTCAAGTAGCCCTGGAGCAGGAAGCAGCTTGAACTTGTTTTGAAGACTTTATGTATCATCTGCTGTGGAGAAAAGGTACAGCAGTCCTTTCCACTCCCTGTCTCCTCCTTCTCTGCCAAGCTGCTGGTTAGGAAGCTCCGGAGTGCCAGCAGAGAGAATCTGTGCTTCCCTAGAGCATATGGCCAGCCACTGCACAGGTAAACAAGGAAAATCAAGGACCCCAGAAGCAGTGTTTTATTCATGTAGTGACTGACCACAGCCAGTCTCGGATCTCAATTGTCCTTTGCATTTCCAATCTGTGGAGCTTAGTATTCCCGTATCACCGTATCACCAGTAAACCAAATTTAATCTTATGTTGTCACAAAAATCTACAATCTCAGTTCTCCTCCTTTTGTTATAAATAGCAAAATTTTTTAATAGTTCTTTTTAATTTGTGGTTTCTGGAGTTTTGTGGTTAAATAAGGAGCTTATCTCTTGTTTTAAAAGGAGAAAAATAAGCTTCTAGCCCAAGCAATTAGAAATGAGCTTGAAAATATGAACAAAAATTATTTCAGGTGTACCTATTTTACTTGTAAGTTTGTTTTAAAATAAAGAATATGAAAATAAAAACTTGAAATCTATTGGTTTAAATCCAATACCACAGGTTTGGGAAGGCTGAAATTCACATTACTTTATCCAGCCTTTCTAGCATTCATCTCCTATATGGATAGAGACCTCACTGTGATTCTCCAGCCCCTTTAACTCACTGTGAATAAGGTTTCCAAGGACAAAGGTATTTGCCATGCCGTGTTTCTCACATCAAGGTATGCCCATCCTACATTGCCTGAAGGACCTGATCCACGAGGAATTCTCCAAGCCAGCCCACTAGACCTTGCGGGAAGAGTTGCCTGGTGGTATTTTCAGTCATGGCGAAGCAGATTTGATGGGTAAATAACTAAGTCCAAACACCAAATAGTCTATAAAAGCGAAATTATCCTGGCGGTTGGTGTGGGTGATGCACCCTATCCCAGATGTATGCTCTTAACCATAGACTATACAGTAAACAAGTAGAAAGAATTTATCCTCCTGCAGGTAGTTGTTAGAAAACTGATTTTAGTGCCAGTCTTGTGACTGTGATTTCTTAGCAGAGGCACATTCTTAGATTATATTTTCTTAAGGTTTCTTACTGGCATTCTTAGGTAGCTTCCTACTCAGTCTGTAGGCTTCATATATCCCCTACCTTACTGCCCCCAGGAGGCATGTAAGGAACTTATATTTATCCTCTGAGAAAAGATACCTTTGAAGTGCACAAAGCATCGTAGCATCTAAAAATCTGGAGATGCCATTTATAATACTCAAGCTTTTTGGTGGACCTAGCCCCATTGACTAGTCTTAATTCTGTAGAGAAAAGAGCATAAGGATTCAGCTGTCCAGAACAGATTTTCCAGTGTGAAAAGGTATTTGAAAGGTGACTGGAGAGTGGGCAAGCCCCAAGTATGATGGGAGTTTGATAGTTTCTAGATGGACCATCAAGAGTAAGAGTTGCCATTCAGCATGTACCCTATGCAATCAGAGTGGGAAAAGGCCACTGATACCTAATCAAAAGATACTGCTGTTGATTTTTGTTTTATCCTTCCCCTGTTGCAGTCCCAAGACCAGTGGCAATCTTTACAGTCACCAAGCCTGTATCTTACATGGACAGAGGACACACAGAGCAAGGTTTTGATCAAATTGGAGAAGGCACTTCCTACATTCCCAAAACAGCATAAGAGGTCTGCTTTCCAGGAGCTGCAGCCCCTGCACAGCTACATCAGCTACATGCTGAGTAGATTGGTCTTGCAGGACCAACAGCCTGACGCTGTTGGGTGCTTCAGCAGAGAGGTCTACACACCTGTTCCATGGAAATTAAAGGAAAATATTCCTATTCAGTGTTTTGGGATATGACTGTTTCTATTAAAACCTTAGGTTGGACATACCCTTAACTGGTAGCATGTTTGAAATAAAGAATAATAACTTCTATTATTCTTTCCAGAGCTGCACAGCAGCTATTTACTCAATATGATTTGTTTTAATTTTTTTATTCGGCATGTTTTTTGCATTAGTATCAGAAAAGCCTGTCTTTCTCTTGGCAAATGTTACCACAAGTTGTCTAGCAGGGAGGTGAGATTATGCAGATTTATTTATTCAGTGTAATTTGCATAAATGAAAAATGGAAGTAGAGCATTTTTTCTGAATTAGAGCCTTTTTTTTTTTTCTTCAAGGTGGAACAAAAATGTGTGCAGTACACTAGTTCAGATTTCCAGATCTTTTTTTAAGGGGTCTATTAGTCGTTTTGATGCCTGGACATATTTTGTTCTGCTTGGATGCTTTAACGGCTGAAACCATATTCTGAGGAAAATATTAAAAGGAGGAAATAGAACAGATTGGAAATTAATTTGTTTATAAGCAGTTGAAGGTGTCCTGTTGAAAAAAATTCTCAGAGCCATGCTAAGGGTTTTAGACACCTTGAGTAAACCATTGTTTTGGAGGTCTTCATGGTCCCAGGCTATCAAACAGAGCCTATTCAGAGAAACCCTGTGCAAAGAGAGTTGGCATTTTGTGTATTTGATCCTTCTGGCCGCATGGACGTAATGTGAAATCCATGTGCACCGGCGCTACATCTAACAGGCCACCAGCTTGGATACGTCTGGCTTAGACCAGCAGTGCCCCTACAGTTTATCTGGATGGGAGAGGGACTGTGTTACTGTTACATATCCAGGAAAACACCTAGTTCCTGAAAAAAACCCAAAACTGAATGTAGGGAAAAGTCCACATTTGCCATTGTTACCATTCAGAATGCAAGAATTAACCATGCAGTGCAGAATATCTATCCTGTGCTATAGAGCCTGTCTGGCACTCCAAGCACTGATTAGTGCATCCTGGGAATCCCTTCAGAGTTGGTGTTCTGTGCCTCAGGATAGCACTGCATTTCTTGCTGTAGCTTTTTTGATTAAATTGAAGACAAAAGCATATCCTACATTCAGTGCATCTGGACATTAGGAATAGATTGCCCTGCTTCTTTCAATAGGTCGGTGCAGCTCTGGACCCATGGCATTACTCCATGAGGTCAGTGCCTTTGGTTTGCCACTATTTATTTACTCATGTCTGCAGAAGTCCTCTTTTTATCTCCAGCTGCTCCATCATTCACCAGCACCTCTTGGTAGCCCACCCTGCTCCCACAGCCCATCCCTTCTCAGAGTTGACCCTCACTGAGGTCAGGATGCGATTAGGTGGCTGGAGATCATAAGGAATATTAATCACAAGGAACACTTAGATGTTGCTTTACAGACTTCCTTATGTGAAATACACTGTGGCAAGCTATCAGGTTACTAGTGGCTGAAAAAGAAACAGTTCTCTCTTTACCCTTGACAGTCAAAAGAAAGTTTGATTTATTTTCTCATTTTCAGTTAGTCTAAAGGCAGCTGGGCAGTATTGCTACAAAGCTCTAGCTGTGTGTCATTGTAATAGGGGCAATATGTTTGTTCACTTCTGCTCTCTTCCTCTCTCTAATTGTTCTATTGTTTTTCTGTTTTCTCTCCACATTTGGGCTGACAAAATGTCTCCTTGGGTTTAGCCCTCTAGCCAAAACTTAACGGGCTTCTAATCAAGAACTAACACCACCAGCAGGCTATTTCCTGTCTTTGTTTACCATTCCTGGTATCATCTTTCTTCTCCTCTCAGTGCATCATAGCAAATTTTCACCATTATTTTCCTTTGAATCTTCCTCTGTACAGGGTACAGAAAGCTTCCTACATATAGGTCTTTCATTTTCTGGCCACTTGATCTCTGGCCTCCCAGCTCTACACTCTGGAAAAGTCGCAGATGGATCCAGAACCAGATTTTGAAAAACCAAGTCATCCTGGGATAGCCATGTATTCCATGTAGCTGTATCAGCAGAACGTTTATTGCTGAGCCACAATGCAAATTGTATTGATGTTTTGAACATATAAGGGGTAATCACAATGTGATTAATTACTTGCTACTATTCACCACAACTTGCATTTCCGTGCAAACATCAAGACTGTCAGGGTACAATTCAGTTGTCTAACCTAAGGTTTCTAACCTTGGTTGAGATGCCCTAAAACACAGGGCTACCTGATGTAACCCAGGAGACCTTGGCCATTCCCAAGGGAAGTTGGAGGTGGAGCAAAATACCCCAGGGTTTCTAAAGTGGTAGCAGTTGCCTATGTTTAAGCAACTGAATTGCACGCCTACTGTATGTTGGAATAACTGCCATTGGTGCTTAAGTGTCTTTTTCATGTTACTGCACAACTACCTTTGTTTATTTCTGCCAAATCTACCCTGAGAATACTATGCATTGGTAACCTCAACATGAGATATTCACTGGATAGGTTAGTATGAATCATTAGGAATGAGGTGAACAGAGTAGGCCTTTTTTTCCATGTAAAACATCCTTCTAGCTTTGCATGTCTAGATAGTGGCTAAAGTAGCACCAGGATGAAGTTCAACACAAATAAAATCAAATATTGTAGCCTGGGAAGAATTGCCAAGCATTATTTCTTGGTTTCATAGGTAAACAGGGCTCCTCATTAGCAGTCCTGGCAAGCTGAAGGACTTATTGATGCCTAGACCACTTCAAGGGCAAGAGTCAGACCACTGAGCTTAAGGCCACCCTCCCCTTCGGGAGCTTACTCAGCCAGGCAGCCCGTCTGGACTCTCAGTTCAGAAAACTGAAATGTCCCATCCCTGGCAATGTTCAAGGCCAGGTTGGATGGGGCTTGGAGCAACCTGGTCTAGTGGAAGGTGTCCCTGCTCATGGCAGGGGGCTGAAACTGAGTGAGCTTTGAGGTCCATTCCAACCCAAAGCATTCTATCATCTTATAATGCTGTGAAAACACAGATAAATGGGCTTTTCCAGGTAGAGATTCAGAGCATGTGGGTTAAGAATCAGCCCTGAAATGTAATTTGAAGGGACTTGTCTCATCTCTGAGTATATTAGGAGCCTAGGAAGACTTGCTCCATAATTATGTGCTGAAAGTCAGGGGATGGAAATAATCCCTTACTGGTTCAGATATCAGCAGTCACCCTCATTGGCCCCATTTTTTCCTTTGGCAAAGTTTCTTGAAGGCATTTTTAGCCCAAGTGTATTTGTTTAGCTTGGTTATCAGCTCAGCTCTCCCCCCAGGACCTTCACCAGTGTGTCTACTGGGAGATGGCAGTGACAGTTAGGTGCCACTCAAGCTTGCTGCTGCGTGTTGGCTTTTCCGTGCTGGTAGGCAGAGGATACTCGCTGCCCTTCCTTCCTCCTGGAGTCTGCTTTTCACCAGCCTTGGCTGTCATTCAGCTGATCTGCAATGTCACAGGCAACACCGTCTCAACTCAGATAATTTCACTTAATTTTTTTCTTTGCAAGTTAACACTAACTTTCGATTACTGATTTGGGTATTGAGGGAAAAAAAAGAAACCATATACTGTTGGACAGAGAAACCTGTTTCCTCACCTTTCCTCAGGATCAGCTTCAGACAAACACTTCTCCCCCCTCCTTCCTTATCTCAACTCCCCTGTTTTCACCACCGGTTCCCACTTTCACTCCCTTCCAGTTCCTTCAATGAGGTGAACCCAGGACAACCACCATGCTGGCCACCCAAGCTCCTGCACTACCAGCTGCTGCACAGGCAGAGGGGCTGCAAGGCCAGCCTGGCTGGAAAAGCAGAATGTGGCGCCTGTGGTGTGACCCAAAGTGTTTCTTTTTATACACAGAAAGCCACAGAGCCCCAAAACTCTTCCTCATCTGTCCTGCAAAGCAAAGGATACCTTCTTCCTCAGAATTCCTTTTGAGCTGTCAAGCCTCCTTCAGCATGAGTAAAGGTTTTGATAAACCATATAGTGGTTTTCCACAGAAATGAATGAGGAAATGCTATGCCACTAACAGAGGCATCAATTAATTTATTTCGAAATGAGCACACTCTTGAAACTTAATCAGTCTGCTCGTTATCTTAGATTACCAAGTGAAGTTGATGTAGTATGTCAAATAAGAACCACAAGGAGCTGTTGGGTCAAGTCCTAATCCTAACCCAGCTCATCCAACCCTTCCACACTAGTGTAGCAGCCCAGGGCAGACTCTGGGCTGTTGTATGCACTACCATGCAAAACTGATAGTCCTTTTTGTTTCTGTTAGACAGTAATTTATTCTGAATGGTATGTTAAAGAAAACCCTAGAAAACAGACTCTCTCTGTTCCTGACTTGCTTTCCAAAGCACATAAATCTTTCATAACTTTAATTTTTAGCCCCATAGCAAATACAGTAGCACCAATGATAGCTGGAATGCTTATAAAAACAGCATCAGAATAAACAGTGAGCATAAGTCAAACCGATCTACAAAACAAATTGTCTTACAGAGTATATATGTAAAATCCATTTTGTCTACATGTATACATATACATAATATATACACATATATATTTATGTATACAGTACTTATTAAATTACAACAGGTAAACTATACAATTAAGCAGGCTTATATGGTGCTAATTATTATTCTAACACACAAAGTAAACTAAAAGTAGGTAGGATCACCTACAGCAGTACATTACAGTAAAAAAGTGAGATTTGAATACATCGTTACTGAGGTTGGCTGAGAAAGAAAGTAAAAGATCTAAACTGATTGTCATGTGAAGGAGTGCATTAGGAAACAGCTCCCTCAGTTTTACTGTTTCTGGCTGTATCTTTTGTAATACACAATAGGGGAGTCTTTTCTCTGATTTGCTTTTAAGGCTTTAGCACAATCAAAAGCTGGAGGTATTGTAAAGAAAATCTGCAAATAGCAAGAAAATGTCTTGTGGTGACATTCTTATTCAGGCTCTGGGCCTGATTTTGAAAGATCCTGAACTCCCAGAGATGCCAATGCTAAGCACTTCTGCAGATCAGATCTTTGAGGTCTGAAAGATTGTTTTATAATCTTGTTTTCATGCTCTTGCAAACCTACAAAGTCATTTTTTTCCATGTAGTAGCACAGATTTTATTAAAACCATTCGGAACAGATATCCATGTTTTAAGGCAACAGTTTTGTGCAGACTGGTAAGATATGTTACTTTAGTCAGCAGAACAATTTCCCTTCTTTCAGGAAACTGATAATGTATTTAAAGTTAAGACAACATTAATTATTTAAAACCCAAAGTCTCTTAACGCTGGGACCTTTAGATCGTCTCCATTGCATCATTCTGCCTGGCTATGGCACCATCTTCACAGAAGTTCTTGCACATGAATGGCAAATGATTTATAGGCCATATGAAAAGTCAGCCCCTAAAAAAAAAGAATTATGTTCTTTGTGTTTCATTGCCTTGTCATCTGTAGGGAAAAGTCCACATTTGCCATTGTGTCCTCCCTCAGAAGTGGTCTGAGGTGGCTGCAGTCTGAAGTATAACCAAAACAAAACAATAAGGTTTGAAATTGTATGTTCAGTGTTTACGCAGGCTGTATGTAATCCACAAGGAAAAATAAGTTTAAACAATCACATGCAGATCTGAGAAATGCAACTGTAGCAATGGCTCCTCAATTCCCATAAACATGACTAAATTTAGAATTTGATTTCCCAACCAGTTATCACATGCATGGTTTATTGGCACAGTGTAACTGAATCCGTCCAGATGCCTAGCTCTCAATTTCTGTGAGTTTAAACCCAAAGATAGAATTGGAAAAATGGTTATGCTTTTTAATGCTGAATGAAAAAGAGAGACATCACCAGCTCTCATCTAGGCTGACAGATATACAGAATTCCTAACTAAGATATACAAGACTATTTAGAAACACTGTATTTTGTCATGCCGTTAATGACCCTAAAGATCTCCAAATATTCAACAAAGACTCTTGACAGCTGCCTTTTGTGTATAATGGAAAACCATCTCCTCTTAAAAGCACGAAGGAAGTAGCAATTGGATTTTAGTTCTGCATGCAGCCAAACCTTGCATACTGAAGTCCAAATTCTTTGAGATACTACAAGGTGGGTTTCAGCTATCTGGTGTTCACAGAACAACTCCAGGTTCCTCAAAATTTGCCTCTGGTACTGGTTTTACACCTCTTTTTAAGGTAATTCCACCTTCCCTCCATTTTCAATGATTTTCAGAAGTGCCCCTATAATACAGACATTTTTCTTCAGCATATACTATGCTGATTTTATTGACAGATTCCTTATTTATTTTAAACAAAAGGAAAATCCAGTCTGGGGCATATGTAAGAACAAACAAAACCTATGAATATAAATTTGCTAAATCAATGTGGCTGGTAATCTTCATAATAAAATGTAATCACTTTTTTAATATTCTCATGGGTAGTTGTGTATGTTATATACATATATACTATCTTATATACATGCTGCAGATGGTCTGTTGCAGTTTTGCAGAAACTTACTTAACAAGCACATCTGAAACACTTATTGCATAGAAATCTCGAATTGTACATTTTAAATAATGATTTTCAAATGATAAATTGTAATTTTCTTTTATGGCTGTTACAAATTTATATTAAAGCTTCACTGAATTGGACAATTTTTCAGTAGAGTTTACTTAATGTTAATCTATTCATTTGGGGGTAAATGAAGAGTTTAATGGTGAAGCGATGTAACTAGAATATAGTCTCAAGTGGTGTGTTAGGTTTATCAATCAGTGAAAATTGTGCACTTGAGTGTAAGAGTACGTGTCTATCCATATGATTCTTGCTACCTCAGTTAATTGAAACCCTTTTTCCACCCTGTTATCAATACTTGAAAAATAGCTCCAACCACATCTATTAACCAGTGTCTTAATAGCCGCTTTCTCAGCCCCATATAAATTGCATGTATTTCACTAGAAAGCAATTTCACTAATATAAGGGTCAGTTCTGTGGTTCACTGGAGATGTTCACTCAGGAGGTGTTGGGGCATGACTGTCTGGATGATAGAGATGGATAGAGCTGTGGGCTTGGTCTTGAGTCCACTGAAACACTGTACAAGGTTGAAGGTCCAATCTGATTGACACTCATCAATTTTGACAAAAGAAAAGTATGATCATGATGAAAATTAGTTAGACACCCCCACTTCTACTGGGAAATCTAAATCAGAATAGAATGTGTATTTTTACATTTCCTATAAAATATAAATAAATAAATAAATAGTTTACACTCAGAACAGCAGAATTATGCAGCAATACTGAGATGTCCTAAACAACTTTGAAATGAAAAGTTCTTCCTTCCAATGCAACTTCTCCAACGTTTTCATTGATATTGACACATTTCCTCCCTCCCCTAGATACTTGATTTGAATGAGAAATAAATACAGATTTTCTGAACAGCTTGGCTCAGTGTATCCTGAGATCATAGACAATTCAGCTGTGCTTTACTGTGCCTTAAACAAAACCTATTTCCATCTCACAAGTCCAACATACAAAACACATTTCTGAACATGTCCCAACCTAATTTTGCTGAAGAAAACTTCTTCCCCTTTCCAGTCCTTCTACTTTCCACTCCTTCCTTGCCCTTCACATGCCCTTTTTGATTCTGTCCTTTCCTGTTGATTTTCGTGCCTGCTTTGCCTTTCTTGGCCAGTTGTCAGCCTCATGAATCAACAGCAGAAGGAAATTGGAAGCCTACAAAACAGGAGGAAAAAGAGAGGGGTACAAGATGCTTAGCAGTGTCTAATCTAGTACTACCTAAAACTCCATAAAGGCTTCTCTAATCCTTAAAGGCATTTTGGACTCTTGAACTCGTGGGGTTCCACCTCTGCTCAGAGATTACACACATACAAGAGATTTTGCTTTCCTTTCTGTGGCCAAGTTGTTTAATTGAATTCCATCAGATGTGAGGATACAAAGTGAAGGGCAATAATGCTAAGTAATGCTTCTCCATCTTGGAAGGGGCCAAATGAGAGGCTTATGCTAGGGCAGCAACAGTATCTTCCATGAGCTTTACCATTATTTGGCAAAGGTGGGTTGCTAGTAGTTGTCTTCTCAAGAAAAGTGGAATTTGTGGAAACAATCCTTGGCAGAGAGAGGGTATTATTAGTGTGTTGTCTGCATACCTCTGAAAAACACATATTTTCCCCCCTGTCCCCTCACCTTCTGCTCAGTTTTGGAGACATTCTTTCTCATGGTTAGTTTGACTCCCAGTTCCTTGGAGAAGCTTGGTCCCATCACACAGAACAGAGCTTTGCAGTGTTGAAGGGGGTTCACTAGACAGCATGAATATCTTTTAGTTTACTGTTGATTCTTTGTTAGATCTGTCCCTATGTTCTCCATCCATGATCAGTGGGCAAACTAGCAGAACTAGGAGAATTAACATAGTAAGGATCTATACTCAGCTGTATGCCAAGGTAATATACTGGGAGAATTGGTATTACAAGTGAGTAAATAGCTTTCCTTTAAGTTTTAAAGCACGGTTTTACGGGACTATGCGTTACATAGGAAAGCAGAGCTGAAACTGGTACTACATTTATCAGGGCATACCTAGTTTAGTGCTTGTGGCACAACTATTCATAGGCAGGAAAAAAGAGCCATCATCACAGCCATCAGATCTGAGCTGTAGATCTGCAAGCAGACCATGACCAGTTTAGAGCTCAGTGCGATACTAACAAACCTAGTTTGTATACAGGACATTAAGACATGAAATAACAAAAACGGGTACAATGAATATCAGTGCTTCACCATATTTGAAAACATACTGTTTTCATTGTCAAGACTTAAAAAAATTATACTGCAGTGGGCAGACAAGGCGAAATCATAGCTGAAAGCTAACAGAAATCCTGTTATGCAATGAAGAACTTCCTTTTACAGTGCAGTATTTCTTCTCTGAAAGCAGATCATTGCTATAAAGAGCAGGTATTTATCAATTTTCAAAGGTCTTGGCCCATCAAAGCTAGTGTTAGATTTGGAATTTCGCTTTTGTTGCCAAGGTGACAAACACTTATAAATATACCACATCTTCTAATGTGCTTTTAACTTAGTATTTTTATGGCTTTTAAATCAGATACCATTAGCAAATATATTAGGTAATTTAGCTGAAAGACCATTTTCTACTAACACTTTTTGTTACATTTCCCCAGGTACTTCAGTAAATGTCTGTTGTGACATTGCAGTCCTGCCAGGCTTCTAGCACATAAGGATATGTACAGTACATCTGGTAAGAATTAACATATTACCTTACGGTTTTCTATTTTTTTGTATTGATAATTGCAAATTGTAAAAGAAGACAAATATTAAGGGTTGGATCCTACAGTCCATTGACTTCAGAGGGAACTCTGTGGAGGTAATGACTCTGGGATTGGCCAGAGGCTGTAGTGTGCGTTGTTATTCTTGGCTCCCACCTCCCCTTTTTATAGCATAGTAATGAGGCTGAAAGCACAGGGGAGACCATAACAGCTCCCCATAGCAGGGCCCTTCCCTCAGCAAAAGGGAAGCAAACAAACCAACAAAACCTGCCTGGGTGTTTTCTTCTTTTTCGCAGACTCAAAGGCCAGAGAAGACTTTTGCCATCACCTGGTGTGATGCCCTGTGGGACGCCAAGCCGGAAGCTTTCCTGCCGGGAAACCGGCTGGCAGCCGCACTGACCGTGTCTCAGACGGAGCATGGCTTGAAGGAGGCTGGCTTGGGAAATGGTGCTGGCAGATGAGGTAGCAGTGGGTGCAGGAGCTGCATGGACACAGGGAGCGGCTGTACCCTCAGGAGGGTCCTGGGGGCTGCGAGCACCCATGGTGGGGCCATGAGAGCCAGGCAGCAGCATTGAGGTGGCCCAGCAAGCAGAGGCGGACATGGTCCCTGTCAGCTTCTGTCTGCACAGGACCACAGGTGTGGAAGTTGTGCTTTCCCTGCTATGCGAAACCACATCTGGAAGCAAGGGCTGGGCTGGGCTGTGCTCCCAGGACCTCCATCTCACACCAGGAGCCCATCCTGCAACAAGGGGCATCCTGGTTGGCAGCGCAACCTGGGAGCAGGCAGGGCTGGAGCGGTGGAGTGCTGACAGAAAGGAGCAATCATTTCAAAATACAGGGGTGTTTTTTTCATTTTGACAAAGCTTGCCATCACTGAGGATTAAGCACAGTTCATAAACCAGGGAATAAGCTTCCTACAATAGCAGCATGTTAGATTGGGTGGAAATGTCCGATGGAGAAGTATCCAGGAAACATCTTTCATGCCTGCATATTAAATTTAATCTGCCACCCCTGTTTTTTAAGACTTGGCATTCATCTGCTGAAAAAAAGATGTTGATCTGAAAGAAAAAGAGAGGGGAAAAAAAGACCCCAGTCTGCTAGAACAGTTTGCTTGGCGAGGTGGGAGAGTCTTAAGGAAAAATCAGTTGTGTGTGAGTTACAAAGAGCTGCCCCATGCTGCAGACACAGGGCCTGTCTATGTCGTTCTCACCCCCAACCCAGCACTGTCCCATTGGCCTCTTCATTCAGCACAGCTATCTGTCATGAAGAATTTAAGTTTCATATTTTCGTCTGTCAGTTGCGAAAAGGCCTGTCAGCTGAAGCTTACACTACCGTTTGCCAAAAGGCCTATAGCCCATGCTGACAATACACTCTTACATTTGTGCTTCCAGGCTCCAGATAATCCCCTCACTTTCCTCCTCAGCAGTCCAGTTATGATGAGGCTTAAATTGCATATTTTGGGGGGTTTTAAATCCAGATTTTGCTGATAAATGCTATCAGCGGGAATGAAATGAAATACAGCACAGTTTAGCTCTTATTACCAGCATAAAGCCTGCTATGGACATTTTGTGAGGGCTATGGAGACAGTATTCATATTAAACAGGTTAATGTCTATAATGTCTATAGTCACAGGAACTAAACGTAGGAATGCTAATATCAGCTTTTATCTACTTTGTTTGCCGTCCCTGGAAAAAAACCACCCATCCTTCAAACAAGACGTTTCCCAGTTTGTTTCTTTAATTTGATTTGCAAAGGGAAATAAGATAACCAGCTCATTATAAAATCCACAGACAACTGTTCTTATGCTCTGAGATGCCACTGAATTACTTGTATAATGCCACAGAAGGAAAAAAGTGTCTAAATCCCCGAAATACACTTTCAAAGCCCAACACTTTCCCTGTAAGATAGTTGACAGAAGTACCACAGTAAAAGAGCCATAGTAAAAAACTGGTCACCAACCCATCTCAGTCTGATATGAGTTTATGAGGATAAGGAAGGGTGCAAGAAGTTAATCACCACACCTGTAACTTTACGACTGCATAGCTTTGATGCTCCCACCTAAATAACAATACAGCAAAAAGTAAAATAGCTTAAAAAACTCAATCTCATCTGAGGATTGTGGGGGACCATAGCACAATAACCCACGTTAAGCATTTGCTGTCTCGTCTCGAAGAAATCCATTTTCCAACCATAATACAACCACAAAGAAATCGCATGTTCAACTCATTAAAGGCTTTTAAATTGTCTGATTGATTATGACTTAATTACATTTTTCTGAAGTCAATATTAGATTATGCCCCTATGAAACAATTTTACCGTTTTTTTCTTTGGTAAAACATCATTTTCCCCTGCAGTTCTAAAATATTCTGATGTAATATACTAGTGCCAGAGGGATTTCTGTTTCATTGCCTTATATTGTCATTTGGAAACTAACTTCAGAACAATGTTTTTCAACCCATGGTCTGAGACAGTCTGGAAGGAGAAAAGAGAGGGACTGCTGTAGGGAAGTCTGTGAAAAGCCCTGTGAGAAGCAGCCTTATTGTTAATAAGTTTCAGCCTGATGCACTTCTTCCCTGGAAAGGATTTGCAGGTTTTCACATTAAAAAAAGAAAACAAACCACCAATAAAACAAACAGTTTGAGAGTTAATGCCTTGGAATATCTTTTCCATGCAAAGTAAGGTGGGAAGTTGCTTACCCTCAACTGACTCATGAAAATGAGAGCAGCTGCAAGGCAGTGTTTGAAATGACTCTTCTATGGAAATGTCTCTGCACATGCTTCGCACAGTATTCCTGTGATTGAAACAACTTGTGTTTGCGGACTTGAGCCATTAAGTGTCCTCCAGGTCAGAAACTAATGCAGCCATAACGCTACTGGAAAAGCTTAAAACAAGGGACTGCCACGAACGTCCTAGCTGTTGGGGTGCAGCCATCTTCTTCTACAGTTAACTGTGGCAAATAATTCTTCTCTCAATGGAATCAAGTTCCCACCTGTAAAATATTTTTTGCCCCTGCTATACCCTTTGGCTGCATCCCACCAGTAGGTAAAGAGCAACCAAGAGAAATGAAGCTGGAAGAGAGTGCTGTTATCACAGTATGCATTTTTATGTTATTAACTTACATATGTTCATATTTGAATAGGATCATGTAAATAGCTAACAATAGCCAACAAAAAAAGTTAGTAGTAGTATTAGCACCAGCAATAATTATTAGACATATAATAAATCTATTTTTTCTGTAATGATAGTGAACTATTGCCAAGACAACAGCAACGGAGCATTGTCTGTTCAATCCCTGGCTCAAAGCAGCAAGTACATCCTGCCCCTAGAATAATCCCACACAATGACTTTTAGAAAGGAAGGGTGGGAATTAAGATAAATAGGGATCACTCTGAAAGACAGGGAGAAAGGAAACGGTAAAAGCTGGTGTAGTGCATAAATTGGCTCTTGGTGCACGGAGTAGTTGGAGGTGTCTGGGAAGCTAATCAGTGCTAAAGGCTAGCGATTTGTGTCAGCTATTTACATTTTTTTTTTTTTTTTGACCAGAAGATTGAAATATCCGTGGGAGAGAGATTTTATGTTCCTGTATGTTACCACAGGAGTATTTTGGGTCTCGCTATATTCCTACTGTTGTTGCAAACAAGAATTCCCTTAGCATTGCATGTGTGTTGACTATCTTCACTTTTTTATAAATAGAAGTAAAAAGTCTAAAATATATTTTGTTTCAGGAATGAATTACTCCAGGAGCTGCAGTAAGGGATTTGATTCCCTGAGCAATACAGACTTTTAATATCTGAGTTGTGCTGTCTTGGGGTAAAAATTAAGAAAATAGTTTCACCTCACTGAAAAGCAGGATTTTGATCCTGAATTCCTGGGAAGTTGCCACCTAAGCTAAGTGCCTTCTGTTTTTCTGCCTCCCAGTTCTTTTGTCTCTGGAGTTACTCATTAGGAGCAGGCTCACGGCCTCATTTAAAGAACAACAAATGGAGGAGGCAGATCAACATTTCTTTCTGCATTTCATTTTACCCACAGTTTGGGAACAGCTTCAGTTAAATCCAGGTTACCGTTCTCCACAGGCACGTACTAATCAGTATGAGGGCATCTAGTATATTTGTAGATGGAGAAAGGAGAGAAAAATGCTTCAATATAACACATTCTCTTTGCAAGTTAGAAATACTGGCCTTTCTTACTAGTTTAGGTTGGGCAGTTCCCTCCTCCAACTGCTGGCTTTTAGGACTCTCATTCTTAGATGCTGAACAGCTAATTTTAATTGCTTTAATTTTTCTGAGAAACTAGGCTCTTACCCTCTGTACAGACTCTCAGCAGCTAACTCAGGATAATAAACTCAGGCAGGCAGCAGGATGCTTGAGCATCAGGCATGGCAAATACCTCCTAAGACTCTTTTAGGGATCGCAGCCAAACCTTCCTTCCCTTTTCTGTTATCCTTATTGCAATTATTCCTTCTTCCTGCCCTCCAATCTCTTTGAAAGGATTTGTTTGATTATTAGCTACATTTTTCTACTTAAAGTTTGCAGCTGGGTTTGACTCAACATACAGGTAGACGCCAGGAAAAATCACTTCTGTCAGGGGCAGAGTTCGAGGTAGCAACAGGAGATCTCATCTCCAGTCAGCGCGGTAATGCCCTGGCACCAGGAGCCATCAAGATGAAAGACGTCATGCCGTCTCCTTGAAGTCAGTGGCCATGTTCCAATCCAGTTCCAGCACTGAATGCCAGTCTCCAGGATTTCTTGGAGAAAGCTGGTAGAACTCTACATCCTTTCTTACTTGATCCTGGGGTAAAAACACTTATATGTCATCTTGATGTAATCCTGACAAGGTCTACTTCACTGGTGTTGGTGGTAGAAGTCCTAACTTCTTCTTCAAGCAAGATTCATGTTTGGTTTTTTGAGTATTTTACTGACATGTCAATAGTTTAATTGACATGTCAAAAAATAATAAGAAACTTCAGGCTCCTTTATTTTCATTTTCTTGTGTACTTCACTAGGGTATGAGAGAGGCAGAGGCTAGGCATTTATATTAGGATTATACTGTTTCTTTCTATTTATCACAACATCATTCTATGGTGTGATAAAGTCATCATGGCCAGCTCTGGGGAGTCATCACCTTTCTGACCATCAGGGTTCACGGTGGTTTTGATCTGGCATTGCAGTAATGAACTTTCTTTGTTTCCTTCATCAACAGGATCGTGCATGCCTCCAGAGACAGAAAGACCCTCAGGATGAGAGCCACCGAGGCCACCAATAGGACCTGTGTGGGAAGCAGTGGCAAGAACATTTGCCAGCTACATTTTATCCCACTGCTTGCCCTCATGCTTTCGCCAGCAGTTATGTGGCTTGGGGCAGCCCAGGCTGCAGGAAAATAGTAAGAAAAAACACAGTAGCGTTTCCTTTTTGGGTTATGGTATAGTAAAATCCACAGCATGGAACTATTTGTCCCACTCTGTGAAACAAATAGATGGACTAAGGACAAGTAACTCCAGTCCCCAATTTTTCATCTTCAATTGATCCTGGATATTAAATGGGATGGAAAAGTAAACTGAGTATTTTTCTGAGTGGTGTGCAGCTGACAGAGCATAACATAGATGACAGTACATTTGTGCTGTGGAGCCAGAAGATTTCCGTGCTACCATACTGTACATCCACAGTCATCTACTTCAAATTACTCACTTCATGAGATGTACCGAGGTGGGAGAATTCAGAGACTCCAGCTGACAAATGTGAAGAAATGGGCTTATTTCTCCCCCAGACAGAATGTTTATTATGTTCCTCTAGCTTCCTTCTTTGAATCAGTATTTCTTCACAGTTTTTACACTACACATCATTGTAAAAATCACAGCTTCCTACAATGTTATTAATTTCAGTTTGAGAGGATTGAAAGAGCAAGGGCACAATTAATTACATGGTATAAAATAGTTAGATTTAACAGGAAAGTGTAAAGCTTCATTTTTTAAAATGTTTCTCAACTCCAGCACTCAGTAAAAGCGTAAAGCAAAAAATGCTGGATTTCTTAAATGTCAAAGTCATTTTGGCCTATCTCCGGCCTTTCCATTTGCCACATTAAAGCAGCCCTGTTATTCTGTAAACTTCATAGGCTCAGTGGGAATACAACACAGCATTTGCCAGGGCCAGCTTTAAGGGTGGGCAAAGTAAGCAGCTGCCTACCCTAACAAGGAGCTAGATGTAGAGAAAAAAAAAAAAAAAAGAAAAAAAGTCAAATTTGCAAATATAAAATGTTATTATTTGCCAGCAGTGTTTCCTTTTCAAATTGGCTGGAGAGCAATATAATTCTTCTAGTATTTTATCAGAGAGTGAAGAAACCCATGCGGGAGGACATTTATGCCTGACATAAAAGGGGTGAAGGCTGGCACTGCCTCCTGCTGCTCTGCTATTTGGGGTAGCCTTTGGCAGCTGATGAGTGAAGAGGATGGTGGGAGCAGATCTGCTAACCCCACAGAGGGTAACGTACTTTTAACATGCTTGCTGCTATGTAAAGGCCTTGCCTCTACAAGCAAGTACTCTTGGAATAACTTTAGAGGGTTTTTGTTCAAAATAAACTGCCTTGCAGCCATATGCATAAGTTTGGGTAGTTGTTTTGGGGGTTTTTTTGTTCTTGCTTTTAGTTTTAAACTACCTTTTGTTTTATTCCAAATCACCTGCAAAATGGGCTAAAGCAACTCTTCTGGGTTTTTAACTGATTTCTTTTATCTTTGCAGTTACTACACTAAAGAGAAGCACTGGCATTTAGGATTCCAGGACCTGAAAACTGCAATCTTGCAAGTTGGAGTCCTTTTAAATGGAAAGCAAGAAAGAAATTACAGTGGTTCACAGTGAAAGAATAACTTCTGGGACCAGATATTTGAGTCTTTTAGTTCTGGATCAACCAAGCAAATGAAGGTAAAACCCAGAGGGACAAATATACTGCATGGATCAGCTTGGAAAGCATCCTTTTATAGAAACAAACAGGGAAGTTAAACACAGTGCTTTAAAAGTGCGTTAAGTATACTTTATTCCTCAGCTCAGAGTTAATTCAAGCAATAAACTCACAGATTTCACACAAGCTAAAGCTTCCGACAAATCTCACAACTGAGTTCCTTTCTGAACCTCAGGGGAAGCTTTTATAATGATAACTCCCTTCCCCCACCTCCAAGCTGACCTGGAAATGCTTAGAGAATTGTGCTTAGCAAAACTCTTGTCCTAAGACTTTTTATTATTATTGTTATTACCTGTGTTTTTCTCTGAACCACATATATAAAAGAGAGGGGATTTTCCCTTGCGCCAATTAAAACCCAAATCTCACCTCTTCTTTCTTCCCCCTCAACAAGAAGTTAACCCCTGCTGAGCTCTTTCCCCCAAGGCATCTATAAAGCCTCACAGGTGAGCTTGCTGCAGTAAATAGAATGAATCAGCACTGATCTTCCAACAGATAAACACCAATCTCTTATTCTAGCCACCTGGCTCTGGACTTATCAGACAAGAAAATGGCTATGGTTTGAGTTAGGTGGATTTGCTTCTCTTTTGCAATATTCTTCCTTTTGTGTTTTCGTTCCTTTAGCAAGCACTCTTGGGAGCAAATGTGCTTTGGAACATCTTCAAGCTGGGATTTTTCTTTCCTAAAAGCTGTGTTCTGATGCTTTTTGTTGGAGGAAATTACCTTGTTTTGTGTATGCTCAGTTTCTTAAAGTCTTCCGGTTGTGTCAGAATTCTTTTTTCACCAAGTCCTTGAAATACAGATGAGTTTGTCACACCTGGGCAGAAATAATATGGATGTATTTTCATTAAAGGTCTAATTATAATTATAATTAAACATAGTTGTTATACCTTGGGGAAAATGAAAATATTTATGTGGTTACAGAGGTAAGTTTGTCTTGTCTCCCTGTGGTTTTGACCATAAGAATGTAGAGTCAAGAATTGTAATAGTTCACTAAAATATTTTCTGTCCTAGACGTGCATGAATCATGTAATTGTTTACCTAATGAAGCTCTTATGAATAACTAGAAGAAATGAAATGTGTTAAGGAGTCTGAGAACAGGCTGTTGCACTAAATTACTTTGAATTTTTAAGATTTTTCTCAAGTAGGGTGTAAAGTGGGAGGATGAGAAGACAATTCTCCAGTTCAATTTCTACCTCTTCACTCCATGTTATAAATAAGTGGTTTATAAGTCTACTTTCAATTTATTCTCAGGTCCTGGTAGATAGATACAGTTCTGTTGCCTTTAAATTAGACCTTTCCCTCTTATCTCATGTGCTTTGAGGAGAACATCACCAATAACGTTGAGCCCTGTTTTCTTGAGTACTTTTTAAAAGTACTTCTGAGCAAATACACTTATTTAAAACGTGAAATATGAACTTGGGGCTCTGCTGCTACCCACAGTTTTTATTTAAGCCCATCACAGGCCAAGGAATAAGGAGTCCATATTTTGTGCCTTTTGCCTGCTGCTTTTCTACATTGTTCTAAAGGGAATGGCCTTTCTGCAAAAAAACCCTCACAGAAACATTTATCATCAGTCTTGTGTGCAGTAGGGGTATTTGTACCAGCTAGCAGCACAGATATATTAGCTAGAGTTCAGCTTGGGTTAGATTCTAGAAAAGCCACAGGAGAACAAGCCCTCTATTTAACCGGCATTTTGTATCTACAAGGGAGGTTGTGTTGCTAAACCCCAGGCAGGGTAAATATCCCTTGTGTTTAGAGGACCACGATATTAACAGATCTGCTGCTGAATTTATAATGGCTAGCACTGATCTGCTGGTTTTGTTATGTCCCTTACCTGTTGTGATGTACTTGGGTGCATTTCTATACATGTTTGTTGAAATCTTTCTTCTGAAGAGCTATATTTTGGGTTCAGTCCCTGGAAATGGAATGTTAATTGTGTTGGGGACAATAGATGCCAACATTTATTTACATAAACATGATTATTTAATGCATAAAGCATTTTTTGTTAAAGAAATATTCTTTCTTGTGGATTTGAAAAGAAATATAGTCTTATTTTCTCACTTGGTGAGTTAGATAAGTGTAAATAATTTTTCTACGCTGCACTTTGTGTGGAAACAGAAAGATAAGCAGAGAAATAGCCACGCTATTTATAATTAATGAGAATTAAAAGTAATTAGTGGGACAGCAAAACTCAGAGGATTGGTAATAGAATCCAAAGCCTTTTCTCTTCCAGGTGTTCAATGGATAATGAACATGTCATAAATACCTCCATGGCGAGGTCACCAATTTCAATGAGGTTTGTGTCAAGAGTGGCAGGAAGGCATTAATGCATGAGCATCGGTCACTTGGAGAACACACACTGCTCCTGTCTGTCACAGAAGGGTGAAGACTGGGCTGTGCTGTTTAGGTCCGCACCAGCCCCATCATCAAGGGACCCTCTGCCAGGGGAGGCCATCGCCATACGCCCTGGCATAGTCTGCTCCTGCTTGTGGTAGCTGTCCTGGGTGGACCTCATGGACCATAGCACTTGCTGTGTTTGCTGTGTGACTTCTGCTGGGTTTTCTCTGCCTCATGTGGCTGTGTACAAATGCAGTGGCAAAGGGTCCTGAACAGGTTTATGTGATGGAAGTAGCAAATTATGGCTTATTTTAGGCAGGAGATGTAAACTAGATGACTCTGCTAATTCTGGCCTCACACTGTAGTTCTCACAGTCTGTTTCCACGTAAAAATCATTACTTGAAAGAAATGCCACACTCTCTAACTTCAGTCCATATTGTAGTCCTGACCTGTAGAGGAATGGGGTTGGATCCAGGTATACCTTTTCTGTTTGAAGGCAAAGCCACTCATGGACTTGCTTAGAACAAATCTTTATTTAGCTGGGGGTTTGTATTAACCTTATTGGAAGTTTAGCTGTTGTTTTGACCCTACTGAAAGCAGCAAATAACTTGATCAGAGGGTGATGCCGTTCCAGCACTAAAGAGAACTAATTCCCTTTATATGTATATATATACACATACACGGAAAATACGGTCTGTGCAGTTTCTTAGCACTACTCAGAGTTGTGAAGAGTGCCAAATGCTTGGAGCTTAGCTGCATATACCTTTAAGTATTTCTAATTGCAAACCACAAAGCATTGTTTTCTCTTGGAGAATCAGTTCCCACTTTGGATTTAGGAAAGAATGCAACACTGAGATAATCTCACTTTTCCCGTCATCATCCTTTCATTCTTCTTCACTCCCCCCCTCCCTAGACACAAGGTGACATACCCAAGCACTTGTCCTTCAACAGATTCTTCAACAAGCAACAGAGCAGAAAGCCCTAATATCTATTCATTTGTAATCTGTCATTCTTAAAGTATTAAGGACAATTGACGTCACATGTCTCAAGTAATTAGAATAGTCATCCTTTGCTCCAGGTTTTTTAAGTAAGTGTCTCAAAGTCTTAATCAGTACATTTATTGATGTCTTTCAACATATCTGTTTCTTGTCAAGTGTGTGTTAGATTTGAAAAAAAAATCATGCATACTGAATTGTGCATAAGAATTATATTAAAAAACTTTTTGTAATCAAATAAAATATACAAGTGACAACGTGGTATTTTCCACATTCAGAGTAATCAATCTCTTTTTTTAATCTGGAAAACTGCTCAAAAGCAAATCAATAAATATAAATGTCAGGATTTACATTTACACAAATGTTTTAGTACTTGTTTTCCCAAGTTTATATTTCCACATCAAGCAATATTAACTATGATAATAGCTAATACCATTTTACAAGCTCTAAGGGGCTCATAAAAAAGGTTGTTGGATTTCTTCAGCTGTTACTGATCTTAGCAAGAAAAAGCAGCCATTCCTCACCTCAGAAACCTGAGTCCTAACTTTGGCCACTAACATGTTTACGTGATTTTTGTTAGCTATAGATAGGGGAGATCTCTAGAGACAGGTACACCTAAGTTGAGTGTCCTCAGTGCCCTCTTGGAGCACAAGTGTTCTCAACAGATAGTGCTCGCCTGGCACGGCAGATCTGTATTTGTGAGAAGAGCAATCTTGAGGGCTGGCTAGGGTATTGCCATTATTCCATAGCTATGACTATGGGGGCTTAGCCACAAATAGGTTTGTTGGGCTCACTGTCACATGGCTCATTTCAGCTGTCTCATTCAAGATGCTCTTCCCTGGCATCTCTTTAGCAAGGAACTGGCAAGTCCCTCAACAGCTAGCACTGTTCTTTTGCTCCCCTAGTACTTTTGAGTAGTGGTTACTCAAACCATCCTGCAAATGAGTCTTATGCTAACTTCATGTGCTGGACAGGAGGGACAAAAAAAAAGCAATCTGAAGTGGGTTTTATTGATTTGAAGGCAGAGTGCGGAAGCAGTTCGGGCAGTGGGAGATGCATGTCTCTGATGCAGTTTTCTCCTGTTAGCCACACCACACCAAAACCAGGAGTGTTTCAACAGCAGGGATTTTGCATGGAGATCTGGAGCAATGAAGTCAGACCAGTGCAGAGACCAAAGCTGGTCCCTCCTCCACCTCACTCTCTAGGTTTTTCTGCCTTGTGGGATGTGGTATATTTGCAGACCCCTTCAGGGACTGGTTTGAACTCTCAAACTGAGAATCTCGTCGTTTGGTTTGGTTTGGTATTGTCGTATTGGGGTTTTTTCAGTATTTGGCAAGAAATTCTTAATAAAGGGTGGAGAAGAACATACTGTGGTAAAAAAAAAGCTTAGGGATAACTTGGTGTTGTCACCATGTCCTAGCTGTCTTGCAGCCACAGGATATTCCCCAGCGTCTCCCTGGGGAATACACATTGTAGGCAGACTAGGAACCACATGTAGACACATACATTACTTGAACGGATGTTGTGCAGACCTTTTGCAGATCCAGCTTGTTGGAAGAAACAGAGATGAATTTTTGTAGCTCTTTCTTTCATTGGCACTCTCTCTTCTGTACATCATCTTCTTCAGCTGTGTAGGCTGTACCAACAACAAGAGAGAAACTCGAGCAGGTGGGGTGTAATCCAACCTGAGCCTTAGGTCAGCCCCTGTCTCCTGGGAAAGCTGCTTGCTCATTATAAGAGAGCTCTTTATCCCTAAGGGCTGTGTACATGATTCGCTACAGGGGATACGAAGGAGTATATTTGAGGTGTGCTTATCAGGAGCATCACCCTTTTTGGTGAATTTCTCTCTTCTTCCTTTCATTTCATTTCTCTTTGGGACTTGCAGTGGGTTAAAACAGGATTATGAAGACTCGGAAAGAGAGAAATCTTTACCGAGGAAGAATCTCGTGAATCTGTGGATACTGTGTACATGACAGAATACCCTGCAGGCTTCAAATGAACCCCCAGTTTCACCAGAGCGTGAAAGATCTGTGGGGAATAAGGCAGCTGGCAGCATCATGAGTGCTGTGAGCACTTGCTTTCTCAAAACATGTGTGTCTGAGTATCTCTCTGTTGTGCAGAATAACTCAAATATAGGCGGGCTTGGGTCTCTCCACATAGCATAGCATTACATTTTTTTGTGATAACAACAGCTGTCCAATCCAAGAAACACAACAAAGTCTTCATGTGGATGGTTATCTTCATCAGCCGAGGAGATGTCTCAGGACTTCTGTATGTTGGGTACCAAAATGATTCTGAACTGTAAACCTTCAATGCCTCTTTGTTCATAATGGATGAAGTCTTTGATATACCTTACTTCTCCTTTCCTTAAGAAATTAATTGGTTCTGCACATACCTAATACTTTCTCCTTTTCTCAACATGGAATAATAAAAAATACAAAGGTTGCACCGAGCATCAGAAGGACAATACTTGCCTCCCACTGAATCATTTTTGTCTCCTTAAAGGATTCATTTCCCAATTACTGAATTGTTTTAAATGTAATATTTAACCTTCATGTTCTTTGCGTGCACATCAAATAAGCCTGATAATTAGGGACTGTTGCTGCATTTTGAAAATTTGGGGCCTCATTCTGAAATCATTATTACTCTTATGATTTATCTCAGTGAAATAGCTGCAATTTCAATATATAGACAATTGGATTTCAAATTCTGCCTTTGTTCATTTCATTGGAAGGTACTTACCTGCATCCCTCTGACTGCTTTGGAATTATTTTATGTATCTAAACATGCACACAGTGATGTATTGCTATGTTTATGGTTTAGTTCACTGAGAGCCACTTCAGCTGAGCTGCAAATTCAAAATCTTCCCATAGGAGAGGCTAATTGACTTGTGCTTTTGTGGTTTATGGTGCCGCCAAACCCCTTGACACAATCCTAGCTCTTTGTTGAATGGATGCTAATCTATTCTTATTCTAACTATTGACTTAATACTGCTATAACATCTATCTATACTTCTCTTTCCTGAGAAGATACTTTATAATTCATTTATGATGATAAATATTGTACCAACTTGAGACATTGTGACTCCATGGAAAAGTAACATTTTAGTGAAGTTTATATAGATTTGGGCTTTCTGAAACATGTAATACTTTACCAAGAGGAAAAATATTGATACTGGCTCTATTCAAACTTTTATTTCATGATTGGGACAAAAGAAACTTGGCTTCATAAAAGTGTCTGGAGCAATTTTATTGTTTATTAAAAGACATAAAATGCATTTAGATTTTCTGTTACATTATAAATCATACCCTTTTTCAAAACTAAGATTGCATAGACTGGATCTCTCTTTCTTCAGTTACATAGCCACAAAAATGAGTTATCCCATGCACTATGTTTTGTCAGGGTTCAGATTGATATTGCCACAAATACAAGAACTAGAAAGGGGCCGAAGTGAAAGCCAGGGATAAAGTTGGAGTGTAGCTTTATACCAGTGTGACTTGATTGCCTTAAGAATAACAGCTCAAAGCTTTAGAGTATGGACTCCCTCTCAGATGGAAGATTTTCCACATGGAATTTAGGGACGAGGTAAGATGGGATTCTTGGTTAGGGAACTGGATGTGTTTGAAGTGAAAAAGGAGGCTATTCTTCACTCCTGGTTTAGAGGACTCAGATTGTCCTCAGTGTAGATAATAGGCCTAAGATTTAACTCAAGGTGGCAGAAAGCCAGTGAGGGAAATTGCTATCCTGACCTCACTCCTCATCCCCTTTCAACTGGTGAGTACCTCTGAAGCAGAGACTAGAAAAATATAAAGTCCCATGTCTGAATCTGGGCTTTATTTGATCCAGAACTCAGGGAGGTTTGGCTAAACTATATCACTGTCCCTCTGGCCAACCACAGGTGGTGTGGTAAAAATGAGCAGCTTTGTGATATGCTGCCATTCACATTCTTGCTGGGCCAGATCCAGCTTATATGTCTAGAAAGCACATAGCACACTGGAGCTGTAGCCACAACAAATAATGAGTGGGTTGGTGTGAACATTTTTATCTGCAGGATATATTAATTGTTCTTTACTTCCTGACAGGAGAAGATGAGCACAGCTGAAAAGAGAGGAATGTTAGGGTATGCCTGGGGAAATGTGGGAAGCTGAAAGGCAAGGCCTGGTGCTCTTAATAACCATTATAATAAATTAGCATATGATACAAATAATGCATCAGAAAAAGGAAAAAAAAAAAGCTGTCTTGCAAAGCAGGACATAATTCTGCGACATGTCTACTGTCTCCAGATAAAGGTTTGAATAGTTTTCCTAAGAAGAAGCTTTATGCAAATGCATACTGTCATGTGAATCAGATTAAGGGAAGAAAGGCTATTTATGCATGAAATCCAAACATGCTTCTGGGGAAAGGAGAGGAGAAATAAACCCTTTCTTTCACCTCAAATATATATGTGCAACAACTAAAAAGAAATGAGCATGTCACCTCCATTACTGACACTAAGTGATTTCCCACTAACAATTAGCATGAATCAAAGTAATAAAAATCTGAGATGGAAAAGATGTATTAGAACATCTAGTCCATCTCCCTGAAAATACAGGAATCTCCCTGACAATTTCTGTACAAAGCAGTTCACTGCTCAAGAGTTTGTGTTTTCCTCAGTGCGACTTCACATGGGCCTTTGCTAAGAAGTCTTTACAACTACCACATCTGTTCTTCACCCAAAAATAGAATTACATCAATTCTGCTCTCCCAGGTCAACGTCCTTCTGAAGAGACTTTTGGTCCTCTGAGTAACTGGAACTTAAGATACATGTTGTTGCTTTACAACTTTAAATACAATGGCTTGTCTTTGCTTTCACACACCACAGAAGATATACAAACTGTTCATGTATTCAACAGCAGAAAAGGGAAATGCTTGGTTACAGTGAAATAGAAGAAAGGTAGCAGAAGTATTTTGGGTGATGCCAAACTGAACTCAGCTAAGTGGGGAAGTTGCATATGGAGGTGTTTGTGGCTGCCAGGTTTTGGGGCTTGTCCTGTGCTTTCTTTGCCCCAAAGGTAGGCTAGAAAAACCATAAGGTTGCTCAGACTCTTCCCATCTTGGAATGGCCCACAAAATTATTTGTTCCTGCTCCCTTTTCTCCCCCTCATGTCCCTCCTGCTGGGCTGCACAGCAGGTGATGGCACATATCTGGCTGTGCTGGCTCTGCTCCCACCAAGTGTCTCTCAAGCAGAGGGCAGCTCTTGGTCAGCAGCACAAAGCATCAGGGACAGCCTGGCTCTTTGTAGCCAGTGGGCCAAGCTTCAACAGGAATTTAGGATCAAGTTTGGCACTAATCCCCTTTTTAATAATAGAGATGTACTGCTAGAAACAGAACTGGCTGGGAATGCCTTTGAAGGCAGACAGCGTATGAAGCAAGCTTGGAAGTTAACTTACACATGCAGCTTGGCTTGAAAGTCGGGGCAAGTAAGTTTGTTTCACTGCAGTCTCAGCATACCCAAGCTAACTGCTTATTTATCTGAATCTGTAGCTGTTTGTGTCACTGTGATGCTATAGGCATATTCCATGCTCTTGAAAACTGAATGACCAGATTCTCAGCTGATATCAACTGATTATTCCCCACTGATTTCCATAGACAGTAATATCTCATCCCAAGCTTTTTCGTGAATCTGGGATGTGAGGCTAGGTGTTTTGCTGATCACTCTCAGGGTGCACATCCTTATGGTATTATTCAATTCCTACCAAAGTCGACTAGAAACTTCCCACTAAACCCAGGGGCTGCTGAGCAGACCCTGTGGAAGTTAAGGCTACAAGTGAGTGTGGAGATAGAGAGCCAAATGCTTTTGTGGGAGTTTTTGGGTTTTTTAAAAGGGGTAGTTTGGGTGCATGGTGATTCTCCCACATCCCTGCAGAGGAGGCAGCAGTCCTGTGCCAGAGCTGCTGCTGTCCCAGTGAGGGAGGAATGAAACCCCCTGCATGAGTAACATCAGCTACCAGTTTTGCTTAGATGCTTGTGGCTGAACAGTGTTCGTGTGTATGTAGCCTGGAACAAACATGAAGGCTGAAAGATTATCCCTGGCAGATACGGTTTTAAAGGATATTGTTCCCCTGAAATGCATCAATTTGCCCCATGTGAGCTAAAATAATTTAGATAAAAATGATCTGCTCATGGTTTTCCTGATTGCTTGTAACAATTTTTCTGAATTACAATGTTCTTTAAATATTACTTGTAACAGCAGCTGTTACAGAATTTTCAGGCAGAAATATGATTTACTTTTTATTTAAAATAGAAACTGGGCATTTAAAAATAGGAGTTCCCTAGTCCTGGCACAGCCCCAGTCATGGGTGTCCTGATGTGTAACTCAGCACAGATCACTTTAAAAACAAGAAGTTTGCTGAACAAATATAAGCTTCCTGCAGCCCTGTGTGTCTGTCCCCATGGACCAATGAACTTCTCTGTGACTGGAGATATTTTTAATCCTGCTCTGGACTTTCTCCAGGAAATCAGTAATAATTACTAATTGTATTTTTGTAAGCTAAATGAAAGGATTCATTCTTTCTTGAAATTCTCCCTTAGCTTTTGCAATTAATTATGTTGCTCTTTTGTGTGATTAATCCTTGTCTTTGTATTACAACTTCACTTAATCAAATAGTACTGTGGAGCATGCCAAGGGTTCTGAAGTGTTAGATATTTTCTCCTTTTTTATTGTCATTTTCTTTTCTCTGCTACTCACATGTCTTCTAAACTTTTAGCAAAGTGATGTTTTACTAAACAACTGAAGAGTTCCAAAATTGTTAGGGGAAATTTGCATGAAATTATTGTACCTTGGCAAAGCATCCCTGCCATGTGTGGAGCTACAAACTGATTTTTACCAGCTGAGGATATGTCTTTACATCACCAACACATACCAAGGCAGTTTTCTGATAAAACTATTTCAACAGAAGGTCAGTTAAAACCCCTAAATGACCTCAGGTTTTCTTTCTAAACCTTTACTGTATGAAATATATTGAAACAGACTAACCTCACCATCTTGAATTATGTATTAAAATTATCCTCTTGCAGTATGCCCACACTGGAAATGTCAGGAAGAAAGGAGCTGGTTTTGAGCTGTTTAGAGAAAGTCTTAAGCACTTAGGTTGCTGTGCAATTTTGTGGCAAATCTCACTCATTCCTTTGCAGCCAGGAAAAGTTTTTTCCGTGGTGGAAGTGGAGCATGTCTGTCATTCCAGCGTAGCATGGCTGCAATATTGCCAGCATTAAATGTTCAAAAGTACGGAGACTGGTGTACACAGAGCAGGGTCCCTACTTTGAAATATATCATCTTCTACTCCAGTTTCTTATTTTTCGGGTGCCTTAGGTTTATATTTCCAAGGGCCTTTCTGTATCTTAAAATTAATGATAAAGCAGACAAAACCACCTTCAGGAAAGGTAGCAACCTCATTGCTCCGGGACCTGGGGCTTTAAGAGCAAGACCTTAGCAGCCTTGCACTGGAAAAAGCAGAACTAGTTGGAGCTGCAGGGGAAATGCAGTCATTTTATCACCATAGAGGTGTCTGTGGGTCAAGTATGAGTCTGAATATTTATTACCGTAGAAACCCTCTCTCCCTTGAGCCCTGCAAAAGATGGGCATTGCCCATTTGAAGGTCCGCAAGGTGAGCTGGCCTGGAGCCCAGGACAACATCAGCTGTTAGGCAAGCCCTGAGGAGGCTGCTTACCTTTTATTATGGGATCATTCTCACAGCTTAATAATGAAATTATAAGTGAAGGCAGTAATTGAAATGTTCTCTGCCAATGTAAATATAAGTGGTTAGTGAATAGATAAGATGCTAAAAGACCTTGTTAAAATACACAGTGCCATCACTGTAGGATGGGTCAAACTTGCTAGTGAGCACCACAGTGGATTCCTCTGCGAAGCTTTTTACACAGAGCTCCTAATTGCAGGGAGAATGAGCAGGCGGAGGAATAGCATAAAAAAAAGTGGAATTAATATCTTCCATTAATCTCTTTTCAATTAATCCATTAATCTCTTCTCTGCCCACAGCTACAGGCTGGGCAGAGAAGAGATTCAGAGCAGCCCTGCGGAGAAGGACTTGGGGGTGTTGGTTGATGAGAAACTTAACATGAGCCGGCTTCAGTGTGCGCTTGCAGCCCAGAAACCAACCGTATCCTGGGCTGCATCAAAAGAAGCGTGACCAGCAGGTCAAAGGAGGTGATCCTGCCCCTCTACTCTGCTCTTGTGAGACCTCATTTGGAGCACTGTGTACAGTTCTGGTGTCCTCAACATAAAAAGGACATGGAGCTGTGGGAGCAAGACCAGAGGAGGGCCACGAGGATGATAAGAGGGCTGGAGCACCTCCTGTATGAAGACAGGCTGAGAGAGTTGGGGCTGTTCAGACTGGAGAAGAGAAGGCTGCATGGAGACCTCCTAGCAGCCTTCCAGTATCTGAAGGGGGCCTACAAGGATGCTAGGGAGGGACTCTTCCTTAAGGACTGTAGTGGTAGGACAAGGGGTAACGGGTTCAAACTTAAACAGGGGAAGTTTAGATTAGATATAAGGAAGAATTTCTTTACAGTGAGGGTGGTGAGGCACTGGAACAGGTTGCCCAAGGAAGTTGTGAATGTTCCATCCCTGGCAGTTTTCAAGTGCAGGTTGGATGGAGCCTTGGGTGACATGGTTTAGTGCGAGGTGTCCCTGCCATGGCAGGGGGGTTGGAACTAGATGATCTTAAGGTCCTTTCCAACCCAAACCATTCTATGATTCTATGATTCATTAAGCCCTTAATAAATGATGAAAAGAAGCTTTGAATATTCAGATGACTGACCTGCATCAGCCAAGCATGGAGGTGCATGCTCACCTTAAGCATAGTTGTAATCTCATGGAAATAAACTACAATAAATTGAAAGTATTTTGGAGTTATGTGGCCCTGCTTGCATGAGTAATGCCAGGGATCTGCTTCTTGAACCAGGTCCTTTATGCAAATAATAAGTCACAAATGTGGTAAGGATTTATTTTATGTTCTTTCAAATGAAGATGGGTTGGCTGTACTCAGTATATTAAATCCTTCCTGCTGCTAAGCTTAAAGAAACTGATTCTCTTGTAACATATTTTGATTTGACTACTGTAGCTTCCAAGTGCTATAAAGCACTAGAGTAGTTTGCCTTGGCCTCACACCTAGTTACAGTAGTGCTAACTTTAAAATTGCTGAAGAAACCCACATCTGGAGTCAATTGAGTGAATTTTAACCAGCTTTGGTGGTAATATGCAAGTAATATTTCATCCTCGTGTGTATTTCACTCATCTTACAAAAAAAGATGCCTCATTCCAAGACTTCTAGACATATTTCTTTGCTGTCTCATATATCAAGAGTATCAGACTAAGCAGACCGCTTAAAACTGGATATGTCCAAACACACTCTTATCCTAAACAACGGCGAATATTTTTGCCAACACTTCCATTTCCTGCAGTGGAAAAAAATATATAACCCCGAAGCTTTGGCCAGATCCCGCTTTCCTTGAAATGCATGGCAAATTTGTCAACAAAACACTCTCTGGCTCAGTAGTGGGGGGAGAAGTTTAACAGCTGGAATTAACCAGCAGAAATAATGTGAAGCAGGCTGAAGCTTCGGATTAGGTTTAGTCTAATGCTGGGGTTCAAGGCTGAGCTTGCGTTCCAATCCGTCTGTGCCAAAATCAGGGAAGCGACATCCAAAACCAGAACCAGAGAGCAGGCCCTTTCAGCTCTGGATTTGGCCTAAAGCCAGACCAGGGCTGCGGGCATCAGTCCAGGAATCCAGTGCTGAAACACCCACAGGCCCCAGATTCAACGGCTCGAAACTCCAGTTTTCTGCAAGTCGAAAATATTAGTCTGGTGCAAAGAAAGTACTTTTATTTACAGAAATGTTGCAATTAACTCCTATTTGCAGGCACTCTGTTTCCCTGACTGCTTGCAGGAGGATGATCAGCCATATGGGAGACAGGCAGTCAACTAAGCAAGACCCCAGATTTGTTTTATTCTTTTCTTTTTTTATCTGAAGGGACCACCACTGGTGCGAGACTTGTTTCTTGTAGTGCCTCAAAAAGCTACTAAAGGCAATTGTCATGTTGGACAGATGGGGAGTTGAAATCCAGAGGTACCATCCTATTGGTGCTCCCAACGTTTGCCTCCTCCACCCCTCTCTGACACGAATTTAATGCAGGTGCAGACACAAGCCTAACATGAGGGAGCAATTTTCTGATTCATTCATGTAAGACCCTGAGGGAGAGTAGGAACAAGATGTACAAAGGTAATGTGACATGGTTAAAAAATTAACTTTGCTTCCATTTTATGGAGCCATAGTGCTGTGTTGCTTAGTTACGTAGATCAGGAATTTAACTGTAAACAAGGTATTTCAATCCTCAGTCTCCAGGGTTTTTAGCTCTGTTTGGAAAGCAGTTAAAAATGTGCATCTTTTACTATATCCTTGGATTGCTTCTTGCCATTGCTTGTACCCTTTGTGTCCACTGCTGCTGCTCCAGCAATGCTGGGAGATGGAGGTGGTGGCGTCCATGCTAACATGACTACTGCCAGGCTAGAGCCACACTGCCCTCCTAAAGCTGCACTTGTTCAGAGATGAGACAAACTGCTTATGACTTTTGTTTTGGGTTTTGTTTTTACAAATCCTGGCTGCATGGGTTCCCAGCATTGGGAATTTGCCAGCTGGGCTATGCAGTTACTCAAGCCATTGGAAGTGGAAAAGGGGTTGATTATCCTGGTATATTATTACATCACTAGTGGAAATTCTGTTTTTGCCCTCAGGATCTCCACTGCTGTGTCTGCTCAGAGCTGTTAAATATGACAAGGTCATTCACCCTGCTTTAGAAACAATGAGTGCTAACAAATTTGGGGGTTACATGCATTGTCATTGCTTAACAGGGTCGTCCCTGTAACTGCAAGTGTTGCCTATGCCTTCTACTCAGCAAACTTCTCAGCAAGTCAGATGTTAGATTACACTGTGTTATGTTGGGATCTGTTTATAAAAATACAGTGACACACAACTTCCCTGCATATTTACACTCTAAACAAGATTAGGCAACTAACAAATACAGAGAAGATGAGGAGAGATAACGGACGAAAAGAGGTTAAGAAGTGAGGCTGAAGATAGGAACAAAATACTTCAATTGATAAGCCAAACTTTCAAAATACTTTTCTCCTCCCTTTTCCTTCTGGCTCTGCAGATGGCCGGGGCAAATCTGCCTTTTACAACACCATGTATTGAAGCAACATGTACTTTTGAAGTTTAGTCACCCCCTAATTACTAGTCTTTCATTAGCAGCACGGCGACACAAATGATGAAGTACTTGCTTATATCCAGTAGTCTCTATTGTTGAGGCTTAAAAAAATAAATCATTACCTACATGCTTGTTAGGCATGCTAAGACTGTTTATGTAAACTCCCTTGCTCTTATTTTGGCTCACACGAATGGTTAAGATACTTCAGCTAATATTTCTTATTTTAAAGAGAGGGCTGATTGCCCAAATGTCAGAAGTGCTGAGTATCGCTTTCTCGGAGAGAATGGGAATGTAATGTGGGCACAGTTCATCCTAAATGTGGGTTGCTACCAAAGGTTTGTTGACTGGCTACCAGTTTGCAAGAACAGCATTGTCACAGTTGAGGAAAATCTCTGTTGTGTCCATGGCCACACAGCTCTCTCAAATCTCATGTTATTTAGGAACAGTTTTGCATTTCTTCACTGAGGGTGCTCTTCAAGGGAATATCTGAAAGCTGGGGCAAACATCAATAAGCAATGCACTTGTTTGGTTAAGACTTCAGCCTTGACCTCCATCTTTAAGCCCTTGTTTGTTATTAATCACGTGTTTCCTGAATAAAAGAGAATATTTTTGGAGAGGGAAAATTGTTCTGGGACTGGAGCGTTATACACCAAACAGACTTGCCCAGATGACAAATAGCCTTCGCATGATAGCCAAGGTTCATCCAGCTGCTCGGCCCCGTACCAAGTGATTGATGGTGTTGATGTTCTAAATAGGCTTAAGATATGCCAAATATCAAGGGCTGTAACAAAGTCCTTCAGATATATACTGTAGATAGGCAAGAAGGCATGTTCCCAGCATATGGCAATTCTGAGAGCAGTGTCAGGATTATAAGTAACCTCACAGGGTTTGTCTGGTTTCTTTCGAAGTTAGACAAAAACAGTTTTCTGTGCTGGAATGAGCAAGGTCATGCGAGGTCTGCACGAAGCTTCCGATTACCACCGATTTTCTCTGTAACTGGACACCCTTCAGAGTTATAACAACATTTGATTTCTTAGCAGAGATCAATAAACTGTTTTTCTACCAGGGTTCTGAGAAGGAAAGAAGAATAGGATGTGCTCAGAAGTTGCTGTCAGTGGTTTTTTATGTCTTAAAGGAATGGGAAATTCACACCTGAATAGTTTTATCTATCTTGGTAACACCACAGTGATCGTTCTTTCTACTAACCCACAAAGGGCTGTTCATTGATATCCCGCAGGATCAAGAAGCTGCAACACAGAAGCATCGGTTTCATTGATCACTCCTTTTCCCCAGAGAAACTTCCTTTATTTTACATTTTCCCTCTGCTTTGCAGTATACACAGTTCCGTGGACTGAGCAGGGCTATGTGCCTGCTAGGTGGGCAGTAGAAGCAAAGCCTGGGAAATGCAGAGATACTGGAGGACAAGCTGCCCTGCACTCCAACTATGGCACAGGCAGAGATTAGTCAAGGGTGGTAAGGTTTTTCTTTGTTTAGTCAGTCAGAGGTGATGGTTAGCCTGTGTCAGACTAACCCCTCCCTGACAGCTAGCAGGGTCTCAGACCCCTCACTAAGAGATGTTCTCTGGTGCAGCCCCCTGCTTGGCACTTCACATCTTCGCTGAACCCTGGAATCTCTGCTGGAAAATGTGTGTTCCTGGCCCTGCAAGCTCTCCACACAATGCCATAATCTTACTTTCTAAGAGATCAACCCATCTTGGTTTTCAGCCCATGTTTCTAGGAATGACTCTGGGGATGTATCTTTCGTGAAAAGACCTTGATGGTGGAGTAGGCTATTTCCTGGATAAAACCATTTCCTCAGTAACTGGAAGATGAGTCAGGCTCACACGTGTGAAACCAGCTTCTCTACTGAGCCACTCCAGTTTGCAGCCAGCAGATCTCTACTGGATGCTGCCATGAGAAGTGGCCAAGACAGCCTCTGCCGTGCAAATTGGCCATAGTGCAAATTGTCCATGAAATAGGATCAAGTGACTGCAGGGCAACCAAATTTAGCCAGACCATGCCAGTAAACTCAGGATCAGCAGTGCTCTGAAACACCAGCTGAGCAACAGAGAATGGCGTTTCGTAATAACCAGCTCAGTTCGAGGCCACAACATGGAGCAATTGGCACTTTTGTACAGAGCCCAGCTGTAAGCGGCTTCTTAAGAGATCAGGGGTTTCAAAATTCCCTTTTCTGTCATCCCCATGGGCTGGCAGGAATCAGCTGAAACCCCAGAATCTGGATCTTTATTTATTGCCAACTCACTTCTTGTTGGCAGTTAGCAAGTTGTGTCGCCAGCCCACCGAGCCAACAGGCTGTCAGTGGTGATTAGCAGTTAAATCGTACACGGTTCAGGGCTCTGTGGTGCCTTGTGTGATTTTGTTTGCATCCAGCCTGGGAGTGGAACAACAAGCCGGTTTCAGTTCACATTGTAATTTAAGCATGAGCCTGTGCGTGGATGTTCTTATCTCTGCGTGCTCCATTTCAGTGGAGCTCAAACTCCTTCAAAGTCACTCAAGTTAAATCGAAAGTGAGACCTTGAAGAATGAATGGAAAATGAATAATCACACAAATACCTTCAACTAATTCAATATATAAATGGAACCAGAACTAGCTTTTCCAGTGGGTTCCTGTTCATAGGTAGCCCTCAGTGTGACACATCAAATGCAACGCTAAGAGTAAAGCTGGTCATGGTCACAGTCTATTCTTGACTTTCATGTCATCTGCTGCTGGGGACGTTAAGGCCCTGATGGAACACCATAGGTACACTGTCTGACCTGCACAGCACAATTCATCAAACATTTTCTAATAATTTGGGCACTGGGCCCTTAACTTCTACTTGAATTATAGCCTGCATTTCAGAAAGACAGGCGATCGTGACTTAAAGGCTACAAGTCACTGAGGCTCTACCACGTTCCTATCTGACCTGATCTGAGGGTTAATTACCCTCCTTAAAAGAAGTCCTATTTCTGTTCCATAGCTTTTTCTCCAAGTTGCATGTATAACCTTCTGTAATCATAATGAACTGTGAGATTTCTTACTTTTGCTGATTTTCAGTTTTGGGGCAAAAAAAACCTAGCATCCCTGACTTTGGCTGGGCTGATACTACTAGCTAATTCCTGCAGCATATTCCAGTTCATTGAATAATTTCAGTAAAATTACATATGGGAGAAAGAAAGCTAGTTTTGCCAGGCAGCCTAAATGGAGGGTGGTGATGTTGTTCCTGTTTTAGTCAACAGCCAGGACACTCTTCCAGGCTGAATTGAATCCAAGTTGAACTTCCAGATCTACCTGAGAGGGTTACAACCTGCCAGTCCCTGGCATGGCTCTGACACAGTTGTGTAGTATTTCTAGGTGGGGGCTCCACAGTCCCTTCTGCTGATGCCACTCTTTGTGTGGGATGCTGACATATCATTTAACCAGAAGGGGTGGCAGGTGGACATGTGTCCTGAGACTGGTGGAGAGAACACTGATTCCAAAGGTGGAACATCTCACCTCAAGCAAATAATTTAATATAAGCATAAAAAGTGTAATAGTGCCCAAAAGACAAATTGACAGCTTCCTTTGCCTCCGAATGCTGGAGCTTAGCAGATAAGGAGCTCCCCAGCTATGTAAGGCTCCTGGAAGAGGACTACTGAACCCCCTTCTCCTCCACAGTAGGAGCCATTGGGTGGAAAAAGGTGGCTCCTTCTTCCTTCCTGAGACTTTAGTCTCATAGGCTCTCCTAGAAGCAACCAAAAGGAATATTTCATACTGAGCAAAGCAAAATATTTTGATTTCATATAGAAGAATTGAAATATTTTTAAATGTCGTTTAAACTGTTTCTTAGGTGGCTGCATTTTTGGCTGCTAAGTCAGAGAACCCAAAATTAGCTAATAACACTGGAGGATGCTGACTTTCTAGAACTGGTTTGTGAATAGGCTGTACACAAGGAATGGTTTATCTGATATTATGCTTTTGTTATATTTCCTTTACTGTAAAGAAATTACAAGGCTTTTTTGTTTGTTGTCTTCTTTTCATGCACAATGATGCAGTTGTAGTTATAGTAAAATGTAGTGTCTAAAATTAATGTGACATAAGTTCAATCACTGTTTCTACTGTGACTGGAGACATCAGTATTAACACATTGATCCTCTTGTAGCCTCCTTCAGCAATGGAAAAGCTGAAGGCATGATGGAAATCCAAAGCAGAGCTAGAAAATAAATCAAGCACTTTGCATTTTGGCCCCATGCCCTGACAACACTTTCTCTTCTTACTCCTTGTAATAGAATATGTTTCACAGTATTTTTATTATTGTAACACTTTTGTAATTCAAACCCTCTTGCTTGTTCTTCTGGCTTTGTAGATTAATTGGTCCCTGCCTTCCTGTCTGTATCTAGAGGTATTTTCTTACTCCCTTCAACTCTTTGCCAGGCTGAACTTCCCCAATCCCTTCCACTTTTCCTACGTGGCAGGTTACACAGATGTCTCATTCTTCCTCTTCTCCTGAACTCTCCCCTGGTCTCAGTCCTTCAGGAAGTTCAGCACCCATCTCATCGCCCCTTGCTACAATGGAGAAGTGTTTGGACACGTTCTCACTACAGAGCAGATTTGATCTAGACTTCCAGAAGTCAACAGCTGTGTTGGGCCATTGAAATGACAAAGCTGTCTCTAGTTCTTGCAAACCTGCAAAGTTTATTAATGCACCTAATGAAAGTTTGGCTTTGGCTATCCCCTGCCTGTGAGCATTTGATCTACTCTGCAGTTTTAAGTCTCCCAGTTATTTACCACTAGCTATTTGTATACTCAATGGGCTCCACTGTGTGAGGAAACTGTTTAAAAATACATTTTAAAGAGATTATTTCACTTCATGTGGGTTTTTGCCAGCAGTGTGGTTTTTAAAAGTGTTTTTTAAAACCTGTGTAGCACACAACTATGAAGTTGTACCTTAAAAGGTGAAGCAGAGTCCTTCACTTACAGAGAGCGCTCGAGGGAGCTGCTGTGGAGCACATTGCAAGCCCTGTGCACTGCGTGAAGGCTTGGTGGGAGTTTTGCTTCCCTGTGTATAAAAACAGTGATAAGGTTGTGCAGAAGCAGGTGGGAAAGGTTATTTAAAAATTGCTTCAATATGGTCCTTGCTATAACATTATCTGAATTGGCCTGGATATTTAAAAGAGAATTATCCATAATGATCTCACTCTGTTGCTTTCCCTTTTGTTTTTACATTTCCCAGAGAAAAAAAGTAATTTGGTTTATCAACAAAGTTCAGTTGGGGTTTCTACTTGGATCTGCCATGTCTGACCCATCTCTTTGCCACGCCCATGCCTGCCCCGGGAAGGAGCGCTAAGGGCACTCACAGGGATGGGAAGTGGCGTCAACAAAATCGTTCCCATCTAATCCCGCCATCTTGATTAATGTCTGCTACCCCAAAAGAGGTAGCAGGTCAGCCAGGTCCGGCTTCAAGGGGAGCTGAGCATGCCAGTTTGCCCTGTTACTCAGTGGCTTCTCTGTTCCGACAAAGCAGCCTGCATGGAGATCCCGTGGGTCAGAAAAGGGGCGATGATTTCTCATTTGAGTGGGAGCAGTCTCCCAAAGGTCCTTTGCCTGCTGCAGACAAAACAGCTATGCAGGGATGCTGAAAATTATCGGACTTCAGACAACCATCAAGCCCTGTAAATATGTTCGCTCGTTGCTCAACCTCCAAAGTAGCAAATGTATCACATTCCTTTAAACAAACAATGGTAAAATCTCATTTTACAAAATTTAGCTGTAACAGACTAAAGATTATTTTAATAAAGTGACAGATCTCTTTTTTCCCTCTCCTATAAATGAAAAGAAACCTTCAGTTGGGAGAATATTTTTGGCCAAGTTATAAAGGAAAAGTAGACAAAGAAAAATGTGGATTTCTTGTGGAAACACAGATAGCAGTTGCTGTAATTCTCAATAGCAGACCAGTATCTGCAAGTTTTATCTAAACATACTTCACAGATACTGCAGCAGTAATTGGTGGTCGAGCCCCTTGTTTTCAAATGACGTGCTAAAAGCAGCTTTTTGGCCACAAGACAAGAACAGTTTCAGTTATTCGTCTTAATTTTGCGAGGAGCCTTCCTACCCTGTCATAAATTCTCTTTGCAAAATGCTGTGACAATGAATTCCTTAAAAGCAAGTACAAGTGGTGTAAGGTTTCTAGGGAGAGTTAATACCTGTTATTTGATCAGCTGATTTATCCAAAAGCATGTTTGTTTTTTACAGCCAGATTTCTTGGTTTGCCTTTGGTTTGTATAAAATCTCAAAACATATTCATGAAGAATTCAAAGGTTTTCAAATATTCTTTTCAAGCTTGTAGAAATTTTTAAAAATTATAACCCTCAATGGTTCCTGCTGAATTTTGTGTGCCTCACATTCAACAGAATTAGTTTTGTTCTCTTTCCCTATTTGCTCCATCCAAACAAAATCTTCCAGTTTTGCATTTGCCGTCCAAAAATCCTTTTAGTCTCCTTCTTCTCTGCCTTAAAATTTTGCAACTATTAAATTCCATACTGAAAAATTTGTCTTCACACACTTCCATATAGCCTAATACCAAAAATGCTTGGAAGGCAAAGCAACATTCCAAATGCTAAAAAGCATCTGAAAGGGAACAACCAATCGGGGTATGGAGATTAATTATTTTCCTCCCTGCCCCCCCCTCCCCCAACATTAAAAAAATAACTCACCTCTTTTAAATAAAAAATTTGGATAAAAAATAAAGAAGCTAGAAGTGGCTGGAAAAGATCTTCTAAGGAGTGATTATTTTTTTCCCCACTAGCAAAATAGGTATGGAAAATGTAAGTATGCGCAGCTGTGTTTATTCCAATGATTAGACATTCTATTTCTCTGTGACCTCTCTGCATTGAGCTGGCAAGACACCTGGGTATGCTTAGAAGTGTCTCATTCATACATTTACATTTATTCAACTCGGACCTTTCTTTCTCCCTCCCATGCCCTTTTCTTCTCTAAAAAGACCACAGGAAGAAAAAACCAACACAGTTGAATCTGTGCACTCCTTCCTCTTTTTTTTCATGTTTGCAAGGTGTTGATCAAGACTCTACCCTGTGCCTTTACAAGTTTTAAATGAAAGCATAGTGCTATTTCAACAGTGAGCATAAAACCTTCTTTTTCAAGGCTTTTTTCAGGCTGAATCAGGGGAAGGGGTGGCTGCAGTGTGTCGGGTAATGTGACTGCACATATGCCATCCTGGGAGTGCAATAGAAGCTAAGCCCCACTATCTTCATCTCCTGTGCTCTACATCTGCACTTGATTTTATTTATGCAAAGTATGTGTGCATGTATAATTTGGGCTGTTCTTGCACTAGTGCCGAACTGCTCTGGCTAATATTGATGGATGCTTAGTTGATATGGAGAAGTTCGCTTACAAAAAAACGACAATAGAAATTTTGCAGTCCAGACTGTGTTACTGATGTAGAAGAGAGGCAAAGAGAGGTTAAAGTGTTTCCTCACTGTCATAGAAGTTTGGTAAGGAGCTGAATTCCCTCTAGGTCTTCTGAGTCTAAATCCAGTGCCCTACCTGCTACTTCAACCTTCCTCTGCAAGAATGCGTCAGGTTTGGAGGCAGGGCTTCCATATTTGTTTCTCTTCTACTGTCATTGAAACCAAAAGCAGAATTTCCAGTAATTGAAAATTGCCAGGTCAGTTCAAGACTGGTGCTCTCAACTTATCATAGTTTCTCCCCCTGCTTCTTTGGATATTTAGGTGTTTCAGAGCACTAAATGCTAACTGCAAACTGTAGATCCAGTTCTTCTTTTAAGAACTGCATCTTAACAGATTGTTGGTTTCCTAAGAGTTAGTATAAATTTAAACTGAAGAAATATGACTATATATACATGGAATTAGAGTAAATGAAATGACAATGAGAAGCATCTGTACATAAGGCACTAGTTTTCCTTTCCTTTCAAGCTCTCTGAATTCATTAGCTGGCCTTCATACAATCTGCCATGTAAAATACAATGTCTCGTATCTCCTCCACTCTGTCAAATTAGCTGTATATATTTTTTTCTGCTTCAAAACCATAACTCAAAAGCTCTGACATGCTATTGGATATTATTCAAAGGTGCATCTGATTTGCTGTTTTGATCATTATTAGGAAGTGTTTAAACACAATCTAAAGAGAGAATCACTGGGAGATTTTTCGCACCCTCACTCCACAGCAAGGCTGAAAAGTCCTGAAACCCAAACACAAGAAATCTCAACACGGTAACCCATCTCTTCATGTACCCCCCAACATTACCCTTCACAGCTGGGGAAATGTAGGCAGATTGAAAAGACTTCACAGCAGAGCAATCCTATAATTAGATTTGTAGGGAAGTGTAAAGAAAAGATCTGAGATAAACGGGTTTTCTGTGTATTGGTTTGCTTGCCTTTAGCTAGCACTGGAATCTATAGAGCCAGATCTGTACGGTTTGGTTGTGGAAAAGGAAGATAAGCCGTTTTGGCAACACAGAAGGTGGAAGAAAATGAGGGGACTACATGAGAAAGTAAGGAATAGAAACAGCTAGGCTGGAAGGAGAGCAGGAGGAAGCAGTAATGGGGTTGCAGCATGAAATCCTTTCTTCACACGTGAGATGGAAGACTCTTCAGGTGGGACATTTAATATGAAGCCAGACAAAGTACTTAGCTATATGTTCCTGTTACTAACCTTGCATTTTACAGGAATGAGCTAGTACTGAAAGGGGCAGATGCATGGAGTATTTTCCTCTGGTGGAAAAGCTGATTTCCACCACCTTGATTAAATTATTTGAGCTAAGGAAAAGAACTACTAATTTTTCAACCCCTGGTATTTTTAAAGCTTGGATCATTTTACTTGCCTGGTTTTTAACTTTGCTGTGAAGAACTTGTCCTGCTGAGCATGAATGGAAGCACCCAAGCAGGGACAGCAAGCCAGGGGTGCTACAGATGGCTTGGTGACACAGGACATCGTTGGGAAACATCCCATGTGAATGTCCCAGGGAAGCCACCTGCTCTAAGTACTCTTGCCAGATTTATAGGGATTTCCCTCTGCTCAGCGGAGGAGAGAGAGGAGTTGACTCTTAAGGTTCATTGTCTAGAAACATCCACAGGGTTTAAGCAACAACCCCTTTTGAAATGCAATGGGCAGGAGGTGCCTGAATCCTTCAAGCCTTTTGGGGTCACACTTGAGGGAGCCCAAGGAGAGCACCCCCCTGAGATGGGCTGGGGTGGCCATGACCGTGGGAACCCAGCCACCTTGCAGAGCCGATGCAGCAGAGGCCGTGTGGAGGTGGGGAGACCCAGGGAACACCAGGGAAGCAGGTTAATGAGGCTCCTTTGAGCTCAAAGCATTTTGTGAGGGGTGGGGAAGGGCTGCCTGCCCAGCCCGCGGTTGAAAGGAGGGCTGGAGGGAAGGGGTAGGAACCAGCAGCCACCCATGCCCTGGCCCGGGGCGGAAAGGTGGTGTGTTTGCTGCCTTCACCCCTCCCACCTTTCAGCCACATTAAAGCCCAATTATTCACGCTTGATGTCGGCAAGGCAGGGCCCCGCTACCTGCTGCTCCCAGATCCCTTCCCCGAGGGGCCACATTACCCCAGCGTGCACCAGCCCATGCGGGGTGGGGTTCACAGGGGCCCAGGGCTGGCACCCTCCGCCCCACACGGCACCTGCTTTGGCCATCCCATGTGCCAGGGAGACATCCATCGCTCCATTGGCCGTCGAGGGACAGAGGTGGTTGTTGACAAGTGTCTGTTCCTCACCCTGCTGCGGCTGCAAGCTCCCAGGTGTGATGGTTGTTGGCCAGGCGGGTGCCCTGGGTGCTGCAGCAGCACATGGGCACCACACGTTCATCGGTCACGTTGCTGTGCTGCTCCCAACGGAGTCAGCCCTGGGTTAAGGAGACAAAGAGGGATGGCCAACTGCCCCACTGAGCAACTAGGGGCAGAAGGGATGATCTGAAAACTCAAGAGGAAGGCAAGAGGGAAGGGAGAGGACTGAATTGACCCTTCTTTCCCCTTACCATTCACAGATTTCTATCAGGCTTCTTAGCTGCAGGGCAAAGTGTTTCTTTATAGTTCCTTCCAAAGCGCTGCTGCCAGATCCAGGCTGCGGTTGCCACAGCTGTAACCCATCCCCCAAGGCCTGCACACCCCTGGTCTGGGAGCAGTTCAGCAGGAGCGCCTGGGAGCGCTTGCACAAGCCTGGTGGGGAGAAGCGTTCCGTGTCGTCCAAGGCCCCCATGCACGCAGTGCGGTGAGAGCATTCTGTAAGGGCTCTTGCCAGCTTTCCCAGCTGCGGTTTGCCAAAACACACGTGGTTGTGGCACAGGGGCAGCCGGGCTGTGCGGCACGTTTCAGGAACACCCCTAAGGCTGCAGGTTTCTCTCTTTTCAGAGGATGGGATTTACCGGCCAGTTGATGGGAACCACTGAGAGGCAGGCGGAGGAGGGCTGGGTGTGAAACCTATGGTGATGGGCACTAGTATGCACCCAGCACTGCTCCCTCCTCCCAGACAAGCCCAGCACAAGTATCATGGTGGTGGTATCCCCAAAAAAAGGGCTGTGCAGCACCCATGGGTGCTGGCGCTGAGCAGCTCTGCCGTCTCCCAGGGCTGAAGACAAGGGGGTCAAGTTCTTGCAGGCAGAATTAGACACTTTTGTGGCCTGTCTGGGGCTAGTTTTCTCTCTCTCTCTATTTTTTTTTTCCCTTCCCCAGTGGAGACTTGCTCATTTGTAATAGGAAGGTTCATTGTTTTCCTGTCTGATATTTCTTTGATTACTTAAAAAGAAATCCCAGAGGCTTGTTTTCACAAAATAGTGATTGCATAATTGATGTGATTATGATGTATTTTGCTGTGTCACTGCAGCTCGGTTGATTATTTTGAGAAGCTCTGAGCACTGTTAGCGCTGCCATGTGTTGTGCGTGCGTGGCCCAGGCTTTCATCCCCCTCCACATGTGTACAAGAGCCTTTCAAACCCCGTTTCCTCCAGCGAGGACAGCCTGAGACCTTCCTCGGCACAAGGAAAAAGATGCAGACCCACAAATAGCTGATACCAGTGAAATCACAAATACTGTGGGGAGAGCTGCAAAGCTTTTTCTGGTTTAGATAATGACTTTCCAGTGTGAATAATCAGATTTATCATGTGGATGAATACACAAGCAAAACTGTGGGGCCAAATTCTAGGCTCTTTCCCCGGCTAGAAATGTACAGATAAAGCAAATGCAGACCAGCCAGGTGTGCTGGAAATAAAATTCTTCCAAATACAAAAGCAAGCAGCAGATCATTCATGGTAATTATTAATTGCAACCTGAAAATGTATCAGCTAGCTGCAGGTAGGAATATTTAAGGGCTCACCTAGGGAAGCCTCATGGAGAGGATCGCCTTTCCTTTTCTTAGCTAGAACTTTTTAATTATTTTCAGCTTGAGCCTGGAGACCACCCTTAGAGCCCTTTCTTTCTCCTGGAGACATTTTTTGCATTTCTTTTCTATATTCTCCTTTCTTTCCTTTTTAGTTCAGGGATGAAACATTACCCTCGGTGCAGCTTCTTGGCCGAATTTCCACATTTCTGAACCTTTTGTTTTTCTCAACATGTGTGCAATTTTCACTATTTTTGTCCAGCGGTGACCTCTGGAATTCCAGAATAATTTTCCCTCCCCTTCCTGGTGCCCTCACGTGACCCAGGAACACAAACATCTGAGAGACCTCTGGGCATCTTCACATCTGCTGGTATATAAGATCAGAGCCATTGTGTGATGTATTTTTAACAGCAGGTGTTGGACTTGGAGAAGGGTGTGTTGGGTTTTGAGGGGCTGGGCAGAATCTGCACTTAATTCTTAGTTCCCAGGCTATTTAGGAACAGCTTAAAAACACACTTAATCTGTTTTTACAAATTTAACATTGTAAAACCACAATAAGGAATTGCTAATCAAGTGCAAGCCTGGATTTAGTTTCAGCTTTGCATCATTAATGTCCTAAAAAAACAAACCCCCCAAACCAAAAAAAAACCCCAAAACCACTGTCAAACTTTAAAGCTGAGTCCAAGATTCTAGTTTACAACTTATTTTCATGAAATACTATTGATTGATTACTTGAAGCCTGTTAATTATTATTTAGTCACGGTTTTCAACACAAACTCCTTACAGCAGCAAAACAAACAGTGTGGATGTTTTATCTTTTGCCAGTTAACACAGTTTGAACATGACTTAAAATAGGCTGTTAGTTCAGGGTCTGATTCACAACTGTATCTCTCCCGATTGTGCGGCTGTAATCCCATTGATTTCCATGGCATTGTGGGAACCTCAGTTCAAAATGACAGAAACACTTCTTTTTAATGACACCCCCCACCTCCATGCATCAGGGAGCTCATGGGACACCAAAGCCTCACACATGACTCTCTTCCGTGGTCCATTAGTAGAAATTTAGCATCTAAATTCGTGAAACAGTATAAGCAGAGTGTTTTCCCCAAAATATCATTGAAATCCTATTTTCACAGAAATCTCTCTCAAATTTTTTTATCAGACAAATCTAAAATGGTGCTTAGTGTTCAGTTATCTGCCAGGTATAAATGGCATAAATGGATGATTACTTTAAATACATCTTCTCTGAGAAGGGAGTTATGGGACCTCACAAAAGCATCAAGCTGTGACTACTTTCAGGAAATCACATGGAAATAAATGATAAAGGTTGCTTCGAGTCCTTAGATTCTCATTGCCTTTTTAGGCAGATAATTGAATTCAGTATGAGCTGTAATTCCTTCCTGGGATCACTGAGGGACAAATTATTTATTATTTGGGAAAAGTAACTGAATGACCTGACAGGTCCTTTCAGTCACAGCATTTATGATTATGAATTCTCATGGCATCCATTGCATGGATGTATCCACACTAAAATAAAGAGGGAGATTTTAGCCTTGTTGAAACTGATGAGGTTTTGTTGGTAGTGGTTTCACCAGTAATATGGTTTCACCTGTCCACTTTTCTAGGCTACATTTGAATTTTACTACATGACCTGTTGGGTTGTGTCTGATTGGAGTCAGAATAGCTGTTTCTGAGTAGTTACTTTTAATAACGTGCCATGTGTGGGTACTTCTGAAATGCAGGGCCCTTACTGTGGATTGATTCAATCTGCACTTGATTTATCCCAGCTGCTGAGTTTTGAGTTTGTATGCTCCTTTATTCCAAATATTAATATAGAAAGGCACTAGGGGGATGTGTATGTACCTGACATCCCAGGAGCAACCCAAAATGCCCTGCCTCCTCCCAACTGCCTCCTGCTGTTGCTGACATGCCACTTGCAAACAGCAGCCAAACATGACCATATACACCCAGCATGTTGCACTGGTCAGGACCCACATATTGCCCTCTCCTCGCCCTCTTCACTCACATCAGGCTTTAGAGGGTGAGATATGGGATGCCAACAATATCTGAACCCCTCTATCTTACATCCAGCAAAGCATGCTTTGCATGGTCAGACATGGCTTTCATACGACAAAGGCAGTTAGGCAGTTTCTTGGAGGATGGGATGCCTGCACGTGAAGCTTCTTTTAATTTCTTTTCTTTTTTCTTTTTCCTTTTTTATCCAAGTTATTCCTATTCTACAATTGAGGAAATGGTGCTATTGACTGTCTGGGCATACCTTAGGTCTCACCCTTTCAGCTGCTGGACTTCATCATGCTACAAATGCTATTTCCAGTCCTGTATGCCACAGGGTGTCTGTAGAATCAGAAACAAAGCAGAGGAAGTCCTGACTCAGTAGAGGTGTCACTGATGGCAGTAGAGGATGGGTTTGGGCAAACTCTTTGTTAAGGCGCTCAAGGATAAACAACCCCTGCATTTTGTGCAGCTGTAGCTGCCCTCTTGCTCTTCTCCATCTGAGGCTGTGGAATGCTAACTATGGATCAGGTCCTATGCCCTGTAATGAGATACAGCAATGGACATCTTCCCCAAAATGCACATCACCATTTTGCAAATGCCACTATATTTAGTGCGGTTGGAAATACTTTCCAAACATTTCTATTCCCAGTTAGTTGTGTCCATAGGGCATTATGAAACCCGTAGTGATTGTGCAAATTTGTTGTACACTGAAACTGGCCTCATAACTGATCTGAACTGGCTTGGAATGTTTTTTAAGAAATATTAAAATAATTATGACTTGAATTCCAGAGATCTACTCTTGCACAACTTGGTCTTTGTATCTTTCACAGCACAATAAACTAACCAATGAACCAGAGAAGCTGTGGGACAGTTATCCAGTCAAAGTAGTGGGAAAGACGCAACAGGTATACAGGGCCCTTTCATCTGCCCCATGGTGTTTTTACGTGCCTGGAAACTTGCTTCATTCCACTTAGAATACAATTTGAGTTAACCTTCAGACTCTGAGGATGCTTTCAGACAGTACCCAGCAACCTACATAGCTGTCCCGAAGCAAGAGAGGCAACTTTTTCCCCTTTCACCATTCCCAAGAGACCAGGGGCCAACCGTCTCCTTGTGTTCTCTGCTAGACTTCTGCAGTTGTTAAGCATTGTCTCTCTTACCTCCACCCTCTGAGCAAAACAACCAGTACTGATACAGCTGCACTCACCACTGGCAGACCTAAAATATCTCTTCCGGGTTTTAGTACAAGGATAGGATGTGATGACAAGGGAAGGGGCAGTTAAAATCCCAAGTGCTTTAAGACAGAGTGAAAGATGAAGGGCGGTGCCTGCAAAATAAAGAGCAAGTTTTTGTAATATTGTTCCTGTGCTCCTGTGAATGATGTTATAGAGAGTCCACTGATGCTCAGCAACCAGGTTGTTGAGACCTGACAGGCCCTACATACGCTGTCCCAACAAGGAAGTGTCATGGCAACACACAATCCCATTCTTGGACTTTTTCTTCAGTCCTGCCTAATGCACTAGCTAAGGCCAGTGAGGAATTTCCAGAGAAGAGTCAAAAGGTCTTTGGTGGGTTTGCCTGCTGGAACTGAAGCTCTTTATGCAGCATACTAAGGCTGTTGTGCCGAATAAAAGGGCCAACAAAAAGCAAGCAAAGGAAATGATGAGACAGAATGAGGAGACAGAAAAGAATAAGCCTTGCCCTCCAAAAAGAGTTTGCTGACCTGTCCAACTTGGTAGACGGCCTATCTCTTGTCTCTACATCAGCAAGTCTTCTCTTGTACAGTGAATGCCAATGCTGATCCTTTCAGAGAGGATACATCCAGAGAAAGAGGGCAGCTCTCACTTTGGTTCAGTAAATCCACCACCACCGTTTTCATCCATGCTGATTGCACTTGATTTCTCTCCTACTTTTTTACCCGCTTGGCCCAATGAGCACATCCTGACTGGCCCATCCACAGAGGCACCTTCAGGAGCAGGAGTACCTTCAACCACAGAAGTGACTGGAGACTAGAGCCTGTAAAACACATGAGCTCCCCTCACTTGGTGGGAATGAACCTTATTTCACACATGCTGCATGGGTTCTCTCACCACTGAACCACAGAGATTCACCACCATTTTTCTTACTGAGCTTTGGATGGCGCCTGATCTGGGAGGTGTGCTCTGAAAATGCATGTCAGGTCAGGCCTGGCAAGCGGGGGGTAACGCTTTGTTTGCAAATCCCAAAAGAGCTTAGATGTGATTTAGGTGCTCGGAGGCTCACACTGTTAAGACCTTGGCAAGTTCTGGGCCAATATTTAGGAATTTTTCTGGCAGAGAAATAGACACCTCCAGGCATATGCAGCAGCTCAATGGGAATGCAAATGTTGGTACTGAGAAGTGGAGTGGCAGGTAAGTGGTGCTAGGTGAGTAAACCTTTTTGTGAATCTAGTCCAAATCCACTGCATGTAAATAAGAATAATATCTGAAATGCTGGAATGGTGATCTGAAGGAGGTGTGGACTTGAAAAGGAGGAGGCTAATAAAACCAGGAGAGAGCTAATGGGAGAGAAAAATTCCATTTAATGAGCTCATCTGGTCAGGATTGTGTAGCAGTATTTAATCCTCTGTTAAAAATCAGATCCTCTGCACTTGTAGCTTACCTTGAAACACAGACAAGGGTGGCTAGAACGTGACTGTTGGAGTTCATCATGTCCTGAGGGTGGGCTGAAATCTTATACTGTTTTTATGCAAAAACACAAGTGCTTCTTTGCCTCCCTCCAACCTTGATGCATAGAATTGCTTTGAGTTGTAGGCAGGCTAATTAATCTGGTTGTGCTTGCTTGTCAAATCTTTCTTGTGGTAAAAGCATTTCTAGCTGTTTTAAGTGAAAATGATTATATTTTGGAGAAAATTGCCTTGTGTCTCAGATCTCGGGTTATCCAACAGGATTTTGGATAGGATAAAGGTACCCTGCCGCAACATGCTGCCAGTGTGAGCCAGAAGCAGTGCCTCCCGTGCTCATTTGGCCCTGGGCATACAGATGGATGTACACAGCCATGGCACTTTGTGGGAGCTCAGCCCGGTTCAGCTCATCTCATCTCTCATTGCCAAACTGATGCTCTGACAACACCTTATGGGCTACTAGAGCTTGGCTGCCTTGAAAGTATGTTGTGTGGCTGCAGCCTGCCTTCTCTCCATCCTCCTTTCTGAAGCTCAGGCCAGTCAAGCCACCCTTCTCAAAGTTCCTTTGAGTTTTGGTTCATGCAGCCAGCGTCTATTTTAAGTCCTGTGGTAGGAATGTTACACTTTATACTGAGTGTTAGCTGAATTCGAGCAAAATACTTTATCTTACCTGTTACTGAAAGCTGAGGTGCCTTTGTTGTTGTTAGCAAAACACGTTTTTTTTCTTGGCCTGTCTTTTCTTTTGTGTGGCATTTACATTTTGATGTGGAGAAGATCTTTTAGCATGCAAATACATCTAACCTCAACAGAATGGTTCATGTTGGATGCAGTATGTTTGCGCAGTGGTGTTCTAGAAAAAAGCAGATTTTCCCTATGATGTACAGATCAATTCACCTTAACCCCCCAAATGGGTGTTATTGTCGTTGCTTTTCTTTGCACACTGCAGAAGAAACACAGGGGAAGAGCAGACATGAGATAGATTTTTCTCAAACAAACTCCAGACAGAACAATGGATGAAATGAATCTCTTCAAGGTTTCTGTGTCATCAAATGTTATTGTTGACACTCTGAATGTAGCAATAGTTGTTACGCTAATTAGAGTGGTGTAGTTCTAGAAACAGGAACTGTGAAAAGGCTGTGTCTAGAAGGTACTAATAATCTTTTGATACCTGTATTTTTGCCATTCTTTATTATTATAATGAGAGTGTTAATGTGCAGGGGAGAAATCATGTGTGTCCTTAATAAAGAATGAAGCAGCACAGTTGTTATCATCTTGAGTATCATATTCATTTAAAATCAAGTAGGCAACTCAAAGGTTAAGAGGTTTAATGTTCCTGAACTGTACAATTGAAGCACTATAGTCCAGGTTATTGTTAGCAATTATGCAAAGTGCTTGGGGGGTTTTATTAGAAACTTAATTTTCCAGAAGAAAGTCCCCCACAACTTTAGCCAGCATTGCAGTGTTACCATTTAACAGCCAGACAATTCTGCACAAAGTGCATCACAAGATGTTGTAATGGCATAAGTTGCTCCCAGCTATTTATATGCTGTTAAGATAACCATCCTCAAACAATCTTCAACCTCTCTTAAGATTTCATGCCACATATCTTTCCAGTGGGAATCAGAAAGCTTAAGAAGGTCTGTATTTAGAGATTAATGTGATATTAATGTGATATTCTGCATGCATTCCTCCCAACATGAGGAATATGTCATTTATTTGCAGCTTTCCCAACCACAAGAAACAAGCTTTACTAAAATTGACAGTGTACCAGTAAGCCTATTGGACTATGTGATAAAAAACAATGAGCACAGAATGAATATTATGGTAAAGAAATACTGAAGAAAACCGGCTAAATGGAGGGAAGAGAGGAAGCTTGAAGAAGAATTACAGATAGTTTAGGAGTGTGTTAAATACAAAGCTGAACTCCATGTTTTAAGCATAGGCAACCATAAAAGCTAATTGATATAGATGCAGATGATTGCAACATAGCATCCACAATTAACCTTTAAAAATAGGGTCCCTATAGTAAATGGGGGAGGTGGCCTACATGCTGGAAAAGATGTGTATGAGCCTGAATCAGCCCAAGGAGCTTGAGAACACTTTTGCAGGAAGACTGCAGAACTTAAGAAATGCAACACAAGAAAGGTGCCCATTTACTGAAAGGCCAAGATTCAACTCTCTTGTCTACTTTTCTACATTTTTAATCCCTCCAGGATATTCTAGAAGCAAGAGAACTGCTGGGTGTTTTGTATTATTTCTCTTCCACTTGATCAGTCACAGCTGTATTGTCTTCCTTCGGTCCCTTAACAAAGCCTTATTGGACAATACATGAACTATGGATGGGTGTTCCCAGCCAGATTCTTAAACTCACAGCCTTCTACTTCAGTAGCCAATTTACAGCCTACAAACCAAAGCCTTTCACTTGTGACTGTTGAGAATCTGCTAACACGATTTATTGAAGTTACAGCTCAGACTCCATTTGAGCAGCATTAGGTAGTACCAGCTGTATCCCAGCTAGCCAAGTGTCTTTCTAAACTCTAACAAAACCCAGCTAGAAAGTGAATTCATTCCTGTTTAAGGATCCTCCCACAGCACAGAAAGACCACTAAGCCAAGCCACGAGAGCAGTTTCTTTGCTTTTATTGATACCACATCATTCCAGTTTCACTATATTAGTTCAGAATTTTGAAGTTTCTTTAACCTTTGCTGCAATACATACGTTTGTGTTTAAAGCAGTCTTTTCATACTAGTATCCAATAGTCTTCCCAGATCCTTTCAAATGCCTGTAAAAGAAGAAGTCACCAGTACCTCCTTGCACACTGTGCCCCATATAGACAATAAACAAGCTCCATGACATAATTTTCTGGTCAACAAACCAAGGGTTTTGGTGAACTGAGACAGAAATTTAGCTCCACGATACAGTTCCCTCACTTTTCAACAGCACATCATGTCTCAGAGTCTCCTTGAAGTTGAAGTTGAAGTTGAAGTTGAAGTTGAAGTCTCCAAGCAGTTGAAGTCTCCTTGCTATTACACAAGGAAGGGCACTCTCTGATGTGGCTGAGATGCAGTTCCTTTACGATGGGTAAAATAGAGTGCAAAGAAGAAAATGGGACAGAGTGAGAGGCGGAATGACAGATGTCACCTTTACCAATATTTTCCCTGATTTGCAGATACTCCAGTGGTGAAGCCATAGAGGAACACTTTAAAATAAGCTCCTCGCCCATGTACAGAGGTAACCTACAAACCAGGGTGGGTCCCCAGGCTCTGACCATCTCTTGCAAAAAGCTCCTTCAAGGCCCTGCATTGGCCCTGCATTGGGTGGAGCGGCTGGGCCACAGCAGCACCACACTGAGTAATGCCGGTCCGTGACGGTGGGAACTGTGGTGGGGACACCTTCCTCAGCCAGTGTCATAAATCACCAGCATTAAAAAAAGAAAACCTGAAGGATAAAATAGCCATCCTCTAGCTGATAGTTCCTCTGACTAGCTGGTTCCCCTGACCTCTGATATGGTCCCATCCTTGCCTGATTGACTCATAACCAGTTCTGCTTCATCCAAGCCACAGTGCATCAAGGCACAATGAAAGCCAGTCAACCCTACCGACTTTGTCTGTGTTTCATGACAGTTTAATCACTGAAGATTGCCTCTGTGTTGAAATATTTCCCCTTGGGGTTTTGGATAGTAGATTTAGATCAAGGTAAACGGAAACAAAAAGTGAAAAAGGCACTTGCCCTTGTTCAAATCCTTTATAGTTGATACAAAAACACCTCTTCTGTTGCTTTTGCAGTGTTAAAAATATACTTGTCAGGAGCCCTCCACCTTGTGCAGTCACAGTGGCTCGTAATTCAGCTGAAACCGCTGCATTTTACATTCTTCTTTTCACTGATGTCAGTGATGACGTAAGTTAGAGGATACGAACTATAAAGATAATCAATCAGTCTCACCATCCACGTCAGTTGAAATGAGGAAAAGGTACTGGACAGTGGGAGCTGATGGCAAAAATTCCCTGATCCAGATTCAGTCTGGTGGCAATCAGAAATTAGTACTGAGGTATTCAGAGTTAGACTCTGTAACCAGGCAGAGTAGGAGGAGAGTCAGGGGAGTATTTCCACTGGTGCCTTTTTCAGGTTACAATTCTGAGTACACAGTGTCATATTTTCCTACACATCATATTTTTGTAGCATCTGATAGTATATGGCTGATGTGGCTTCAATTACTGTTTTGAGATTCACTAAAAAAAAAGGAAAATGGAGGTAAAATAGAATTGAGTACAAAGCGCTGCTAATGTGGGAGCTGAGTGCTTTGACCCTCACTGGAACAAGCATCTAGATGCTTGTTCACCCTTTTTGTTAAAAATATCTAATCAAACCAATATTATTAATGTGTACCAAAAAAATTATCCCATACACAAGTAACACTGCTGTAAGGAAAATACCTTTTTCAATGATGTTACAGAAATTACAGGTTGTTGCACCCACCAAAGTTATTTTAGCAGAGCTGTGTTGTTAGCACTGGAACTAAGCCATGTTTTTATAGTCAAATGATAGGCCTTTTCTGAGGTCATGCCCACGCAGTACAAAGCCCACTAAGTGCTTTACTGAAAAGGCTAAATGGAATTCACACTTCTCAAGCAATCGTTTTATTATGATCAGTATGAGTATTCACAATGTAATTTTAAAACTCTTGGAAATAAAGGAGGCCAGTACCTAAAAGCAATCATATTTCTGGCTTCCACTTCCACCATATAACATTCCATACAATGAAATTAACATTTATTACCTTGCTCTGGCCTTTAATCACATGCTTCTGGCTTACAGTTTTGCAGGAAAAAAGAATCCACTTAAAAAATAATAGAAATCAAGATTTCACTTTTTCATACTGAGAAATACCAACACTCCTGTAACATTATGCATTATGGAAGTGGTATGGAGCCTTTAAAGGAGGAAAAATGTCAGCGCATGAATTTAGGATCCTTCAGACTTCACTGGGTGTTTGGGTTTTAGCACTCGATATAGGTAAATCTAGACCAAAACACAGTCAGTGGATTCATGAAATCAGACTTTCATTATCCACCACAAGTGGATATTAATCTAATTAACAGATAACCCACGAAGACTTACTTCTAGGTGGTAGTAGGCAGAGCCTCTCCTCTACCCCTCAGCCTCTAGCTATAATCAGGGTCTCTCTGCAGGCAACAACTTCCATGCCATCATAATGAACAGCCACCAACATTCTACATGAGTTTGTCTAAAACTTTCTGAGTCATGATAGCCTGGGCAATATGTTCCCCAGCGCAACCACACAGGTATGGAAAAGGGTAGAGGACTCCTAGCAGGCTGATATGTTCACATGGTCCTGCAGGATTGTCTAGCTTCACTTCAGTAGGATTTTTGTCACCTTTATGCATGACATTCTATTAAGTAACCTACAGAGGAATACCAGAGGGTAGGTGCATAACTGACTGAGTGCTATACCCAGGGAAGAGTTTAGTGTTTCAACGCTAAAATCAAAAGATATCTCAAATACAAAACCCACTCCTGCTAGGCTCTGTCATAAACACGCTGCCTTTTTTTCCCCTTTAGTGACCTGAGTGATGCAAAAGAAAATATGCTTACTACAGCTACATATTATATGATACTGCAGAGATTGCTGGCAGATTGGAGGATAGGCTTGAATTCAAGCTGATCTGGACAGGCTGAAAAAATCTGCTTTAAAAAAAAAGGAAAATTTAATAGAGACACATGCAAAGTGCTAAATTTAGGTAGCAATACTCAAGCAAAAGCACAAGATGGAGAAAAATTGGTTAGGGAGCAGTTTTTCAGGAAAGGAGATAAGCAATATAATGGCTCACCTTTCTAAGACTACAGATAGTAAAGCACTGAGGTTCACTGACCGGCAAATGTGTCTCAGGGACAGCATGGATATGTTGAGTTGGCCTTCCAAGTCCCTTCCATTCTTTTCCTTTGATTAGCTTAGGCATGCAGCATGGCCATGGGGACTTACTTGATGTAGTCTTTGCAGGACAGTTTCTTGGACTATGCTGGGAAAGCAGCTCCAACAAACAGGCAGCGGGATTACTCCCAATATGTCTGACAGGGACAAAAAACACCTTTGGGGGACAGGAGTCTTGCCGTTCAGATGGGCTCCTGGTTTGAATCATTCTTCAGGCTTAGCTCACCACTGGAATCAAAGGGCAGCTTATTAAAGGGATTTCATGGTATCACAAATGAGGAAAAAAGTCCTTTGCTTTCCTTTTATTTTTGAATACTGTAATTCATCCATCCTGGTACAAGAGTCCACAGGCTCAAATCACATTGTACATATCAGTGCCATCTTCAGATGAAAATGTTTATCATTTAATGACTCAAAACAGTGTGATAGTAATTGTGCTTGTTTACACCAGTGCATGCCAGGGAAAGTGAGGGGGCATAATTTGTAGCGTCATCATTATTATCTATACAAATCTCAGGTTTCATGGCTGGGAAGTATGGAATTTATACAGATATATGGTAATAAGCCATCACTGAAAGATGAAAACATAGGTCCATAATCCCTGGCACTGTGCATTAGGCGCCAATAGCAAGCTAAGTCTGACCCAGGACAGGAAAAGTGGGGCCTGTCTTCTGAAGAGGGCTTAAGATTTTAAAAGAATCTCGCCATCTAGAAAGGATCTTTCCAGACAGATATGACATTTTTCATTCCTATGCACACACAAATCAAGGGAAGACCATGACTCCATGGATCATAAAGCAGTTTTTAAAAGCTTCGTAGTCTCCTTTGCTTGGGAAATGATAAGATCTGGTCTCCTTTACTTTGCCTTCTTTTATTAATTTATTAATCCGAAGCCTGGTTCTTTAGAAAAGGGGGGAAATTGCTTTGAAATTAATTTTAGATGTAGCGGTAAACCCTGACCACAAAATGCTTTCAAAGGGTCACAGTACTGTCAGGAGATTGAGTTGTCCTGACATTTCCAAATACTGGGGATAAGGCAAATTCCTTTCACCTTGATGTGAGATATTAAACTTACTCAGGTTTTATGGATTGAAAATTGGATACTACAAAGTTAAACTTTGGGAGGACTTTCTCCTCTGTTGTTCTCAGTGTTTCTAGACCCAAATCCTCCAAGGGTGCCCTGAACTTGTATTCACCGTGAGTACAGCTTTGCAGCTGTGGGGTTACAGCACAGACACCATGGAGGTCGTTTTATCACTATATCCTGTAACCTTTTCCCAAGCAGTTACCCGACCACCAGACCCATTGCAGCCTGGGCTGTGTTTTCCAACTAACCTCTCCTTGCAGCGGTGACGACCACGAACATTTTGGTTGTGCTGGAACAACAACAGCATGTCTGCCCTGGCACTGCCAGATGCAGAGCTGGATACAACCAGAAGCTGTTTGGTTCCCTGAGGCAAAGAGGACACTTCAGGTAGAAAGAAAGCTGAACGCAAAACCAGAGGCAGGGGAGACGTATGAACCCTCATAGCCATCAAAGCACATGTGCCCTAGTCCTGGAGGAAGGGCAGGTGAGAGAAGGAAATGGACCTTCATACCTGGACAATGCTGCATAAAAACTTGGAGGATTTACCCTTCAAAATTGAAGATAGCATCCAGAGGCAATGCACATGGATGGACCTTCCTCCTGGGACTGCCTGGGTGCTCTATCAATGATGCAATCGAAAAAGTATCACCATTCAAACGCAAACAGTGGGAAAGAGAGGCAGGACCACAGCAAGGTGGGAGGATTGGCACCTATTTCAGGATGAAAAATGCCATGTGGTGTGTCAGTGTCCATGTGTAGGAGGGCTGTGGTTTCTGAAGCTTTAGAGGGACACCCAGAGGGGGTGTAACTTATGCTAGAAAAGACTTTGATGTGTTGTGATTTGGTTGCCTTCAGCATGGAAACCCTTGTTATGGTGATTCTGTATTTTCATTTGAAGGTGTATTAAACCATTTTATTTTAAAGATCTATCAGATAAACGGTAAAGCAAACCTTTGAGCATGCTGGTAATGCTTGCTTTAGGTTACTTTATCTCTAGGAATGGGCCAAACTGGTTTCTGTCTGTGTGTGTGTGTGCTTGTAATTAGCCCACAAATTCAGACACACATGAAAATAATGAGGTAACAAATGTAAATAATCAGGGCCAAAATACACATCACTCTCAAAATGTGATCCCCACACAATGAGAAGACACAGGCACTCTAAAAAGGGAGCAAAACCACAGCCTTCATTTCAACCATTAGGAAGAGCTGTGGGGGAACATAGATACCCCATCTCTTTGATACCTGTCTAAAAAGGGAAGTGAACCAGAAAAGCAGGACCAATTTGCATGCACAAGGATGTGAGGAGTGGGGCCATGGTTTGCACAGATTTCTGGTTTGGAAGCAGCTTGCTGCCACGGAGGACCCAGCAGGGCGAGCGGCTGCTCTAGCCCTCGCACCTCCTGTCCCAGGCTCACCAGCTAACAACTTGGGGAAAAGCCAGGCTCAGTGCTGCTAGAGATCTTTATATTCCACCTGTCTGGACTGCATGGGTGAGAGTCTGGGGCCACACTCAGGCACTTGGCCTCCCATCCCAAGCACTTTGGGGACACCCCATGGGCCAGGTTTCAGGGCTTGCACCTCAGGTAATGCTTGCACTTCAGATAATACACAAGTACATTCTTTCCTGCAGCCAGACAGCCCTTTGCATGTAGAGCAGCCTCCAAGAAGTTCCAATCAACATTTTTTATCTTCCCTGCATCATGGCATGGCTGTGGCGTCAGGTGCCTCTGCAGTGGTGAGGGAGGTTTGTGTAAACAGGTCTTCACCCTTCCTGCTCTTGTGTCACCTTGCATGAACCAGGGACAGCCTGCAGCGATGCAGACTCCTGCTGCCAGCAGCAGCCCCTGCTACTGTCACTGGAACCGTAACAAGAGTAGTAATGACCGGGGAAGCCTGGAGGGCAGTCTCCCGAGATATCTGCTATAGATGCTTTCCCAGAATGAGGTCAGAGGAGCTGCAGGCAGCCACTGCTGGCACACCCAGGCAATGTCACATGCTGCCGGGAGATGCGAGGGAATGGGAACACATGGAAATGCGATACTATCAGAGAGACCTACAGCTGTAATTTTTATTAGTGCAATTTGTAAAGCTGACAACACCCACCACAAGTCCCAAAATAAATCAGAAATGTGTGGAAACTGTAAATCTTTCTGAGGACAACCATTGTAAACCCTTGTTAAGTTTTACCACAAGGAAGGACAAGCATCACAGAAATTTCAGACATCTTTTTCCACTGTTCCTAAGCCTTATCTCTTCTCCAAAGAGTAGGGAAAGGACACCCTGTAGCTTCCCTAACTACTTCTCACTCTGCTGTTTTCATCTTCTTCACCTTGTTTTGCACTGGGAGGTGCCGCTTCTTTTTGGATCCCAACAAGAAAGGTAGAAACACTTTCAAGACAGATAACTATTAATACAGTCACAGGTAAAGTGACAGAGAGTTAGAATACCTGATGACCTACCTGACAATGGGGTGAGACGGGCTCTGGTGAGAGTGCACAGCTCCATGTTCCTGCATGCTTTGGCAGTGCCCAGCTCATGGTACGGGTTCACACATCTCCCAAAGGAAGAGAGGATGAATCCCTGACCAAGATGGTCTTCCACATATCCCATGTTTCCACAGTAGATTGTTTCCTGGCATTAGGAATGCCAGAGAAGTCAAGACAGGACAACCCTGTGCGGCTGGCTGGAGGAAGTCCTGAGCACAGGGAGGCTGATGTAGTCTTTCTGAGTCAAACCTCTCCATTATCTCCTTCCAAGATATGAGCCACAGTCCCACGTCACACTAGGTAGCAGGGGACACAGCGAGCCCAGCAAATCTTGTGGGAGTATGGGGCTGTGCATTGCCCATGGGCTATTTTGGGATGCTTCAGCCCTAGAAACAGCAGGAACAATGCTGAAATCCTTTTGCATTATTTGGTCTGTAACAGCCTGGTTGCATATCATTTTTCTATAGGAGAAGAATAAATTGATGGGACTACTCAAAAACAAGCCAGAATTTTGAAATGCGATCAGTTCTGGATTTTGAAACATGATCAGTTCAATCAGTGATTCTCAGCTGCAACGACATTGGGTCAGTCCAGTAATTCTTGAGGTTTACGCTCAGATGTAGTTTTACTTGGAAACATCATTGATAGCAAAATGGGCATCTCCAGCTAATTTCTGAAAGAGATAAAATAACTTGGGTTTTGCCCTCAAGTGCAAACCTCTGAACTCCAGCACTGAAGGGAAGTTAGGTTGGAAAAAAAAAAATTAGTTGTGCCAAGTGCCCCACTCCTTTTGCCCCTGCCCAGTGTGAACAGTGTCCCACAGCACCTTTCCACTCAGTCACCTGCTTCAGGAAGGAGACATGTTTTGAAGCAGTCACTGCACTTGAGGCAAAGGTTTTCAGCTGAAAGCACAAAGGAGTGGAGGGGGTTGCGCCAAGGACACTATTCCTGCATGCTAACATACATGTGTGCATGTAAGAGAAACCATGGTGTAGAGAAGGTGCCACTGGAACACAGAAAATGCTTCGTAGCATATGCAACTGTTTGGTCCTGACTGGAGATGCGAGCAGAGTTTATCTTCATTTGCAGAAGTCTTCACCTCAGAAATTAGTGATCCTTCTTTTCATGCACAGTCACAGGACCTATGTACTGTGGTTCAGAAGGCTGTCTGGTCATATGCCAGAGCTATTCGTAGCCCCACATGTATGCAAGCCCCAGCCTACAGTCTGTGCTGCAATACTATCCCATATTACCTGTCACCACGCCTGCTTCCCACCACTCAGCTATGTATACCTTCATTTATGAAGCACGATGTGGGATGTGGATTTGTATCCTGAGAGAAACAGGTCTCCATGTGTACTTAGAATCATAGAATCATAGAATAGTAAGGGTTGGAAAGGACCTTAAGGCTTAACATTCACTTACTAATTCAGGTGAGCAGGGGATTGGGTAATTTAGTTCTCAATGTAGCCAGCACTGCTAGGCAATGCTGGGGCAGTACTTCTGAGCACTCATTTGCAGAGCCTTGCACAGTGTTCAGGAAAACAAGCAGGGCCACAGAGCATGAACCAGTGACCCCCACCCATGCCGGGTGACAGAATGTGCTGCATGTGCAATATCAAGTCACCTGCACATGCACCAACGGGCAGATAGTGCACCCTGGTCTGCTGGCAGTGGGGCAGAGGAGCTGCTGGCCAGGGAGGACCTCTTATGAGTGGGTACCTGAACCTATCACCGTGGACTCATGCCTCAACACATCACTGACTGCCATTAGCTTGCCATCAACTGTCCTGCTACCATGCAGTTTGGTAATGCTTACTAAGTTAAGGTTTCATCATGGCTATTTATGGACATGCATGATTTATCTTAGGTTATTCCTGGTGTTATCAGTTTCACTGACTATAGGTTATTCAAGAAGCTTTATAGGTGGTGGCATCTGAATAATTGTTATTTGGTCATTCTAAATGCTGGATATGATCAAGTCTTAATATCATCATGATGATAGAGATGTGTTATTGTTCAGTGTATTATAATTTAAGTAATATGATTTCACCTACCCATCTTCTAAATACTTTTGAAACAGAAATATTGACAGAAAGCTAACTATTCTCAAATGCCACAAATTTACCCAAAGTATCCATGTACAGTTTACATTTAATTTCACAGTCAATTGCAAGTTGACTCCAAATCAACTATGTGATTCTTTTTCACATGTGCTTGCAGAAGCCGTATGAACTAGTGGCTAAAGGTGATAAGGATGTACTAATGACATTTTACAAGTCCCCAGTGAGAATTTATATCAAACGCTGTGTACCACTTTGATGTACCCCCTTCATGAAGGAGCTTGAGATGATGCCCTCAACCAAGCAGAGTCAGATTCTGTGGCCCTGGAAGTACCTTTCCTGTCCTGTTGTCCTGTGTGCGAACTGTCATATGAGAATGAGCTGAATTGACTTATATTTGGCAACAATTCAAATAATTCCAAAAGCACAACCTCACGCATACAGTAGTCCAGATTTAGCTGCGACTATAGGACATCTCATTTAGGTTAAAATTACTGATTGGATGCAGGCAAGGACACAGCTGGGTTTCTGGAGTCTGACAAACTAGCATTTGAAAATGCATTGCAGTTGTGTCTCAATGAGGTGATTTCTCAGCTCCACTGAATCAGGAGGAGTTTTGCCGCTAGTTTTAGAGGCGTGAGAGCATCACCTCTAGAAATACTTGAAATCAGTATAATTATCCATACTTGCAATGATATCGCTGAGATCGGAATCTGGCCCTTGTTTTCTTTCTTAGTGAACTAACAGATTTAGAAGAAGATTCTTACATTCTTCTAAAAGTTGGTGAAACTCCTGTCTCCAGGCCCTTGTCTTCAGCACCACCCACTGCCCTGTTCAGCATCCCAGCTCTCCCAAGCAGGATTTCACCTTCAAGCCTGCTGCCCCAGATCCTCCCCTGAAAGGGCTACTCCCATCCAGGACTGAGTCCATGCAGGGACCTAGGGTGGAGCAAGTTGCCTTGTGCTGGTTTGTCCATAGTAACCCTCCACTTCTGCGTACCAAAGGCATCTGTTCCTGTCAGTGTGCTGAGACAGGCAGCAGCTTTTTCAAAGCAGCAAATGAGAGGCAGCTTGCCAAGAGGGATGCGAGACATGGGAGATGCAGGCTCCCAAGAGCCGCAGAAGCATAGGACCCAAATTAACCACCTGAAGTTCTTGTGCCTGTGACTGGCCTTGCTGGTATTTCTCTTTTGAGGGCTCTTCAAGGGAGGTAGGGTGTGTGTAGCATATAACCCTAAGCATCTCACCCAGAGCCCATGGTAGAGTGCCATCTATCTCGGTCACATAGGCAATGGCTCCTCCAGCGCACCTATGGTTGGGTACTGTGTCCAGCCTTCCCTGCTTGGTGACTGCAGGAGAGCCTGCCTACCTTGCTTCATCACCTGCACTGCGTGCCTCAGATTGCATTGCGTACGTACCCACACACACACGCACATCCCTTCTCCCCTTTCACCTCCTCCCATCAGGTCCAAATGCATCCATGAGTCACTATGGGAAGTGCACCAGATGATCTCAGAGCCACAGCACCAAACACAAAGCATCACAAAGCAACCTCGTGTGAGGGCTGGGGACAAAGCCAGCTAAAGCCTAACTGGTTAGATATTCATGTCTGGGAGTTTATTCATTTTCACAGTGCTTTCCAAGCAACAGTAGTTCTGTGCTGTATGAGTGTGACAGACATTCAGATTTTGAAGTGGTACATAAGAATTTATATCTGCGATGTTATATAATGTGTTTGAGTGAACAAAATGAAAATAACTGAATTGTCCTAAGACAGATGGAGAGGTTATTTATAGTTTAAAGGTTGCTTTTAATCTACAGATGTATCTGGCATAGATTGGAATAGAGAAGTGTGATATGATCACAGAGCTGGAACTTTTGCTATTGGTGCTGTTTGTGCACCATTAAAAGGAACAGAGAAACTGAACTCAGTCATTAAGGAAAAACTAAATTGTCATAAATACTAACAATATTTCAGTGTCCACATGTGGATGCATACAGATGTATTTAAGCTGGCAGTAGCAGACACTCCGTTTGCAAGGAATAGTCATACTGGGCCTCACACACCAGTGAATTTTATGTAAGAAACTAGATCCATCTTACACCACTGCAAATGCACAGCAAGTCTCACCGTGCTCTGGCTTCATAGCTCTGTGGTCAGGATTTTCTTCAGTGATTTCTGAAGCAGAAAAAACATTTCTTTCCATTTGTATACCTCTAAAAGTAACTCTAGAAATTATTTTTAATAATACAAATACTACCCTGTACGGGAGCAGAGCTCTCATGATGCGGTTGAGGGCAGTAAATCCTATTTTCTACCGAGATGAACAGGTTTTGCAGGCTGAGCGTGCCTGAAGGCACTGTACTCTACACACCCAACCTTTTTACAAAACATAGCAAGACAGGTTCATGTCTGGTGTAATCCCTTTGCCTCCAGAACATTTCCATCTTGGCAAATTGGTCTTAGAAGAAAGCATATGCTGCAGCTTTCCACTTGAGGCCAGCTTTTCTTCTACTTCCCCTACTGCACATCGGCTTCCTGAGCTTCCCTTTCCTTCAGATCAGCAGGACACTCTACAAGGTCAACTTTGAGCACTCCAGGCAAGAAAGATAACACAAATCTTCCTTCAGAGGAGAATATCAGAGATGGGCAGGACGTCGTGGTACAGACCTTGTTAACAGGCCCTGCATGGAAGTGGTTTTGGCTGGAATCTCACCAAACAGTCCTTTTCCTTGCGGCTTGGAGCTTCCACGCTTTTCCACTCACGCAGGCGATCTCTTGTGCATCCCAGGGTGGTATGAGCCAGACCCGGAGCCTCACGCTACTTTAATGTGGCTGCCTCAGGTTTGGATTCAGTTTGGGATTTGGAGCCTTAGTTAGGAGTTCATCCACATGAAAACATGGCTGAGTTCGCTGCTGATTCCCTGTGTCACAGCAGCCCTCGTTCGTGGCTGTGCGTCCACCTCGCTTCGGCTACACCCATGTGAACCGTGCCTCACCACAGGAAACGAGCTGATCCAGTTAAAATTCCCCTCTCTCCCTGTCAACATACAGAAATGAAGACAGAAACTGCTGCCTCTGTGTTGCTCAACGTGCCGGGCGTTTGAAAGGGCTTTTAGGTGAACATGGAGCCAAAGTGTCTGTCTCCACCCACTCTCCTTTTGCCAAAGAGGCAAGAGGAAAAAAAAATATATATATAGCCCCCGTCATTGTTCTCTGATTTCAGTGGGTTGCTGGATGTGTGTGCGTGCGCCTAGTAGAGTTTCTGCTATAAAACACCTCCCTGTTTTGGAGCAGAAGCAGTTCTCTTCTGTGTGCACAACTGACTCAGAGACTTGTTTGTCCTGCAGGAAGAGTTGGAGGATTAACTTTGAATACTTTGATATTCAGTGATGAAAAAGCACATGATGACATGGGGATTTGGGGAGGCTCAGTGTGTCCTTCTTTCTCGCTTTTTATGCACCTAGGAGCTGGGCATGATTGACAGCTTGCAACTTCAGTCCTGGAAATAGTCTCTTGAAGCTTAATCCAAAGAGCAACAAAGCCATCGCGAAACCTGGTCCTGCTCTACTGAAAACTCAAGGAGCCGGCTGCAGGCGTGAAATTCACGGTGCCAAGTTAGACTGTAATGATCAAATTCACAACTGTGAAAGGCTTCCGTGTGATTAGCCAGAGCTGCCAAAGACAGGCACATGTAAAGCAGTGTCCTTCCCCCAAGGCAGCCAGAAGGGGCATCTCTGGGGTGGCAGCTCACCCTCCTGTATCGGCGCCTGATTCAGAAATACGGCAGAATGACTTGGCTGGTGTACACACACCTCTTTCTGATGACAAGAAAGGAGGAGGCAATGCTGATAGCACCAGCCTAGCATTCATTCAGGAAGAGAAAAACCTAGACACCAGAGCTTGTTCAACCTGAGAAGATTCAGATTCACAGCTCTGGCCTGGTGTAAGCTCTCCAGGGCATCTAAAGCATCTCTGGAGAGTATGACTTGAACACTAGCTGAGCTCCATAATAGGCTACATAGTGTGCTAACTTGGATATTATCGCCAGCTTCCAGTTTATAACCCATAAACACTTAGGCATGCTTTCTGCCCACATTCAGAAATTATAGATCAAAGCTGTGGTTCTCGGGCTGCCCAGCATCAAACCAAATTTCTTCAGGAGGGATGATGAGAGATGGGGTTGAAATGGAGTGAAGGGTGCAATGGCATAGGGTCCATTTCTGTCCCTCAAGAAGCTGATAAAAACATTTGTCTGTAAATCTTCTTCACATTGGCATTCCTGATACAAATAAGTTGCAATAATTACAGATAAAGTATTCCATCTTAGAACCAGAGAAAGAAGCAAATCTGAAAGACAGCTGTTGCCTGTTGCTCTGCAAGATGAGTGTGGTTGCTACAGAATTTCTTCTCTAAACCTTGCAGTAGGACATCCACACCTCCACATGCATGGCATGAAACAGCCCTATGAAAGCATTGCCTCTGTAGAGGAAACAGAGGTACATATGATTCTCTCTTTGAGAGTCTCAGAAGAAAAATACTATCTATCAATCATAGAACTGTGATTTTTACTAATTATTTACCTTTTTTGTTCCTCCAGTAATTCCCTTATCTTGGCTTTGGAAGTCAATAAGTATCTAGCACTCCATCCTTAGGAAGTGCCTTTCTATTCTTCAAGACACTGAAGGAAAATAATGTTCCTCCAGTGCCAAATTCCTGGAAAATACAGCACTGATCCTATCCCGAAATGAGTTTCATTTCAAAGAAGGAATCAGTATAATGCCAAAAAAAGAGCAAATCCTGAATTTTTTTGTACATTACTTACATTAGGCCTAGTTAAGAGGTTAATGGCATAATTACCTATGATGAAGCGGGTATGCTGCAGCATCTTACATTTCTTGAGTAGACTGGGGTTTGTATCCCTCTGTGAGCTCCCCAGAGCTGAGACATGAGAAGGACTGAGCATCACAAGTCTAAGGCTGCACTGCTGTCTTACCAAGGTCTGGTGACACACGTGGATTTTTAAAGGGCAACAGGAAACCAGACTGACTTCAGCTAAACTTCAGTGACACCAGCTGATAGTTTACCTGCCTAATTTTAGACTGTGAAACATTTTCAGTGAGCTAGTATTGATAGAAAACTGTTGTGTTATTTTAAACTCTGGATGGAGTTGCATCATTTCCATGGAGTCAATGTAACGTCAATAGCTCGTGGCCCACCTGGATTTGAGCCCAGTGATATTTAGAAGTTTGTCCTGCTGAGGGCTGTCTTCCCCCTGAAGAAAGCTGTGTATTCACCTTCAAAGTATAAATGTTATTGGGAAAGTGAAGGAATGACATCTGGTTCAAGAAATTATGGACTAATTAGAGTGGGCAATATTTTTTCATCAGGACTCTGCTGGATGAAAAATGCAGATTTGTCAACACCGAAACTTTCCAGGACTGTCCCATTTCACCAACTTATTTTCACACACAAAACTGAGGAGAAATTCCCTGAAAATTAATATCTTTTCTTTCAACATTTTCAAAATCAAGGATTCAGTGTTTCTTTACAAAACAACATTTTGTTTCGAGATGCTGTTCAACTTTCTTTGAAATAAAATTGAAAACATTTTTTAAAATCTCAATTTCAGAATAAAACAGTTCATTTGGGGATCAAAAACAGAATATTTCATTTAAGTGGTCAGAAAAGCTTTTTATTCTTTGGAGCTGCTGATGAATCAGAAAAATTCCTTCTTTCCTCGACTCTGATATATGCTGTGTTGAAGCTGCTTTGATATTTGATATTTATTACCTTAATCTTATTTGTGCCTTAGCATTACTGGCTATAATGGCTCCATCCTTGCCTGATGTTAGAAGTTTAAATGCTGTGGGCCTGAACAGTGCGGGGATGTAAGCCCACTTAGGGATCACAAATGCTGCTGACATGAACTAAGCAATAATGATGGGACTGCTGACCTGGTAGACGACAAGAAAAGAGTAATCATTTTGGTCACTGACAGTTACAAAACATGGCCATAAGTAGAGGATATAATAAGAGTGAATTTTAATTAGAGGAGAATCTGAATGTAAGAGAAAAATCAACTCAAAAGAAATTGAGAGATCTTACAGCATTCAGATTAACTTTGAACCTATTTAAAGTTAGATCTGAGAGCTGATGAACAAGGTGTCATGTTTTCAATGACTAATAAAAATAGTCTTGAGCCAGAACTGATCTGAATTTAGGTATTTGCTTTTAGCAAATAACATATGTTAGTGCTTTGAATACACTGACTTGTGACTACAGGAAAGCTGCCTGTCGTCTGCATTTTATGGGTACATCTCTTTTTTTAATGCAAACACTAGGGAATGTTGGTCTTTGTGTGGCTAGTTTTCAATGATGTGTTAAGAAAAATACCTTTTTCTGGAAAAGAAAAGGAACCTTTTGCCACCAGAAACCCAAAATTATCACATTAGGACCACCCCGGCTGGCTTCTCTGTGGAGTTCTAACTTCAAGGAAGTAGTATGGATGCAGAAAGTTATGTTTAAACTGAGACTGTATAGGTTTGTACTGGAGATTTTGTTTCTCTACTTGGCTCTAATATAGCAGTCGTTATCAGAGTAACTATCATACAGACTTTTATTGCTTAGGGAAGTATTATCACCCATTTGCAGAAAGAAAAATTAGTTTGACTTGAGGAGAGAGCAACTTCCCAAAGTCCAAATGTTAGGAAGGAAACCAAGGTCTTTGGACCTCCATTGTGCTGTGACAGCCACAAGCTTGTTCTTCCTGGCAAGGTCCACTGCAGGCATTGGAGCTGGAAATCTGCCTTTTTCTCTTGATTTTTGTCTGTGGGCAGAGCAATCCACAAGAATGACCAGCCATGAAATTCCTGGGCAGTTCTAGGTTTGGATCCTGAAGCCGCCCTCACTGAGCTTCACAATTTGGATTCAAGTGTTTATTTCAGGGCTATTTATACTTAGACAATGAAATCTGAGTGTGTACCAGCTGAGCCTTTGAATTGTATCCTTCTTCTTAGTGGTCTAGTAATCTTTCCATGGTAAATATGTTAGATACAGTGATCACTATTAGAGTGGGTTCAGCCAATTCCGCATGGAAAATATCTTATGTTGAGACACTGTGAAGTGCAATGCCTAACTTCAGCAGGACACATTTCTGGAAACGGGCTTTAATTCTAGCTACAAGGACAGCATGAGCCTGTGTTTTAAGTGGTACAAATGATGGGGCCAGGTCCTCAAGCCAAAATTTCAAGGCCAGATATCTACATGCTAATCCATACAGGCAGCTAAACAAATGGTCTCATTGCAAACATCCACAAGTGACACAGAAGATATGAAAGAAGGAGATTACTTCTACAATTTACTCCTACTTTGTGCTTGGTTTCACTACTCAAATGGCTATAGCAACCTTCTCTCCATCTCCTTGTCAGGAGATAAGTTTATGTTCCGAAGTTCAGCCATGCTTTGGTGTGCCATGGGGGACTCACAAGAGGCTCAGCTACTTCTGGACAAACAGCTATATTTCAGATGCATCTTCATCCCACATCTCCACACTGCTCTGTCTGAGCATGGAAATATCCCATTTTGTTCTGTCCATGCATGAGCTTTTAGCACCGCTACGGCATGTGTGCTCAGGTGTATGCCACAGAACGACCAAACATGTCAGGGAATAAGAGCTGGTGGATCATCTAGGCCACCCTCTGCCAGTGCAGTTTTCCCTGATATGTCCCCCTAGCGTAGGCAGTTCTGATCAGACACTATGGGCAAATGAAGGGGGTCAGATGAAAGATGCCTGATTTGGAAATCTTGTCAAATTCCTCCCAATTGTTGTGAATACTGCCTGTTTCAAGTTATCTGGTAAATACTTTTGTCAACATGACTAATGACCTGCCAGAAGAAAAGGAAAAAGGCATACAAAATGGAGCTGCATTCAGGGGTAGGTGGCCATGCCCTGCCCCTCCAGTTTCCTCGCAGGCAAACAGCGATGGCTTTCCTTTGTGAAGAAGCTCTTTGAAACTTCACATTCAAAAGCTGCTGTTTTTCTTACAGCGTAGTTTATACAGTGGTCATCTGGAAACAGTCTGAAGCTTTACTTGTGCCCAAAAAAAATAACCCAGTCTTTATTTTAAAATGTATCTTTTGATCAAGAAGGCAACCAGTATCATTAGCAGAAAAGCAATTTAGTTAGATGGCAGCTGTTTGAAAACAAAGTTCTTCTCTGAGTTTTTCCTGGACAAAACCAGACCATATAAATAGGAATCTGTACACCTGGCACAGCTTTCCCGTTAGAGCCTCCAAAGTCCTTACAGAGGGTACAGCAACTAGTCCCTTTTACAAACCTAAATATTGAGATACAAAGGGACTTGTCCAAGCTGAAAATGAACCCCAGCTCTTCTGCAAGCCAGGCCACAGAGCTATCTATCTGCTGTCCTTCTCTGACTCACCTTCAAGAGGGGAGAAGGTGAGGAAACAGTAGTTTTCCATGTCATACCCAAGAGTTAAGTTCTGCTTGTGCTGATCTCTGGACAGTAAGGCTCATTCATGTCCATGTGGAGTCACTGCACATCTTCTGCAGGGCTGCATGGCCCGTGGTCCTTTCAGAACAGTCTGCTTGCAGTGTGCCTTTGTTACTCAATTTTTAATTTAATTAAAAAAAAAAAAAATCTGCCTCCTTTTTTTTTTCCCTCTTGGATTTTGCATCAATTATTGAGGCCCTTTGGTTTGTCTCTGAGGAGGGGAAACTCAATGACTGATAATTACCTTGCATGCTATTTAACAATATTGAAGGAGCACAGTAACATCCATAATCTAACTCTTCTAGCTTGTTAAGCCCTAGTTCTGCATATTTCCTACTGTTAATATTCAGATATAAATGGAAAAAGGTTAAAAGGATTCAGTGAATTTGTAGTAAATGTGCCCTTTGTATATATGAATTCTGAGTTGTCTGTACTGGACATGGTGTATTGTTTAATCTTGCTATGAATACCAAAATTACCTCCTTGTTAGCAAGACTCATTGCTGTTATTACTGTAGCCCAGTGGAAAGGGCATTGACTTAGGTGCTAAAAGACTTAGTTTCTCACCACATCACTACTACTGTCCTGCCACTTGTCCTAGGACAAATTCCTGCATCTATTTATTCCTCTGTTTCCTTTCCATCTAGTGCTGTCTTGTGTATCTAGAAGTAAAGCTCTTTAGGACAGAAAACTCCGTATATACTCAGTGTCACATGCAAAGGAGCCTGATCTCACTTGATCTCTCAATGAAGTAGCAACAAATGCCAAGCAGTTAAATGTTACATGAAAAGAAGTTCCATCTAAAATTGATGAACATACTCACAACTGAACATACATTGTACAAAGTTTAAATGAGCTTTATCAACTAGTTTTATCAGTCTTAGGTCATCAGGTGCAGGAGATAGTACATTCTGCAGCAGCTTCTTCTACATTTTAAATACGGAGGCCTTTAATAAGTAAGCATTGAACAAAAGCCATGACAGCTGATCCCATGCCTTTTCAGTTTTACCTTCCTTCCAGTTGTCCTGCTTTCATCCTGTCACTTTCCATGCACAGCAGAATTTTGCACTGAAAATGAAGAACTTGAAGGGAGATGTTATCATGGGGGAAGATTGAGAGGTGACCAGAGGTTACCTGCAGTGAAGGTATGTGAGTTCTGCAGCTGTATTGAGGGACCGAGAGATCAATAAGAAAAGAAAAAAAGTGGGGAATGGAGAAGAGAGGCAGCACTTTATTTATTAAGTGCCATCGATGTTTAAGGCATAAGGCAGGAATTCCTGAACCAAGCGATTCATAGTTTAAGTGTTAAATTGTCCCTTTAAGTGGAAAAATCCCACACTGAGGCCAAAAAAACACTTACTGAGATTTCTCAGAATGTTTTCCAGTGATGCTGCTTTTCTCCCACCACTCTGGTGGAAAGAGAGGGTGTCTCCATAATGCACATCTCCCTTAGAGGCTGGTGTCACCCACACAGATATCCTCTGCTCCCTCCATGACTGCTGCTTCCTCACCAGACCTGTGTCCCCATAGCATTCCACTCTCAGGAAAGAGTCAACGGCAAGAGCAGTGTGGCAGGGCAAGACACTGCCCACCTAGCAAAGGAGTGAAACCATAAAACTCAGGAAAAGGACCTCAGTTGGTGGGTAGCACATGATGCAAGCATGAGGGCTATTAAGGAATCCCCATCACCTGCAGCTAAGCTGTCCTCTCTCCAGCTGGGTCTGCCATGTTGGTGTGCACCTCTTCATTAGCAGATACACACTGGTTTTTTCAGTGTTGATGCTTGAACATTGTTACTTTCTCTTGTTTGGGGTGTTTTCATGTGTATGTGCCTGTAGCTGATGGAGTTTAGTCACTTCTGGCTGCATTTCAAGTATCTATGGCAAATTACAACATGCACCTTGGCTAATGCAAGGAAATGACCTTTAGATCATTTGAACCCTTCATGATCCCATCCTAGTGTGCCTGGATACCTAAGGGCTTCTCTGAAGTGCAACAACTTATGCAGTGGGACAAAAGCATAAGAAAACCTTGTTTCCTGCCCTGAGGCTGATCCATCTCATGCAGGTACAGCTTTACCATGCAGGATCTGCACACCACAGGCATCAAGCTGCTCTGAGGATGTAGGGTGGAAACATGACATGTAAAACCCTTTGAAGGATTCACAATGTCATTCTTGAGTGTGGAGCCCATGTACAGCACACAACCTTAGTCTCTCCCTCTCTCCCTAATCAGCACCTTTGCATGCTCTTTGGTATTCTGCCTGTGTTGGTAACGAAAAACTGACTTTTGTCCTCATCTAAAAGCACTATCATGTGTTGGAAACAGAGAGGAAAGAAAACCACGTAAGCTGAGAAAGCTGCAGAAAGGTAGTGAGCCCTCCAGACGGAGCTCTTGGAAGCCTGTTTTCCTACCACAGAAAGCAGATAAAAATCTAGCTGAGGACAATCATATTTAGCCTAATATGACCCCTACATCTAAAGTAAGATTCAGAAAGAAATATGTGGCCTTGCAAGCACAGAAAGGTATTAAGTCATCCACCCTAGAAAGGGCCATTAAGGTAAAAATGCTGCTGATTGGAGGTGTTCATTTTCTGTACCCATATTTTTCATACCAGGAAATGTAAGACTTTTTGTTGCCATTTCAGAAAATACCAAGGTTATAATATCTACCATGCCAGAGTATGAAACAAAAAGAAAATAAGAATTCACTTCTGGTTTACAGCTGTTGTCCCAATAGTTGTATATGCACCAATAAAGTATTACAATGGTCCAGAGAGACTTATTTGCCAAGCCACAAGCACATCATGCTCCAGAAATAAACAAGGGCCAAGAGAAGAAAAGTCAGTCCTGTTGGAACTATGTTAAAAAAGCCTCCTTAGTTTGGTTTGAAACCAATTACGCTATTGCCAATCTTGCCATACCATAAAGCACTAGTCTTCCACCTCAAAACCATGAAATTAAATATATATGCACTAGGTATTTTTATTTGCCTTCTACAAGTCCCAAAGGCTCAAATGTGCAATCTTCCCTCTGCCATCAGGAGGGCCTAGCACATTTCTTTTTAAACAAAAGCTGAGATTAGCATGTAATTAAGCGGCTCTAGGCACTGAGCCTTAAAAAAATACCCTTTAGAGGATCCTTTTCAAATGATGAAAGCTGGTAATGCTATAGTGAGAGAACCAACAGAGAAAAGTGGGGCGAGAAGATCACTTCAAAGGCTAAGGTGAGAGTGGCTGAGCAGGGCTGGTGACACAAGTCCCACAGCAAGAGGGGTCTGACCCAGGAGCCCAGGGAAGAGAGTGGCAAATACACAAACCTCCAGCCTTGGTGTTTGGCTGCAGCTCTGCCGCGCTCGATCTGCAATTCCTCCGGGAAATCCCACTGAGATTTTTGGCCGGGGCTTTGGAACAACTGGAGAGGAAACTTCATCGAGCCCTCCGCCTGTTTGGAGAGCACTTTATAAGTTTATGCTATGCTGACTGAACACTTCTGCAGTGCAAACACCAGCCAGTAGACTTCTAGCTCATGTGCTGTACAGCAGTCAAGGTTTGCTGCCTATAAAAGACTCCAGGTGAGCTGGTGTGCACAGTGGCTCTTCTGGGCACGAGCTTTTGCAGATCGTATTCTCTCGCTCTGCAGCTGTGAGTTGTGGTAGTTCCCCGACGGGTAGATGGAATCTGTTGTTTTCTCTCAAGAGAGTTACTAATCTTTTCAGCTACATAAATACGCTTCTATTATTGTCTGAGTAAATTGCCTTAGAAAACTGTTTCTTCAGGAAAAAAAAAAAAAAGCTGAAATTTCTTAAAAGGAAAATGTCAGTATATTTTTCATAATTATTCCAGTACTTTTTTCTATCATCGTTTATGGTAAAATCTCAATAGTTAGAAACTAGCATATAAACTGACATTACCACCCCTGCTTAAGAATCTGAGTTTACCCAATCCCAAATGAAAAGTGAGATTTGTGCAACTCAATCTCCCTTACTCCTCTGCAAATATCACCTAGATTTCTTCCCAAATTATCACCTATCTACATTTGTTTGTTATTGCAACATTTCTCTTGGATGGGGAAGAGCCTTGAAAAGAAAAAGATTATACAAGCCCACCGTGAGCTTGGCACTTCAGTGCTCACATCCAGCCCTTCCCAGAAAGATTTCAGTTCAGCAAGATGTTTAATCAAATGCTTAATTCTGCACCCAGCAGTCTGCACTCACTCTGTCCCCTTCAGCATCAAAGTGAAGGGTTTGCTCTGGGAGCTGGAGAAGTGAGCCAGTGTTTAACAGATCCAGAAACCAAGTGGTCTGAATACTCAAAAGTAAGGGCAGAAGCCAGAAGAGGGATCTGCTCTATTTTATACACAGCATTAGGTGTTTGTAATGGTATTACTGGAATTCATAACTCTTTCAATACTTGAAACTAGATAGCCTTTTGAATCATTTCTTTTGTAAAAAGAAAAGAAACTATGCAATAGGCACTATATAGATGTAATTTCCAAACAAATCTGCACTGTGATTTCAGCAGGACGTCTGTGAATGGAACGCACGCAAGTCTGGAGAAGATTTGTTGAGATGCCTGTGGATGTCTGTTGAATCTGCCTTTATATTATAATAAAAGATTCGATCAGAAAGGAACCAATGCCTAAGTGGAGTGTGCTGGAGAAACTGTAGGCTAATCTATATCTTATTCATATTATTAATTTCAGTATCTGGACTTACATCTTAGAGGCATTGAATGAATACAGTGAACAGATGCAGTTTGGCTCTATTCTCAACAGGTACGTTTATTTTTTATCGGAAGGCTAATAACAGCCCAACAGCAATTCACGTGGAAATTTCCTACCTCTAGCTGCAGTTATTAAAAGCATAATACTGGAAGAGACTGTAACAATTTTTGAGTCTGGTCCTGAAATTACCTGCCCAAACACCAATTTTACATACCAGATCCCACTTACATCTGCAAGGCCAGGAATTTGCTCACAATTCTTAAGAAGCTCATTTATTTCCCAAATTGCAGCTGAATGTGAATATTTTGACGAGTTTGTGGGCCTATTGATGCTGTGGCCCTGAGGATCTTGTCACAAGTCTTGGGAGAGTTTGCCCCATTGAAATCCCATCTCCTGGCAGAGTATCAGTTTTCCTTTGTTTATTTTTTGAAGCCTCACATCTTCTCGGTTATAGAGCAAAGCTGAGCCATATAATCTTCTAGAGGCTTAAAAAACAGAAATCAGATAAAATAAAATCTCTGTTTCCTAGATCTAAAAATCTTCCGATTTTTAAGCCAAGCTCATTATTCCCGGGATCTCAGCACTGGTTTTTACATAACTGGGATTGTGTGATACCGATTGAGGGGTTCCCGGCACCATCAGGGCACATCTCCCCTGGCTTCCAGTGAGAGCAGGTCTGGCCTGATGTCAGTGATTTATTCATCATGTTTCAGCTGCCAGCATTAGCAAGAGGCAAGGGGACGAGAAGCAGGTGTCAAGTTTTAACAGGGAGGACTGTGCCTACTTACTTTATAATCTGATGCTTTTACTTTCTAGTTTTAAATTTCACCTAAAGCTGCCGCGAAGCCATTTAGTAAATAACAGAGGGGGCAGCGGCGCTTGGGCAGGCGACAGCTGCTATCGCAATGGCAGTTTCTGGCTAGAGGCTACTGTGCAGAGCCCTGCTTTGCTGCAGCTACAGGAACCTGCCAACTTCTGATCTGCAGTATAAGGAAACCACTATTGCCTTGCTGAACTAATAGAAGGAAAATGTCAAAAATTAAAGTCCATGTTCACATTCCACAGTCAGTGTTTTGTTGTGGTAAAAGGTGTCTGGGAGGGCTGCGCGTGCCTGAGCCTTGGCAGTCCTGTGCATGCTTGCATGGGCACCCCCAGCTTTCTCCCCAGGCTTTGCTGGGTACCCCCAGTGCGGCTGGAGGAGCCTGACATCTTTTCATTGGAAACACTGCACCTCAGTGCTCCATCATGCCTGAGATGAGGCCGCTGACCCACCATGCCTGAGGGAGCTTTCACCCCTTCAGAAACGTGGGGTTTGCAGGGGGTCATCCAAAATAGACATCAGCACAGAGGTGTTGCAGTGGGATCGTGATCCTCTCATGCTCCTTCAGTACAGTCTCAGCACTTTCTGAGTGTTCCCTCCCACTCCCAAAAGGAAAACTTCTGCATGATCACAAGGATTCTTCTTCCCGGGCCAATTATTGCACCTTTTCAGTCAGGGTTTAAGACAGCGAAGTGACTCCAAGGTGCACAGTGCCTGCAAGAGGAGGAGGCCCTGCTCCCCTCCATGGGAAGGGCACAGGGGGCAGGACCAGCAAAAGCATCACAAGATTGAGTCCTCCTGACTTTCTTCCAACAAAAATACTTGCAGAGAAACCTGGAATTATATATAAGTAAGGTTGTCGTTTGATATTACCACGTAATTTCCACTTCTGGCAAAGAGATTTTTGCCCAGGCTAATTTGGAGATGTTTCCCTTCACCACATTGGCACTGCTGTGTCACTTCTGATAGAAGTCTCATTCATGGGGAGAGTCGGGGCAACCCGTTCGTCTCTCGCTCCTGCAAACAGGGCTGTTTGTTGAGTCCCTTTGAAAGACTGCACAAACAGATAAACATGCTACACATGAAGTACATTAGGTGGAGGTGAAATACAGATGATTATATTTAAGGGCTTACAATAGTTGTTAAGAGCTTCTAACCACAGGCCCTGGCAGGGCTGGTCCTCAGCTTGCAGTGCATGTCTTGGCTACATCCTCAACCGACTTTCTGTTTCTCCCCCTTGAAATAGGGCCAGTCTTGTCAGTCTGGTGGCAATGAAAAAAAAAAAAAAAAGAAAAGGAAAAAGAAAAAAAATCAACTCTGTTAATAGGATTATAAGATTTGGGGAATATAATGTTGTTGCAGATCATTTATTTTGAAAGCTGATTTCATTTTAGTGAAAACAAGCTCAGCCCTGCACACTGGGGGTTTGCAGCCATTATGCCAAACACAATCATTGCTGGTTTGAAAGATGTGATTGCTTTTTAATGTGGAAATTTCACAAGGTTACAAAAGAGGAAAAAATTAAACTCCTTTCTTATAACAAAGTCACTCTGGGATATGTGCTACAATGCCCTGACAATGTCCAGATACTCTGACCGCATTACACATCAGAAAGGTGGATGAGTGTGATTTACACCATTTCGCAATTGGGGTTTTTTTTCACGCAGCTGAAAAAGCCGAAGAGTTTTGAGCAAAACTGAAAACAGTGCTTTGTAAAACGCATTTGGAATTGCACAAACACAGCCCAGGGGTCAAGGAAGTAGAGAGTGGATGAAGAAAGAGTCCAGAGGCATAAATGAGGGGATAACGTGATCTCCCCCTCCGTGCCCGATAGCTCTGGACCCACCGTGGCAGCCCACTCGGTGTATTGAAAACTTAATTCCTCCTCAGTGCTGCAATCTTTGTATTTGTTAGACATCAGAATAAAAAACGATAATCAGCATCTCCTGACTTTTCAATAGCAACCTCCCAGAGGGCTTGAATATATTCTAGAAATAATGGCTACGCCCCATTTTCCTGGGTGTTAGAAGATGTTCTGTCACCATCTCAGAAGAACCACTGTTGTGACAAAAGCCTCATGGCACAGCCTGGACGGGGATGAGCAGGGAAACAGGCACCAGCAGGAAGGTCCCAGTCAGAGGAATTCATCGGGAGGGACCAAAAGGAATGAATTTTTCCAATGTGCTCTTAAAAGGGCGATGAAGGGGGGAACAAGGCTGCCCCTTTCTGAGGTGGGGGGGCAGTATGGATTAGCAGCTCTCTTCTCCTTTGTAGTGAAGACACTGCTTTTGATCTACAGCACGGGGAGAGCTCTCCCCAAAGGCAGGGGTGAGGGAGGGAGTAGATCTGGAGGGAGACACAAAGGATGGAGCTGAAGCACTGCCTCATAGCCAGGGATCGAAATGACATGTGTGCCGTGGAACCTCTTTCTTTTCAAAGCAATTTGCTATCATTATATTGCCCGTGCATTTCCAATACATGTCAGCCTGTTCTCTTTTAACTTGGCGGGAGGGGAAGGTGCTTTTATTGCAGAGCTCTTTGCAGAAGCTCGCCAGACATTGCTATTATTACATCTGCCGGGCACAGCACAGAATGATGCATGTTCATTAAAGGGTTAGAGTAAAGCAAATTTGTTCAGTCCCTGCTAAAGAATACTTGAGCGGGCTTAGAGGTTTTCATATACAGAAATATTCCAAATTTTAAAAGTAGGATGGTTTCTAACCCTGTAACTTCAGCTCAGCTTCTGGCTGGCATTACCAAAATCATTTAGCTTTGTTTGCCTGGATCCTGTCAGTGATGAAAATCAGGAAACTGCTAGAACAGCATTTATTAAGGATTTCATGAAGTTGTAAATTACAAGGTTCCCACTAACGATTTCTGTTAGTATTCCTCTTCCACTTTAACTCACATGCTTCTCTAACTGTTGGGGGACAGTGTGTGGTTATATATCTGCATGTATATAGGAGGAGAGGTAGGGCAAGGTTTGAAACAAAAGCTCAGATTCACTTCTTCAGACAGCTGCTCTCTCATTCATGTGCCAAGGGATGGAGCTGATGTTTGCTCCATGTGGCACCGTGCCTGGGTTTATACACTAGGAGGCTTAACACTGATAGGCAGCACACAGACGTTAATTTAGTCTCTGTTTCTGCCTTTCCAGCTATTAGTATAAGGAAAACTACGCAGAGCAGAACAATATAATTTTGGTTCCCTCATCTATTTTACCCTGGTGTTGGTTCAACCCCAAACTGCCTGAGAATGACCGAGCCCTTCCTCCAAACTTCTTTCCTTTCTGTTCTTGCCTGGAAGGCTGGTAGCTGGAAAGGCCTTTTTGGTGGGAGAACAGCCAAAACCAGCCACCTCTGGCTGCTTAGCTTTGGAGTCAGGATTCCTAATGGTACAGAGAGTCCCTGCAAATTCTTTGGTTTCTTCTGCAGAACTGTGAAGATGACATCAGTCGCCTTCTCCAAAGATGGCAAAGACTACAGAAGAATAGAGTAGAAGCCCCATCCACTCAGACCCATGGCCAGTAAGCACCAGAAAAGTGGGACTTCGAAGTGCAAATACTTGAAATAATCCAGTGACACAGAGTGAAGGAGCCTCAGAAAGAAGCACCAGTAATAATGTTCCGCCAGTTTGCATCTGCCCTTTCCTCCCTCAGAGCCACTGACAGGGTGCTTGAACAGAAGGTGATGCTGCTGGGTGGTGGTGATGCCTGCAGTAACTCTCTGTAATGACAGCCTCATAAAGTGCTTTAGAAGGACTTGTGCAGCTGGGCCAAGAGGTGGGCTTGGGAGACGAGAGGACCAGAATTCACCCTGTGGTTCATTGTGGTCTCCTGAATGAGTGTTGAACTGTGAGGAGTCTCTCTGTTGCTTGCTCCCCTCTCTTTTTTTTCACAGAAGCCCAACTAACTGAATCAAAAGTGCAGCTTGAAACGAGCCCACTGCACACAGGTTTTCTCATGGCATGACAGGCTATCGCAGCCTTAATGGTAGGCTGCTAGACTAGAAGCAGTCTTTCACTGAGTTTGTCTTACTGAGAGGAAAAACTGCTTTGTGTAATAACTTTATGGTAAATGTTGGCAGAAGATTTGCACTGCATACTGAAAGAGAGACATTTCTGACCACAGCTCATGAACCGCATTTATTTACTCTGGCATTTGTCCATTATTTGTTCATAGGCTTTCTGTCTCTGCTAAATGTGTTCCAATTTTGGGAGCTAAATCATTGCCAGTAGTTTCCAGGACATTCCGCTAGGCTAAGCAAAATTGCCCTAAGCAGTTGTCAGAAACCACTGGAGTAGTATTTTAAATACAGAGTATTTGAAGAAAATAAAAGATACCAAGCATCCTATCTGTCTGGATCCTGTATCGAGTGTGTTGTAAAAAGTTAGGGAACAGAAGCAGAGGGCTTAAAGCAGTGCCTGTCTTTCCTGAGCCATTTTTCATCATTTATTGAACCAATCTGATTTTAAAATGTGGATAGTAATTAAAAAATATATGCATTTGTCATGAGATCTCCGCATAGAAATCATGCTCAAACTTCAGTCTGGAAAGTGCTGGTTATTTACTTCTTAATAAAAATGAATTACAAAATAGAGGAGGAAGGCCATGGCTGTTAAAGCTGACACTCAATTGCTATCAGATGGCCTTACAAAAATGTGTATTTTTTTATAGCTTAGACAGGATAATAATATGGGAATTGCTTTTCTGGACCAGCCCCCTGATCCATCTGCTCACTGTCCTGTATCTGATAGAGCTCAAAATAACCTGATGTATTACCTGCCCTGACTATGGTCTGATGAAGATTGCAGAATAATATCTAAGACAGTGAGTGGCTTGAAATACCAGTTCCTATAATTTTCTCTGATGTTCTTTTTCTTGGCATTAATTATTGAAATTGCAGATAGTCTTATTGTGCAAAAGAAAGCTCGGCGCTTCTTCAGACTTTGTTGAATTCCTGGCCTGCATGGTAACCTCTGGCAAAGCAGTCCAGAGTCAGCATGAGCCCTCAGGGAGCAGGAAACTTGCCTGCTAGCACTGTGGAATTAGCTGCCTTTCATTGTCCTCAAGTGTCCACTTTTTGCTATGTATGAGAGGGTACGCTGATTATTCTCTCTACTTTTATCATGTTCCTTACTTTTTCTCTCCGTTTCGGAGAAGCAAATCTCAGCTTTCGAATTTCTCCATCAATGAGTCAGAGTAATTTCTGAGATCATTTCCAAATACGTTGTCTTTCTGCAGACAGAACAACCAGTCCTACCTATGCAGTGCCAGCAGAAGTGGTGGTAGAGATTTATGTAACAGCGTTCTGTCTTCTGCTGTCTTGTTCCTTATCCTTCCCATTAAATTTCATCCAGGGTTTTAATCCACAGCTTCACATTAATAGAGCATCCTCAATGAACTGCCAGTGAGGATTCCCCTCAAAATCAGTGCTTAAATTTCGGGAGCTTTGAAAAAAAAGGGGGGGGGGGGGTCCTTTCAATATGTATGTATAAATATTTCATCAACACTGAATTTCAGCCATCATTTTATTACTCTTTAGTCTATTTGTAATTACATGAATCTCCTCAAAATGCCTTTTTCACGCAATGAAAAGAATTAATGCTGTGTCCTCTGTTTATTTTTCATCACACTGCCCACTTGTATAGTAAGCAGATTAGTAATAGTAATATAGTAATAACAATATAGTAAGTGATAACACTGCTCCTAATAAGTGGAGCATCTCAATGGTAAACCTTTTACTTTGACAAAAGCTAGCCATTTAATCCCTATGTGAGTAATTGTTTATTCTCTAGGTATAAAGAGTACTTTGCTTCCTATGTTCTAGCCAGTTTTGATTGATGTGAATATTCAGCATAACTTGCATGATGCTTTGTTTTTTTTCCTCAGCTTTGTGTGTGTATTTTGTTAGAGGCTTACTGGAAGTCTAGAAGGTTGGTTGTCTAGTTTGCTTCTGTCCACCCTCCTGTGGGCATGGGCAAAGATTCAGAGAGATTAGAGAGGTACGATCTGGTAAAATCTGTGCCAAACCTTATCTGTTTACATATTCCTGTTACTATTTTATTTTTACTGCACCCATTAATTTAATGGGTGCTGAGAAGATTCCCACTGGTCCATGATCCTCAAATTGTCCCTGTATTTTTAAATATTGGTAGCCTAAGTGCTATCCAAACGCTTTAAATATTATCTGCTGTCTCCTAGAATTTTTCCTATGTGTCCTAGAATTTTTCCTAGAAATCTCCTAGAATTTTTCCTTTTCCCATCATTAACAAGGAAATGCAAATGTTACCCTATTACTCAGCAGTGGTAGATTTATGCCGTATGGTAATTCATTTGCTTTTAACTTACCAGTTTACTTCAGCGACACCTTTGTTTCACATGTTTACCATTACTACTACTAGAAAATAGGAGGCTGAAACTAGATAACTTTCCAAAACCTTTTGTAATAAAAACCTTCCTCAGCTCTCCCTTTAACTCCTGTGAGCCCAAGCAATGCTGCGATTCCCTTGAAGCCTTCAAGCTTGTGATATATTCAAATAAAGCATTCTTGTTCTGTTTGAGATATTCAGCTACTTGGGCCTGTAAACAGCTATCTTGACTTCCTAATCTTCCTCTCACTTGTTCTCTGCTAAAAGGCAGCACCGTTATCATTCATTTGTGCATTAGAGCATATTTTCTAACAGAAAAAGAAAGAAGCAGGAATACAGTGGGAAAGCAGCACCATCTGGAAAAATCAAACAATGTGAATTAACACATTCTTTGTGGGCTAGAGGAAGCAATGGAGTCAAGGAAGGCCTTTGGATGTTATGTTTTACAATATCTCTGGAGGCCCAAGCACCACTGTAGGCTGTTTTCTTCCTGCCTTTGGACAAGCTGAAATTAACTGGTAATAACACACAATTAAAAGCGCATGTGTGTGTCTGTGAGGGGGTATGCGTCTTTGCTCTAATTCCACACCTTCTGTGCATTTTAACTTTCAAACTCCGACAGCAGTGAAGAGGAGACAGACAGGTATACATAGCAGCCACATCAAAATCTTGGTGGGGCAGGGGGAACATTTGACACCTCCTTGTTTCAATGCCCCCTGTCTGTTTTTAATTTCACTAAATCGCTCCCGTCTGGGGATTGTATATTTTCAGTGGCCTCTCCCAGCAATGCAGAGGTAGAGCATTAGTGTGCCAAACCCCAGCTATGCTCAAGCATGGGGCTGCAGCTTTACAGGAGGCAAGAGACGAGTCAGCCCTCAGGACCAGTCATTTGCCAAACTTAACACAGATCTAAAAGTGATGCTGAGAAATCTCACTTGCCCTTTTCCTACGAGGGAAGAGACAGACAACATGAGCAAGAAACTGGCTAGTAGGCTTCTTACATCACTGCTTTGAAAGTATCATCAAGGTCTGTGTGTCTGAAAGGTCCCTCATTAGCAAGGGGGTATTGTACTGCTGCTCAGAACAAGGACTTTGTTGGCTTAAGAAGGAGGTTTGCTTGGTTTTAAGAGGCAAGCAGGATCTAGTCCTGAGTAACTCCAGGCAAAGGGATGGCTTTGAAGGGCAATTCAAGGAGGATTTCACTGGACAGCTGTAGGCACAGCGGAGCCTGAGCTCCTGTCCCTTGCCGCTGAGGCCATTGGAGGTTTTGCTCTTGGTTTTGTTGCGAATAGCTCAAGCCCAACACAGAAAGCTTGCATAATCTTGGAAGGAGCCACCTCATAGCAAGGAAAGTGAGCGACAAGACAACATCAAATAGGGAAAAAAAAGAAGAGCTCCTCAGTCAGCTGCTCTGAGGCTGAACGTCACTGTCACAGGGCATAACCCTGCATCCCCCCTCCTGTGAGCATCTCACCGTGCAATTCCCTCGCGAGCGTGGAATAATGAATAGCAATTTCAAACACTTATGCCTGAACAGAAACCCTTCTTCACATGTGAAGATGTGTCAGGACGTAAAGCAAAGTCATTCCCCCCAGTACGAATTTGCACAACTCCAGGACACTCATCTGCTTGTGCTGGACAGGGGCATGGGACAAGGTCAGTGTGAAGCTCTGGGCAGACTCCAGGCATGTGTGGTTGCTGGGGGGTTGCAGAGCTCTGTCTCTAGGAGCCAGGGGGCTAAAATAACCCTCAGGATAAAGCCAGCCAAGACACACCATGAATTACTTCGGCCCACTGGAGCTCCTTTTGTGAGGAGTGGGATTTGGCCTCAACACAGCAAGGAAACCGAGGTGGTAATAGGGTGCTTTGAGAAATCCCGCTGTGCCATTGCGTGGCCCTGAGGATGCAATGAATGACTTTTACACAATAGGCTAGTGAGAGCACGAAAAGATACCTGAGCCTATTCCACCAGAGCTTCATTACAAGAAAACACACTTTTCTGAGATCTGAAGGATTTTTTTTTCCTCCTCTGCCCTCACTGAGTTCTCTGTGAATTGAGCATTACAGTGGCTTTGACTGTAACCATTATAATCATTTTCCAGTGCTAATGTTGTGGTTTTAATGAAAGGAAACAGCAAATGGTGTATCGACTCATATACACAAATCTGCACTTCATTTGCACAAAATAGCTTCTGGATGGCTTTCCTCCATGGTTTTGGTCAACACCACTCTCTTTGAGAAATGATCAATGTCTACAACTGTTTGCTCTTCCACAGATAAAGCAGATGCTATTCATTACTGCCTTTGCCATGCATATATTGCTACTTTCCCCAAAGCAGCCGCAGTGGGTCATGTGTTTATTTTTCTTTAAATCCTTTTGTTCTTAAATCACTCCACTTTTGCTTTCAGGATATGATGAATGATTAATGCTGTAGTAGCAGCATTATTGAATTAGGAAAGTCACTGGCAGCTTCCAAAATCATTGAGACAACCAACAAATAAATACAAACCACTTCTTCAGAGTTAGATATAGTGGAGCAGTGTGATGGTGTCAAGATAAGGAGAGGTGATGCTGATGTGAGCACTTTTAAAGCTGTAGGACAGACTTGCAGTTACTGACATATAAATCATAGCATCTCCAGTAACAATGCAGACGTTTTGAACAATCTTGCACTGAAGTAATATAACTGCAATAAAAACAATGTTAAGGCAAACTCAGAACTGGTGTGGGCATTTGGAGGGAATTCTTTCCTCTAAGAAGTTACATGATCATAAAGACAAGAATTATTTGTGGTTTTAAGGTTTGGGTTTATTTAAAAAATAGAGATTTGGAGTCATATGCTGAAAGGTAGGTGTTCGGCACCTCCCAGGGATTACAGCCAACAGCATGAGCAACAACTCACCAGGAAAGGAGAGAGATTATAGATTTCTGGAGTAACCCTTTGCAGTCACCACTGCAGTATCCATCTGGTTTGCAAGCAGAGTTAGCCTACTGCTTGTGCTGTACTAGAGAATGTAATATGGTAAAATTCCAGTTAAATGGGAGTTTGCCCGAAACAGGAAAGCAGGATTAAGTTCATTTTCCTACATTCATGCACAGCAGGTTCTCTACTGGCTGCCTAACGAAGTCCATCAGGTTTCTATGTGACTCTGCCCCTTGTGTGTTTCGTCACAGCACCTTGGTGGCGAGCAGAGCGAGGGGGGTCAGACAACTGCTTGCACCACTGAGCTTTTAAAACTCCTTTATGCACAAGTGAAGTGCTGAAAAGGCTATGGGTTGGTGAGGAATAAGCCCTAGCATCTCCAGCTCTCTGGGTTTGCAACTTGAAGGCAGGAACCTCTGTGGATATGGCACTGCATGTTGTTTGATAGCAGTAATAATCATGGCTTTCCTCACCTGGGGCTGCCTCCAAGCACACTGCAGAACTAATTCAGTTGGCCCTGTGGCTCTGTTTGGGATTTCTATAGATATCAAGAGACTCATATTAGTTGTTTCAGCGTACTCCTGAAAATAAAAGGCCCCTTTATGGAGTGCTATAGTGCTACACATTTTCCTGGCCTTAAAATCTTTTTTTATTTTTCAATTACATGTTCCTTATTAGAGCTAGGTAGGAAAAATGATTTCCCTGCAGAGCGAAAGATCTCACAGTTTCAAGAAGGTCCCTGCTGCTGTTCTACTTCAGGATGCTACCAAAGCCTTTCACATAGGGCCTGCTCAGAGCAGTCAACCGTGAGGGATTAAGACCCTCACTGGAGTTGCTGAAGAACTGGGTAGAAACCATTCCTATACAGAAATAAGCTCTGTAGTTCAGGATCAGGTCAATATGCTGGAGTGGGGTGGGGTGGTTTTGCTCCTTTCCCTGGCTGAAACTGTTTCACTTTGTACAAGCAATGACACATCAATCTGGGAAGAGACCTGGCCTTCCCTCTGCTCCTCCCAGCATGGTGATGTAATTCCTGGACTACCAGCTCAGGCTCTTTCACCCTCTTGCCTAATGATTGTCTCGGCATCTATTTAAACTGGAGCATCTCTGACAGTAGAAGTTCTCATTTTGAAGCAGCCAGCAGCCCGGAACCCACCCAGGCTGTGTGGTGCTGACTTTCATGTCCCTGGGTCAACCTAAAGAGATTATAGCCCTACATGTTGTCAGCTATTTTAGATCATTGAAAGTTCTGGGTTTGACGAATCAGTGTTTTCTGATTTGAGGACATTCCTTCTGAAAGCTCCAAGCCATCTGTATTCTTTGTCACATTTACCTATAGATCTTCAGTAGGTTCCTCCACCTGTGAGTCTCCATTTTTCTAAGAAGTTTTTGTTGATTCAAGGGAAAATATTGGAAACTACTTCATCAGCCTTTCCACAGATAGGCTCTGCCTTTATTTTTGCCATGCTTTCAGTCTACTTGTGGCTATGCTCACCTGCATGCAATCCTAGAGAGAAGTTCTCTCTCTTTAACCCCCACCACCAGCAGGAAACAAACTGCTGAAAGCCTCGACAGATGTTATGCATATATTACATTTCACCAGCTGAGCAGGGGTACCTGAGGTATTATGGAGAGAAACTGGAAGTCCCTTCCACCTGATGAAGTGAATCCTAGATGTGGGCAGAGGGTGGCACTGTCATGGATGGAGGTGAAGAATGGCTCTGCCCCCTTGAAAACCACAATCTTGCCCCATGGCAGACCTATCCACTTTTCCTTTATTTCCTCCTCTCACATGGTCCTGCCCCTCTATTCTGCTCTCATGAGAGCCCACTTGGAGCACTGTGTGCAGTTCTGGTGTCCCCAGCATAAGAAGGACATGGAACTGTCGGAGCAAGTCCAGAGGAGGGCCACGAGGATGATAAGGGGGCTGGAGCACCTCCCATATGAAGACAGGCTGAGAAAGTTGGGACTGTTCAGTCTGGAGAAGAGAAGGCTGCATGGAGATCTCATAGCAGCCTTCCAGTATCTGGAGACCTCATAGAAGCCTCCCAGTATCTGAAGAGGGCCTACAAGAATGCTGGGGAGGGACTCTTCATTAGGGACTGTAGTGACAGGACAGGGTGTAATGGGTTCAAACTTAAACACGGGAGATCTAAGTTCTTTACTGTGAGGGTGGTGAGGCACTGGCACAGGTTGCCCAGAGAAGTGGTAAATGCTCCATCCTTGGCAGTGTTCAAGGCCAGGTTGGACAGAGCCTTGGGCGACATGGTCTAGAGTGAGCTATCCCTGCCCGTGGCAGGGGGGTTGGAACTAGATGATCTTTAAAGTCCTTCTCAGCCCAAACCATTCTATGTGACAAAGCTGGTACTTGGAAATCTCCGGTCTTCTTGTGTTTGCATCAGAAGAAGGAGGCAGGGGCTGCTAGAGCCAGCAGAGTTCAACCACATTTTTCCCCTCTCTGTTCAGGCTCACTGCTGTTCTGATGCTCCAGCTAAAGAAAATCTCCTTTTTTTTTTTTTTGTCCTGGGAATGAAGCTTCCCACCACTAGCTTTGGGAGACACAGAACATCCCGGCTGAGCAAGAGCTCTTTATGGGTATTTCTAGTGCTCAGAGGGAGAAGAGGGGAAAAAAGCAGCGAACTACAGCAAGTTTATAGCAATTGCTTTAATGAGGCAAAGCCTTTTAGAATGCAAACATGCTCAACAATACACAAAGAAACAATCAAAAAAGAAGTGTTTTATACAGGCTGTTTTATAAGAAGGTAATAAAAACAATTGTATGGCACACTCAGTTGCACAAACAGGCTCACCATGGAAGGTGTTTGTATGAGAGCCCAACTATGAATACTTAATTGCTTCCATTATTCTTATTTTCAGTACAAAATACTGCAATCAAAACTTAATCTGTGGCTTGATTTTTAAATAAAAAGGTTATATTCCAGTTCCATTGTTGTAAATATAATAAAACAGAGTCTTTCTGTTAAACAGTATTTCATTTCTTACTGCTTGTAAGGAGGTATAACAGTGATTAATAGCTACATCCCTGGCAATTTCAAAACCTTTTTCAAAAGTAGGATCATTATTTCTCTTCAGAAAGGCAGAAGACCAAAATGTTCTAAAGGTCTTCATTAATGATTTGACTAGAAGTCATGGAAGTCTCTGGTGAGATCTTTCTTTAGCTGCCAACCCTCTTTGAACCAACCCCCAAAAGCAATGCAGAATTCAGATCTATTTTCATTCACACAACTCTTCTGACAAATACAGTGAGTACAAAGGAAGAATGTAAGGAAATATTAATTTGGGGACCTCACTAAGTTGCAAAGTACAAAACTGAAAAAATGCCACCCATTTTCCCATACCTCTCAGGAGGGTAAATTAGTCAGATAAAAGGCTCGTATGAACTTGAATACAATCTGGCACGTCTGGAATGTTGTCTTCTGCATAGAGTGATTTGTTTATTATTTTTTAATATGCACTGTTATATTTGTGCTTTAGTGGCATCTAGATCAGAGCCATTTTCACTTAGACATAAGAATACCTTTTTTTATCCTCTGACTTTTTGCTTTAGGAAGAGATATAGAACTGTCAAAGACGTGTTATGCACATAAACTGAGTAATAGGTCTGAAAAGATTGAGGAAACAAGACTGTCTTATACAAAAAAATGAATATCAGGATGAAAAAAATGTATATTCATTAATAGTTTGTACTTTACAGGCTGAGCACATTGCTGTAAAATAACATAAAAGAGACATGCCGGAGAGACCAGAGTCACTTTCACTGAAAATGAATGTCTCTGGGAAAGCAGTGATGATTTCTGGTTTCAAATTAATGGCAAAGCGTGACTTTAAATTAATATTTGTTGCTCATGCACATCTTAATTTACATATTAAATTAAAAGACTCTTCTGCTATAATAGACAGTAAGAAGTAGCACTTTTTCAGTTCACTAGGCTTGCAATAATTTCTAGCCTTGAAATCATCTGACTATTGGACTTTCTGTTAGTTCTACACAGCATCTGTCACATAGGAAACGCAATTTTTATTTTCACCTTTCTCGTCATTACAGATAGCATCATGCTGTCAGGAATCAAGCAGTTATCACTACATGTTTCCTGCTCACAATTTCATGATCACATTTTAATACATTACATCAGTTATGCCCAAAAACAGTTCACATGAAGCAAAAAAACACCTGGTAAGGCAGCAGCTCTCATTCCCCCTATCCCAGGGAAAATAGTTAATTTTAACATCTTCCATCTCACTATAGTAGAACTACTGCCCAAGAGAACAAAGGACGTGTAACTAAGGCGATGAGTATTTTAAACTGCCTATGACTTGCACAGAGCATAAACCTTCCTGTAGCCAAACTCCGATCAGCTCACAAGCCTTATGGCAAGATCAGCCTTTCCAGGCACTTATTTGCAGGGTGTCCAAGGGGCCAAGAATTCTCAAACTGCAACTGCTGACCTTTCGGCAATGTATCTTACCCTTTTACTAGACATCAAACCCAGATTGTTTGCTGGCATCTATCAGTCTTCAACAATTAAAGGCAAGAGGACATATTGAGGAGGAACATGTATATATGTATGTATATGTATATGTAAGAAGGAATTTTACATATTTATTAGGAGGAATTAACGTACAAATTATATCCAAGTAATATATATAAGGAACACACACACATATATATATATGTTAGGCTGAATGCCTACACATATTTTAAGAATATATATATGTTTGTATGGATGCACATCTGCTGGCCAAAACAGCTTTGATGATTTAAAGCAAACACCTTGATATATTGAACAGCTGCTTTTAAGCCTGGCAAAGATTGTATGTATACCATGGTCCTGTTGATCCTATTTCTCCTACCAAACAACTTAACTATAACATTGAAGGCCAAAATTTTGCTTGGGAGGTAAATGGATATCTAGGTTTGGATTACACATTATGAAGAAAGATCTAACACATTAATCTGAAATTTTCAGAAGGAATCCAGACCGTGCTTTCCGCTTAGTGTTAAATTCTTCAAGGATCAGAAAGCAAGCCTGCAATCAGAAATCCAAACACGTCAAGACGATCTATAATATGCTACAGAAGTGGAACTGAAAAGACAAGTCATTCAGTCTGATGAGGTAGATGGGTGTCTGGAAGCATGCTGAATGTCACCTGCTAACAACAGCCATCAAGATCAAGGAGTCTAGCAGGGCAGATTGAATTGATTCCAAAGTTACTCATGAGCTAACTTCTGCTTACAAGGATGTGTGAGGAACAGCCAGGAACTAGTAGTAAGCAACTTTCAATAAAGAGGTGTGTTATCAACCAACACCTGAAACTATCAGAGAGGTTTTGTGAGATGCCACCATATGATTGTCTGACCGATCCTAAATGCATTGGCTCTAAGATCCTAAAGTAGAGCTTTACTGATGTATGTTTGTTGTCACAGATGAGTTGTCAACTTCTCCTTCCCCATCTCTCACCAGAGGTCACTCATTACAGAAATCAGGCTGCAGTGAAGGTAGTCCTAGATAAAATATACACTGATCCTTTGACCCTCTCCTCTTTTGGTTTCCCCTTCTCTAAGAAGCAGCTCTCTGTTGCTCAGTTGAGTTCATCCACTGGCCTGTCACATCTGCAGGATATCCACCTAAGTCACCTAACAACGGTCCATTACTACCTTGGAGAGGCCTCCATCTCTCCAGGCCAGCCAACATCTTAACAGTGACGCTCACCAGCGGCAGCTCCCTCTGCCACTGCAGCATGTCCACATGTTGTGGAGACATACCACTGAAAAAAATGAAAGTGGTTGCCACATGCAAGCATACTGATCAGGGCACTGACTGCAGGCAGCAACCTACAATGATGCTGCATTTTTATTATGGGCCTCAAAATAGCAAGAATCAAAAACAGAGATGCTAATGCACTGAGTTTGGGCTTGTTCTACATTGCTGGCTGTGTATGTTAGACAGTTGGTGAAATATCACTTTCCAGATGTGAACCTCCAGCCAAACAGGATGCCTGATTTGGCCCTGTGTGATGTGACATGTCAGTGATGACATATCAATCACGTGTAATATCTCTCATCCCTACTGAAAGAGTCTGCACGCTGATCAAACCTGTAACAAGGGCTTTACAACGCATTGTGACCCAGCTCTTTGGAAGGTGTAAATGGCCACAGCAGCAACAGTCAATCCCAATTTTCAACAGCTCTTCTTCTTTACCTCTGTTTTTATCACACTTGCATTGGTGAAGTTGCTTACTGAAGAAAAAAAAAGGGCTGCTTCCTTAGAAGAAATGTTGCCCAAGAGCAGTTTACATCATATGCTATCTGGAAGCTATTCTGTGAAACATCATAATAATTGCTTTTCCTGGACTGAGACACTTATTAGTAGCAGCTAAAGTTAACAGATTGGAAGACTGCCTGAAGATGATGGATGGGTTTTCTCAGATTGTAGATTTCTGGTCATTTTCCATGGCAGCTGCAAATTTAAAAATAATATAAAGTTAAGCAGTGGTAGAATAGAATTCACAAATATTACACACCTACTGACTTGATCATTAATCATCCTAAATTAATGTTAAAGTGTTACATATGATGAGCCAGATTTTGCCCTGGGGTGTATACAGAAGCTTCTCATTGATTACGAACACGAAATGGCACATGTATGTGAACACTGCTTGTTTGCATTGCTGGATTTTTTTAGTACTGTTTGAGGGAGGTGAAGTGTTTCTGTTTTGGGAATCCCCTTTCATATTAATGATCTGGAAGAAAATTATCAAGAGCCATCATGCGATTCATAGTCAATATCCCAAGTTATTGCAACAATACGTCTACTTATTTTCACACCTGAAGAGCATCAATGCCCTCCAAAGTTCAGGAGTCATTTGATGTGCCTGATGTCCACTTCTGAGGTTGCTGCAGTCAAAAAGAATTTCTTATTGGGCAGAATGAAGATGTTTGTCCACAACTGAAATTCCTTCTAGACTAAAACACCACTTTTCCTAGACTTTGTCCTAATTTACTTTGTTATTTTTGATGAAATCATGTATTTCAGTGTCTCCTTCAGATGAGTAACTACGGAGGAGCTGCCAGAGATATGCATGTTAAAAAATAAATTAAAAAATCCTCCTCCCTTTGCCCAGCAAATCAAATCTGATGCAAATAAAAAGTCTTGCACTTGGAGATACCATAAGGATTCCTCACCTACTATATAGAATGTGGAGGCCAGAAAACCTGCAATAGCTTCAGGAAGTTCATGGAGATACACAGACCTTTACCTTGTCTACATCTAACTCTTCTTAGCTCCTTTTGCACTTACCTAATACTGTTATACTAATTACATATTAGTTTCGCTGCATTTAGGCATATTTATGTTATACATGCTGTTAGTATTCATATATATTAGCTACAGGACTGAGTTTTTTGCATTACTTAGTCTTGTATTTAATGTCTTTCAGACTGTAGGTACAAATACTCTACAGTAGTTGCACTGAAAACAACTTCTTTGAATGCCAACTACAAAATGCTGTTATCAGCAGGTTTTCTCAGGGCCGATTTACTTCTGTTTATCCACAGGGTTTGGTAATAAATACATGTATTTGGGGGCTCTAGGTACATTAAACATACTGAATAGTCAAAGCTTGTAGAAGCTAATTTCCTTGTCATTGCATTATAGATAAATTGGTTACACACGTCTCATTCAATTATGTAACTTGAAGCATACCAACAACATAGGTTCCTGATTTCAATAGTACATATGCTGGTTTTAGCACTTACAATGGATCGGCTTTTAGCATGAGAAACTAAACTTGTAGTGCTTTGAAATTTGGAGCCACAAAATCAAATGTAATGTTGTCTTTGTTTGTGTGTGTCATTAATGGCTTTTCATTTTATACTTTATAGTAAGTATATATATTTTATATATATACTATAATATTTTGTTCAAATCAAAGTGAAGACTGGAAGGTAACTTGCAATTAATATATGCAGTTAAGCTTTCACACCGTCAGATCCTCTATTGATATCAGCTTAGTCAAGTAAGTAGGTATTCAACCAGTTACAAAATGTGCACAACAGTCAAATAAACTATTTGCTGTTAAATCCTGATGTAGGGGAAGTGCCAGGTATACTATGAAGTCTCTTCAGTGGGACTTCTTCAACTGCATTTATTCTGTGTAGAAAGTACTCAGCTACTGCAATAGTACAGAAGAGAAGGAACAAGGAGAAAGGAAAGGTTAAATTAATATCCACAGAAATTGACATACTATTATGATTTTAGCATTGTGTAATAGCAGTAAAACATGTATCAAACAGATCAAAAACTGGCTGACAGATCTCAAAAAACTAGGCATCGGCAGGGATTTGCAATTGAATGAATGATCCCAATGTTCCCTTGAGTTCTGTGTAAGGCTCAATATTCTTTAGCAACTTTGCCAGTGGTCATTTAAATATATCCCTAAGTACAATCCGTGAATTACATGAGTTTGGCAGGGTGGTATACAATGCCAAAGGCTAGGCAGTCAAAAAGAAATTGGGAATGGTACAGGAAAGAATCACAAAGTTGTTTAACGGAGAATTCCTTTCAGTAAGCAAACAAACAAACAAACCAAAACCTAAAAAATAAACAGTTCCATCTGCTTAGTTAATCTGAAGGCAGATGAGAAGAGGTGAACTGTACACATAACTAATTCACAGGACAGAAATTCCAAGTAAGAAAGGACTCTTCCTTCTATCAGGAGAACCATGGGCTGGAAACTTAAGCCAGAGATTGAAAGTAAGGTGTCTTTTTAACAATAATGATGCTTATCTGTTGGAAAAAACTTTCCAGGGATATACCAGATACACGTTATGATCTCTTAAGGCCAAGAGGAAGACATGCTTTAGCTAAAACTAGAGGTTTTTGTTTAACATAAGAATGACTGGAGATAGTGTGAAAACATATAAGCAGACAAATTGATCATATTCGGAGTATAAATGTATGCAAATTTACCAAAGCCAACATTTCCTCATCTGCCTGTGGTATGCCTCATTAGGAAAATTGCTTACTAAGAACCATCTTCTAAGGAGGTGGATTATCATTGTTTAATCTTACCTTAAGGGATATTATGAAAGAAAAATTTTATCAAACATTTAGAAAGTAAATTCTACAGTACAACTTGTCTTGCAGCACTACAAGTTGCTGGAGAAAACAGCCCTTATTTGTAAGATGCAAATCTGAAGTAAAATAGAGTGAAGAAATAGAACTCATTTTAGTAAGCATTAACAGACTGATCATGAAAATACTGTCACTGCATATGCTTTGGAACACATGTGTGCCTTAGTGTTATTTTTGAAATAATTAGAACCACAGTATACCTTCTGATACTTTCAGCTTCTATCAAATAATAATAATCAATAACTTCAGCATCCTCCCCCTGCTTCTTCCGTTTTGCAGCATATTATATCTTCCGGAAACTTGCTGAGCCAGATACATTATCAAAAACAGAAAGTAAATCCATTCAAAACAATGTGACTAAAAGCAGAATCTGTCTGTTTGCTTTTGCATGTTTTGAACAAAAGGTTCCATTTCTGCTTTTACAGCATTTTGTAATGAGCTCTGAAATTTTTGGGGAAGTCAGATTACAATGTTGGTTTAACATCAGACACTCTATTGTTCAGATGTAGGATCACTGTGATGTCCGGTCTCTGAAAACTCTTTCTTTTGATATTAAAAAGACCACTGAAGTAATCTACAAAGAGCTCAGGCCTCAGGAAAGAAGTCTGAAAAACAAACACTGTTAAAGATCGGTCAGACACGATTATGTGGCTGACAATTACATATGATAACAATTAAAATTATCTGATTCCAACCACATGGCATCTTAATACAGCAGATCTCCAAGCAAATAATGTGTCACATAATAGGTTTTGATTGATCTTGTCAGCAGCCTTTTGAATGTTACCGATACCTTCCCATCAATGCCTCAGAAATCAGTGGAGAGTAGTGACCTCATCCTAAACTGAAACTATTTGCATGTACCTAAATACGCTCGTTCTAACTGCTCGGTAATCTAACAAGAATCTCGTTTTACTAAATAATTAAATACATGCGTACATGGTGTCCAGCTTCTTACTTCCAATTATAAATAACTTAGCTAATATATGCATTAGTGGTTTTAATGAAAATCCTAGATGTTTTCTGAGAGGTCTTTCAGTTACCTGCCAGTACACCACTGGGAAAATATGTCTGATTAGAAGCCAGCTGAAGCACTCCAAACAATTGCTGAAGTCCATGTGTTGGCTGGCATAGGGGACATAACCAGAGAGCATGAAGAGCTGCCAAGGAGCTGCCACTGAGCAGCATGAGCCTACTCTACTGCCGATTTTAATTTGTGTTAAAAAAAATAGGGATGAGTTAATGATTGCTAAACCAACAAATCATCCTCCCATTGGAGGAGCCCCTGAGGACATTCTGTCTCCAGTGGTGATATAACCAGTAAGCAAACACATTGTCACATTGCCTAGAATGGGCATACAAAAAGCAGAGGGGATCGGACCAGGAATTTGGAGTATTCTCATGGTGCCACTCTCCACACATGTTCTTGGCTTAGCCTCCTGCTCCTTATTTTCCTCTAGACCAGCATGAGGACACAGCCCAAAAACTACTCTTCAGATCTGTGATGCAAGTTTTATTGTTTCCTTCTGTATACTGTTACGTAGGAAGAGAAATATAATACCTTAAAAATGAACTGGGGAATAACACCATACATTTGTTAGAAGGACAGTTTTTGCTACCATTGTTGGTTTAAAAAAACAACTTTTTCTGCTTTGGCATCTAAATCAGGATTGCAACATTGCAGCTGGCAAAACAGCTGTCTCTTCCAACTGTGGCTGCTATGAACACAGTTGTCCCACTGTAGGCTGTGGAGTCAAAGGCACATTGGGAAAGAAGGTTCAGTTAAGACACTGCAGCAGTTTTGGCAGTGTTGTTGATGGTGAATAAAAATCTTATGTGTTATTTGTATCAGTTTCATAGGCCTGACAGAGTGTGTCATCCAGCCACAATGCTAGATCTTGCCTGTGTTATAAATATATGGAGGTTTTAACCAATGTCTTGTAATTTTCCTGGTTCATTATAATAGATCACACTAGAAATATGAAAAATATTAAAAATATGAAGCAATAAAACTCATGAACAGACAATGCAACTCAGCAGTTATTCTTGACACCTCAGCCGTAAATGTGTCAGCCATTTCTGTCCTGAGTTAACAGTTCTATAATGTATGCCACAGCTTTATCTAAATGGCCTTTCCAGCAAGTAATAGTCATTTGACTGCACGATGGATGTGATCTTACTGTGAAGGGCATATATTAGTTTTCAAATAGTAATAAGAAGAGGAATTATGTAGCGGAATTATCCATGTTAAATTAGACTCATATATTGCTTCTCTGCAAGAAATATTACATTTGTTGTAATTATGCACCAAAACTGTTAGCATCGCAGTTCCCCAAAAGAACACTGAAGCCTCAGCTCATTCCAGTACACCACACAGGATGAAAACCCTCCCTATCCATATAGCTCTAAACTTTCAGTACCAATCAAACAATCATATCCCCTGTCATGAAGTGCAGAGAACTCTCTCCAGAACAGCAAGTCATGTGATACTTAGACTTTACAGAGACAAGATCTCAATGTTGTGCAAGAATACATTAGGCAAAATGTCCAAGTCATTAAAGAGCCACCAGTAGAGCGATCAACAGAGTATGTAAACAAGTCAAATTATACAAATACAGATGTAGCCATAGCCATACCCTCTGAAGAACTTGGTGAACGGTATGACAGAACTTCAGCTGATATGTATTTTCCATCCCTGCTGACCAACACTATACATTCAGAGGCTACTTCATAAGTAAAATGGTTGTGCAGCTGAAGCATGAGCAGATGTGATCAGCACAGGAGCAGGGCCTCTCATTTTCTTCATGCAGAGTCTAATACAAAAGGACTTTGATCTTTAGGGGTATCTATAACAGTGCAAAATAATAATGATGATAACACAACAGTAATAATAGGTACAGATAGCAATGCTGAACCTTGAACATGTATCCATTATAAACACATAAATATTCAGTTGTCTACTATAAGAGCACAGGTCATAGACTCTTTAGCTTCATTTCCCTCCTACACAGCAAAAAGTGGGCAGGAAAATAAATTAAATATATTTATTAGCTGGTAAACATGGTCTTTTTGAATTGGCATGACAGGAATTTGGGGAGTTGCACTTCTAATTTGTATCTCAGAATTTCTATAATATTAGAAACAAACAGAATATTTGAGCGGTGGAAGAATCTACAAAAATAGCCAAAACAACAGAGACTTTCCTTCAAAACAGGGCAGGAGAGCTTGTGACACACATCTAAATTTCCTGCAGTGTTTTGAAAACCTTAGCATCTACCTACAAATCAATGGGGAGGGAGCTCAATTTATTATTCTATTGATTCTCTACATACTTTTTTCTCTTTTTTTTTTTATAAAAGAGAAATGACCAACCAATAGCCTCCAGGCCAGCTTCCAAAGGCCAGGATAACTTATCCAACCATTAGCTACACTTTGCTGTCACATCCTTCACTAAGGCCCTCAGTCACAGGGAAGCAATGAATTGCAAACTGCTAATTGGCAAAAAGGTGGCCAGAAGCTTGGTCTTAGCATCATTTTTGCCCAAGGCCCCATGGCCCCTATACCATTACAAACCAGGAATTGCATCTATCCTAACTCAGGCACATCCCCACCACAAGATGAATGGGTGATGCGAACAGCCTTGTGATAAAAGTATGAGTGAACCTCAGCCTTGAGACAGGCGAGACTTGAACCTCCTCATCTATTGCCAAAATGAGCATTTTCTGAAGGAAGCACTTGCATTTTGGTTTTCTAATGGACATGCCTCTCACCAAGTCAGATGTTAGAGTATATGAATTTTTCCTTAAAAATGACACAATCTTTCAGACCAAAAGGCTGAGATTGACACAAGGTATGTGGAGTACATATTTATGGCATAAGGAAAACTACTATTTGTTGTCAGATCTAATGCACCATAACTTCATATCTAGCAATAGTCTAGCATCTTCCTGAAGTTGTGAGTAGTGTCTTTCTGTCATAATGATTCATCCATGACAGTGAAAGCATACCCGTGCTTCAGATGTATGCAGAAAAAGAGCATCCCTGCCTTGGAAAATCAACACTCCAAGAACAGAGAGGCAAAAGAAAGTCCAGAAAGTAAAACATTCAGAAGGTCATCAACAGTGAGATTTTCTGCAAACAACATAGGAAAGAAGTGGGTAGATTGAAAGTGGAGAAGGTAGTGGCCTGTTGTAAGAATTCAGGGATTCTCAATAATACCACGGAAGCAGCCAAATATCTCTGTTATTTTCTGATCAAAAAGAATCAGTTGAACTCCAAAGTCTCTGAAAAATGATGAGCTAGTGCTTCAGAGAGGGGTTGAAAACAGGGAGGTGGGGCTGCTTGCATAGTTTTGCTTGGCATAGTTTCATCATTCACAAAAATGAGGGGAAAAACAATATTCCAAAACTCTTGCCAGGCAGTTATTAATTATTATTCTCCCTTGGATTGCAACACACACAAACATCAACAACCCTTTTGGTTATGTTGGCCTGGAGTCCTGTCCAGGCTTTCCATGTGGAGCTCGTAAGGAGCTGTCCCACTCTGTGTGTGTTGAAAGTCTCTCCCCTTGGAAATGCATTTGGGCTAGTGCCTTGAAGGGACATTTGAAACTTGCCAATGCTGCTTTGCTTTTTTTCCCGTTGCTGTCAGGCTCATCATGCTGAGTCATATCTGCAGCTAGATCATAATGATTATCATGAAATGTCAGCAGCTGCTCTTTTCACCTCCATATGGTGCCAGATTTAGGATGAGGTTTCCCTAATGCATAAACAATGACTATAATTGTGGTTTTTGACAACCAAGGTATCACAGAGATGTTATTCTGTTGTAAAAAACCTGCATTTCCACAGTCGTAATGAAGGGGTGGGTCATGCTGACCCATATGCTTCTTTGTATTTCTCCCCAAAGAAAATCTATGACATAAGTGAATCCCTGTCAGCATGGCTGTTGGCCATCGGATGTTGTTTGACAAGGGAAGCATCTAAAAGCTTTAGCAGCTAATATCTTCCTAACTGTGAGAGCATTATTTGCCTAATTCCAGAGATGATTGTTTGACAGATAAAAACCTGGCTTTAACATCTATTCTCTTAATTTAGATGTAATCTCCTTGCAGTCCTTAGATAGCTGTGTCTTCTCCCTTCGTGCTGCTTAAAGTTACCAGTTCTCATAAAAAGTCAACTGAAAAAAGCTGAGGTATCAGAGAAATAAAAAAATTAAAAACAAAAACAAAGACAAACCAAAAAAAATAGCAGGAGTTGACAAAAGTAATGAAAAACCAAGGCTCTATCTCTTCTTTCATTTATATGCTCATCAAAAGTTATCTGCGCTGTCTAGTATGTGTGGATATAGAAGATTGTGGAACTGTGTCAGTGGGAGAGAAGTCTCGCCCCAGAACCTCCATTCTGTATTTTAATACCAAATAAAGCAATACAGAGATAAATGAAAGGTAAGCAAGTAGAAAACCCTGTAGGGGCAAAAGCAGGATGAACACGATGCATTATTGTTGAAGACTGGGAGAAGTCATTGAAGGTGACTGAAGTAACCACCACCCTTCATTTGAGATAACAGAGCCAAGTAAGTTCTTTGATGAGGTAATACAGGTTTCTAAGACAAGGCAAAAGTACACCCTAAATCCTTAATAATGTGGGCAGATGGTACTGCTGGTTATTGCTTTGGGTAAGGGTGTACTTGTGTGTATGCATGTACAAGAAAACAAGCTAGCTGAAACAGAAAAAAGCTCTAAATACAGTAGCTAAAAGGAACCTATGCCTAAAAGGATAGCTTATTGGGGGTACTGAACAAAAATAAATGTGATGCCATAAGCAAAGATACTGTCTTTGGTGGTTTGATCGCATCTACAGTCAGAGAAAGGGGAGTTTGCATGTTCTTTGCAAATACATAGAATTGCAGCCAAGAAAGGCCTAACTCCATCAATGGTTTAGCTTCCTAACCAGAACAAGCTCTGATTTGTGACCATCTGTGTCAAAGGAATGAATAGTATAGGTAACAAAACAGGCTAAAGGGAAGTCTACAGACAAACCCACACTGTCCTGTGAAAGCTAAGTATGTTGTAATGAATTAAAACTTGCTGTAATGAATCAAAAGCCACATTACAGACATTAATGCAAATACAAAATGCTTTAAAAGATAGCAACACTGACACTAGCCGTTTGTCATTGAAAGAAACTCTCCTGAATCTTAAACAAGCCCTCAGGAATGAGGCTGAGAAAGTAGTGGTCTTCTGCACGACAAGAGGTTCAGGTTCAGTGAGACCAAAGTGGGAGGTGAGTTCCAGAGCAGTGTCCTTCTCTGAGAACAAAGCTCCTCTGGGCTCAATACATAGATGCTTAGGTCTCATCTTCAAAGCTGGCTTAGACAGCTAAGCCCTAATTAGGTGCCTATGGTCCCATCCCCTCCTTGCCCTGAAACAATCAATGAAACCAGATTTTATGTACCAAATGGTACATAAATGACAGATGGGTCTACCTATTTTGCTGGTTTCAACCCTGCCTGCACAAGCCTTTCTGCTGAATCCGTCACACGAGATGAAAACTAGTTGGAGAGGTGAGCACAGGGATGACCTCTGCAGTAACCTGAAGCATACATGTTCTATTCTTCTGTGGCATCACAGCAGTTCATGTCACCCTCCTGATTAGCAGTTAATTTGGATCTCTAGTGCTAACACCGTACTGCACTTCCACAGCTGTGACTGAAAAGCAAAACTGGTCTGATTGGGAGTTATTCTGATCCTTCATAAATCAGGCACAGAAGAAAATCTGTAGGATGCCAAATACCCAGTCACAGATGGAAATTTTTTGCATATCTTTGCTTTCCCTATGTAGCTGTTCTCTAGGCATCTGGTTTCATCTGCTTGGATGATGTCCACCTCTTTAGATTTAGCTGTCTAAGAATCTGGCATCTAGGATAACTCAGTTGTCTATGTCTCCTTTATAGTTATGGAGGTAGATCTTCACTTCCAGAAACATGTCACTGTACCCTAACAAAGAAATCTAAGTCAGATATCTCTAAATTAGTACCGCCCATCTTTCCCCTTGACTGAAGTGCGAGGCTAGACAACTACTCAGTCTGAACACATTAGTTTGAGACAGCAGCAGTCAAGTGACACAAACATTACTTCTTGTGTATCAGGACATGGTACATTGCCAAATCTTTCTCAAGGACATCTCTGGTTACTCATGTAACCTTTCTTGTGTGTGTCAAAAATGACACTGTTAAATGGAGTAAGCTTATGAGAACAGAAGATTCGACAAGAGCTCTCAGAGAAGACAGCCACTGGGCAGGCTGCTTGGGAGTCTCACTTGATGAACAAACCTCACATGGTTTCTTTCCATGAAGGAGTACTACTTGTCATTCAGTATTCCTCCCTCATAACAAGTTGTGTGTGGTGGGAAAGAAAAACAGCAAGTACTTGTGTTGTCTCTAAAAGGTGTGGCTTGTTTGGGAGATTAGACTTGAGCACCATGGCTGTCTGAATGAGGAGTAGTAAGAAACGAGAGCATTTGATCTGTCTGCCACTCTGTAAGGGTAATAGGAGGTTGGTTTATTGTTCCTCCAGCATAATGTACAAGGATAATTTGTAATGAGGCAGAATCTAGGGTAAATAGCTCTTGCTATAATACTTTGCCTTCAGATATCTTAAGAGGTAATCTGCGGTGGGTATGCTTGCTATAAATCAGAGGCTATGTCTTTGCATTTGGAAGTCACTATTCTTATGTTAAAGGGTGTATACTTACATAGTTCAAGTATGGCATTTGGAAAGAAGTAATTTCACCTCAGAGTGGAAGTTTCCCTGGGGCACAAATCTTCAACAGTGAAATTTTGTATGTGTACTTTGACAAACGCATGCCCAGTGGGCATGTGCCAAATTATGCCTTTGAAGCCATGGAAGCCTGGCTGTGGGAACCTAGAACCTTGAAGAGTTTCTCAAGGGAGAGGAAGCAGAGCCAGCTGAACTCATTTTGTATAGACAGAAATTTAATTGCCAGCTAGTAGCCACTATATTAGAAGAAAAATCATTTCAGACACTTGGAACATGCTGGCGTGAAGCCCTTGTTAGAGGAGTTGGGTGGCAGCCTGACTGTGACCCATCCAGATCCTTCTCTTTGCACAGCCTTTTCATCTCCAATATTTCCTGTCACAGTAAAATGCGATCTTAATTATAAGAACCAACCCACAGTTGTCTTTACTCAGCACGTAAGAACTGTAAATTCTCTACTTCTGAGTGCAAATTAGCTGAGCAATGAACAATTTCTCTAGAGCTAATGCATATCAATTCAGCAGAATTACAGACATGAAGTTAAACTTATGTAGTAAAATTCTGCAAGAAGCTGTTTATTTTCACAACCTGGGCTCTATCTTCCTCACTCTTTGCAACATAACCTTGCAACCCATGAGGGGCAGGCTCCTTTTTGTGGTAGCCAATACCTGTCTTCTGCTCCATGAGCTATTCTTTGACTTCATCCTTCTTCAGCCATCTCAAGTAGGTCCTACATCATCCTTCACTCACACAGACAAATACACGTGTTATTTTGTCTGATCACCAAAAGAGATAGAAAACTGGGCTAAAACATTGCCCTAAGAACAGGAAGTGCGTGTAGTGTGAAATAACTCACACGCTACTGTACTATTATGTTTCTCTACCAAAATCATTACTTTATTAAAAAAGCACTTAAGACAAAAAGAAGTCCTACTGAAGGAAATTACCTAATGAAAGGAGGCTCAGGATATATACCTTTATCTGAGGTCAGACAACAAAGTTTACAAAGCCAGAGGCTGACCACAGCCTTCTGCTCTTCTCCACTGACAGATGAGCACACTTCTCCCTCTTACTCTTGCAATTGACTTTTACTTGTACTTAGTCTCAGACAAGATCAGCCCATCATCATGTTGGACTCTACCAACATGCAGCGAGAGCATCTCCACTATACAGTTTACAGTCTGGACAGAGAAGGAGAAAGAGGGATGTAAAGGTTCCTTCCTTTTCACGTGGGGAAAAAATGCTATTATCCACAGAGATACTTAGCTGTTTTGCTGATTTGGATCTAATAGGTGAGACTCATAACCACATTAAAATGTCTTCAAGCACCATTTGACCTGCTGTTTCCATGAGCATCCTCTTACTGCACAGTAAGGGCAAAGACCTGTTTTACTACACGTTAAATCAGCACTGCCACTATATGCCAAACATTGCTAACAAAAAAACTATTCCTGCAGAGTAACCTGCACTGTTGAAGATTAAAAATAATACAGAAAAACAAAAAGGCAAAACACTCAAACAAAAAATCCTATATTTTAAACCAAATTAGTTGCCTTCTCAAGGATACAGCCTCATGGCAGCATGGTTGCACTGGCTTAATTTGCTCGTATAACTACACTTTGGATCACATCAGCCTGTGTTTGCCCTGGGTAAGAGTGCACACAAGGACAGTCACTGCTGTTCAACTGAGACACAATAGCTTGTTAAATTGTCATAAACTGATCATAAGTTTGAGTCCCAAATGGCTTACCCGAGGTCACCCAGCAGTTTGAGACACACCCAGTGACTGAACAACATCTCCTGAGTCCAGCCTAGTGTCAAATACAATGGCACTTTTCCTTCTCTAATTCCGACCAATTGTCACAGTCTTCTGGTGGGTGTAACCAGGAGAAAATGGACATGGGATGAACTGGGACTGTCCAGTGAGCCCTTTCAGTTTCAACCGAGGTGTGTTGGCAAGGCTTGTCAGGAAAACTCCATGGTTCCACCAGATCCTCTCTCTCCAAAGACGACAATCAATCAGATATTGTCGAATAACTCAGCAAAAAGTTCTTGTGATATGTGTAGGTGTTGCTGCCAGACAAGACATTTCAAGGGAGAGTGGGCATCAGCTGCAGAAACAAAAAGCATTTTTGACCTTAGAGAAGCTTGTTCAAGTCAATGCCTTCCTCTCCTATGGACCAGTGTGGCAGAGTGCTATGGTTAGTGCTGTGCAGTGCATAGTTTATTGGCATTATACTGATCTGAAAAGCAACTAGCATGGGAGATGTAAAAATGAAATAGCGAGGCAGAGTGATCCAGTGTTGGAGGAACACTGCCTTCCACAAGCCATGTAAACCCTAATAAAGAGACAAAGGGTTCTATTCTTCGCCCATGTTTAACTCCTCCCCTCTTGCTTCTCTTCCCTTTAACCACACTCCTTTTCCCCCTCCAGTTTGCAGTACCATATACAGGGCCTGACGAAAGCCCACACAAATCAATGGCAACACTCCCATTGACTTCAACGGGCTTTGTAACAAGCAAAGAAAGAGGAGAATAGGTGATTATTTTTCCTTTCCAAATGACAAGCCCCCCCCCAGTAAAACAATCTATATAGTAGTCATAAGTGCTTTATATTGTGCAGTGCAATGGGCATAATTACTCCAACCCTCTAAACTCTAGCAGCAGTTGGTCGCTCTAATGCTTGGAAAATTATTTTAAATTGACTTTACATCTACAATAGGATTTTTTAGATTGTAAATACTAAGGGTCTGATCTCAGCAGTTGTTACCAGCATATCTGAGGTGGCTTCAAAAAGGGCACTCAATTCACACATACAGAACCGGCCCATACCAGCACTTGCTGCACAGTCACAATTATTTTGATATCCATGAGCTGTTCTCTCAAAGCCATAAATGTAGGGTCAACCCTGCTGTTGCTCTTCAGCCAAATATCTGGGCATGATCTTGATGAATGATTCACCTGGCTCTTCTTTGAATTCAAGCAGACTGTCGTTCTGTGTCTCTACAAAAACTCCACCTATCTTCCCTTCTCTACAACAGAGCAAGAAAAGATTCCTTCTCTTCTTCCTCTTTATTCATTGATGTAAGGACTGTACTGCAAAGAGTAAAAATCCCAGGTGTATTTTAAAAGTTATTTTCTTTTCCCTCTTCACTGCCTGCAAGTTTGTCTGCCTAACAAAGGGCTATGATACAGGGTGGGGGAAGATCCATTGCCAATTTAATGTGCTAGCATGCTCTAATAAAACATCTTTGTTTTGAAAGGCTGCATGCTTTTTTGGCAACACTTGGACAAAAATGAACCAACTGTACTGAAGTTTCGGTCTTAAGCAAATGCTCTTATTCAAAATGGTGTATAGAATACTGTCTTTCTAATCCTTCCACTAAAATATGATTTGTGGCTGTTCTTCAGAACGTCTGCCTGATTAAACATCCTTGGAAAAAAGCATGCATGGGATTGTAATAAAGAAACATAAAAAGGTTTCTTTTAATCAGTAATTAAGTAGCAATTAAGCATAATTATTACAATTTGTATCTAATTTATAATATCGGTAGAATGAACAGTTGTAATTAATCCTCCAATAGTCAACAGTGTTTGGCTTAAGCAAAGCCACCTCACACTTTCCTTCACATTTGCAACAGAAAAGGATGCTGTGGATGGTGGATGATGAGTGAATGCCTCTTCACCAAGGGGCAGGAACATTAAGCTGTGGGGTAGGAACTGTTCAGTCATCTGGAAGCATCTGAAAATACCTGTACAGGCAACATAAGGTTTTCCTGCTGTCTTCAGCAGAGGACTCTTCCCTTTGAGTCAAGAGATAATAATCGTCAGAATTTTAACCTCGAGTATGAGGAGCTCTCACTTTTGTACAGCTGGTACAGTAACTCTGTTCAATGTTGCAATCAGCCTTCACAAAATGTACCCAATAGGCTTTTTCCTATGAAATATGAGTAAAATCAGTTGTTATTTTCATGTGGTGGTTGGGGAGAGTTCCTCATTAACAGGCTAGGAAAAATTACTTAGTTTACTGAGTTACTGGGCAACCCAGATAGAAGAAAATAAAGTTTTCAATGCAAACTCTAGCTTAATTTTCTTTAACTCTGCAGTTTTCAAATAGTTGGGAAACATGGGCCTGACTTTAGACTCTCTGGAAGCAGCCAATCTGACTACTTTCTGCCGTGGATGCTTTCAAATAAAACTATTATGAAAATTTCTTTGTTGTCTGACCTTGCTTAAGGTCCATCTGAGCCACACATGACTTGACTGTAAAAAAATGAATCTTTACATGCCAGTGATTACCACAGAGCTGTGTTTGGAAAGGTAGGTGATGGGCAGCTATAAAAGCACCTTATAAAGTTCTCTGGAATCACGCAGTATCAAACAGGTACGTTTACAGACCAGGAGCTTTACCATTTGTGTAACAATAGCAAATTCATACAACAGGCCTCCTGCAAAGGTGACCTTATGAATCTGGGTCAAGCAGAAGTAAAAAGTATGTATTTGATGGATCCAGAATGTCCTTCAAGCTCACAAGTCTGAATGCACCTGCCCTTGCCCTTACTCTGATGCTAAGAGTTGATCCCCCAAGCATTCCTACTGCTTAGGGAAGAATATGCCCAGAGGAAGCTGCAAAGATGCCGAGAAGGAGCTGCAATAAACTAGTATTGCTTGAATCTAGAATTGCTTGGGACTTGAAAAGGGAAAAGAACCTGTTGAGGTACTAAAATCCAGCTTGCTCAAGCCAGCATTACTTTGTTGAACCAAACAGGTCTGTAGTTTTCTCAGCGACAGAAGCCTCACAGAGTTTGTGGGTTCTGTAAACTAAAGATTTCATGGATTCCTTACCCTTAGCAGGAACAATGTAAGTCTGTTAAAAAGATTGTTCTACAGCAAAAACTTTACAGTTTTAAGCTGGAGATGGCTTCCTGCGGAATGCCATTTGAAATTGGTAATAAGGAGACAAATGCATATTCAAATGTTTATCTCTTTAATGTTCCAACACCTAATCTCTTAAATGAGTGTAATCAGAAAAGAGGCATTCTAATTCTCTTGCGGGGAAGAGAAGGCGACAAGATCAAGTGATAACCAGTCTGTGTCTCAAGCTATTCTCATGAGACTTTGGCTGTGTTTGAACCCAAATTGGAGAGAAGATATTTCTGAGGTACTATGCCTGCCAGAATTCAAACAGCAGGCACACTTCTGCTCTCAGGGCACGAATCCAACCTATGGACAACCTCTGATTAAAAAAAAAAAAACACCTTTATAAAAATGTCGAGTTTGCTTATTTTGCTTTCGTTCACATAAAGATTTTTCTCACACACACACTCCTTGAAGCTAAAAGAACAGTAAGATTGTGGAGTTAGTCACTCTAAAGGTAGAAAGTGCCAGACGTGAAGTTACATATGCAACCCAAATTCAGTTCCTTATGTAAGGTCATGATTAGACATGCTTTAATCACATGGCCACACACACTTTTTCCACAGGACAAAGGCAGTGCGAGCTGGACTTATTAGAGGAGCAAAGAGTAGTATCATGTGCTGTACTGGACAGTCCTGACTAAAGACAGAATTACCAGGTCTGCATGGCAAGAAACAGGTCGAGCAACCCAGCTCTGCCCGGACTGTGGAGATGGGAGGCTGTGAAATGCCCTGCTGCCATGTCAACAGGTTCCTTCTCTCCCTGTGCCAGTAACCTCCTGCACAGACATGTGAGCAGAAAGAGAGAAGGGGAGGTAGCAGGCTAGGACTTCAGCAGCGTGGCATGCCTCACACCATCAAGGGAATCACTGACAAAAAGAGGCAGACTTCAGCCAAGGTTGCTCCCTAGCCTATGACCCGTTTTGTTTCTTGTAGCAATCTGGTTCACATTAAAAGTACAGTACTGACAAAGTTGGGGTGGTTAGTTGGTTTCTGTTGAGTTTTTTTTGGTTGTTCTGGCATTTGCTGGCAGTTCTGTGGCTTTTGTCACCTCTTCTCTAAATATTTCTTTGTTCAGCCTTGTGCCTTTGAAACTTTATACCCAGATCTAGTTATCTTTGCTTTTCTAGCCCTCCAAACAAAGTAGTCACTGTCTTGTAAGCAACTGTAGACTCACCAAGGCCTGAAGTTTTCTTTAAACAAAATGACCCCAAATAATTGTTCCGACTCTAATCATCTGCCGCCTGAAAATACACTAGCACCCTCTGAACCGCGGTGGGTATTACAGACATTTGGTTTGACTTCTACAATCACTTCAATGTGCAGGCGTTGGCTTCCTTGAGCCCAAGTCAAGTCACTACATTAAGGATGGCGGGGGGTGGGGAGCCCAGACAGAGGCTCTCATCTCCAGGATAATAGCAGGCGACGAGGCCGGAGCACCTTTAATCTCGCCTCTCGAATAATAGTTTATCCCTTTCTATTGCCAGTGAGGCACCTGGCAAGGGAAGCCCGGGCTCTTCCGACGGAGCTCCTCTGCGAAGCTCCCATTTCCCTGGCCGGGCAACCTATTTCTGCCGGGATGGTGCATCGGGCACCACCGCGGGACTCCCCATTCCTGCACAAGGCACCCATAACCTGCACCAGGCACCACGAAACTCGGAGTGCCCGTGGTAACCAGGCGGGATGCACAGACCTGAGGAGGCCTCAGCCAAAAGCCGGGCCGGGCCGTGCGGGTCCGGGTCCTGCCGCAGGAGCCGCGCTGAGGAGGGGCGGCGCAGCCCGGCCGCCGCCGCGGGCGGGGAAGGCGGCACTTTTTCCGGCGTGGCGGGTTTCCGCCGCCCACCCGGCGCCAGCCCGCGGGCCCGGGAAGTCCCCCCAGGTACGCTGCTCCCGGAGGCTCTGCAGCCGCTCCCGCCCGCTCCCCGGCAGCCTGGCGGCGCGGCGACTGGGCCGACTCCGCTCTGCCGCCCGGGGCCCGCCTCCGGCCGCCGCGCCCCCGCCGGGGGCCGGGCCGCCGCCAGAGCGCGGCGGGGGAAGCGAAGCCGCGGGTCTCTCCGCAGCTCCCCGGGAACCTGCGCTGCCCCGGAGCTTTGGCCGGGAACGGGCCGGGGGACCGGCATTCCCCGCCCGCCACCCCGGGGCTCCCGGCCGCGGACAGGTCGCGGTGCCCCCGCCGCCCCCTCGGGAAGGACGGTGCGGGGCCGCTCCCCTCGGCGGGTGGGAGAGCTGTGCACCACTGGCCCCGCGGATCGTCGTGTTTAGGCTAATCTAATAGCAGCAGTGATTAGACGTTATTATTATTTGCGCGCTGATCTTTTCGGCTGAAGGGAGATTTAAAAATCAATAGTAAAGTCGCATGCCTGGCTGCCCAGACACTTACGGAAAAGCTGTTGGCCAAGGCCAATAAATCAATCCTCCTCCTTTCTCTATCCTGTTTGTTTCTTTCCCGCCTCCAGAATTTTCTTCCTAGCAGAAGGGAACCACATCTAACAAGGTGCCACTTTGAAACACATCATGCTTGAAGCCAACGTGCTAATTATAGATTAATAGGAGGTAAAACTCGGTTGAAATGACATAGGGAAAAAAATCCAAGCTGATCAAATTCAGTATGTCATCAAATATATTATGGTCTCTTAAAATCCTATGTTTAAGATCCTATGCATAATCTTCTAAACCCCATGACTCACCGGCACCAGCTTTTACTCAGAGAAGTGAAGTTGGCATTCATTTTCAAGTTATTTTGTGGTAACCGGGCTCTCAGACCTCTGGGAGTTTTTACAGCCCCGGTCAAGGTATGTCCGATATTTCCAGCCTGACACAGCAGCAGCCTACAGACAGAACAAGTAAACGAAATGGAAGTGTTTAACAGGCTTCACACGTTCCATTTATTTGGATTTGAACTGAGGAGCGGAGCCGAGCCTTGAATCACCAGCGAAGGAAGAGCATAATTACTTGTCATTATATTCATTCCGATTTATAAATAATGTTTCTGGCTTTATTTTATTCAATGCTTAATTTAAAAATAATGATTAAAAATTAGCCCTCGGGCTACGTGCTGGATTATAGCCAGATGCGTTATTACTTCTCCTTGGGACTCCGGAAATATCTAAATGGACTGGGAGGGAAAATTAAGATTTCCCACTCAGTCAGTTGTGATGGAAGGACGGTGCTGTGGCTTGAGCATTTCAGGTTTTAATTGTTCTTAAGCGAGGAGGTGTTTCAACCGAATCGAGAGGGACACCCATGCTGGGAGAACTCGGGCTCGCTGGGAGGTGCGTGTTCCTGATACCTCTCTGCCTTGCACGCAGGAACACGGAGTACTGCATTCCCGGGTCTGCCTGCACCTACACACGGGCGTAAGGAAACCGTAGGTGGCTGCGTATCTGCACACACACGTAAATTTCTCTAATATGTTTAGATGTTCTGCGGCTGGAACAGCAGCAAAATAAGCGTTCCCTGATTTAGAGCACTTCCCAGGTACCGTAAACACTGATGAACCAAAATCCTGATGTGGGAAAGGAATAGTTCCCTCTCACGTACACACATACGCACACACACACCGCCCCCCCCCCCCCCCCAAAAAAAAAAAGGGAGAAAGGGAGAAAAAGAGAGAAAGGAAGGAGAGGAAAGAGGAACTCGATTTATTCTCATTTGTTTATCTCTAGCTTTTTCCCCCTTTCTGCAAATTCATTTGAATAGCTTTCAAGCTGCAAAATGGAAATGTGGCTCCTGCCCTCTATTTCAGCAGCAGCGTCCTGGCAACAGAGCAATTTTCTATCATCAAGGATAAATGGCATCGAACAGAACATTCTGATAAAAAAAGAAAAAAAAAAAAAGCTTTAGCCCAAGAAGCCCATGATTGCTGCCCTTCCTGTCTATCATCCCTTTACAAAATCCTCTCCTCCAAACCTGAGCTGCATGCTGTCAGAGCTAATAATGTCTTCTAAAGAAAAGGGGAAGAAACAGCATTCATGCACAATGTTCCCATTTATTACATAGAGTGCTTATTTAAAAATTGCAAATATCTTTGTTTGGTTCACTGCAAATTAAAACCAAGATGTAGGAAGTTACACGATGCAACAATTATTCATGTCACAGCAGAGCATCAAACCCTCGTATCTTGCTCTTCTATTGGTTAACGCATGTGTGTGTGCGTGTGCGTGCGCTGTGTGTGTGTAACGCAGGGAATATCCCTTGTTGTGAAAATAAAAACCACTTCAGGTAAGTCTGTGTTTTGTTGTTTTAGAGCAAGGAGGGGGGGGAGTCATTACTGATAGGAAGTAGGACGAGGCTGTGCATGTGCTTTCCCCGCGGTCCCGCGGGGGGGTGAGCCCCAGGACCCACCAGAAGGCTGTCAGGGATGCGGGGTGCTTCCCTGGAGCCGCGGGCTTCCCTCCGTGCCCCCACCCGTGCTGGAGCCTCCGCTCCTCGCCCCAGAACACCCCGGCAAACCCGGCGGGGAGGCGCCAGCGCCGGGGCGGACGCGGTGTGGCCGTGAACGGACCTTCGATAATAAATAAAGCTGCAGGAACAGTTCGTCCGAGCAACCCTCCACGGTCAGAGGTTATTCCGGGGAGGGGGAACTGCGCTGTGCGGAGCTGTGGCGAGACCCCCTCCTGCCGAAGGGGCGGACACACCGTAAGGTGTCACAAGTCGATGGGGCGGGACACGGCACACCGGGGACGGCAGGAGCGGGCCGGGAGAGGAGGGAAGGAGCGAGGCCAGCCGCCGACCGCCCGCACCGGGCACCTGCGCCGGTTGGCGGGTGGGAGCAGCCCGACCGGGTGGGCTCCAAATACCCCGTCGGGGTGGGACAACACACTCTACGGGGTGGTTCGCCGTTACGGGAAGCGGGGGGAGAGGCGGCCATGCCGGGCAGCCCCGGGGACCGCCGCGGCGCTTCTCCCCGCCCGCCCCAGCCGCCCCGTTAGGGCCGCTAAGGGCCGCCGCCGCCGCCGTGCGCATGCCCCGCGCCTCGGTCACGTGCCGCGCGGGCGGCAGTACCGGCGGTGAGGAGAGAGGGCACCGGGCATCCTCCCCCTCCCCATCCCCGAGCGGCCCCGCCGCGACAACCCGTCCGGCGGGAAGCGGGCGCAGGCCCGGGCAGGGCCGCCCGTCGGAGGAGCCCCGGCCCTCGGCCCGGCCGCCCTGCCCGCAGCAGAGGGCGGGCACCAGGCCCCGAAGCGCCCGGTGGCTGCGGGGGGCGGGTTTCCCCTCGCGGGGGGGCATCGCCTTCAGAGGGGGGCCGCGGGCTCCCCGGGGCCTCCCGAGCGGCTGCCCGCGTCCTCGACGTGCGCACCGCAGCGCTGCCTCCCCTCGCGCAGCTCGCTCGGGCACTGGCGGAGGTCTCTGCTCGCCGCGCACGGCCGAGCAGCCCTCAAGACGCTAGCAAAACACCCCACAAATCACCCATTTAAAAAGCCGGGGTCGGGTTTCAGCGCTGGGGGCTGATTTTTCTCCCTTCCTCGTCCTCACGCACACAGGGGCTGCAGTACCGCTGGCTCCTGCTTGGCACGGTGGAGGAGGCAGCACAACTAGCCCTGACCCGGGTCAGCAAGAACCTCTCAAGTTCGGAGCAATGTCCTGAAAACTTGTCTAAAACTTCTTTTACCGACGGGCCATAGGCCACCCGACGGAAAGAATCCGAAGACACAAATCACGACTAATTTTCCTCATTTTTTATCCGTACATATCCATGTAGAATCAAGGGAACCCTTTAAAGTTTAGTTTAAAGGCGGCGAGCTCCACGGAAGACTTCTTGCCCTGTTCTAGCTGAGGGCTGCAGGCAGACCGTTTGATTTATTTTCATTTTTCAAAGGAATGGAGAAAGTCCTCCGATTAGCAGTGGTGTTATTATAATCTCCATTCTTAAACCCTGAAAGACCCTTGTAAACAATCGGCTCCTTCTCCCAACCCAGTTCCCAACGCCGCCCGGTAATGACGGGAAGATTAATGAAGCTTTTTTAGCAACACCTGTCTTTTTAAGCTGTCGACACAACCAATTAATACTTTTAATTACCGCTACAAGGAAACTAACCAGAACCTTTCTGATTTGATTTGGCAGCTGAATTTTAACCCCTCTGAAGCGGAGCCGCCCCAACGCCAGGCAGGGCGGCCGGGGAGGAGGGGAGGATAGTTTTGCTGCGGGTTCATTTCGCCTCGGGCTGGATGGGGGGGTTATTTCTCTAGTGGGGAGAGCCAACTCTTTTCGGTTTATCTCGCTTTGCTTTTCCCCGAGCCTTTGCGAGTATTTTGCCATCCCTTTCGAGAACAGGAAAATACAAGCGCTTGCTGGCGAGACCCCGGGGTGCACAGGTCCCCCGGGATGACGGCCGGGGACAGCGGGAGAATGGCTGGAGGGAGCAGCAGCAGCTTAGACAAAAGTTAACATAGAATGAGTGAGGGAAGGAGGCGATACGACTCGCACCGAATTCAGGGCAGTTTATACGAGTTATGTCAAAGAAAGAATAGTGTCCCGCTGGCGGAGCCGGTCAGGACCGGGGCAGGCGGCCCCGGAGCCCGCAGCCGTGGGACGGCGTCTGAGCGCCCGTTGAGAGCTCCACTGCCACATCGGGGCTGGGCTCTTCCTCTCCTGCATCCTCCCCTGATTCCCCATTGAGGGGTCCCTGATCTTCATTCGAACAATCGGTTCGAGCGGGAGATGGGGCAAACACTTGAACGGAAAGTGCGTTTTCCGAGCAGCCCGCATGGGTGCGAGCAAAAGTTCACGGGCACACGCGAAGGTGCCGGCAGGGCACAATCCCCTTTTCCTCCAGAGATCCTCTTCCAGCCACAGGCCCAGGAATGGGGGTGCTGAGGGCTCCCCTCTCCCGGCGGGGTCGCAAAGGGCGCGATCACACCTCGACTCCACCCGCATGTTTCCCAAGGCGGCGTGAAGCGAGCGGCAGCGTGGGGAGCACAGCGGGGCACCCAGCTTGGGATGCTCAGCCCCGGCCTGCCCGCGGAGGGCTTCTCTCTCTCCCATCAGCCCGCAGCTACGGCACGGGCACTGCTGGGAGCTCCTCCGAGCGAGAGCTGGGAAGCAGAAGGCAATGGTCCGTGGGTTAAACAGACCCTCTCCGCCCGGTAAAGCACCGGTGCTGCGCCTTGGCCGCTCTCCTTTGTGTTGTCTCCCTCTCACTCTGCCCAGGCCTCGCAGAGTTATGCCGTAAAGGCGATGTCCCACGTTAAAACAATATGAATTCGCGGACAGATCCTGCATATGAATGAGGTATGTGGTTGTATGACTGCTTTGAAGCTGTACTTCTCCGAATATGGCTTTAATTAAATGTCTTCCGGCTCTAAAAGATTACATGTTGTGCAAAATATATCCTAGCATGAAATTTACTTTCACGATACGAAATTAGGTTACTTATAAATGTCTTCATTTAAGGAAGAAAATCGTTTCTCCTCATTCTGGTTTCTGTTTTGTTGAGCAGAGAGCTCCAGCGAGGGGAGAGAGTTGGGATAATATATTTATAGAGGCACGTGTAAAAAACCTGCCAGCAGCGGAGTGGGCGAGGGCTGCTTGCTCAAATGCAGACAATTCACAAAACAGGCAAGTTAATCCAGATCTGATTTGTTTCAGATCCAGTTGTCAGAACCCCGAGATACCTCCCGCGTCTCACGCTGCGGATATCTGGTGTGCTCTCGCAGATATCCGCCTCCCCCTCCCCGTCCCTTCCTCCTGCCTGTATCCCCTGCGAAGGATGCTCGGGGTGGGGGACAGGGGTCAGGATAAGCAGGTGGAGAAAGGCGGCCATATCCACTCGTGAAAAACAGAAGTCATTCTCGGCGGGGTGGAGGTGGAGGACAGCGTCGTGGTGAGACTGGGACCAGTCAGTGGGGCAAAGCGGTTTCACCCGCCAGTGAAACCGCGCTCCGTGTCAAGAGCTTTCCCGCTCCGGACGGTGGATTCACGTTGCTGGAGGCGATGCTCTGTTTGGCTGTTTCTTTTTACGCCCTCAGACACGGGGACTTCACCAAGCTGAGTTTCTATAGAGAGATCAGATAATGAATCCCTCCGGATTACCTTTCTAAATTAACTTTTAGATTTGTTTTTATAGTCCGCTGAGACCCTGACAAAAGAGGCTGTAGCTAGATACAGGTACGAGATAAACATATAAAGCAATCTCATTACACGGGAATGAGTGAAGAACTCTCCTTGCAATCTACTCTAGATAACGAGGCTGCCTGAAGAAACAAGCAAAGCCGAGATATTTACTTCTTTTCCTATTAAATAAACCTCAATAACTGCATTGACTTTGCGCAGTGTTTACTACATTTCCATTCAATGCTTGGGTAAATGCATCCCTAAAGGTAGAGTAAATAATTGCACTGATCTCAACAAGGGAAATGTGTAGGCATTTGAAGTGTACTAAAAATAAACGAAGGCGAAACACACTGAAGGGAGAGGACATCGCGCTCGTTTGCCGCAATTCAAGCCTCTGCTATCGGTCGCCGGCACCGTGGGCTTCCCGAGCGCAGGCAGCGTGACACGTCCCCGCGGGTGGCACCGGGGCAGGACCCGAGTGGCCGTGGGGAGCCGCGGCTGGGGAGGGAGGGGAAGGGAGGCTCTGCGCGGCGCTTGGCTCGGGGGAGGAACTGGCCGCTACCGCAGGAGAAATTGCAGCCTCTCTGCTGACTTGAAAGAGCCTCGAGTTTCCATTCGCCTCTGAGCCCTTCCAAGTCGGGCACTTAGGAGCGGTGGTGGGTTGGTTGGGGTTTTTTTTTTTTAATTGGATGGCGTCTTATTCTTCTGCCAGAAGAAGTTGGGTTGTTGGGTTTTTTTAATTGTTGTTGTTTTTTTCTTTCATTTGAAAAGAAAACAAAACAACAGAAGTCCCCACTAAAACCAACATCCCTGTTTCAGCAGCACCCGAGCGGTGGGGATGCCTGCCAAGCCAAAGCCTCGCAGGCGGAGGTCTGCAAACCTGTGGCTGCCTTCGGGGAGGCTCCCCCTGACCAACGGAGGGGAAGGTCGCCCCCCGCCGCTCCCCCGTAAGGCTCCCGGCGGAGGGGCGACGGAGGCAAACCCACCCGCTCTGGCTCCCCACGGGGATCCCGGATCCCCGGCGCTCGGTTAGGGCGGCCGGGGATGCACACCTGGCCAGGTGTGGGAGAGGCAGGCGGCCAGGCCCTCGGCCAGGTCCCGTCGCCAGCCGGGCAGTCCCTCGCCTGAAGCTTAGTTCCATTGTAATGCAGATATTCACACCTCACCCCTCCAACCCCCCCAGACCCCTTCCCCATCGGGGAAAACAACCAACGACAATAACACGACAAAACATTAACAAAACAAAAAGCCCCAATCCCCGAGCCTCTGCGGAGCCACACATTGAATGAATCTGGCTGTAAGGTTTTAATTACAGCGAAGGCTTCGCTACAAATCTGTACAAGAGACAGTGGCTGGTTCTCTCTGGATCTTTCCCCTTCTGACTCCTATTATTTTGACCCAGGCTACAATATAGGGAGCGGCGTGTGTGATCCATCTGCGGGGCTGGGCTGGGATTTACCCCCCCTCCGCCTCCCTGCCACTTCCTTCACACTCGCGGTATGGAAAGCCATTGACGCCTGCCTGTCTGTTATAATGTTAGTGGGTTGAAATCCAGAGGAGCCTCCGCTCCGCTCTTGCTCTTGCACTGGCAGCGCTCAAATTCCCCAGTGTCTCTCCTTAAAATGGCCCGCTTCCAGCTTGAGGAGGTGACCTCCTTTTGCGGGAGCCTTTGCTCACCACTCAGCTGCTATTAAGCGATGGCAATATGACATGCTGGCAGAAAGAGAGGAGGCCATGTGTTTTGGGGTAAACAGGCTTGAGAGATGGGGGGGGGGGGTTTACAAAAATGCCATAGGCGGATGCAAGGGGAGATATTTCGCTCTAGCTTCTCCGGGAGCTGTAAGTAGCGCGGGCAGAGCTGCGCTGGCAGGGAAGCCAGGGAGAGCCCCGTGCCTCTGCGGGGGGAGCCCCTCCGCAAAATCGCATCTGGAGCGGATCCCCGCTAGCGGGAATATACTCCGGCTTTCCACTTCTCCCGAGATTTCACCACCACCACTCCGCAGGAGACCCCCGCTCTCTCTCCAGAGCCTTACAATTGCTTTGTGGATTCCATCCGGTTGGTAAAAAAGCAGGGGATCCCGCACTAACCCTTGCCTCTCCTCACCAGCGTTTCTCTGCCCCTTTTAAAAACGCTGTTGCAAGATTCGCTTCTTGCATGTACATGGGCTTCCCGCGGAAAAACACGCGCACTAGCATAATTCCTGAAATAAGACCTTTCCAGCCACCCTGGCCGGAGTGGGCCAGAAAACACTCTCCCGAACTCTGGAGCGAACTGGGCAGGGGGGATACATACCCCCGGAGAGCAGCCCTGAGCCCCTGCGCACCCTTTCTGCGGGCGGGAACCCCCCAGCCAGAGCATCTAGGGGGAGCCTGAGGAATGCCATCAGCCCCACCACCACCTCCCCCAAACCAACAAAACAGCTTAAACAACCCGAAAGAGCGTCTCGGCTTGCAGAGCCCACCCGTGCAAACACCAGAGCGGGACTTCCCGGGAAGGAGGGGATGAGAAACGGAACGGGAATATTTGTTTTCCCCTGTTGTTATTGTTGATCGCATGAATGAATGAATGAGCGAATGAATGAATGAATGAATGGAACAGAAGGTGCTCGGAGGCATATAGGAAGCCTCTGGCCGCTTACATTAACTTCCTATTATACCCTAAAAATAGAACCCCGTTTCCTGTTGTTCGTCAGCTCCTTCTAACTGTTGTGTCTGTTGTGTGACATCTTTCGACTCACAAATGTGTCTTTAAACCACGCAGACAAGGTTTGGTCTTTTGAAGGTATTAGCCACAAACATCATTAAAGCGACGCGGTGACACGGAGGACCAGTAGCACGAAGTCACCCAGTCCTGGGGCACAGGGAACCCGATGCCACGCTCTCCGCCCGTCACCGCGGCAGCGGAGCGGAGGAGCACCGGGGGGGGGGGGCGGAGTTGGAGGAAGGAGAAGGGGGGAAGGAAGGCTGCGCTGTTCCCGCGGCTCCCAGCCAGCCTGGGGGAGGACAGGGACTGGCCTTAATCCCTCCCGGGGTGCAGAGGCCTCCCTGCCCTCCAGCCAAGCTAGGGTGCCTTGCGGAGCGCATTCCCAGGGGAGATCAAACCGGGGGGTGAGGGGAGGAGAAGCCCGGCCGGGGATGCTCGGGTAGGACGCGGTGTTGCCCGCGGTCCGGAGCATCTCTATCACCCTCTGCCAGGGCTGCAGCCTCCATCGTCGGGAGAAGCCGGGCAGAAGGGTCACAGGCGATGGGCTCCTGCTGCCTTTCCCGGGGGAGGTGTTCCTAGGTGGCGGGGGGGGGCTCCCGCCCCAGGGCAGTCCCCAGGCCACCCCCTAACTCGCACCTTGTCCCACCTGGCCCGGCTGTCTAGCAGCTCCTGAGGGAGCTTGGCCGAGGCTCCTTTCGCGGGTGCCCACCTCTGGAGCTCCGTCTCGCACTCGTGACTGCTGCCTGCTCGCTTTGAGAAGCACTTCAGTACAAGGGGACCAGGAGGTGCGCCCCCCCCTTTTCATGAGTCACCCCCCTGGAAATGAGAACCCTATTGCTCCAGTGCGCCCAGAGCTGCTGATAACAGGTCTTCAGAAGGAGGCAGGTCGCGGAGCTCGGCTGCACCCAAGCCGGAGCCGGGGAGCACCGGTGCCCGGCAGCGCAGACCCCCCGGCCTCTCCGGCAGCCCCCGGTAGAGCGTAGGCCCGGAGCCTGCCCCCTCCCCCCCTCCCCGGGGTAGTAATACCTCTGCAACTGCCTCCTCTACCGGGGCATGGCTCGTGCCCCTATTGCTCCCGGGCCCCTATTGCTCCCGGCCCCCTTTGCCCTCCGCCCCCCTGTGGGCCTAATTAAACTGGGTGAAATTATCGGTGTGAGGCTGGCTGGAGTCAACTGTCCTGCCGACAGACGGAGATGTCTGAGCATCGCGGGGGTAGAGTAGCGCCGGGTGCCCCGCGCTTCCCCCCCCCCGCACCACGCCGCTCCCCACGACCCGCACCTGGAGCCGCTGCCGGTGCCCCGGGTGCGACAGCAGCTTGCCCCACAGCTAGGCTGAGCGAGGGGTGCGCATGAAACCTCGTTTGCTGCCTATGGAAGGGAGCAGCTTCTGCAGATTCTCCCTCCCTTTGCTTCTTCTCCTTTTTGTTTCGCGTTGCCTAACTCAGATGCCTTATTCCCTTAGCCAGGGCGGCACATAGGTGTTACTTCAAACCGGTCTCCTCTCCTGCCCGTCTTTCCCCCATTCCCGGGTTAGCACACCTTATGCGGCAGGAATTATTTCGAGATCAGAAAGCAACGTGTTGCAAACCCTCCCCAGCCTATTTTCTGACACCTTTTGTTCTGCACGCTCTTGCTGCTGGAGAAAATGCTAGCATGTGCACCTGCGAGAAAACGCCTTCGTGATGTTAACAGCAAGCTGGAGGGGATAAAGCAATAAAACTGCCAAATGTACCTGTTCCTATTGAGTACATTACCTACACCTATGCATAAAGAGTCCCAGTAGGAATTCTTCCCCTTTCTCTATATTTTTATTCATTGTAGATTTGTAAACGCCTGGATCGGGTTACCCTTTCGCGTGTTAAAGTGGAACTCTTGTTAAAAGCAGGAGAACAAGGCAAGACACTTACAACTGCATTCAGAGTTACTGAACCGGCTCCGAGGGCTCAAGAAGTGAAACAACGATGAGAGGGTGGGTAAGAGGGCTCCAAACGTCCCAGCCGCCGAGGAGAAAAGACACCCCCCTCCTCCCCCTCCTGAAACAAGCCAGCTGAACTATAAGCACCGAGAGGCTGTGGATTATGCCCTGCCACCGATCGAGCATCGCTTCGCACCCCCTTCCCCTCCGCCCGCCCCCCGCGGACGGTGCGGTATGCAAACGGGGGCTCGCATCCTCTGGCTCCCCAGGTGTAATGACCGGGCTGCGGAGAGACAAATCCCCAAAATAAACGAAGAAAGGGAAGGGGAGGGGGGGGGTGGAAATCCCAGAAAGAAATATAGAAACACTCTGAATATTTCCAAAAGCGAGGCGTAAAAAAAAAAAAAAAATCTGGAAAATCTAGACGCGGATCCCCAGGCGATGCGGCCGGGAGAGGCAGTGTCAGGGTCCGCGCTCGGGCTGGGGGGGTCTCGGGGCTCTGAAAGCGGCAGCTGCCGGTGTTGGTTTTCCAAGCCCGGAGCCTCCAGCCCGTTTCCCCATCTAGAGCGAGTTCGGGATTTCTCTAGTCTTAGCGAGCTCCGCCGGGTCCTTCCTACCTCAGTCCTCTGCGGTGGGGTCTGTCTCTGGAGTTCATGCTTAGCTGGACGCCAGGAGATTTAAGCGAGGGAAAGGGGGAAAGAAAAGAGAGAGGGAGTGAGAGAGAGAGGGGGGAGAGAGACGAGAGGGGAGAGAGAGGAGAGAGATCCTCCGCCGTGCCGGATCAAACTTAATGTCTTTCCCTAGTCCATCTTTGAAAGAGAAGTGGTAATACCACCTGGATGTTCGGATATAAATCCCCTTGCAAATAATAAATGGATTAATAATAACAAGGTATGAAGTTCTTTTTATAGAAAAAAGGAGAGAATTGAAACTAAATGCGGCAGTTAGACAACCATTTTGATAAGAGGATAATTGAGGCGACACTGGTGTATAATTAGAGGATAATTTATGCTATATCCACTTTTATTCCACCTCCCAAAATAAACCCAGTCCATAATCATTACAGGCAAATTGTTCTGAATTTTATAGCAGCAATTTGAACAAAGTACTGCAGTTAATCATGGGAGATTTTTGTGTATTCCTGATTAGAAGTCTAATTGCCTCCTTCCAGAAAGTAAAAATAACCGTAAAACGACTCTATTTTTATCATTAACAATGTTGACAATAAAATAAAATCAACTGGAATTGTAATCTAAAGACAAATTTAGGGCGCAGGCACTTTTTTTTTTCCTCTCCTTTCTTTTTTCTTTTTTTTTTTTTTTTTCCTCGGGTCGTTTATATCCTAATCAAGCTTTTGCCAAAACCGCCAACCGCACGTAGCCATTTGCATATATTTGAAAGCCATTACGGGGAGCTGCTGCCGCCGCCGCTTTTCAACGTGGGGGGGGGTGGAAACGCGCTGCGCGACACTTTGCCGCACTGAAAATACCGCGCAAGGAGGGGGGGGACGACAGAAAAGGGGGGGTGATGAAAGGGGAGAATGGAGGGGGGATGAGTGATTTTGGCTGGGAAGGGGGGGGGATAGGGGCAGGCGCTCCCCTTTTCCCCACCCGTGCGCGGGGCGCGGAGCGCGCATCATGCGCGCTCAGCGCCCCGCGCACGGGTGGGGAAAAGAGGGGAGGTGAAAAGGGGGGGGGGAAGAAAGGGGGGCGGGCAGCGCGCGCGCTGCCGGGGCGGTGACGTCAGGGGGTTGAGTGACCAATGAGGGAGGCGCTGCCCTCCGGAGACGAACCATTCGACTTATGCGCGTCCCTGCCCTTCAAGTCGAAGCGCCGAAGCCCCACAACTTTCCCAGCCCCCCCCCCCTTCCCCTCCACCTCCCTCCTTCTTCTTCCTCCCCTATTCCCGGCCCTCCTCTCTCTCTCTCTCTCTTCCCACACCCCACCCCCCCCCCAAAAAAAAAAAAACCCCAACACAACCCACCCCACGCGCCGGGGGGATGAAGGAAAAGAGCGGCGCAAAAAAGCGGCGGGAGTAGCCCGCCCTCCCCCTCCACACACCCCGCACACCGCCCTCCCCTTCCTCCCCTCCCTCAGTGAACGAGGCCCCTCGCACAACGGCTCCTTGGAGAGGAGGGGGGGGGGAAGGAGGAAAAAAAAAAAAAAAGGCGGAAAAGAAGGAGAGAAAAAAAAAAAAAGAAAAAGGGGGGGGGATAAAAAAAAAAAAGAAAAGAAATTAAATTAAATCCCCGCCGCCTCTCCAGCGGTGCCGCGGCGGGTAAGGGGAGCGGCGGTGGCTGGGCAGAGAGGAGGCAGAGCGCGGGGGGCGAGCCGGGGAGCGCCGCGCTCTCCCTCCCAAACTTTGATGATGACCATGACTACGATGGCTGACGGGCTGGACGCGCAAGACTCCTCCAAATCCGCCTTCATGGAGTTCGGGCAGCAGCAGCCGCCGCCGCCGCAGCCGCCGCCGCCGCCCCACTCCCAGCAGAGCTCGCCGGCCATGGCCGGAGCCCACTACCCGCTGCACTGCCTGCACTCCGCCGCCGGCTCGCACCCGCACCACCAGCATCACCACCACAGCTCGCCCTACTCCGGCACCGCTGGCTCCTACAACCACCGCTCGCTGGCCGCCTACCCCTACGTGAGCCACTCGCAGCACAGCCCGTACCTCCAGTCCTACCACAACAGCAGCGCGGCCAGCCAGACGCGGGCGGACGACGCAGGTGAGCCGGCGCCGCTTCCCCGACCCGCCGCCAGCCCCCCCTTTGTCCTCCCCCCCCCCCCCATCCCCGGGCCTCTCCCCGGGCGCCTGCACAGCGACCCCCGCCGTGCCCCCCGCTCCCACCGGGCGATGCCGGCCCTGGGGTGCGCGGGGCGGCGGGGAGGGAAGCAAGGGCTGCTCGTTCCCGCGGGCCTACTGCTTGCCGTGCCCGGCGGCAGGGCCGCCGCGCTTCCCCGCCCCAGCGCCGGCGGCGGCTGCCGGCGGGACCGCGGCGCTGGGCACCGGCGCCTCCCCGTTCGCCCCTCGGCCAGCGGGCAGGGGGCTGCGCTCGGCGCTCCTTTGTTACGGCGGGACCGGCTTTAGGCAAAATTCCTGCTAACACCTGAGGAGTGAAAGTTTCCAGGCGAGCGGGTCGCATTCCGCTCGGGGGCCGCCTGATTTATGTATTATTTTTCTCAGGGAGCCGCTCGGTTGTACGTATTCATCTGGAGGGGCACGGCGGGGCGGGGGGGGAGATGAGCATTGTTAACAGTCTCGGACTGGTGATTCACTGACCACTAAACCGGCGACGGAAAGTCAGTTAGCTGGGTAAAACCTGGATGGCCCTGGAACCGGGCATCCCTTCAGGAAGCCAGTCCTGCTCTTTATTTTAATACATAGCTATTTAAATACTATCAGTTTTTCTCCCCCGGGGAAGGGCAGCCTGCCCACCCTGCCCGGATGGTTGTGTCCGTCCACCCCCCCACCTCCCCTCCCGCAACAGTCCCTGTGATGTTGCACCGGCGCCGGGGCAGGCTGCGGCACTTAGGGGAGCCGTGGGGCAGCCAAAACGCCCGCGTTGAATAGGGAAGGAGGGTGATGTTTCAGCTGTGTTGTTTCGCTTGCAGATCAGCAAAAAACCACAGTGATTGAAAACGGTGAAATCAGATTCAATGGAAAAGGGAAAAAGATTCGGAAGCCTCGAACCATTTACTCTAGCCTACAACTCCAGGCTTTAAACCATCGCTTTCAGCAGACTCAGTACCTGGCACTTCCAGAGAGAGCTGAGCTGGCAGCTTCATTAGGACTTACCCAGACACAGGTAATTACTGGGAATCCCAAATCAGTGAAATCCTGCTCGAGCAATAAAGGCCAAGCACAGTACGATGCTCCCCAAACGTTTTGGCCTCTGTGCGGGAGCGGTAGCGAAGGTATCGCACACGGTCCCCATCTATGCGTGACAGGACTTATCTAATGCACGACAGAGAGACCGGTCTGCCGCAGAGGGAGCGGGATTCGGCCGTCTGGCGAGCAAGCGCTCCCTTTCGATGCCACACATAACGTTTTAAAACTGCCTGTCTTTTCGGATCATTCCAGCCACCGAGATGCAGCTGCCCAGCTGTGAAAAGGAGAACAAAACAAAGGCGAGGGATCGCTGGGCCTGAGGTAGAGCTGAGAGCAAGGCAAAGCTGCCTCGTAGCAACCTCTAGGCAGAGGGGAAGCAGGAACACGTTAGGAAATACCTGTAAAATCAATAGTTAATTCACCTTGGATGACTAACGCAAATGCAGCGGTTACCCTTGGGCAAAATGTACGAAAGGTGATAATAGATCTGAAGATCAAAGACAGCCGTGTACAAAATTATAGCAGGTTAAGCCATAGTTAAGTGTGGTTGAAGTAGCTGTGCCATTCGGCTAATTTAAGCTTGAAAGACACATGAGGCATTACAGGCTTCCCAGGCTGGGGTTTGCGGGGAAGTGCATGGATAGATGGGATCAATTCGGGTAAAATGTAATCATGGGAATTTATGAGCTTAACAAATAACTTCAGGATTTTATCATTGTCGTTGATAACAGTCGCTTCCAGCCAGCGATTTTTAAATACTCAGCAACCATTAATCATGGGAATAGACCTGAAGGTTTTATAAATGGGATTTTAGCATCCTTAGCATGCATGCTCTGTCTCACTGCCGTCTCGCTTGCTCTCTCGCTCGCAGAGATTTGGGTTTAGGGGCCCGATCCTGAGCATGCAGCTAGACAAGCACCCATGCCTGTGCCCTAACATTACATCTGTAAAGTTTGCAAGGTCAAATACACGTGTGGGAGTTGTTTTCTTTGTCTGATTTTAAGAAGTATGCGTCTATATATGCCTTACATATATATATGTAATTTCTGTAACAATTCTGATCTGCCAGAATGGGCCCGATCCTTGCACACCTCATGGAGTGCAGCCTCCCTCCTCGGGAACTCTACTGGATTAGGAGCAGGATGAGACCCAAAGCATTCTCGATAACCAGTTACTCGCCGAGGAAAGAGCATTTTCCTTCCTTTAAATACAACTTCTAAAATAAAGCCACAATCCTGGTTCCATCGCGCCTCCTCCCCCATCACATCACCAAGGACCGCTTGATCGTGCATGTTTTCCGATGCGCGCTTTCTTTCTAAGATGCCCTTTGTCTATTGGCTCCTGTCTCCTGGCACAAAATCATATGATTGCCCGTGTTTGACAACAGTTTGCCCAAATGATCAAATGACCTCCAAAATTCTGAATGAGGTGTTAAAGCAGGACAGTGCTGAGCACGTACTCTGCTCCAGCTCGATCACTCTGGCCTGCCAGGGAAAATAACGTTCCAGGCTAAAACCTGCATCCCTCCCGCTTTCCAGCTCCGCTCTGCCTCTCCTGTTCTCTGAAGCTGCATCCAGAGCCCGAGAGCAGCAGCAGCAGCTACCCCTCCTTCCCCTCTCCCTATCCCTAACCTCACACCCAGCTGGCGTGGGCTCTCCAGACCTTCTCTAGAGCAAACCCCCAGCCCCGAGGGGCTCCCCTGCCATGCCCTGGGTGCTGACGGCAGCCTAATACCCGCTGCGTTTTGCTCTACAGGTGAAGATCTGGTTTCAGAACAAGCGCTCCAAGTTCAAGAAGCTGCTGAAGCAGGGGAGCAACCCCCACGAGAGCGACCCCCTGCCCGGCTCCGCTGCCCTCTCCCCTCGCTCTCCGGCTCTGCCTCCGGTCTGGGACGTTTCAGCTTCTGCCAAGGGAGTCAATATGCCTCCCAACAGCTACATGCCTGGCTATTCTCACTGGTATTCTTCTCCACATCAAGACACAATGCAGAGACCACAAATGATGTGAATTGTCCAAGAGAAATAATCTCCCAAAAACGCCTCGTCTCGACATGGCAAGAAGTTCCCCTGCTTTGCCAAGCCGTGCCAGCTAACAGGCTCTGTGTGAACTTGTAGATGCGGCAAAGAGACAGAGTGGCTTCATTTTCCTTTATTTTTCTTTTCTATATTTTTTTTTTTTTTTTTTTTAAGTAACCTCAGCGATTGATCTCCAACAGAAAGACACAATTTTCATTCTGGCGCACAGAAGACACTTCTCTTTAGGATATTTTCCTTTGGACTCCAAGGCACCAGCCTCTTTCTCTGTGGAGTATACGTCAAAACAAACTTTTTACAGACTTTGCCCACAAGAAGAACCTGAACCTACCATGGCAGCCGTTTTTACTTGTTTAATGAGCTAAAGACATTACATGATGAAAGAGGGACTAGTCAAAGCTCCTTCATTTTTATTCACCAAATCCGGACTGGGGAAAAAAAAAAAAAAAAAGGCTGAGAGAAGAAGGGATTAAAAAAAAGAAATTAAGAGGGGAAGAAAGGAGAACTGGTTGAAAAATGAAAACATACTGTAAGATTAGAACATTACCACGAAGCAAAACCTGCATGCTTTCTCAAAATGCAATGGGCTGCGGCTCCGAAGAAACCACCGTCTCTCCCGCCAAGAGCCCCCTCACCCGCGCACACACACCCGCACACAGCCGGACAGACTCCCGGAGACGAGCAGGACGGACAGAGCGAGGGATCCGCGGCAGGACCCGCCGCGGCGGCAGGGCAGGAAGGTTCAGCGCTGCCCGCCGGCAGCCTCACCCCTGAGCGAGAGGGACCTTCCCCCCGAGCAACCTTTCTGTATATATTGTTGAATTTTAGTTGTACATATACTTTGTATGGTTTTGTCTCCTTTCATATATAGAGTAAAAGCCACAAAACGCCCGCCTGGCTCCTCATTCTCTCTCTCCACCTCCCAACCTGTGTGTCCCCACCCAGACCAGTTCAGCCCGGGCAGCTGGACGCTGCCCTCTGCTTGCCCGCCCGCCCGGACCCCCCCACCTGAGTATACACCTGCCAGCACAGACAGAAAAGATGGAGAGAGAGGACAGAGGGGTAGCTGGTGGTTTGGGTTTAAGGCTGCGACTAGCACAGGAGATAAGCGAGAGCGCAAAGATCAGCCTAGAAGAAGTTTCCCATCACCCGGCCATTTCTGCTGCGACTTCCCTGCTCCGCCGCTCAGCTGAGCTGAGCTTTCTCTCCGAGGCAAAGCCCGGAGCCCTGCCTTTCTTCCCAAAGCTCGGAGCCTCCAAATTCTTAAGAAAGGAGGCGCCCTCCTTTGTTTTTCCAGAGCAGACAACGCAAGCGGAGGAATGTTTTGCAGAGCCCGGAGAGGTGCCCAGGCACACACCGCGCTGCCCGGCCAGCCCCAGCCGCACCGGCTTGTGGAAAGCACAGCAACGCCTGACAATGAAAAGCCCTTTCCTCAGCCAAGCTGGGTGCCCCATACTGCGAGAATTAATGGCTAGAGACCTGGGCATCCTTCAAATTATGAACCTTGAAACCACTGAGCCATTTATCAGAAGTCAATAGAGATCCTCAGAGTGCTCCATATAATGACAGCTACATACAGTCGTGCAAAAGGACAGTCACTATAATTAGACACAAAGCAAAGACTACTTACCAACATACCAGTTTTTTGGGGGGTGTTTTTGTTTTTTTTTTTTGAGCAACTTCCACGCTCAGTCAGTCTTCAGAGTGGTTTAAAACCGATCAGTCTTGTCATTTTCTACCATTCGTATTGTTACATTAGGAAAAATGTTTTCTTTTCTTTTTTTCCCCTTCCCACTGTGAAACTTTGGGTTCAGAGCTCCCCAGGATCAATTCTGAACAAAGCCTCCAGCTGCAGTGCCATCCAATTTGAAGCAGACATTGGGGACAATTTAAGGTTTTTATCCACAAGAAGGTTTTTTTCCATTCTCTTAAATGCAGCCATAATTAGAGTAATTTTTCATGTAGCCCGCTGATTACAGCATTTTTACCGTCAAAGATAATTACCTGTAATTTTCTTCCACTTTTAATACTAAAAAGCCATCTTTATTTAGATTCAGGAACAGGAAAGGCGAAACAAAAGAGGAAAATTATTCTGTTATTCATACACAAATTGCAGAGACGTAGGGCCTAAAATTGAAAATTAACCAAAATTATAATGCTGAAAAGAATGGAAGAGGCTTCAGAAGTACAGCTGGTAGTGGGGCTCACTGAATTATTCAAATGACACTGGAGAGAAAGCTACCATACAGTTAAACCAACAGCATTTGTGCGTCTGTGTGTCTGTGTGTGTGTGCATCTTTCAGGGAGCCCTGCCTTACTCCCCCCCGCCCCAGGCCGGCCCCCGTGCGGGCTCACCCTCGCACCCCCGGAGGGCGGCGGACGCCCCGGTGCGGGAGCCCCGCAGCCCGGGGAGCCCGGCCCAGCCGAGCCGAGCCCTGCCGAGCCCGGCCCGGCGGCTCCCGGCCCCCACGGCCCCGCAGCGCCTTAACCCTTTCGCTGCAGCCCCCGAGTGGGGATGGCAGCGGGCGGTCCCGTACCAGCCCCCCCTCCGCCGGCGGGCCCGGGGGTGGCAGAGGGGGGTCGCTGCTTGTCGAGAGCTTTCGGGGGGCCCGTCCTGTGCCGGCGCGAAAAGCCTGTGGGAGCGCCGTGCCCTCCTCCCCCACTAGTGATTTCTCAGATAGGCTTAAATAAAGCCCAGACAACAAGCAAGCAAGCAAACAAACTAATGATCATCATCGTAATAATACAAAAGCCGGATTAGCTCCGCAGAGTGGGCGAAGGTGCGGGAGGCAGGCCTTCCTCCAGAGCTGCCTGGGAGCGAATGGCAGCAGCGGCAGCGCCGGCTCCCACTCGCGGCTGCCGCCCCGGGAGACTCTCGTGAAACAGCGTCATCTATGGATGGAGCGGCGGCAGCTCCCCAAGACAGCCCCCAACCTGCCGCCACCGCCGCTCCGCCACCGCCCGCCCGCCGCCGGGCTCCGCCGCCCCGAGACCGCGGGATGGGCGTCACGGAGAGCAGCGCTGCCGCCGCCCCGCTGCGGGTCCGGGAGCCCGGCCCGGCTCCGGAGCTGGCGGGGTTTCTCCGTCGTCCGCCGAGCCCCGCGCCGACCCTCCGAAGGGACCCCCCCTCGCCCGCGACAGCACCGGAGAGGAAAAAGGCGGCGCGGGGCTGTCGGGGTCCGGCCCGTCGAGGGAAAAGACCGGCGCAAGAGTGACCGCGGGAGCGGGGGAACGAGCAGGGACGGAGCGTGCCTCGACGGGGAAGGCGCGAAGCAGCCACAAAGCGACCCCAAACCCAAGCGACCCCCAAAACTTACCCCCTGTGCAAATCTGCTAAGCAAGGCTCGGGGTCTAGAAATCTATACTGCACAGAAGCAGTGGAGAATATTTTTCTGAGTCTCAGGGCAGAAGCTCTTTCTCTATATTCTTGGTTGAGTGAGCACATCCAGGTGTGAAATTGTTTGCACACCCCAGCACCTCTTATATTGCCAGCAAAATTAGCTGTTATTACTGTCACTGTTTAGTGATGGTTAGCTTGATAAAAAAAACCTGCTGTAATCAAGACCTGGCGCATCTTTGCAAATTACAGATAATTGTAAACGTCCAGATTATGATAATAGCATCCTAATCCAGCCTGCAATATAATTATTACAGAGTGTTACATCTGAAACTGTCCAGTAGGGCTAATTCAGCCATTATTTAGACCCTATTTTTGCACTGCAAATGGGTTGCTGAGTTGAAAATGTACGATTGTAATTTCACGGGGCACTCAATGAGTAATGGTATAGGGAGAGAAAAATACAAAAGTGAAATGTGAACAGTAGCGATCAAATCAAACTCTGAAGGACAAAAGACTGTTTGATTCATAGGGAATGAGAAGAGCGGGAATTAAGAAAATAGCAAATCAGTGGTCTGAAGCGTTACGTGTCCAAATCCAGAGGAGGGAGAGCCTGATGGGGGGGGGGGGGGAGGAAGGATGCTCCGGGCTCCCCCTGCCCTAGGCCACCTCTCGGCTGCACTCTTCCCGCAGCCTCTCCCGGTACCCGCGGGGTCCCCACCCGTCCCCAGAAGCGGGATCCCCCTTGTCCTCTGCTTCCTCTCGGGTTCCTGAACCACACTTTGGGGGAAGAAGCCTCGGTAGCCTCGTAGCCGGGCGGGGAGCATGCGGGGTGCGGGGCACGGGGGCCGCGCTCCCTCCGCAGGAAGCTGCGGAGCCCGCGGCCTTTTGCGGTCCTGCGCACCCCCTGGACCAGTCCTCAGGGGTCCTTGAGGAAATTATCACAGAACCGACTCAATTGTAATTAATTAACCGAAAGAGCCTGGCTAACAGGACTACCTGCAGCTAGCGAGGTTAACTCATTGGGCTAGTTGGCCTTCCACTCCTGATTAGCTTTTATTAACCCTGGACAAGAAATGTACAAACCCGCTTCATTTTTAATGGCCCAAATCATCAAAGCGGTGTTGCTGCCCCGCCGGCAGGTACCGCAGGGCCAGGGGCTTGGAGGGCAGGCAGGAGGGAGCCGGCCCGGTCCTTACTGTCCCCCCCTACCCTCCCCCCCCGCTGCAGTCCTGTCGTCCTCTGCACAGGAATTAATAAAATTAATTATATTAATAATAAAATTAATAAAAATAGCACGAAGAAAGGGAAAAGAACGCTCAGTGGATACCGCGAGACAAAAGCCCTATAAAACGGGTTATATGATGCATATACGGAGGAGACGGTAAATATTCCCTGGGATGGAGGGACAGCCCCGCAGTCAGGCAGGGGATGCCGCTGCAGAGCACGGAGCCAGGTCAGGATCCGGCCCGCGAGGCTCACTGATCCCTGCTGCAGAGCCCAGGCTGAGGTTTAGGCAACCTCTCCGGGACTGCCCAGGGGCACGAGGGAGCGAGGAGCCGTCCCCAGGCTCCTCCGTGCCAAGGGCTGGAGCCGTCGCGGCTCCTGGCCGGGCCCTCACCTAAAGGGAAATAAGGAGGCGATGGGGGCTGGGAGTTTTTCCCGCGGCTTTGAAGGTCGTGTCCGTGGAAGGTGTTCACACAGACACCTGGGGCGTGGGTGCGTGTCGGGATTTATCGGGTCTGTATTCCTGGCGGATAAACCATTGCTTATCCTCCCAAATCGCATGTAAATAGGCGCACCGCCGAACAAAGAGCAGAAACATTTTATTGATGCAACACAGATTCTCCCTAAAAAAGAGAGAGAGAGAGAGAAAGGGAGGTTTAATGTAAACTCCGCGGTTCCTATTTTCACGGCTCTTGTCTGACCTATAAAACAGGTTATTGCGTTACTGCAGGCAGCCGCTCAAATGACTGAAAGAGGGGCTTCTCCCCCACCACCCCCCCTCCGATTTTCCTGAAGCAATAGATCTCCTTTCCGTAATCCACAACCGAACCACCTAAAGTCTGTCAGTCGCAAAATTGCGTGGTAGAAATCTTTAATGGATGCCACATGTGCGATGCACGTTCGGGATAGAGCGCTGCTGGCGGCGGAGCGGGCAGCGCCCGGGGGGACCGAATTTAGGGGGGACACCGCGGGGAGATGCGGGCGACAGAACCGCCCGGGAGCGGGCTGGGCTGCCTTGAGGCGGCGACAGGTTGGAGGGGTGGGTTGGTGCTTTTCCCTGGGGAGAAGGGGGAGGGAACCCGAGTGGCTTGGCGGGGAGGCAGCAGCGCTCCCCCGGACGGAGAGGGAGATGCCCGGGCGGGAGCAGCGGGGACTCTTTGGGGAACGGGAGAAGGTGTTCCCCCGGTGTCGGTGCGTGGGTGCGGGTGTGGGTGCTGTGGATGTGCGCCCCATCTGTGGGTGAGCGCAGGGGATGTTGGATTTGCTGTGGGTGGAAGAGCCTCAGGGGAGTGGGCAACGCCGGGAGCGCTGGGTCTGGGGCAGCCGGGGCTGCAGGCCGCTCTGTGTGTGCGCCTGTGTGTCTGTGCGCCTGTGTGTCTATGTGTGTGTGTCAGGCCCTGTGGCTCAGCCCTGGAGCCGCTCGGCACCCACAGGAATGTGGCTCCTCTCGGCTCCCCGAGCTGCCCCAGCTCCACATGGAAGTGGCCGCCAGGAAAAGAGAAGGGAGGGGAAGAGAGAGGGAGTCGAAAAGGGAAAAAAAAAAAAGAAACCCCAAGCCAGCAATCCGCCGAGTCCAAACCCAGCTTGAGACAAAGGACAGTTCATCCCATTCCTTTCCCGGAGAGGCAAGGGGGGAGGCCCGGACAAGCCAGGCTCCCTCCGGCCGCCGCCGTAGCCCCGGGGGTGCGCCCGGGCGGGGAGAGGCGCCTGTCTGCGTGTAGGGGACAGGGGAGACAGAAGCATCCACCCTGCACTGTCCGGGGCTCTCACGAACTGCGGGGGGCTGTAGACCCCGGATGGGCATTGGGTCCACGGGGACCCCCGGCATTTCCTAACCGGGCCTGGCTACCCTTTCCCGGGAAGGGGTGCCAGCCTCTCCTCGACCTGCCCAACAGCACCCCGAGCTGGGAGAAGGAGAAATTAAGTAGGGAGAGGGACCAGCATGGAAACCGAACCGAGCTGGCTCGGCTGGCTGGAGAGGGGAGCGACGCCAGGGCCCAGCGGCTCTGTGTGAATTCCCATTCCTGCCCGGCATCCTGACTGCCGGCATCCCGCCTCGCCGGAGCTATTCCTGCGCTGTCCGCCCGAGCCCTCCCGGGCCCTGCAGGTTACCGACACCACCGGCCCCGCGGCAGCTCCTCAAAGAAAGGGGTGGGTGGACCCACCTGGGAAATAGACTTCCACCTCTGGTGTCCAAGCCTTTCTGCAAAGGGAAGGAACCTCGGGAAGGGGAGAAGCTCTTACTGCAGGTTGAAAAGAAAATATTAGTGCTCGTCTAGAGGGAAACGAGGAAAAGAACGGAAGAAAACGAAAAAGTCGGGCTTTATTTTGCACGGGGTGGAAGTTAGCAGAAGAGACAAAGCCGAGCTTTTCACCTCGTGGAAAGTCCCTAGAACCTTGCAAGTGCACCGAGCAGGAGTCGGTCCGCAGAGCCGCGGAGGGGACACGGGGAGCAGCGGGGCGGCCCGCTACCGGGCAGCAGGCAGGGGTGGGCAGCCAGAGCTGCCCCCGCCGCCCTCCACCGGCACCCACGCGGCCCTCCCCGTCGTGCAGAGAGCAGCGTTAGCGAACAAACTGGTCTATTGTACTGCGAGCCATTTACCAACCCCCAAACCTGTTACAAAACAGCAACCCCGGGCTTCTTTCTTCGGGGAGAAACACGCACACGCACACTCACAAAATATGGCAGGCGGGAGCGGAGGGAGAAGAAAGGAGGGGGAGGGCAGCAGGGAGGAAGACTAGAGACAGGTAAGTGCGCCCCAGGGCAGGAGGTGCTTTTCCAGGCCTCGCCTCCCAGCCCCGCCAGCCTCCGGTGGCAGCGGGGTGGAGGGGTGTTTAATCTCGGGGATCCTTCAAGCGACGCCTTTGGCACGTTCCCTGCTGCCGCCTTATCCCGACCGGCCCTGAATTCCCAGCACGGTTCCCTGATGGCTGGGGAGAGGGGGGAGCCCCGCGGGAACGTGGGTCGCCGTGGGGTCCCCGCGGATCGGTAGCTGCCGGGGAAAACGGGGGGGTTGTGCTGAGAGAGGGGCTCCAGCACTGGGCAGCGCCAGCCACGACTCCGCCGCTGGATCTTCCCTAAATCGTGTAAATAGAGATAAAGAAATCAAATACAAGTACCTCGCAACGTGCCTCCTTCAGCCGGAGCCGCCGCAGGCTTTTACCAGGAGTGAAGGGAGCGGGGCCCTCATTTTATCCTTTTCTCACATTTAGTGGCTCCCTTTGACGGAAACGTAATTTGTATAATTAGCCGAGCGCACACGGGCGACTGATGGGCTGTGGAGTGTGCAGCTCTCGACGCTAATTGCTCTCAGGAAAGGATTCAGGGCGGCTTAAGGCGAGAGATTTGCTTTCTACCGTCAGGATGGGCAGCTTTCGCTTCAGCTTAAATCACTGTGCGAGAAGGTGTAAGCGGTCCGGCACAAGCACCTTTTCCAGCAGGGAAAGAGCACCGCCGGCCATCGGCTCGCCCCTGGGGAGGGACCTACAAGGACCAGATCCTGCCGATACACCTGGGCTGCGCTGGCACGACCCTGCCTGGCCCAGCAACTGAACGGGAGCTCCCAGGATCGGGGCCATCAAAATCCCTCTTTCATCACTCGCTCTGGGCAAGGAAATTGGCACTATGACCATTATTAGTATTATTTTCCCTCTTATCGATAGAAGAAGAGGTAATTTGGAAACGTTTCTCGTGGTCGAAATAATTTTATTTTATTCAGAATATACAGTTTAATTCCTCTATCTACAATTATTTACAGGGTTAAAATAACATTGAAAAAAAGTCTCTGGAAAAGTTGAGGTCATAGATTTCAAGGCACCATTGATAGTGTCCACAGCTGAGCCAAAAAATGTCCGTATTGTATAAAAAAAGGGGTTCCTTTGAAATGCAATAAGTTACATGCACAAGCTTTACACATTTTAATCTTTTTGTTTGTTTCTTTTCCCTTTTAAAAATTCCCCATATGCATTCCTTTCGTTATTATTCCTTAACAGTAAAACACGGGAGTCCAAGGAACAACAAAAAAAAAAATATTAAAAAATAAAATAATAGGGGTCAGACTCTAATAGATTGTCCCAGAGGCCAGCGCTAACGGGTGCTGTAGGGAGCCGTGGGGTTGGAGGTGGGAGTTGATGGAGTTGGCAGCGGGGTACCAGGATGCGGAGCTCTCCAGGTAGCTGGATGCGGGGGACGGGTTGGAGTTTGGAGGGTGAGCGTGTGCATGGGCATGGTGGCTGAGGGAGCGGGATGAGCCCTGAGGTTCCCAAACCGCAGGCGACTGTGGAGAGTTGCAGGCCATGGGGTCGCTGGAGCTGGGGCTGTGCTCCGGAGGCATCTCCCCGTTCTTCATGATCTTCTTGATCTTGGATCTTTTATTCTGAAACCAAATTTTCACCTGGGAGGGGGGCGGGAGGAGAGAGGAGGAAAGAGGGAGGGGGGAGGGAAACCGACACCATTAATGCCTGCCTGGCAATACGGCGCTCCGCGGCTGCGAGGGACCCGCTCCCCGCCGTCCTCCCGGCCCCTCCGCGGGGCGCGATCCGACCCTGCCCGCCGCGCCGCGGGGGGCTGGGGCTCTGCGCCCGGCCGGGCCGGGCCGAGGCGAACCAAACCAAGCTAAGCGCGGTACCTGTGTCTGCGTGAGCCCCAGGGAGGCGGCCAGCTCGGCCCGCTCGGGCAGGGCGAGGTACTGGGTCTTCTGAAACCGCCTCTGCAACGCCGCCAGCTGAAAGCTGGAATAAATAGTCCGGGGTTTGCGCACTTTCTTTGGTTTGCCGTTCACCATCCTCACCTCGGGCTCCGCCACCTCCTTCTCTGCACGGGTGCAAGGGCGGGAGAGAGATACAGACGCAGACGTTAAGGCGCGGGACACGGCTCCGCTCAGCGCCGCTCCGCCCCGCGCAGCCTGCGCCGCCGGCATCTCGCCCGCGGGCCGGGACGGGCCGAGGCGCCGGCACGACGGGCCCCCGCGGCTCCCCCCCGGGGCTCCCGCTGCTGGCACGCGGCCCCACGCACCCTCCGCCGGCTCCTCGCGCTGCACCGCGGGGGGCCGCGCTCTCTCCGCGCCGGGCCTTGCCCACCCCGGCCTCCACGGGCATCCCACTGGGTGCGCAGCACTGCGCGGGCGCGGACGGGGGCGCGGGGCATGCGCGGCCGCCGTGGGGATTAGGGGGATTACCGGTGCCCCGCTGGGCAGAGGCCGGCCCGGAGCGGAGCCGAGACCCACCCGGGGCACCGGCCCCTTCCCCCGCACGCCCGCGCCGTCCACCGCGCCGCCGGCGTGTCCCCAAGCGCTGCCGCGGCCGCACCGTCCCAGCCAAGCCCCGGCCGCCTGGCTTGGCTACGGCTGGGTTTAGGTTTTTCTTCCCCCACTTCCCTCCTCAACAACTTACAAAGAAGTAAATGGAAAACGCTAAAACCTCGGCGCTTTCTGGGCCACCCCCCCCGGCTCCGCAGCTTTACCACGGCCGGGCTCCCCCTCCCAGCCGCCTTCCCCTCCCCTCCAGCACAGGGGGAAGGAAACTTTCTTTGCCACCACGAACCCGAGTTTGAGACGCAACAAGGCTCAGCTATTTTCCCCCGCTCTTCATGCGACGGGAAGCAGGAGGGAGGCAGCTGGGGGAGTTCGGGGCGCAGCTGACCGACGCTTGCTTCCCTAAAGTACTATCCCAGGATTTGTGTTGTAGATCCTGCGGGCTGGGCAGGAAAACTCGACCAGCTTTCCACCTTCCCCCCCCACCCCGTAATTTTCCTTTATTTTTTCCCCTTTCATTTTTTTCCCCTTTTTAATTTTTTTTGTTTTTCTTTCTCTCTTTTAATCACTATTTTTTAACTTCTCCGGGTGGCCCAGGGCAAGCCGCCTCCCCGCAGGGCAGGGATGTGCGGGGGTCGCCGACCCGGTCCTGTGTGTATCCCCCCACCGTCGCCTCGGGATCTCCCGCACGCCCTGGCCCCACGGTCTCACCTGGCTGGCTGGCGGAGCTCTGTACGCGGTTGTAAGCCCCGCTGTACTGGTGGTAGGGGCTGGCATAGCTGTAGTCAGCGTAGGCTTTGGCAGGATAGTTCCCAGCAGATCCGTTCATACCGTGGTACTGATACTGGTAGGGGTTGAGCGCTTTGCCGTAGGAAGCCGAGGTAGGCGAGCAGTAGCCGTGCGGGGCTCCCCCCGCCGGGCTGTAGTAGTCGGAATCCGTAGCCGAGGACTCGGGTAAAGTGGGAGATTCCTGGGACGGGTGGTGCATGGCTGCGGCCGTCTGGAAAGGAGCCTGGAAGTCGCCGGACCTGATGTTGGGGACCCTTCTGTCAAATACTCCTGTCATAGCTCGGAGCCGGCGGCTGGCTGGGGCTGGCTGTGGGGCTGCTCGGGTCTAAGCAGACATGTCTGGGGGAGGAGGCTGCGGCGCTGTGTCTGTCTCCGGCAGACTGCTGGCTGGGGCGCAGCATAGGCTTGGTTAAATCCTTAATTGCGCTCTTACGCACAGCAGGGTGGATCGGGTTCCATTGGCCAGAGCAATCGGGAGCAGCGACACCCTAACTCGTCCAACTAGTTTAGCACAACAAAGCTTTGGCTTTAAAAAAAAAAAAAAAAAAAAAAAAAGAGAGAGAGAGAGACGGGGGGGGGAAGTAAAAGAAAAAAAAAAAAAAGTCCCATTCAGGCTCTTTTAAAGTGAATACCAACAGCAATCTCCGAGCCGGAGCGCCGCGATAGGGAGGTTTCCGGCTCCCCTCACCCCACTCGGGGAGGGGGCTCGGCCGGCACAGCCGCCCCGCACCTCCAGCCCGCAGCGCCCCGGCGGCGGCAGCCGTCCGGTCCCTCTTGGCTACGCTGGTGGCTTGGGAACAACGCACCGGGCGCTCCTGGCTCCCAGCGCGATTTCTGGTCTGGTGGCAGTAACCATCGCCGTCTAACCGGGGTCGTTTCACCCGGATCGTTCTCCCTTTCCGGGGGGGACGCCGTCCGGGACCTCCGCGTTAACGTAAATCGTATTAACTCCCCAAAATAGTGAATTTTAGTTACATCATTTCCTGCGTCCAGGACCCAGCACGGCCCGGAGAGGCTCCACCACGGGGGGTACCGGGGAGCTGCTGGGGCCTGGGGGTCCCCACCGGCCTGGCTGCAGCAGGAAGACCCCGGGCGCCCCGGTGGCCGCTCGTCCCCACGCTCTCACAGCACTGTGGCCATGCTCACCCTCCGGCCTAGGGTCTAATGCCCGTCTGAGGGGAGCCCAAACCACGCTCCCGCGTGGGCAGGACCACTCGGAGGCCACTTCCCGGGTAACAGATCCCCCGAAGAGGCTGGTGCTGTGCAGGGATGTTCCCCTTTCACTCCTCCCCGCAGCATCCCGGCCAGCGGCACCCTCCTTCACCAGCACCCGGTCTTCCGCGCCTGTCTACGCACCCAGGTCCCAGGCGATGGGCTCCGCGGCTGGGCCGGTGCGAACCGCGGGCTGGTGATGCCGATGCCCGTCCCTGGTGATTTTACAGCCGCGTGGCAGGAAAAGAAGAGAGAGAGAAAAAAAAGGATCAGATTTTACTAGACACGAGAGAAAACAAATAAAAAGCTGTTTTCAGTGACCTGGAGTTGTAGATTTTTCTGAAGTTGTTTACTCTCCAGATTTAGCCTGTTTGCTCACCGAAGATCTCCCAGCCAGCTGGGTAACACTTGTAACACAACCATGCATGTTGTACTTGAACTTATTGTTTGCTTTGGAAATGTCCACAGCTCATATAAAATCACATTAAACGAATCCCTAAGCATTTCATTAGATCAATCACTTACTTAAATCCATTGGAAAAATCTCCCCTCTACCCTTTATTTTTTTCTCTCTAAAGAAAGAAACCGGAGAGAGTTCCTGTACGTTCATATATTCCACATATATGTTTACGGCTGGGGGGGGGAGAAAGCAAGTTTATTAAAGCTCTCAATTTGCATCCAGTTGGAGGGGACGGTAGAGATTTTAAAAGGATGGAGAGGGGGATGGTGGGGGGAAGCTTATTTGTGTCATAAATTCCAGGGCGCTGCACTTCAACACGTCCGGGCAGGAAGGTGCCGTTTGAAGGGAGCACGCAGGGGGGGAACCGGGCGATGGGATGGGAGCGGGTCCCGGCCCAGACGACCTCCTCACGACTGGCGTTTGCAGCTCACCGAGAGGGTCTGGATCCTGCAGCAGGGAAAGTTTGCTCTTGCTTTATTCAGTGGCAAGGCAAGGGAAAAAAAGAAAAGTTTCGATATGAAAATAAAAACATTAAAAAAGGCAGAAATCCACCGGGTAGGACCTCCCGTCCCTCCGACCTGGGTTCTCTGAGGGCACCGCAGGCGCTGCAGTCCGTACGAGGGCTACCGAGCGGCGGGCACACAAACCCGCCCGCTCGCAGATTTCCTACCCCCGTCCTTCCCGGCCCGAACCCGATTTTCTTGACTTTCTGCTGTTTTTTTCCCCCAGCGGTTTTTATTTAACACATCCGGTGGGAGCGAGCCTTTCGGAGGGAGCCGGAGTCTGTTTTCTATTTCACAATATGGTCATTGTTTACCGGCACATGCCCGCCGCGCCGCCGCAGCGGCTGCCCGGGGCCCCCGCGTCCACCCGCGGCCCTTTCGGGCCCAGACCCCGCTCATCCCCGATGCTATAGGGGGGCTGGGGGGGGTCGCAGTCGCGGCCGGTCCCTCCGCACAGGGCGCGGGTCCGCCGCGGGCGCGGACACGTCGGAGGCGTCGCGACGGCGGTGCCCGTGACAAGAGCGCCACGGCGTGGCCGCGCAGCGCCGCCGCGCTACCTGCGCGCCGCCCGCAGCCCCCCCGCTCCTCCCGCCTCCCGCCGCCGGGGCCAGACTGAGCGGCGGCGGCGAGCGCGGAGCCGGGCGGCCCCGCCAGCGCTGTCCCCGCAGGGCACGGGGACCGGGGCGCGGGAGCCGCCGCGCCGGCGGCCGCGGCCGGACAACGCGGCGATTGTTCCCGCCCGCGCCGGGAGCTGCCGCCCCCCAACCCAGCCCCACGGCGGGACGGGGCGCTGCGCCCCGGCCGGTGCCCGCCCCGGCTCGCCCTGCCCCGGCCCTGGCGCGGGAGCATCCCCGCGGGCCGAGCGCCCCGCGCCAGGCCTGCCTGGAGACCGGGGGACTCGCTCGGCGGTGCTTTGTCTCCAGCCAACGAGCGAAACATTTCGGATGAAGCCGCTCAAGAGTTTTGGATGAAATCTTGCAATTGTTCAGAGAAAAATCTTTCACTTTGTGGATAAAATATTCTCGTTTGGGCACAGAGTTTTTTGCTGGAAACTTTATTTCCATGGAAATTGCTGGCAAAGAATGAAAGGAATTTTTTTGCCTTCTTTAAAAAAACAAAAAAACCCAACAAAAACCAAACCCAAACAGCCCTCCACACTGGAAACATGGATTAACTCTTGTTTTACAGCATCAGAAAATGGTGATTTCCAAACAGTTTCAGCAGCTGAGGGCTTTCCTGGCACCCCAGTGCATCCTCTTAAGCTTAGGACTTGTTTACTTACCTAGAGGAGTGTTTCAAGAATGAAGAGGCAAGGGGACTGGAAGTCCTTGTATTCTCACCTAAGGCTGGGCAAAACCAAACACTACAACTGCTTCAAAGTAAAAATCTTGTCATGTTTAGTATGGGCAAAAGCTGGTGGGAATCCAGTGGGAAGGGCTGGCGAGCTACCCAGAAGGATGTTCACAGGGCAGTGATAAAAGGGAAATATGTAGGAAGGGATTTGGAAGAAAACACTTGGGAGCAGGGGGGAGAAATAAACCCAACAGCAAACTCAGGGAGGGAGCTTCAGGCTTTTTGTTCAGATTTCAGTAGCTCTCTGCAGAGCCTCCGGCTCTGGGTACGGAGAGAGGAAAATGGGCATTTCTCCACCTAGGCATGACATGCACCGCTTTGGAGAGCTTATGCCCCTCCAAAAGAAAAGGAGGTTTTGTGTTCCCATGAAGGTCACTGTTGGTGTTGATGGAACGATGCACCTGTGACCTTGGGATTAAAGCCCGCCTGGTCTCTCAAGCACTGGGGCAGGTGTTGCTTTTGCCCTCCATCCCAAAGCGTTCTCCATGCTCCGGTTCTCTCCCACCCCTGGAACAGCCTTTTCTCTTCCTGTTGCTTGTGGGTGCCCAGGAAACACTGAGCCTCTAGTTAACGAAGTGGACCTGTCACTTCGGCATTTCCATGGCTGATGGACTCAGTGCTGGGGTTGGCCACAGCCCGGGCTCCACCAGCCTCGCTCATCTGGCCTGTAAATTGCACTGCACATAGAAACCATGACGTACAATGTTAAGTATTAGAATTTGCTTTTTAGGGCAAATTGTGGCTGTCTCTTCGACTTGCTAATGAGCTGACAAGAGAAGCTTACACTTGTGTCTATTTCTCCCAAATTGCACTGACCTGACTGAAGGGAGGAGCCGGGGCTCCCTGTAGCTAACAGAGCCAAATGTGAGGGACAAGATGATGTTAAGAGATTCCTGGAGACACAAGACTCCTGCCTGCAGCCCCCCTTCCCTCCTTTCTCGGGGTGTGCTGGCCAAGGTCACCGAGGGGGTGATACGCTGTTTCTTGATACACCACAACCTTCCCATTGCCTGGCCTTGCTGTGGCCTGCACCTCCATAACGGGAAATACTCAATGAACTCACTCATTCCCTTTCCTTTTGGAGCTCTGTCCACATGAGCTAATGGGGCAGATGGAGAACTTGTGGTGTTCTTCAATTCAAGGACTCGGAATGGACATGGCCCATCTTTATAAACAAGGAGGTCTGCTCTGGGCTGGGCAGGACGTTTCAGGAAAAGCCCATCCCAGTCTTTTTTTTTCCATTTCTGGCCCACATGCTTCCATCACAGTTTAACACCAGCCTCTTTCTAAGGACATGGAAGCCAGCAGAGAAACATCAGCAGAAAACCCAACTTCTCCCAACTGAGTTGTTCTACCTGCCTGCTCCCCAGGCAGCTGGGTGGTGGTGTCCCGGGAGTGTAGTTACTTTGACTGATGTGAGGCCCAGTGGTTTACAAGAGAAACAAGTCACAAACCAGGTGGAGCCATCCTGAGATCTGCAGTTCGGGTCGGCAGTTGCCTGAGGATTCCATAACAGACATTTGAACATGGACCTGGAGCCACATGGGCAAAACTGCTGCTGGAGGTGCTGCTGTGATGCAGAGCATGAGCCAGCACCGCACGGGAGCTGGATGTAAAAGCTCTCTTTGCCAGAAACACTCTGGAGAAAATATGTGCGCTAGTTGCCCGGCTGTGGTGCCATGGGCAGGCCCTGCAGAGGTCTGGCATGGTGGTCAGAGCGGCGGTGGCAGTGGCACGCTGAGAAGTGCCTCCAACTGAGAGCAGAGGAGGAAGGAACCTCAGCCGTGTCGGCAGGAGGGGCAGGAGGGAATGACTTCAGGAAATCCAGAGTCCTGGGTGAGTGTGCAGCTGGGCTGGATGACTGTAATGATCTTTTCAGGCCTTAAAATTTATTACTGTAGCTTTTAGCTCCGAGTAGCCAAAGGCAGTTGCTCCTCAAGGAAGAGGGCTGATTCATCTCCAGTATGGCCATTCGCTCTGCTTATTCTCTCCCGCCTGTCACATCTCCTTCAGCTGTAACTCACTTCTCGGCCTTTCAGATAGGGGCAGGGTCGCTGCCTCTCTGTGGGACTTCAGATGTGAGATAAATCCCTTTGCATCCCAATGCCGCAGGAATGCTTTCCCAGATCTCTGACATCCCTGTTAAAAGATGACCTGTCAAAGAATTTGAGGCGTAGATCTTCAGGCCCTTTGGTGTGTCTTCAGCAGAGCAGGGCAGGGCGGGCAGGGCAGGGCAGGGCAGTGCTGGTGGTGGAGGGGCTCGGGGAAGCCAGCCCATGGGGGCTGTGGTGCAGCACCGCGCGTGGATTTTTCCCTACAAACTTCCAGCACTAAGCTTGCAATTCCCCTTTTGCTTTTTTAGTACTGATCTAATATGTTGTTATCCTACAGAGGTCAGCCAAACTTCTATAACTTAGACCTTGAAGGATTTGCAGATGATAGCAGGCTTAGGAGAAACTCTTGGAAACTCTTGTTTAGCTAATGCTAAGTTTAGTGCGAGGTTGGCATGCCGGTGCAATCAGCTCGAATCAGGCGGCATTAAACCATACAAATTGATGCAGAAATAAACCACAGCAATTAGGCTGCTGAAGCAGTGAATATAAGAAGTGACATTGAACAAGGGGCCAGGACACCTTGCAGGTTAAAGATCAAAATAGCAAAGGCACATCTCTTGTCATATGGTTCTGTCCTTATTGCTTATGTTACATGGTCTCTCTGGCCTCACCTATGATCAATATGTACTCACATATGATCAATATGTACTCACTGACAGCATATATGCTTGCTAGCAGTAGATAGTATCTGTAAGTGACTTAATAACTTGCATCTGTCATAAAACCCTCTTCATGTTCAGTTCCTCAGTTATAGCTTAGCCTTATTATCATTATTATTTAAACAAATATATGCTAGACTTTCCCTGTGATTGCAGTTCCAGGGCTGTATTATTCTATTTCATCTTCTGCCTTAGCTTTTATGTCCTTCATGAAAACATACACTGCCATAATCCAAACTTGGTCTCCTAAAAGTTTCCTGTGCAGCACAGGGGAACCTTCTGCTCCTTCATCTTTTGCAATCCAGCCTGCAGCTGCGAGCAGCCCTGCAGGGAAGCTGGATGTCACTGGCTGCGTTGTCAGTGCTGTCTCTTCAAGGGGCTCTGTAAGGTCACCGTCATATTCATAAGCATAGAGGAAAAGATTTTTCTTCTTTTTCTGGTCTCCATGTTTGAATTACATCTTTGTCCTTGAAAGAGGCCCTGCTGCAAGAAGCATCAAGATGCTCTGCTTTAAGATTCATTTTATATTCCTGTGAAGATCTTCATTTATTGGAAAAATGGAGGTTATTTTCTTCTTCAGCTCAGATTTCTTCATCACAATGTTCTCTAGGCAGTGGCTGAAAAATAGCTCTTGGGGCTGTATCATTTGTACTTCTGTGAGCCCAGTAGTGCTTTTATTATTAGGAAAATGCCTTGGTTTGGGAATGAGAAATAAGGTGATTTTCTTGAGACACTTTGAGGCAGGCATGTATTCTGAGGTAAAGTACCATGCCACCTGGGTGAATACCTACAGAAGGAAAAAAAAATTCATTAAAAGTATTTAGCTGAAAATACATTTGGATTCAAAATAAGATGTTTTTTCTTTTTTTTTTCTTCTTTTTTTTTTTTCTTTTTTTAGTTTCTTCTTCTTTCAGAAAGGTTAAATTAACCTTTGGAAAAAACAAACAAACAAACAAACAAACAAACCAACCCACCCAAAGGGCTCTGGCGACTTCTGCATGACTCGTACTTTTTCGTGAAGATTCCTCCCTTTCCAAGTGAGATCCTTGGATTAAGTAGAGGGTAAAATGATGCAAACATGACCAAATGAGGTTGCATGGCTTGTGCTGTGCAGGAAATCAGAGCAATGATTGCTGTGGTCCCTTCTGGCCTTCATATCTGTATATTTTCAGTAATCTTTTGTCAGTTTCATAAAAAACACCACTTTTTTTTCTCTCACATGCTGCCAAGTAAAGTCCTCATGGTTAATATGCCAACACCCTGGTTTCAGAATCCTTCTTTATTAGAAATGGTGGGTGCATGACGATGCCTGGGTTTGGATTTGGGACTTCTCATCACTTGAAGGACCAGCAGTTAACCCTAGAGCTCTTTCAATGAGGTGTGCATGGCTCCTTCTTCCTTTTCTCTGATCTCCATGGAGAACACACCTGCTACAAACCACCAACATGATCCAGATCCTGCTAAAACAAATAGACAGGGTCCCCATTGAATTCAGTGGGGGTACGGGGATGTTTTGTGAGCTCATGCTCTCTCTCCGGGTTCAATACTTGGAACCACAGAGCTGTAGCTTCGGATTAGCCTACCCATTTTGATGCCCGTACTTTAGACACTTTCACCTGCCCTCCTCCCTCTCCAGCCCACTTTGCTGGAGGACTCTGCTCTGTTGGGCTGGGCATAAAAACTTTTCTTCCTCTGGTGCTTGTTACTGAATTTGGGCAGATCAGAAATCCTTGTCATGCTTGCTGTTGCTGTTTTCCTCAACATACTTAGAGACTGGAGAAGGTACGCGTAGACTGGAGGTCAGAGGAAGCCATCACCCCGAAGCCTGTCCTCAGCCTTTTTGCTGTGTTGTACAAGAAATGACAATTATCCTCTCTGGCTTTGGAAAAGAAGCTAGATAAAATGCAGAGATTATGAAGGGAGGCAGTCATATTACAACAATTCTGGGCAACAAAATAATAGTTGTGGACAGAGTGAAAGGATGGTACAATGTGATCCGAAGGCGTGATGGTGCCAATGCAAGTCTTTCCAGCCACAGTCAAAAGAACTTTATGCAGCCCTTTATTGGCTTACACGTTGTGATATAAAAGACGAAATCTTCCATAGACCGAAGTGGCCAGGACATCGTTAGTGTTACCTTACATAGGATTTCAGGGGAGATGGCTTCGGGAGTTTGTGGGCAGAGTTTGGACTGAGGATCAATATCAAAATCTGGCTCTTCTTTTGGTGAAATAATAGGCGACGGAGAGCAGCTGCAGCTCGAATGGAGCAGAGCTCCTTATTGAGGGCTTCACATTTAATCTTTTCCCACTAGGACTCAGAAATTAATAGAGTCATAAAAAAGTGACAATCACATATTTCTGCACATTTTGTTTCTATAATTGTAATAATATAGTGCTGTTTGCTCAACCAATATAAGCCTGGTGCTCTCAGCAAGTACTTAACAATGTGTGTGCACCGAATTTATTCTTTGCAAAGCAGACTTTACATGCCACAGATGAAAACGCTTCAGCCTCATTTAAATAGGAAATAAAAGGGATTGCATTACTCTATTTCTTTGCAAGATGGGGAAAAAAAAAGAAGAAAAAAGAAAAAAAGAAAAGGCATTGTCCTCTTTCAGAGTTCAGATTTCATTTTCTTCAAATGAAGTTGCAGTGGTTAGATTTACAAAACCTCTATTCTTTTTTAGTTTTTTTCCTTTTCTTTTCACAGATCTGCAAATTTCCTATCTTTAAAGTGTTTGCACAGAGTCAAAAAGAAAACAATAGAAACACAAATCTTCAAGCCAAGAGTTCCAAGCTGGCATGAAAAATGGCAAGAACAAGATTTGAACACTTCTTAATACCAGCATAACCACGAGATTACTTTTAAATTCCTTTTCTCTGAAATTTTGTATTTTATTTATCAGGGCAAACCAGAGCATAAAGCAGAAAAGACATTTCTAAAGATTTTCTTGGACTGTTTAAAGCTATATCTGAAGACATATAGACTATAATAGAAACACATAGACCGAATTATTACTGTGTTTTTACATTTTGGCATTTTTGCAAACTTCCATAATTATGTCATTTTAGTACATTAAAACAAACAGCAAGGAAATAGAAAATACTTCTTCCACAGCTGTGTTTACTACCTTAAATGTGTTTTTTTCTCAACCAGGCAACCAGTCTGAGATAAGAGGTTTCCCTGCTGTGTAACACAGCATAATCAGAAGCACACGCAGCACCCACCTGGAGTATTCCAACGCACAAGAGTAGTGGAAAATTAAAGCAATAGAATGGAAAAGTCAATAGCTTTTTCCAGTGAGACACATTTGACATAGTAATAGACTTACTTTTTAAATGTATGAATGTACAGAAGATCTTGGAGAGTTCCTTTCAGTGAAAATCCTGTTTATACAGGGAAAAAAAGAATATTCAACCTTCCTTGAAGAAATACAAATTTTAATTGAAAGACTTTAAAACATATCCCCATTTTACCACAATGTGAAACGTGATTTTCTACTTTCTTTACTACTTCGGGGAGCATGTTTTACAGGAATGAAAGCTTAATGAGCTATTATTCTTAGTCGAACGGAAATATTTTGTCAAAACTGCAAATATCCAAAGAATGTTATTTAGTTGAAATCAGCAGCACCTTCAGAGATTTCCTGAGGAGTTTTAATCTGCTTAAATATCTATTTAGAAATGAAATTGAAATTTTTCTTGCCATCATTCCTACAGCAAAAATAAGTTGGAAAATCATTGCAGAAAAATACCTTTTCCTTGAAATTAGCAATATTGCTTTCCAATTTTCAGCCATTGCTGACATGAAGTAGCCACTTTTCAAAAACTGCAGGCATTTTATGTAGGATTTTATTTCAGTGAAAAGTCTGATGGATCTTTTGAAAACTTATTTTGAATGATTACTTAATAATTATTCTGAATGTTGTAGAAATCAGAAATTCTGACAAATTTTTCAGGTCATGTAAAACATACATTTTTCTTGACCTGAAATTAAATATTTTACTTCAGCTTTGAGTGTTTCTTTAAGGTCTTTGGTTTTATACAAAGGAAATGAAAGAAATTTTGCAATCATGATTGCAAAAACCAACTGTGTTGTAAAACATCAGCATGGGTTTTAGACTTCTATACTATTTTGTCTTTTTTTTTTCTTTTTGTTTTCAGTATGGGCAGTTGAAGATAAAAACCTCTCAAATCAAGCAATGGAATATTTCTGAGTAACCAAATTTCCAGTTTTTGTTAAGACACAACTTTGACTGAAAAGAAACAATCAGAACCTACTTTGTTTTTTGCATCAAGCACTGGCAAATGTAGTGTAAGCCCCTGCAGCAGATAGGCACTTAGAAAAATTCTTCTCATCAACTGAAATGTTAGGCAACCTCTTTTGTCTTGTTTGAAGATTCTACCCAAGAACATCAGACACAATCTGGTCGGCAAGCTCCACTAATGTAATCTTTGCAGCTTGCCTCAAATCTAGGCCAGCACCCTCAGCCTCCATTGCTGAGGTGGAGAAAGATGGATGTGTCTCTCCTAGGAGAGACACTATGAGGCAGCTGTGTGCCTCCATACCTGATTTATTGCTTCTACCAAGAATACTGTCAAACTCAAGTATTTAGGATATAAGTAGATGCTAATATAAGCACTGCAAGCTGTACTAATTTGACTTTCAGGAGCACTTTCCAGACCATCTATAATACAATCTGAATATTTTGCATGTAACTGCATGTAATCCATGCAGGAGATCCACCAAGAACCAGCAGATAAAGGTGGTTTTGCTCTGTGTGTGTGTGCGCATACGCCATGAGTTTAATGCTTGACTCTTCAAACTGGTAGGTAACCAGAGCATGCCCTGGCACTGCTGCCACTCCTAACACTATGGATGGGTATTCTAACACAGGGACAAGTGTAGCGTGGTTCCTGGAGAAGCTGAAGTCAGAGTGCTCCCAACAGTAGTGATACCACTCCTTTTAGTAACGAAGTTAATTAAGCCTCAGACAGTATAGTAAAGGTCATGGCAAATTCATTACCATCAGCAAATCAAGTGTTTTGGAATTGGGCTGCTCCCACTGGTGCTGGAGGAGGTTTACCACGGGCTTCCCCGGAAGCCAACTCAGGTCAACGCCAAGGCTTTGCAAATTCTCAGCTTACCGTGATGTGCTTTAGCTTAGTTGCCGAATGGGGTGGGGATAGGAACCACCAGCTGAAGTTTTATGTCTGTGTGCTGCAGCAGATGAGGCTGGCTGCTTGCTCTTGCAGCATGCTATTTCACCCTTTGCTACGTCTCCCACAGCACTTGGCTTTAAACAGGACTTAAAATTCAAATACTTTAAATTTTAAATACTTAAAAATTAAAACTAATACTTTAAATAAGAAGTATTTAGAAATAGTTTTGGTTATGAGATATCTTAGAGATATCTTAGAAAGCCTGTGTCACAGACTTAATAAGGTAAATGAAAAGTATTTCTGAAGCTTGAGAGGTCTGTGTTTCACTCAGCTGGCCAGTTCACCTCTCTTCCCCTGCAGCCCCAATGGGATGGTGGGAGAAATAGGAAAAGCAAAACAAGAAAACTCCTGGATCAAGATTAAGACAGTTTAGTAGGTGAAAGAAAGAGGAAAAAAACCAGCAAGCAAAGCAAAGGCAACCACTCACCATCTCCCATGGGCAGACCGATGCTCAGCCAAGTCACTGAACATAGGGCACCTTGGAAGCCAGCTCCCCACCCCTCCTTCTTCTTCTTCTGCCTCAAGTTTTGTGGCTGAGCATGATATTACAGGGTAGGGAGGTGAACAGCTGTGAAATACAGATCCTTCTTCCGAGGGTGTGGGAATTTCTAGACACTTGCAAGCATTACAAAGTAGAAAAAATAGGTACAGGGATCTGTCCTACCTGTGATGCCTAGAGAGTCCCTTCTTTAGGATGGTATTACAGGCATGGGGATGTGGGCTTCCTTAAGGAGGATAACTGGATGAGAAGTGCTTTGTTTTTCTGTCTCTCAAAAGAGAAATGACTGTTTATTTAAGCAAACAATGCAATGAACCTTCCTATTCTGTTTCAGAAAAGAAACCTGCAGTTGTGACTACTTAAAAACCACTTTATGCAACACAAAGCACCGTTCTGCTCACAGAGAAATTTATAGAGGAAATTAGCAGAATTTCTTGATAAATTTGTTGGATTAAAAAGTGATGCGGCTGGCAAACGCAGTTTCCCTTTTAAGCTGTTTGAGCGATTCTGTCATAACAAACATTGCCCCCAAATTGTGACACCCTTTCCTCTCACAAGTTTTTGAGTGGTGCTGGAACACACTCTGATATGATTCCCTTTCATTTCTGACACCGTTATGTCATTTTATGGATTTGCGCTGACAGCATTTCATTTCGACATCATTATAGCATCTCAACTGACTTTCCACACTGAGCACACCAAGAGAGTTTTGTGATGATACTATACTAAGAACAGTTAGAACAAATAGGTTATTAACACGATTGCAAAATAACCCTGCTGAAGAGTAATCATTATTCATGAACACTAGCAGGTTTTCTTGCTTAAATTTTCAGCTGTTGCAAAGTTTGATATTTTGGACAGGTTGGATGGGGCTTTGAGCAACCTGGTCTAGTGGAAGGTGTCCCTGCCCATAGAAGTGGGGCTGGAACTAGACGAGCTTTAAAGTCCCTTCCAACCTACCATTCTATGATTCTGTGATTCACCGTACAGATAAAGCTCTGGTTCCTTGAGCCCTGCTGCAAAACTTCCGCTGCACCTGACTGCTCCCATGCTTGGATCTGCTCTAGGCAAGAAAAGATATGTGAGCTCATGCACAGTTACATGAAAAAGTAAAGACTATTTAAGGTAGTGGCACTCTAAATACAGCAAACCTTGAATTTATCCAAATGTATGATATTCAGAAAGTCTTCATTCATCTCCCTTCTGGAAGTGTGTTGTAACACAGGTTCTAATTACATCATCAACCACCTTTTTATTTTTTTTAAGTTTTTAATTGGAACGTTTGTGTTGGCGCTGATATCCAAGGCATGCTTAGGAAGTGAGATAGGTCAGTACTTTCACTGTAATTTTTAAATTAGTGATCCTCTCCCTTAGCTACTGCATTCGGTACAACAAGTAGAGTCAGTCATTTCTTCATGATCTGTTGCAGGAGTGGGAATTTTCTAGTCTCTGCGGTATGTAAGTGCCTTACCAACCCTGATAACATTTTTCCTCAGGTGAAATGAGATAATGAATAGCATTACCTCCCCTGTCTGAGAGGGAAAAATGAGACAGAAGAGACTTGCTGGAGTCCAGATTACAGTCAGCTCCCACATCTATCCCACCAGCGTACATGCCATTGTCTCCACCTGTGTGTGGATGTCCTCAGGCAGATAGAAAACCAGGGCTCTATTTTCTGCTCCTTTAAGTTTGGTGTATGTTTAACAGTGTCATGCTGTAATGACGTGGTAGGTTGCCTGGAAATAGTGTGCACCTGAAAGTAGAGAAGTTCCTGATGTGCTTTCAGTCACCTAAATGTGCCAGCAAGCCCTGGCTGTGTGGGACAGGGAGCAGGACTGAGAGGAATCAGATGGGGAAGCAGTGAACTGAGAATACAGCTTTTCGAGACAGTGATGCATGTTTCTTATTTTATATTTATGGCTCAGCTGATGTGGATCAAAAAAGTTACCTGGGGGCAAGTCTCAATTATCTTATTCCAATGCGAAATGTCAGGTAAATGTGAAAGTCTAGAGGCATAGCACTGGGAGCTCAGCAGCCTGAGCCCAGTCTCATTTGTGTAGGGCAGTTTCCTCCGCATGCTTTGGAGAGTGAACAGCAGCAGGATGTATAACATGAGTGTGGAGTGGTATGTGGGAAATGGGTATGTCACCTGCAGCCAGACCCATGAGTAGTGTTAAGCTGATGTTTTGTCATGCAATTATTTTTTTATAAGGGATGACATTGGAATATAATGGCAAGTTCTGCTCTGTAGATGGCTCCTGTATTTGCAGTTACAGGGTCGCTGTACATACAGCGTACACCTCATATCCAAACTTGGAAACAGCCACAGTTCCTGTCTAGAGCTGTGAATGCCCTATCACTGGAAGTGTTCAAGACCAGGCTGGACAGGGCTTTGAGCAACCTGTTCTAGCGGAAGGTGTCCCTGCCCATGGCATGGGGGCTGAACATGATAGTCTTTAAAGGTCCCTTCCAATGCAAACCAGTCTATGATTCCTCCCTGTGCAAAAGTCTCCCTGGCAAAAGCCAGAGAGAGGTTTCGACATTTCTGTGAGCAAGCAAGAGAATGAGCCACTCTCATCATAGCTCCCATAGGTGTTGCATAGGAAGAACATCATTTGTCGCAGCGTCATCTCAGGTTGTTCTTGAGCTAGTAAAGCTTGAGCAGAGACTAGAGATAGAGCTCATCCTTTTAAATCCAAGCCTGCGCCTTTCAGCTGCCTCACCCCAAGACAGATGTGCTGCGCCCAGCCTCCAGAAAACCTGATTCATGGCTTCATCCACAGCCCATTGCCAGCAAGCAAAAGATTTCCATTGACTTCACTCAGTTTTGTGGCCGGCCCCTGGGACTCAAAACACATTGCAAAAAGCCAATGCTCTGCTGAATCTGTCAAGGGTCTCCTGTGTTCTTAGAGCCAGCAGAGCCTCGCTGGTTGTTGCCAGCGGGGAATTTGGCCCTGTGTGCCATTTCCAGTGTGGATGTCGCAAGCTGACTTCACCCTCTGTTCATCTTGTGCTGCTTCTTTAGCTTGGGAAATGAGCTGTAATTGAGAATGTAGCTTTTTAGATATCAAAGCCCGTTTACATTCATTAAGTTTATGAAACGATGGTTAAAAATAAAACTTAAAATGATGTCTCTTGAGTTTTTGCTGATAAAAAATATGTCAGACTTTCTGGAAAACCCTACCTCTGGGATTACTGCCAAGTGTTTGCTTCTCTATTGCTACCATATTTTGACCTCAAATGGAACTTTCTAATTACATCACAAATATTATTATATCATGCAAATTAGGAAGCTGTTAACATAGTCCAGGATAAAATAGCTGAAAAATAACAGGCTGCAGCCACAGATTTCATTACACTCCAAAGGTCTAAAAAGTTCAGAAGTATAAATCCTCAGTCCTGTCTCTTTGAGTACTGAAGAGCAGATTACCTCACAGCAAAGCAAGCTGGTTACTTAAAGAAGCTGGCTAATCCATGAGACATTATTTCTGTCCTCTTCTGTTGGCATCTTTTGTAATAGTTTATTAACAATGATTTGTGTCCTGTTGAGTAAGCTATGTTTGTATAACACCATTGGCACTACATTAGCTGAGACCAGGGGTATTCTGGCTAGTTAGTCACAGCTATCAAATGCTTGGAACTTAATTTTCACTCTTTTCTGGCTAAGCATCTCTAACAAATATTTTGCTGCAGGGTAGAAAATGTCCTAAATAGTCAACAGCATTGTTTGCAAGACTGAACATGCATTTGCAGCCAGATGAATATGTTTGATGTGCTCTTGCCGTGGAAACACAATGACATCTACCGGCCAACGCAGATGGCTGTAAGAGTGTTTGCAGGAGGATTATATGCAGAAAACAGCACAGATTCAACTCCACAAGGAAAGGGGATGTCATCGTTCTGAGAGGCAGGATGATAAATCAGAAGAACATCTGCAGATACCTCAAGTAATACAATAGGAACTGCAAACCGGAAAATAGGTATTTTACTTATATACCACTTGTTTATTGTCAGTTGGAAAACAAATAAACAGGCAAGCAAAACATGAGCCAAATCCTCTGATGGTACAAAGCTTCTCTGTTGCCTTCACTAGTGGCTGTCAGAGGAAAAAAGGAGTTAAAGCAACTTACACTGGGTATAACCAGCTGAAATCCACAAATGAGTTCCAAAATGCAAAAATGCACTTCCTCTGCTCTTGAGAGATACATGTAAGCAGGGGTTTCTGATAGCCTAAACCGACACAGTCCTGATTTCTGCACCGCACTACTATTAATGCATTTTTCTCTTAACATGATGCAATCTCTATAAGTCTAATGCAGAAAATTATACCTAATCAACCCCAAACGCACAGTGCTCCAGCAGTAGGGTATTTCTCTTGCAAATAGTGTTATTAAAAATAAATAAAGGAGGCAATCAAAACATGTCTGTTTCTGGAAATGTGAATGCTAATGATAGCAAAGAGAATAAATTTCCTACCAGCTCACACTTCTTACATTCAAAGTGTATAATTTTTAAATCCCTTGTAGTCCATCAGCTCTGCTCCTATAATTTTTAGTTCTGTTACCTCAACAAGATGATGCAGTTCAGCAGAACCAGCACCTCTGAAAATCATCATACTTGCTTTCTAAACTGGTAGGCTGTGCCAGTTTACTCAGTGAGCACCACTGGGTTGAAAATGTTGTAGCATCCAGGAGAGGAATATACTGTGCGGAAATGAAGGCTTTGGCTCCAGTTCATGAAAGCAGTCCAGAGCTGAGAGATGCAGCATGGATTAGATCTAGTTCAGGGTTGTATAGGCCTCTAGGTGGCAAGAAGAAAATCCAGGCTGACCAAAAATGGTGAATATTGTGCACAGAAGCAAGAGCAGCAAATAGAAACAATGCATTGACGTAAAGCTCTGCATTAAAAGTGATCACCCTAATCCACGGAGACTTGAGTACCGTTATGCATGGGATTTAGCGGGAGTCAAGAATGTGCTCGATCTGGAGCAGCATCTTGTATAACATAAGCAAGTAGTACAAAGCTCTGTACAAACACAATAGCGTGCTACTCTCTCACTTAGATTTCATCCCTTACAGAGGACAAGAGGGAATGCGAGTGAAGGGGTAGGGATTTGACCCTAATGTCACCACCCCACTGCTCAACAACGGGCTTTTCACAGTGCTGTTTGCAAGGAAGAAAAGCAGAGCGGGGAAGAGGGAGGAGTCAGAAGGAGAAAAGCAAAACACAGAAAAGAAAAAAATGGTAAGGTGTTATTAGTTCAGTCTGCAATTATATAGATCTAAAAATGGTCTTCCTCAGAGCAGGAAAACAGAAATGTGTGATAAAAATGATCTGATAGTCAAAATATTACAGCAAGTCCTTACCAGGCGACATACAGCACATATATCCTTCTGTATATTGGATTTGCACATCCCCTGCAGGGGATGTAGGGATGCTAGCAATGGGACAACTGTGGGCTGGATTTCCCTCCACAAATAATTTCAGAGCGTCAGAACTGGCATTTGATTCCTGACTGGCAGCATTCAGGGTCCGGGACGAAACAGGAATGTGTGTATCTGCGAAGCTGCTTGTTTGGATATGACATCCTGGGTTTTGGTTCTGAATGGCTATATTGTATTGAGAAAAAAAAGTCAAGAGCAAGAAAATGTCTTCCATATTTTCCGATATCTGTAACTTCTTTAAACAGAGCTATTATGGGATGTGAACTTTCATGTTAAACACAGTGGCACCTAATAAAGAATAAAACATAAATCAGATGCAGACTTCTGGCCTGCTGTCCTACATTACCATGCCACCATGACTTCTGCAAGTGGTCATGTATGTTAGTGGTTTCTCACTGCAGTAATCAACTGAGATGCAGCCTGAAAACCATAAGCATGACACTTGTCATTAGTGCTGATATAAAACTTCTGCCTTTTATGCTGGCATGTGTAAATGTCCATGGGTGCTCTCCACAATAATTCCGGGTAATAATCAAACACTCTGTAGAGTCCACCTAGTTATTCTCTTCCCTTGTTTGACTTCTACATACATTTCCCATGAACTTGGTTACATAGGGACTGTTAAGAAAAAATACTTGTTCAGATAATAAAGGATGGGTTGGTTTTACTTTTTCATCCAGACCCCAAAAATCTGCTGAATGTCTTGGCCAGCAAGAAGACAGTCAGCGGTAACCTTCACTCCCCTTCCGAAAAACACTGCATTGCCTGGGTTATTTGTTTAAAGCAACACTATGACATCAAACTGAGACCTAAATATAGTAATTGTAAACACAAGGTTTTTTTAACAAACCAAAAACTCATGGAGATATTTCTATGTTTATAATTTCCAGTGGATACGGGGGATTTTGATGTATCTTTATTACAAATAAACATCTTCCACACAGCCAATGCATCCCAGGCAAAGCAGCCTGGAGTCAGAGAAAATTGAGAAAAATTCATTACTTAAACCTGAAACCATCAACCCATTTTGTTTGTCTGTGTCGGGAGAATGAGGAGTCAAATGCTTGAAAAGAAAGGTAGCTAAATGCTTGAAAAATATTAATAAAGTCTGAGAAAATAAAGGTGGGAGGGTTAAGCAGCCTGGTTAAAAACACAGATGGAAGAACATTTGTCTTCAGGTGTGCCAGATTACAGCTATTGCCAGTTAAACAGAGTTGGGAGGGGGCTTCCACATAATTTTCTGTTTTCCTGTTTTCAATACAGAGGTCTGCTTGCATATGTGGATGCATAAAGATGTATCTTCTTCACACAGGTGTGTAGAGATGAACTAAGCTTTGTATGCACAGAGCTGCAGTCTCCATCTGGACACACTTCAGGAGCGAGCTGGCCTTATTCACCTTTGGGTGCTCACTTTGAGACATCCTGGAACGACCTGCTTTTCAGGAATGCAGAACCTGTGCCATCCTTAGGACACTTAATTCAGACGCTAGAAGTGATGAACACTTTGTATCCAGCCTTAAGGCATTGTCTGTCGAGCCTAAAGACAGAACTCCTCTTGGACACAGTAAAACGAGACATGGGAACTCCTCAGGTGAAGGGTGAAGCCAGGAAAGCAAGGTGCTCTGCTCTTGCCTTGACCTCCTGTTGGCCCTGGGTATGTGTCAATTTTCTTCAGCAAGCAGGCAAAAAGGGGACACTTCGCAGAGGAAGGGATGATTACTAGATAGTGAATGAGCCAACTGTGGCATGGGTAAACAGCATAGCCATGTTAATCATTCTTAGCAGTTTTTAGTCCTCGTCTCCTTTTAAACATGCTTTTTCACACTGTGGCAACACTCAGTTGCCTTCCTCTGGTCCTGCAGTGTGGCACAGTGCTGAGATTTGACTTACCACCATCTGCAAGTGAGATGGATGGAATACAAAACTATTTTGCTAAATGACCAAACACAAAGAGTCATCTTGGACCCCTTCCTATCCTTGTCCACCCTGGAAAGACCAACCAGAGAATGGAATAGGACGCATATAAAATATCCTTAAACTTGTGAGCATCTCCCGGTAGGAGATGTTCATATGACTTCTGAATGTTTCAGAATATCTTTAGTTCTCTTTGATTCTTCTGAGGTTATATGGGTGGTTACTGGCAGAATTATACAAACACAGTCTTCACAGCTCAGCAATCCTTGGATCCAGATTTGGAGTTCAATGTGGGTGGCATAGGAGTAAATGCCAATAAGAAGGCTAGGACAGGGTTGTTACTGAAACTAAATGACTCAGTATAGAGCCTTTGCAAGCTGCAATTAAAGAGCCAGAAGAATATTTTGTAACTACTGAAGTGTAAGGGGAAAAACTCTTTTTTTGTCATGCTGTTTTATTTTTCCTCTTTAATCTTGCCTTAAGACATACTTCTGTTACTCAGTATCAATCAGAGACAATCAGTATCTTTCAAGTCTTTTGCTGCTTGGGGCATTTGCAGCTCTGCTGCGGGAACATCTTTCTGTTCATTTTAGGGTTAAAGCTTCAAATCTTGATAACTGCATGTTCCCTTTGTTGAGAGAGCCTCTACAGTGTATATAGAAAGATTCTACTAAATTTCCCATAAGTCTATGGTTTTGTATAGGCCACATCACACAATGACGACGTATTGCCCAAAAAGTTTTTAATAAAAGCCATCACACTGTCACAGTGTGCATTAATACAAAGTTGTGCAAACCTCAAAGACAATATGAGCTATTGGCTAAAGCACTGAATTGGGACTCAAAAAAGTCTTCAGTTATTGTGTCATCTTTGCCACTGCCTTACTGAGTGCTAGGTCTGCAGGATGTCCTTGTTTTCCTAAGCTTCCCATCTGTTGAATGTAGATGTAGTACTCACAGACAATCTTGATGTAGCTGAAGGCACATTTTGAAATGCAAGCATGCAAAGCAACTGGTGAGTGTCAAGTACACATGCACAGGGTACAGCTTATATTGTGGGAAGTACTGTGATGAATTACCAGAAAGAAGGAAAAAAAAGTCACAGTTTAAAAAGCCTTAAAAAATCTGATTACAAAATAAAACAGAGAAATATGGTTTTGGTACATTATTTCAGACCACTACAATAACACAACTGTTTTGTGTGCACTTGTTTATGTGTGTGTATATGGGCATATGTGTGTTTGGAGGGGCATAGGGGTGTATGTATATGTATATACATTTATATAAAAATAGGTATATGCAGATACATGCACACACTACTGGTGTGGCATATCTGGGTTTTTTTTGCTTGTACAACAGCACATGTATCATACAGACAATAGCTGAGCAGGAATTGAAAGCATTTACTGACAGCAAGAAAAATGATTTGTGTTCTAGAATCAGAAAAGCAATTTTCAGTTTTGTTTTACTCTTTTTCTAGTCAATCAGTACCGTTAAATATTTCTGAAATGGCTGTTAACCAAATTTCAGTAATATCAGTTTGCCCAGCCGAAAAGAAGAGCTTAGTATCAGACTGTAACATGTACCTATTTCATGGGATTCATACCTTCAGATTTCTCTGAGGGTTAATGAGCTGTTCATGAAAAAATAAAGAATCAAAAATTGTTATAAGTAGGGAGAGGAGGGGAAATGTCCCCAAATTTGCACCGTGAACTGTCCTGCAATCATTGTCACAACTGAGTTTTCAAGATCATCATCATATCTCAGTGGATTTCAGAGCATCTTAAATGCAGTCCTCCTGGGAAAGTTAAAAGAAGGGGTATTATCTGAAGACCTGCTAAACCAACTGACTTCAGACCTGCATGGACAATGTTGCCCCTGGCTCTGATGAGGTATAACAATTTTCAAAACACATTGGAGATGCCTGTGGATTTTAGAGTGCTTTGAAATCCAGGTCTTAAATGAGAAGTTTTGCTCCCAGGGCATAACTTTGAAAACGGAGTGCAGGAAGACAGTAAATGAGTCACAGCAAAGCCTTCTGGAAGCTGCGAAGAGCAAAATTTTGATATATGAAGCTGAACAACAGAAGGGATACAGTTCTTCTCCTTTTGAAGAGTTTTTGAAGTACTGACCCCCTCCAGTACAGCTCATGGTATGCTCAAAAAAAGATCTCTTGATCGCAGTAAAACTTGCCAGATATTAATGCTGCGATATTTTTTAAAGGTGGGCTTAATTCTGGGTATCCATTTCTTAAGCAACCTGACATTTGAAATACAGACTGTATCGTAGATCTGGGCAGGATTCTCCAGTTTCTGAACATGATGCAGCAAATATTTGAATTTTAGAGCTCAAGGAAAAATCAGCTTTCCTACAGAATGCTGTTTTCACCCTTAGCTCCGGAAGTACATTGTTGCACCATTAAACACTTTGCTTCCAAGACTCATTGTCAAGGATTGTAAAATATATGTTATTTTTTCTACCTTATTGATTAATATAAGAATGATATAATTTACATATGGTGAAAAAAAAAAAGGACAATAAACAGTGCATGGCACTTTGTAGTTGCTACCTCCAATCAGTGGAAGGTCTCCAACTTTTTTCTTTTGAAGAGATTGTGACCATCCTACTATCTAACATGTTAGACTGAAACAGTTGATAATTTTTTCCCCTACAGCTTGCTTTTGCTGCCACTGTTCCATGGCATACAAGAACATTCAACATCTCAGTGTAAAATTAAGTCTCAAAGAAGTAAAAAAACAAATGGCACTTTCCCAAATCAGCGAGGAGTTTGTGATCGCTAACTTACTTGTTTTTCAATCTAAAAATTATTCCTGTGGCACCTTGTAAATAACTTTTGTTTTGGTTTAGGAGAAGTGCAAAGCCATAATTCACAAAGCAAACAGCAATAAACTCATTATTAAAAACCATATTTCACAGATGTAATAATTTCAATACTAAGAAATGCAGCATGTCTTTTGATCACTACCGATCCTGCCTTCAGGTGGTTTGGGAAGGGGGCGGAGGGAGGAATTGATGAACAGTGATAGCGCTGTTGGATGAAACGTGTTTAAGGAACCTCGAGTATTTATGCTAAAGCTACCTTTTTTTCATGTGGTATCCTACAGTTCCATCCTGAATCTCAACCATTAATACATGATGTTACACCAAGAAACCACAAAGGAAAATCCCGACTACCAAGAAATGCAATCCCAGATATTACCAGATCCAGTGAATAATAAACTCAGGACGAGTAGCCATCCAGATACTCCCCAGACTGCAGTGTGGTGCTGAGTTTCAGGGTAGAGAGCACACACAAACAGGCATGGACAGTTACAGAGCTACAGAGTTAGAGAGTTTCACGTCGGATTTGTTTTCCTGATTATCACAACATCAGAAACTGGATAGAGACAAGAGATGCCTATCCAGCACTTCACATCAAAGATAATGTCAAGCGTTTTAATGCAAGGTCAGTTAAGTATTCCAGTACTTGGCCAGTATGATAAATTGTCCTGGACAGACTGGGTGCATTCAGCATTCAGAGGGCTATCAAAATGCTAGGAAGAGCCTGAGATGGGAAATGTGCTTTGCTGATAGCATATTGTTTGTGCCAAAATGATCAATGATGCTGGATTATACATGCTTCATTTTAAACCACAGACAACGATCGGATTTGTGAAACGCTAACAGTTTTATAGCAAAGCCTTGAACCTGAAAACCTGTAGCCTCTGAGAAGGTAGAAGGAGAAATCCAAACACCCTCAAAGGATGACGAAAATAATGTTTGGCTTCAAATTTTGTGTTTCAGCTCTGATTTCTTCTCTAAAGTGTGCAGCACAGTCTGGCATTTACAGGCACCTCCCATCATCAGTGTTGTCAACTGCTTTGTTTCTCTCCCAGTGGGAGGGAATGGGCTCGCACACCAGTATGATCCATGGCGCTCATGCTTCCCTTGTGGCATGTAGTCTGTCACCTCTATATCATAAAAAAATGAGAAGGGATTTCCAATCGATCTGTGATTGGTCTACTCAGTGGATGGAAGAAAAAGAGAAAGCATAATCTTCCCAGTCCCCTTTGCCACAGTGCTGCTGCCAAAACTGAAGCAGCCACACAGAGAGCTGAGGAAACTTTTAAAACTTAATTAGGGAAGAAAGCAAACAAAATAATACTATAGTGTGTTTATTTAGAGCTGCAATGCTGCCAGAGAAACCACACAGCTTGCATTTGTAAGCTATGCTTTTCATATAAAACATATTTAATTAAAACAGGAGACAGGACAACAAGATTTCTTCTAACTTCATTTAAGCACATGTTTATGTTGTGTTTTAAATTCCCCTTGGGCTAATGCGAAGCTGGGCTGAAAGCTTAGAAGTGATGTAGCCTAGCTAGTTTTATTCCCTGAGTTTAGAGTTCAGGGCCTGACAGCATGTCATCTGGAGCTCCCAGGATCCATGGACACTGGTTTTCAGAAGGGGCTCACTCCTGCTCCCCTCCTGAGGCTCTAAGGCTGGTGAATGGTTTTACATTTGCACACATATGGTCTTTTCTGCAGCTTTTCAAAATATTCATTTATTTAGTTTGGCCACCTTCTCCCTTTTTCTGTTTCTCCCCTCTGTTACAATCATCAACATAACAATTTATGTGCTCTTTTTGTCTTCTTCTGGAAGCAATTTTGATGGATTTGCAGAAGCATCTTTGCATAGCTTTATGTTTTACAATGACTAAGTAGACCACCAAAGCAAACCTTTACCTATGAATGGTGCACACTTTATACTAGATTTGAAATAACAAAACGTGATCTTTCAAACTGTGTTTATGTGAGTTAATAGGAGAAATTGCAACTTTTATAGAATTCTAATGTGGTTGAACAGAACAGCATATGTGGCAGAGTAACCATGTGGATTAGTAGTGTATTTGTCAAAAAGATTGTTCATAAAAGAAGACACACGGTGATCCTAAATATTGACATTTTCAATTTCTGTTTGAATTATTAGAAGTAGAAAAATCGTTTTGTAATATAGGACATCTTTTGGGTGTTTTCTTTGATTGTTGAAACCAATAATAGCTTAAGGACAAAAAGATTTTTAGCTCACAGTCTGTTTTGGCACCACTGCCTATAAATGAAGGTGTAGGATTTTTCCCCTAAAAATATCTTGCCTGTCATTACATTGAGTTTTGATGTTCCTTAACCATTCTACCCAAAATTTTATTTTTTCATCAGTTCACAGAGTTGAACTCTTAGAATGTTTCAGCTGAATAGTAGATGTTTCTGAAAATGAGATTAGAGGAAACCCTCATAGGTTCTTTGCAACTTTCTTTCTTTCACAATCATCTGAAAGTGCTGGTGCCTCTCTGCCCCAAAATCTGGCACTGGACTAAGGAGAGGAGAGTTGCAGAGAGGAAGGTGGGGAGATGGTGAGCAGGAGGGTCCGTGTACGAGCCTGGTGGGAAGCTGCCTACATTTGGCTTACTGCAAAGCTCTACTCACACATGTTGAAGCAGAAACTTGACAGAGTTTGGCAGCTAAATTCTCTGGAGATTTCCAACACATGTGTCATCTTTCAAGTCTGCAGGAGGCACACAGAACTTCCTCAGGAATTGCTTCTTTTGACTGTCAAAAAAATGTATTTTGGATGATACAGATCATACACTTCAGATGAAAGAAGAAGAAATCCTGCAATGAATGAGCTGCTCAAGCATAAGCTGAACCAAAGCAGAACTTCCTTTTAATGTCCAAAAGCTATCAACACGCCAAGAATGCAATTGACTGAAGTTCAGGAGCAGCTGGCTGTCTCTCCCTTCCAAAATCATCATGTACTTTATTTATTTATTTATTTCATAAAAATACTTTCTATTATTTGGTTTCATCCTACTGTGAGATGCACACATGAGTACCTGAAGCCATTCACACAAGTTACACCAAACAGCATTTATTATGGCATCTTTTTACCCTCACTGAAATGGAGCTTTTGAATGAAAACCATCTGTGCTGCTTTCACTACTGTGCCCTGCTGCCCAGCCTGGGGCACACCAAGCACAGCCTGTGTGAAGAACGCCAGTTTCATCTGGGCCAGGCATGGACAGCTGTCTTTGCAGCCAACAGCAAACATGGTTGGTATCTTCATCAGCTTGTGTTTCCCCAAGCCTTGGGGAAAGAGCTGGTCCATTTTTTAACATCATCCATGCATAATAGTTTGCATGTCTAACTCTTCGGTGAGTTTTGAAGCAGACTATCCCCTGCTAGGACTCATTTTGCTCCTGTTGCATCAATGACAGAGCTCTACTCCAATTCGACACAGGCAGAAGCACCCTCCAATTACCCAGGGCTTTTCCTAAGAAGTCGTTCATGAAACTATTCATTTTGCAGTTGTTTCCCACAAAGAAGGGATAATTCTGTGTCTTTAGTTTATGAGGCACACTGGAAGATGCCGCAGAATATTTAGCAGGCAATTTGCGCCATCATAACAGATCTCTGGCTTGGCTTCTGAATCAGAAGAGTCTGCCTTGGTCTGGAATAGTATGCAAAAAGGAACTGTCTTGAATCTATTTGAATATTTAGAGAGTTTATTAAAAACTTCATAGTTCTGAAGAGATGCAATTTTGTTGTGATCTGCACAATGCAAAAATAGGAAACAGCACAGGAATATATGTTGGGTTTTTTTTTTTCTTTAATAGCAGGAAATTAGACTATACTTTAATATTTATCTACAGTTTAAGGAAGAAGATTGGAGATTATCCTGGTTTTTTCCAGATGACAATACAATTTAGCTTCGTCACGACTACCAACGGTTCTGGAAAGGAATATCATGTCATTGCATTCTATATTTAATATTTATTTTGATTCACAAAAAGAACTCCTCTCAGGATGCTCTTGATAATTTTTAAAATTACAGCAATTATAACAGCTCAATAAATACTTCAGCTTCATCTTCTTTAGTCAACACATTACTGATAAAAGAAAAAAATAAACACGGAAATGTTCATCCAGTCTTTCTACATTCGGAGTTAGGACTGTAGCAAAGAACCTGGCCACTCTGGCAGATTCACAGGGTCAACATCTGTTTTGCTCCTAGCTCAGAAATGTGGCTAAGCAACTACAGCACTTTGCATCTATGCTTTACCACAGATCTCTTGTGTATCCTTGGGGAAAGGCTGAGATGTTACTCACAGAGTCCTAGCCACATAAAGAAAGATTTAGTATATTGGCTAAGCCACTGCTTGCCTTTGTGCCGTCCTATGGCAAAGCTGATGCTGCCTCCCCAGATCCAAAGGCACTATGGAGTATGGCACAGAGATACTCTGGTCTCTTTGTAGGATCAACTCTGATTTTAGCATAACTAACACTGAGCCAGTGCTCAAAAGCCCAGTTGGATACAGAAAAATCCTTTATGGGGTATCTAAATCACATATACCCCACTACATCCTTCTACTGACAGCTGAAAAGAAGAAGGTATTAACTGCCTCCATTTGCCCAAAATCGGTGGGATGAATCCCTCTCCTGAGGTGCCTCTGTGGTGCAAGCTAAGAAGTGCTCCCAGGCGGTGGAACACCGGGGTCAGCAGCACAGATGCCCCAGTGCCCTGCACAGAAGCAGTGCTGCCTGGAAGCATGGCCAGGTGTCTGCAAGAGGCAAGTGGAGGAAATGCTCTCATGCATGTTAGCTAAAATTGTGTCTGGACCCCAGCTGTGGCATAGATATTTTGAGTCCTGATGATTGAGAGGTCATTATATGGAAATAATACCTCTAATATCTTATTATATCTTAATAGTTCTGACGGGGAGTCTTTTTGTGCCCATACACAAGGGATATGGCATTCGACTACCTCTGCAGACTCTACACGCTCCCTGACAGCGCAGAGCCCTTCGAGGACTTTGGGATATAAAAAGAGTTAATGGGCAAAGCCTGACAACTTAGTCTGTTATCAAACTGCTTGCTGTGCTTAGAGCTCTATCTTCTGCCCCATGGGGAGTTTACCTTGCTCCTCTGTCAGTGCCTGAAAGAGGAAAGGCTGAAGCAACCTGGAGATGCAGAGATGCTACAAGAATCCTCCTCTTCTTCTGGGCAGGAGCCACCTGCCCCCGAGGATGGGCAAAATGGGGTTTGGTCTCTGTGGACAGAAAGACAAGGTGTAAAAAACGTTGAAGATCACAGATCTGGCTGGTGCATCCCGGTTAGTATTTGAGCCACAAAGCAAGTGCCCAGTAGAGGGCTTAAGCAGGCCACTAAAGGAAAAGGACTCCTAAAAACCACGCAGGGTGAATATAGCAAGGAGAGAGCTATCACTGTGCAATATAAGTATGGTGGTCATTATTTAAAAATAAATGTAAATAAATTCTGTAAATGAATGCAAAACCTCATAAAGCAAGTAAGGTTTTTAACCCCAATCTTTAAAAAATCTGAACATACTGAAGGGCACAGGGGTAGACAAAATGCATTAAGTCCAGAAATCCTTCCTCAAAGAAATGTCTGCAGAAAAAACATTTTGAAAATATAGCAAGACCAAACAATTTGAGGCTCAGACCTCCTCTAGCAGGGCCTGTCCATTGAGAGCATCACAGGCACAAAGAGAACTGGAAACGGACAGTGAGAAAAAGTGAAACTACAACAGTATTAACTTTTGTGTTACTGGGAGCTCCAGTTTTCCATCACCAAAGTACTTAGGAGAATAAATAAACATCAAGAAACAGTAGTGAGCTTTTGATGAAGCAGTGCATTTTTATGACGTTTCTGAGTGTTCTGGGAAAGCTTAATGCTCCCTGGGCCTATGGAAATGTTTCCTTTTTGTTTCAAAGCATCAACGATTTGACTGACTGGAAGGAGCCTAACAGGCACCTGTGATGAGACAGGGCTTTTGTCACTGCTGCCACCGCCTGATTTTCAGACTCTGCTTTTTCCAAAATACCCACAACTGTTGGCATTTGAAGATTTTTCCATGTGGGCGGGTTGGATGTGATGTTAAGCAGCTGAAAAACTTTATGGAAAGCTCAGGCTGTAGATGTAACAAAGGTACTTGGAAGGTAACAAAGCGGAGCTTGATGGTAACACTGAGGTGGCACAAAGTCCTGGGCAGCCCCGTGGAGGCAGTGAGATTTCTTACTATGTCTCCTCTCATCTCTCACTCATGCTTAAAAATGCAGGTAAATCAAATTTAAGCTTGGTTTTAGTGGACTAATTAATTTGTGCCAAATTCTGCCCAAGTACAAAGTGCAGTTTGTTCCTTTGGTGGTGGAAATAGAGCTAAAAATTAACTGGGCTTTAATTTTTTATCGTGATCCCTGACATCTGCACACATCTTTTTGAAACAATGCAAATCGCTTGTTCACCCCCCACCTATTTTAAAGTAATATTTGCAACTGAATTTCTTGGTAACCTTTTAAACACTGCACAGATGAACACGGTGCAGATAAATTTTCAGCAGACTCCAAGTTTGTTTGGTGCTATTTTCTGATCTAAAAAGACGACTTTTTTTTTTTTTTTAATAAGAAGCCTTGTTTATCAGTACTCCATTCATTAATAGAACAGAGAAGATTCCTGTTCTGATTAATTTCTTTTTAGATTTACCTGTTCTTCACTTTTAAATTCATTAACATCCAGTGGACCATCTTCTCACGGAATTAATGAAACAATCTGATTTTTAAAATGTATGTGTACACTTACACAACTGCATGCACACACACGGACATACAGCCAAACAGAAAATTCAAATGGACGAGTTTATCACTGTTGGTCTCTTAATTTTGCATTTCTGCAATGTACTCTAATTTGGAATTGAAATACATGGGATTGAAAGGCTGGACCGGATGATCCTTGAGGTCCCTTCCAACTTGGTATTCTATGGGTCACTGATGCAAAGCAGAGCTCCAGCTCCAAGGCGCGCTTACACTCCTCAGTCACTGAAGCCGGCAAGTGCGCAGAGTCGCTGCCCTGCTATGCCCTACCCGGCCTTTCCCTACCCAGCTCGGAGAGTCCCTTCCCGGCCCGGGCCCTGCCTTGCCCGGAGTTCGGCCCCCTCGCCCCGCCCCCGGTGCGGCCGCCTGAGGCTCCGCCGGGCCCCGCTGTGCTGTCGCCATGCCGGGCGGTGCGCGGCGCCTGTACCGGCGGATCCTGCTGCTGCACCGGGCGCTGCCGGCGGCCCTGCGGGAGCTGGGGGACCGCTACGTGAAGGAGGAGTTCAGGAAGCACAAGGCGGCGGGGCCCGCCGAGGCCCAGCGCTTCCTGCGGGAATGGGAGGCAAGTGCCCGCCGCCCCGCGGGGCTAGATCTGACGGGGTTCGCCTCCCGAGCCGCGGGCACGCCGGGTGGCTCCGAGCCCGGCCCTCGCTGCCGGCGGGTGCCGCGCAGCCGCCGCTTGTCTGCCCCCTCCCCGGGCCGGGAGCGGCGGCGCCCGGCGGCGTGCAGGGGAGGCCCGCGCAAGGCCGTGACGCTTGCTCCGGTCAGCGGGACCGGCTTCCCGCAAGCCGGCGTGTGTCCGGACCTGCTGTTACCTGTCGCGGCAGTGGCAGCCCGTCCCGGACTTCGCGTTGTTTAAGGACATGTGTGATAGAAAGGGAGATAGGAAATGCCTGTTCGCTTCTTCGCTGCTTATGGCCACTGAGGTGTGGACAGCTGGTTTGACTGCTTGGGATGTCTTCCTCTGGCACGCCCCCCTGAAGGGTCAATGTGTTAGAGTTACAAAATTCTCTGTAATTCTACATCTCTGGGCAGGCCATCCTTTAGAGTTCTTATATCCTTGATCCTATCTATGCGTGATTACAACTATATAGTTGTGCATACAGTTATGCACAAGTATATATAGCAGAATGGCAAGTTACATAATTAGCTATATATACATACATAAAAATAGACACACAATTATCTGTATAATTTATAATAATACATTATATAAATGTATATATTTATAACTACATGCATAGCTAATTGTATAATTATAATTAGCTAAATACATAGGTGTAAATAGCTTCCCCATGAGCTGAGAGGGCTGGGCTCGTTCAGCCTGGGGAAGAGAAGGCTCCAGGGAGACTTTAGAGCAGCCTTCCAGTACCAAAAGGGGGCTAAAATAAATCTGAAGAGGGACTTTTTATAAGGGCATGTAGTGACAGGACAAGGGGGAATGGATTTAAACTAAAAGAAGGGAGACTTAGGTCAGACATTAGGAAGAAATTATTCACTGTGAGGGTGGTGAGGCACTGGCACAGGTTGCCCAGAGAAGCTGTGGCTGCCCCATCCCTGGCAGTGTTCAAGGCTAGGTTGGACGGGGCTTTGAGCAACCTGGTCTAGTGGAAGGTGTCCCTGCCCATGGCAGGGGGTTAGAACTAGATGACCTTTAAGGTCACTTCCCAACCCAAACCGTTCTATGAACTTTTTCACTAATTTCATTTTTGAGTGACATTTTTTTTTGGAGTGTTTCCTAAGGTAACAAGTCTCACATGAATATAGCTTCTCTCCTTACCCCCTGCCACCTTGCCCTCTGAATTTAGTCCCCAGTTTCACCAAGACAGAAAAGGAGATTGTTTACAAGTGATAAGGATGTAAGGAGTTCCACAAATGGCAGAGGAAGGAGACTGTTGAGGTGCTTTCCCTGCATGCCTGAACTCCAGCAGATGCCACCATGTTAGTAGACCCCCCCAAAATCCACAGGCAAATGTTAGCAGTGCTTCACAAAGGAAAAAGTCTAATTAGAGCATGAAAACAACTACAAGAGACAGATCTACAGGCAAGGTTCCCATTGATTTTCATGCCCATTGGACTGCTGGTTTGGTAGTAGTTTTGAATCTCAAAACTACTTTCTGTGGAAGAAAATTGTATGCTCTTCAGTCGTGGAGGCTGGTTAGCACAGGTAGCATGCAGTGCCTCCTGCTTTACCAACAGAAGAGTGGTGTGGGGAGATCTGACACATTCCTTCTACCTGCTGTAGCTGGAATCTTGGGGGTAAAGCAGCTCCATTACTCTTGTGCTGGGGCATCAGGTGCCAGCAAGGAGAACAGTGCCAGGTGTTCCCTTCAGAGGAAAGGAAGAGGTGTAGTTTAATTGCTTCTTACCAACTGATAGATCCTGAAATCAGGAAAATCTGTATCTGCCTCTCAAATGTGCATGATGGTATTGTAATTCTCAATTGCCGTTTACTTGATATTGCCAAAATGTTTCCGCATCGCTGCTTCCAATTTTAACATGAGCTAAAAAGACAAGTTGCAGGTTACTATTTTCAGCGCTAAAATCTCCCTTATAATAGTTTTAGAAAAGGAAGAAAATGTTTAGATTGAAATATCTTTAGCCATTTCTGTGAAGTAAACAAGTAGTGAAAATGTTTCTCAGTTTTAAAATGTTGTAAAAGTACATTATAGGGAAAACTGGGAAAAAAATTAGACTACAAGGAACAGAAGTTGTATTTTAAAACCTGATGTTTAGTGCTGCTAGCTATGATGTATTGAAGGAAACTAATAACTGTTTTGAGTGTGTGCCTATAAAGAACTTTGCAAATATGCCTGTCTTCTAACAAGATACTGAAAGATATTACATATCTAACAAGATGCTGGGAGATATTAACTACATAGCATGTAGTTAACGTGGCTCTTCTCATCTTTAATTTTTGTTTTATTCTGGGATTTTTTCCTCCCCTGAATAATCAGGGTAGAATTTAAATTGGTCTTCCACATTTTTGACCTGTAGGCCTCAGGCTGCATCTTACGCTGTGTTGTGGTTTCCAGCCCCTTGAAACTTGGACTAGATGACTGAGGAAGGTGGACTGTAGGCAACTTGGATTAGGTAACAGAGAAAGACACTCTTGTTGGAGTCCTCTTCGCACCCTTCCTGGGCAGCAAGACACTCTGAATCAGAAATAGGCTGGAGGCTCTAGAACGGTTCTTGCAGAACACAGCAGTGTGCCCGCGATGCACCCAGTTGTCAGCTGCGATAGGCTACTTCGCATACATGAACAGTAGCTTTACTTCTTGCCTCTGTATCTATTTTTATTAAAAAGAAACAAACACAAAAGCAAACATTAAACAAAAAACCCCCCAAACCAACAAACAAACCAAGCAAATCAAACAAATCACTTCAGCATTAATACAAAATTATGTTTATATTCCCTCGGAGGGAGGGGTTAAATGCAAAGTTACAGCTCTGTTACCGGTATTTTGGTATGTTGCATGTCAAGCACTTTTCTTCCCTATTTGCTTGTTCATTAAGTTACGCATATACCTTTCTGTATGTGCTTCAATGTTGGCCATACTCAACTTCCATCTGGAAAAGTTATTTCCTCATGTCTTCTATTGCATGCAAGTTGTCTAGTACAGAGTGGCATGATGTTACAGAAAAATAGTATTCAGAAATTTATATTAAAATAGTATATCTTACTGTATATTCACCAGAGGGTAAAGATTAGGGGTATGATGATTGCATCAATGTTTCTTGACTTTCTATAAGGACTACAGTATGAAGTATAATCTTAATAAGCCATCCCATATACTTTTTGAATGAAAATTTCCAAGGATGACTTAATTCGACATGAAACTACTTGATTTTTGTTAAAACTCTTCAGGCTTTTATTGGATAGTCAGACCTTTGTGTGCTTGATTATACTAGTTCATAGCCTGTGGTATGCTTTTTTTGTCCTCCAGTTTGATTCATATTTGCTAATTTTTTGGTTAATAGGCCTGGCATTTTAATCGCATTATGGTTGTGTGATTATGATCCCTCCTCCCCACCTTGGTATTTAAATAATTCAAGGCAACTGCATTTATTGTTTAGCGAAGAAAACAAGCTGGGCAAACTCTCTTTATTTCTTGTGATACATGATGAGAAAACTGTAGGATTTTACTACAGGTAAAAGCTTTAAAAAGAACTGTTAAAGGAATCTTAATCTCTCAGGGCATTCAAGCAGCCGTAGCTTCTAATATTGCTGCAGTCCCTTAATGTGAGATTCTGTTCTGTGGCTTTTGGGAAGAACCCAAATCTCAGTGCGGGGTCTAAATATTCAGCCTGTTTCTCAGACAGGGGCACAGGCATTTTGAATATTCTTACAGTCCATCTTACAGATGGAACATTAAAGGGAGATTTCTAAGATTAATTTTAAAAATAAATGGGAGGAAAAGAGGTAAAGAGGCTCCTAAATGAGACTAATACTATTATCTTAGTATGTCAGTGACTTGTATTGTTTTCACATTGAGGAGATGAGAAGGGATCGCCTTGTTTGTTGTGCAGTGGAATTGAGCAGTTTAATGCTAGAACCCAACTGTAGAGATAGACAGTGTCATTTTATGGGAAACCTAAAGTGACCTGTTCGTGTTGACAAAGTAAGAAAAACTATCCTTTGAATATTCTTGGAGGAGTTTTTAAGTGAATAAGACAGAAATAATCTTAATGTACATGTACATTTATATAAAAGTAGAACAATGTAAACTTAGTGTTTTTCCTGTCATTGGTGTTGGATTGATGGTTTGTGTCTTGATACCCTCTGGAAAGTGTTAAAGGGCAATACAAAGAAAGCAAGCTTTGTTGTTTAAGAATTATGGTTGTTCAGGTAGATTCAAATGAAGTATATAAATTATTAATATATGTTCCTTTCTATTTTCTAAATATTTAATATTTTAATTAAATAATTGGTACTTGTTTACAGGAGATGGCTGATATAATTAGATTGATAGTGATTATTGGAATACTATTGAATTAATGTTGACAGATATGATGAAGTAGTTCAAGTCTTCTAAATCATATGGTAGCTGATGAGAATACTTACTTATGAATAGGTAATACTAAGATAATATTGATTACTTTATTCCAAGTTACAAATCATAGAATCATAGAATAGTTAGGTGATATGATGTAGAATATTCAGCTAAGTAATTTCAGTAATAATTTGTTTTATATCATTTAAGTTAATTCTCCTTTTAATTTTGAAAATGAACATTTCATACTTAGCTTGTTTAAAAAGTCTGACCCTGTAGATGAGAAGGTCTGGACTATCTTGAGATGAGCAGAATCATTCTGAAGAATTACATGACATTTTCTCACATCTAATAGATGGAATAAATTGCCTTCGAAATACTTTGGCCACTCTTGACTCTGAAAGCCTTTTTATAAGCTTTCAAATGAACTGAGGCTGATTAGGCAGCTGGCGTCTGCTGTTGTGTACTCAGAAGAAAGGTGACTTTTTTTCATTCCTGGTAACAAATCTAGGCATTATATTGGTAAAATTAAGGTGGAATTGTATCTGTCTGAGAACCTGGTCACGTAGCCTTGCAAGAATGGCTAATTTTTGAATCGCTATGGTATTTGATAAGGTGCAAGTAATTGTCATTCATCAAATCTGTTTTCCGTTGCCCATGTTGCTCGTAGTATTTAGTTTGCTAGGGTGATTGTGGGATGGTCTCATTATTTCCCACAACAGTTGTTCTGATACATCTTTTTCTGCTTGTGAGTGGATACTCTTAACAGATTTTTTGCTTCTTAATTCTTTGGGCTAGTAAGGTCTTTCCTCCCCTTCTTGATTTATTTTTAAGCTACTGGCACTGATAAATGCATCAAGATGTTGAAAGGAGAATTTGAAGAGCAGATAGCCAAAGAAAGTTGGACGGGTGGAAGAGGAAGCTGTGGCCAGTGCTGGAGTCAGATTGGGATGGGAATGGGACATGTGGGTTGCCCTTTGTAGTGTCTTTCGGCAAATATATAGGTTGCATAAGTCTAAAACTGCTGCTGACTTTCTGTATTCTGCTCTCAGTTTCAGTGAAGTACATTATATAAGTGATCTTTTCTTTGCCTGACAAATTCATTTTTTTGGAAGTGAAATACGACTTTGAGGTTTTTGCCATTTTATGACTTTAATAAAAGTTGTGAAATAGGATTTAAGAGTACTATGTCATTGGAACATTACCGGATACACTGGAATTTGCTTTTAGTGATTTTTATGGCTATCTAGATGAAAACCTTCTTATTAAGAGTAAATTCCTACTGAGACTTATGTATTTAACCCCCACTTAGGGTGTTCACTGGGTATTAATTTGTAAGAACTAAATTGGAGACAATTTCCTCAATTTTCTTTGATACTTCTCAAAAGGCAGGAAAGAGTTTCTCACTTCTCTGAGAAATGCGGAGTTGTGGCTGATAAATTGAAGAACATGTGGGATTTGGGTAAGACCAGCCACAGGAAATCAGCCTGCTGCTCTGACCTGGTGTTCCTGGTGGCCTTCTTTGCTGTAAGGTTTGAAGTCTACCTGTGTAAGATTGCAGTTTTGCTTTGATGCATCCATGATTTGGTGAGTTTCCTGATCTGGCATTCATGTGCAATTGTCCCTTTGACCGAAAAAAATAAAGGCAAAGGTTGACCATGTAGATCCCTATAGCAAAGTTTCATGGTAAGAGCATCCTTTTCATATTATGGCATCACTTCCATCCTTTCAGTGCTCCTTCAAATTTGGGTTTAGAGCATGAGCTCGTGTCTGCTCCTCCTCTGTGGATAATCAAGGCAGTCTAGGAGCTTTCTCATGCAGAGAGGCTTGGGGCAACCTGGGGAATTCCCACTAAGTTGTGCATGGTGCATGCCCATCACTGGAAGGGACATTTGGTGCTTCTCATCTGGAAAGTGTCATTCTCTCTCAGATTCATCTGCCCACTGCTAAGGCCAGTAATTTCTTGGTGTACCTACTGTTGTGGGGTAGCATTTGATTAACTTCTCTTGTTTAACTTTGTTACGTGTAAATAGACTGCATTTTTTTTTCCTTTTTTTTCTTTTTTTTTCATTTCAAAAATGGTGTGGTCTGTGGTTGATAGAAAGTAAGACTTAATGGCTAATGTAGGGTTTTGTTTTAGACCTTTACTGTATTTTCCAAATTCAAAACTTACTAAGTTGTGGCATCAGTACTCTCAGTGCTTCTGTCATGTTACTATGACAATTATCTCTTTATTATCATAACTGCCATTGCATGTAGCTAGTCACATGGCTGTCCTGATAACCGTGCCTGTCTGCTAGTTGGAGTTTTTATTTACAACTGTTTTGACACATCAGGAAATGATATCTGAGTCATTGGGGTCACATCAGACAGTAATGTCAGTCACTTGCGTGTGCCAGTCACCTCAAGTTACAATACGCTCCACGGTGGTGGAACTTCGTATAAATACGTGGTTTGCAAATAGGTTCATAAATGTCACACTTTTTTTATTGCTGCATGCATTTGTAAAGTATATAACATGCCTTTGATATTTAAAGTATGGCATCAATTAAATCCCAACTGAAATTTGTTGGCAGAGTACAGTAATTTTTCTTAGTTATAACTTAGATGGAGAAGTTTAAATTGCCATGGAAGTGGGGTAGATCTCTGACGTGTAAGAGTTTATTCCTTGCATTGACTAGCACTAACTTAGGAAATGAGCAGAGCAGATTTATGTTAATGCTCTCAGATTCAAAGACACTGTAGAAGTTACATGTATGCCTGCTCATGGATACTTTCCTAATGAATGCAAGTTTGCGACAGCTGGCATGTGATTTAATCTCTAAATAAGAAAATGGGAATGGTCAGACATGGTAGAAGTAGAACCAGCAATGGAGCATTTACAGAATTGTCAGTTTAAAAGGTAATTCAGGTTTCCATCTAGTGGTGGTATAAAATTCTGTCCAAGCCGTATGAGAGGCAGCATATCCATTACCATGCTAGCTAATTCACCATAGTATTTGTGTATGTGTTTGATACTTAGGAAATCAAAAGCCTTTATTATGTATAAATTATGTATCTAATAGCACATAATTCTTAGGGCGACCAGATTCTTTTAAGTTAGAGCTGTAATGATCAGGAATCCATTGTTTTGTCAGAGTGCATTCAGATCCCTGAGTACTCTTTGAATCAAACAGTTTATCTTATTTGCTGCAAATTAGCCTGATTCTGTTTTTTCAGTGTTCCTATGCAGCCATTTCGGAAAGTTTAACTCAGTACGGGTTACAGAAAGAAAACTGATGTCTTAAAAAATTGTCTTTAAGTTGTGTGTGTGCAAATATAAATTTTGTTAGATTTCTTGTTTCCTCTTAGACTTAAAAAAACCCACCCACAAAAGAAAGAAGGAAATGGGTATTCTGGTAGCTTTGCCCCCATCCTGATGTTCCAGCACTGTCTTTTTTGTTATTTAAAGTATTTTTACAGTAGAGTGTAGAGAACCATACCAGGTTACATATTCAGATGAATATAATATATTGAGGTAACTAATCCACAAATCCTCTGAACTTTGTTGTATTTTAAGACAACGTAGCAGCTCAAACTGACAAACTGAGTATGAATTGGAATTGTGAATTTATAAGGATTTCTGCTTGTTTGTATTTTATTCACACCTTCCTCCTAGCATTTGTTTGGTACTTGTGTGAATATTGTCAGCCTGTAGTGTTTTGTAAACGTGGTAGTTCTCCTATGTTTTCAGTGCGTTTCCACTATCAACACTATAAACACTGCCAACTTTCTACAAGTGCTGTCAAGTACCATATTTTGTAATTACTGCAGTAATATTATGAGTGCTGTAATTGCACATACTGTATAGATGTGCTTTTCTGTCCTGTGTAGACACAAAATTGATATTTTCTGCGAGTTAAAATGGAATCTGGAGCACATCTGAATAATTGTTTTAGAATTGTTGGTTTTTTTCGCCTTTCAGCATAACGTGAGGTGTCTGCACAAGTAACGTTATACAAACTGGAGGATTTTTCAAGCCTCAAATATGTGTATCACATCTGAATATGGAGCTGTACTTAGGACACGTTGATGTGTTTGGGTGTGTTAATGGATGAAGGCTTTTTTAATACGGTTCAGTAATATTAAAGTCACTAAATATGTTTTTTGCAAGAAGCTGAACCTGAGATTTTGACTTCATAATCTTGTGTTTAGTAGCGTCTTTATCAGTCTCCATGTTGTTCTAGATGTCTTTTGTAGTGCCAACAGCTTTAGCTGTTTTAACACTGAAGCTGACTGTATCTACAACCATACATCTAATTGATAACCTGCTGTTTATGCAGCTCACTCCTGGGAATACACTGAGCAGAAAATTTCGGCTGAAATATTTTTGTTTCTGTGCCTCAGAGCTGCTAATTTCAAACTGCATTTTTTGAAAGATACGATTTGGAAAACGTATTTAGTCATAGTGTCTGATAAATTGTTTGAATTCACAGGTTTTTAAAGGTCATTTTCAGAAGTAAGTTAATGAGATATTTGTAATGAAATGTTCATTGTAATAAAAGTAAGTCAGAAGTGATACTGGGAGTAGAGGTACTGAGTGCTGGTTTTTAGGCTTACTGGTATGTGGGGAGCTTGACTCTGGTTAATATGCTCCTTTTTTGTTGTTTCAGGGATATTAGTGGGAGACAGAGCAGATTGAGGAGAAAGAGAGCATGATGCACTTTCCCCCTCTCCTGCAGTAACTAGCTAAATCTATAGAATACCTTCTAAATTGATCTTGCACTCATTTTTCAGGAGTGGCTAGCAACTGATCCTTCAAATGTAGATACATATTCCCTTGCTCCATGGGAATTCCTAAATGATGTAAAATCGATATATTAGTTTTATTCTATTTTATACATTTTTTTTCTTCTTTCTGAACTATTCTGTTCCATAATTTAGAGGAAGTGAACAAACCATGAAGTTACAGCAACATTCTTTTTTTTCTTTTTCTGAACCTGAACCAGAAGCAGCCAGGTGGAAGCATTTGAACTTAAGTCCCCATTAGCATTGCTTCTTTGGGGATGTCATGACTTGAAGGCATTGAATTGTGTTGACAGTGTTGATATCTGCATGGAATGAACCAGAGCAATTGGTTTATTTTCTGTGGGCCATCAAATAGTATTTAGCACATAGTCACTTTCTTGCTTTATATGATTGCATAGCATGTGGTCTTTGTAATTGAATTGAGTTGTATGCTGTTTGATGTATATGCAATATCTTTATTGAGTTAGGAATTCATATTACAGTGTCAATCTTTGAAACTTTGGCACCTTCTAACTGAAGTTTGTAATGTCCTTGTGTAGTCCGATAGCTGATTTTTTACATGATAAATGAAAAGTATCCTTCGTAAGATTGTAGTATTTGAAGTGTACACATGATGGCAGCAAATACTTAAATTGAGAAGGCTTGTTCCCGTTCTAGAAACAAGCAAGATATTGAATTTTCAAATACAAACTAGAATTTTCACAGATTATATTCTTGTTAAATTATTTATTAAAATACAGATTGAGATTTGTTAATGTACTGCTGCAGATTTTGAGGCTTTTTAATTCAAAAACTTTACTGTGGTTTCCACGTGGTTTAGCCGTAATGTTTTTATAATATGCTTTCTAGTTCTGATTTCCATCGGGGTAGTTTGCTACCCCAGTAGAGAAACGCAGCAGCAGCTAGCCCAGTAGTCTGCAGTGTTTAGCACGGCTACCTTTTGATAACCGTAACAGGGAAAAGGGCACTTAGAACACTCCGTTATCCCTCAAAATGTTGCCCTGGCACTTGTGGTTCCCTAAGGGTGAAGTTTGCTTTTCGGAAGCCAGTTTTTGTTTTTCTCTGTTGGAGAAATATGTCTGATCTCTCTGCAAAGAGATCTCATGTATTCTTCTTTCTCACTTCTTTTTTTAGAGTGCTGATCTCATTTTGTGATAATTTTTACTCAAATTAGCTTTCGTGATTGGATTTGTAGATGAGTCAAACCTGCAATGGAGAACCAGCCTGAGATAAACACCCTGCACGAGCCTCCGCGATATTTAAAAAATGACAAAAATATGCTAATCACATTGTAGGAATGTTATAAACTGTCAGCGTATGACTCCACATTTTTCAGCACATTCTGGCATGGTAGAAGTCCCTTTTTTTTGCAGTACCTTTCTGCTTTGGCTTCATCCAACTAACCTGGCAGCTGAGAAGAGTCATTACAAAACTCTGATCAGCCACCAGTAGAGTGGCCCCCAGTAGACTGTCCCCAGAGGAGATGGAGCCTCAGTGTGTAGACACAAAACTCTTTTTTTAAACTGTATTTTTTCATAAGGGATTTATTGAGTTCTAAAGTGATTATATTTTTGGAAGCATATAGTAATAGCCCCATATGCGTATTTGTTTTTCAGCAAAGGAAAAACTTTATTGTTAATAATGTCACATTTTAGATGCTGCTGCAAAGTATGTTAGTATTGCATGGTGCTCTTAAGAGTATGTTTTCTTTAAAAATGAAAATACGGTATAAAACTATATCTATTCCTACTTTCATTCCTGGACATGAGTGAAATATTTAAAGGGAATCTCTCTTTTTTCTTCCCTTCTGAAATGAATATGGTATGTGTCAGTCATCCGTCTTCATATTTTAGGCCAAAAAACTATAGTCTGCCACAGTTACAGAAGCTGTGGCTTGTAAGAATAGCACCTTGTGGACAGTATAGGTCGGCTTTAGGCTGTGGTACAAGCAGGTTGCTCTAAAATTAAGCATATTCTGGTTCATGGTGGAATGACTTGTTCTGTGTATGTACTTCATTTACAGTAGTTTAAATTTGATTTAATGCTTAGAATTAATTTCAATGTGTTTAGCAAATCACGACACTCAGTTGTTCTCTGGGCCTGTTGAATTTTTAAACTCAGTTGATTGTTCACAGTTAAGCACAGTAGTGGGCTTTTTAACATCCATTACAGTGAGTCATTGTAAGAATTTATTGAAGAGATTCGTGATGTGAAGAGTTTTAATTAAATAACAAACGTATATTGTGTCCTTAGTGGTTTACAAAGTGCCTAGCAATGTCGTTCTAGTTCATGGGCAATTCAGTACCATTGCTGTAAGTGAAAGGAGTTACGTTGTTAAGCATCATCATCCTATTAGTCAAGAAGGAAGTGAAAGTTGCTTTGTGAGTCATGTGAACTCTGATTTTCCTTTTTTTTTTCCTTTCTTTTTTTCCCTTCTATTGGTGAACCCGATTGTTGCGGAGTGCCTGTCTGCCAGCAGGTGCCACTCCTCAGCAGCAGACCGGTTTCCCAGGCTTGACCAGATAGACGGAAATAGTTGTGGTAGACCTTTGTGTTTAGAAACATTGATGGCAGTTTGCTGGGAACTGTTTTTGTTTTCTGTGATAAGAAAATGCTATATGCTATAAACGAATATTTATATTTTACAATAGAACTGCTTAAAGTTTTGTTTTCTGCTGATATGTTAAATGCCAGGGCTGGAAAAATGGCAGTACATAGACTAAGATGCCTTTGTTCTTTTGCGTAGAGCAGTGTTTTAGTTGGATAGAAGATGGCCCAGATATCTTGTAGAACTCAGGAAGTTTCATTATGGAAGTATTTTGGGTGGTGGAAAGGTATCTGCGTTGGGATTGCTGAAAAGGTGTAATGAGGAGGATGGCTTAGAAGCCCAAGTCTCAATGACTTGCAGTGGGACAAGTCCTCATAAAACCTTGAGGCATCTTGAAAAGGCAGGAAAACAATCTCGAAATTGCTGTCCTTCTAGTAAAAAGTATGTTGGACAAAATGATCAGCATTCCAAATTGCTGCAGCTTGTAATGCTGTTGGCTGGAGCAGGCCGAAGTCTGGAGGGGGTCTGTTAAATGCTTTGTAGTTTTCTTGCTGTTTCGTTTTGACTTTGCTAAATTAATATACATCCAACCTTCAAACTCTGTTATTGAACATATGCTTGGTTATGCTACTTCTTGTAAGATACTCTAGGGAGAACAAACTTGAGGAATTTTGTTGCTGTGTTGTCATTGATACTTGGAAGGTATTTCTTCTGTTAATAAAAATAAACAAATACAACAGAATATGAGGAATTCTTAATATAGTACTAAATTGGCAAATAGGAGACAGATTTGTATCTTGCTTAAGCAAGGAAAGTACTTTTTGTTGTATTCAGTACAGCACAGTTTTAGTGTTTTTATCTGAAGTACTCATAAGTATTGCTTATGAAATGAGAAAGGAAACTAGATACGTAAGGGAAGACATTGAAAATCGAAAAAATAAAATAGTGGAATTTTTAAACTGGAAGTAAGTTGAGACATTGTTACAATAGTAAAGAGGAAAATAGTAAGGATTAACAAGGAGCCCACCTATCTCTTGCTATTGATTACCTCACTAGAAAGCATGGAAAACTTGCTGTAGGTAAAGGTGAAGTTCCTTTCAGCTCTTTTACTGAGGTATGAAGGTAAAGTCATTCATGTATCAAAGTGTTTGGTTAAGAGAAAGGAGTCTGAATTTTGTAATTGAAAAGTTAAGCATTTACCTGTTTGCATTGAAGCTGACCTTTATATTAATGCTGCTTGATAACATGTTGCTAAATCCCGTCCCTTTCAGATGGTGTACTCTGTCACCTGGAGCCTTCATAGGCTGAGTGGTAAAGGTTTGGAAAAAATTACCCCAATACAAAAACTGCACATCGCAGAGAAGATTATAAGCCAAAGTTCTCACACCAAGCAGTGTGTGAAATAAGCATTTAACTTGGGAATATACCTCTTGTGCAGCATGGTGGGATCTGTTGGTTTGACTGGCTTCAGCACTGCCAGGCTAAATCTGTGTCTGTACTGCTGAATCAGATGTGTCTGGGGCTGCTTTGCAGCTGGCAGTGGAGCAGCCCGTGTCCATGCTGCTGCACTGTTACCCTCCAAAGCAGGGTGGCCACGTCCAAACTGCCTGCTGGGAGCAGTCCCCAGTTTGTGCCAGCTCACTGCCTGGGCTTGGGAGTTGTTTGGGAGAACCAGGGTGGATGGTTGATACACTTTGATACCTTCTCAAAGCATTCCCTGGCAGTGTTTTAAGTTGTTACTGCAGGTAAAGCTGACTCCTCTGCTGTCAAGTGCAAGTGGTGCTTTTTTTCTGGATTCTTTCTCTCTTGCATTATCAGAGTTTCATCAACTGTTAGATTTACCAAAGTTTCTCCAAATCAAAAGCCATCATCTCTCGAACCCATCTGCAAATTGGAGCTGTTCTAAGCAGCAAGTTCTGAACTCTCTAGTGCTGTTCTGTTGCTGGTCTGGTGAAATAAGACGAAATGCATGTCATGCAATTTCATTTATGGAATACAGCAGTTGTGAATGTTCTGCTCTGAATAGGTGGAAAATGTATTCCTGGAAGGAAAAGAAAGCAAAAAAACTTCCTTGCTGTCTTTACAGGATTGCCAGACCTGTGTGGTGTTACTCTGCATCCTAGATCTGAAAAATGTGATTTGAATCCTACCATTTCTTTAAAATGTAATTTATTTTTCCATTCAGTGAGAGTGTTCTCTGGTATTAACCCTTTCAGTGTCCTCTTGAGAACATGTTTCAACTGTCATTCATACTTGCTCCTTGCATTGATGAGGTAAGTAAGCACACTTTCTCATCATTCCCTTATACTGACCCATTTGTGTGGGTCATGGGCCAAGTTTAAACTCTCACAGGCCACAGCAGGTGAGACTGTGACATTGTGAAGTTCATTGTGCACAGTGCCTGTAAGAGGGTGTTGTATGGGTGAAGAGCTTGAAGCCTGAAGAAGCCTGGTTAAACTTGCTTGGGTAATGATGGGTGTAGAAGAACTCCCAAGTTCCCTGGAATAACGAGAGCTACTATCATCTCACACAATACCCCAAGGACAAGCAGACAAAAAATAGACTTTATTTCTCTTTGGGTAATGCCAGTTTGTAGAGTAGGGCATTTCTAATTTATGCTTGTTGTGGTAGAGCCTACTTTGGTAAACTGGTACCTTTAAGATGTTTTGCTTGTAAATTTTGATCAGGTATTTTTTGGGTGCAAAACTTATTACAATGATAAAAGACAGAAAATCATAATTTAAATCAGCATTCACAACTAAATGGTGCTGAAGTACAAGTGCTAACTGAGTACTCTGAAAGTATGTGATCACTGACACACATTGGTATCCTTTGTGGTTCATCTAATCATTTGTTTTTAATCCAAGAGTAGTAAGTCCTTAAGAATTGAAAATCATACCGTATTGGGTTGTGCCTAATAATTTGTTTAGCTTATATATAAATGTAACTATGTGTGATGTTGTTTACATTTCAACAATAGGTTTAGTATGCTTTAGTTTAGTTTATCTGATTTTAGATTGAGACGCAAGTCAGCCATATAAATTACATATGGCTGAAATGAGGGTTAATGTGCTAGGCAGTATGAAGTGTAACTGTGATGGAAAGACTTTTAGGGCAATTAGCAAGTGCTTGGAAACCAGTATTATACTGATGTGAATGCTGTCTACATAATTATTAATTTTTATTGTATTGTTTATAATGTATTGTTTGTTCCCTTGTACAAATATATACTTTTAAGTCACAGTAACAAGTATAGGTAGTAATAAATTAAGCATATGAGTTTGTGCAGATTTTTCTTCTGAAAATCGACTCCATAGTATCCAAAAGACTTTAGTTCTGATCTTTCATGGCATTACAATTTTAGGATGCATTAGCTAGATTGTTATCCAACAGTTCTTCACTTGAATTTGTTTAGTCTAGCAGAAAGCATGCAAAAGTGTGTAATGTACTTAATTGCAGTGTGAATGAGCACTTTGATTTTGTTTTATTTGGCTTTGTCTTTTTTTTTTTTCACCTTCAGATGTTCAGTTCTGTTTTGTGAGATGAAGTTCTCATGACTCCTTACACTATTTAGCATATTCCATTTGTTGATTAAAGCTTTTGGTACAGTGATGCATCTATCATTGGCAAGTTACCAAGTTACTTGCCAAAGGTTTACTTTTTCCCAAGTCACGGGACTTCTTTGTCTGTTTTCATTTGTGATTAAATTGCTTGTAGGCAGTGTTTTTGAGGGAAGGTAGGATCCTAAGGATGCTTCGAATAGGTGTGATAATTTTGACAGCAATTGTGGCAGAACTTTCTCAGGGAAATTCTCCACCCACCCACTGAAATAAAGCATTACTAAGCTGGGTTCTGCATCAGAAGATGTTTTTTCAAAGCTGTCATTTGTAAATCACTGCCCTAGTGGATATAGCAATCAGTTGAGTGAAGATGAGATTTGTTGTATTTTTCTTGTAAATAAATATGGTAGAATACAAATGATCCTGTTGCCCCCCCCCATTGGCGTACTGTCTTGTTTTCAGTGTTTTCCTTTGAAGAAATCAAAAATTAATCTTAAAACATTGTTTTGATATAGAGAAGATAGATAACTTACATTTTGTTCTGATTTTCTAGGGCAGCAGTCAATAGTAAAGGTTAGTCCTGCACTATAGTAACAGCAGGTGGATTTTATGATTGAGTTTACTGTGGTGCATGTTCCTGCAGGTCAGAGATCCACAGGGAGCTGGGGTGAGCTGGGAAGTGCAGTATGGCCAGCACACCAGGGCGGTGCCTGGCCATGGCCCCGAGACCAGCCCATGCAGATGCCTGCAATGTCTTGCCCATAGGGACAGTTTGGTGAGCTGCCCACAAGTGGGTTTTGGCATAAACAACTGTTTATTCTAGTCTACCCATCTTTTCTGTGATAGAAATGGGGCATGTGCTGGGATGGCAGAGGAACCCTTGCAACCTGATGCCTTTCTGTGCAGGGCCAGTGCGCAGAGCTGTGCCCTGCTGCATCTGTGTGCTGCACTCACCTGCTGCATCTTCATGATGCTGATGAGTGGGAGGAGTTTACACTACATCACTGAACAGATGTAGTGTTGACTTATCTAAGCTCTCCCGTGGACTGGTGGCTTCACAAATGCAAGGGGGTTGATGCTACTTGGAGGAGGAGGATGATGATTATTTTATTCCCTATTTAGCGAGCTTTTCTTTTTTTTTTCCAGAGGCACATGAAACATTCTGCAGGTCAGCAAAGCGTGCTAATATCCATCCCTCCTTTAGGACTGAAATAAACCCCTGCTCATGAAAACCTCATAATTTACCATCAGCATGGTTCAGGGGGAAGCATCCCTGGGTGTTAGGTGATGCAAATGTTATTCAAGATTATTCTGCTGTTGTCTTCAGGCAAATTATTTGAGAGTTTTTTCATGTTTACTGTCTTGGCCTAACGCTACAGTGAATCCTGTGCCAATTAAAAAGGAGAGTAGCTTAATTTGGGAGTTTACCTTAAATAAGTAGCTCTAAAAGCCATCTACAGAGCGGAGAGTGAGACAAGAAGTTATCCTGATTCTTACATAACTACTTGTGGGCAGATGTACACAAGACTTTCTTTTCCATATTTTTCTTGACCAGCAAGCAAAATTCATTAAAATGTATAAACACCTCAAAAATAGTTCAAATTTTTATTGTTCTTATAGCATTGCATTGTTTTAAACTAGTCCAGAGTAATTCTAAAGCCATGCAAATGTAAATTGAGATCATTCCTTAATGTTGAAAAGTCTTGAAACACAGATGAAACTTCTTGAATGATTGTAGTTTTCTCTAACTGACAGAAACCTTGAGGCAACCTGTTTATTCATGTCGTCAATGGGTGGGAAGCAGAGATTTTTCTAGAGCTTACTATATAATCAGTTTGAAAGCTCTTTGTGAGAAGAGAAAGGACTTGTTTCTCAGTACAGTATAAACAAACAGTGCAGCAGTTTGACATTGACACTAATGATAAAAGTATCATTGCGTTAGGGCGGAGAGCGCATCTGAGCGGATGCAGATGTACCATACCAAAATGATTAAATGATATCACTTAACTCAGAGCAGAGGTAGTTTATATAGGGGGTTTTTGACGCACCAGTAGAACTAATATACTACACTTGCCATTCTTGATACCTTTTCTCCAGGCAGACTGCTTCTGCTCCAAATGTTAATGCTTTACCTGTAGCTGAAGACCATAGTACTTGGCTGTGAAAGCACCTGGGATACTGACAGCCAGAGCACAGAGCTGAACCAGCTTGACTAATATTGACGTGGTGCATTTCTGTTTCTGAAAGGTTACCTTGATATTTTCCTGGCTCTGGTGTTTTCACATTATTTTTTTTTAGATGCTTTCCTTTAAATCATGGAGGTAAATTAACTTTTGTTCCAGTTAAACATGCATTTTTGCTTGGGACCAGAGAGCTTGTGGTTGCACAGAGAAAAAGGAGATGTTCTAGGTGGGTGAGAATTTTTAGGAATAAGTAGTCAGTCTGGATTTTTGTTGCAAAAGCCTAAATTTCTGTTAACTGAGTGTTCGTGTCAAAATGGAATATGTAGAACTCTAAGCTTCTTGACTTACTTGATTTCCATCCCTTATTACTGCCATACCCTGTTTTCCCTGTCATTTACTAATTCGAAGCAAGACCCCTTTAATAGTTAGAAAACCTCCTGCAACATCAGAAACAAAAAAGAAGGAGTGGAACAAGATTTAGGTGAGTTAATTGTGAAGTATTTGTTGCATAGAGAATGTAGGAGAATGTGTTCAGGCTTGAATTAGATATGTATTTTATCTCCCAAAGAACAGTACAGAATATTTTATGGAGCTTTCCAGAAGTGCTTTCAAATTAGCTGCTTCTACAGTACTTTACTGAATATTGAAAATTGTTCAGCAGATCAGTGAATTTTCCTTTTTCATTTTGTACTTAATCCCTCCAGTCTTTTGTGACAACCCAGCCCATATTTGCTCATTGTGACAGACGCTATCAAAATCCTCTTAAATGCCAGAGCCATTGGATAAAGGGATAAGGAGGGAGTGACTTGCAGGTGATTACAGAAGTTTCTGGCTCTTTCAGATTTTGGGGCTCTGATATAATCAGTAGAGATGCATGCTCCTCTATAGCGATTCTCGAACATACTGATAACACATTTGTTTTCTTCAGTTAACTTCTGTGGCTACTTCTGAAGTAGTTCAGAGATTGTCTAAAAATCTGCAAGTTAAAAACCCTTGGTAAGATACATAGATTTGTAGGCTTTAGAGTTTTTGACCTTAAGAAACTGCTAAAAAATCAGCACGATTTTAGAATTATGTTTAGAATGGGCACTTTTAATTTCTCTGGCCTTTTTTTATCTGCACTGTTGTATCAGAGGACTTTCTGGCTGCATATATGTTATATCACTATTTCTAGGAAAATAAAAGAGAGTAAGGAACTTTCTGTTGTAATTTTGAGATAAAACTAAAGAAGAAGGAAATGTTGTGATTTGTTCTATTGCTTGGAGAACATGGAAGACTTCTAAACAATTTTTATTATGAACTTAATTTGACAGAGGTACGGCTATGTGTATAAAAGCGTGGTCTAAAACTTGAATGTCATTTAGCATCTTTTGCTGTAGGAACAAGAACTTTAAAAATGTTCCCTGAGTCTAGCACAAAGGCTAGTAAATTAATCTTTTTTTGCCTTTTATTAAGTACTATGAACTACTATGAAGTTAATTGCAGTAATAAGCCTTCTTTTCATAGAGTGAGTTTACAAATATAAACCTGTATGTTGTTAGTTGTCTTAAGAAAAATGTCAGTTACATCAATATGCATTTATTTTCATAGAGATGCCCTATTGCAGCTATTTAAAAGCAAGAAGGACTGAATTGCAACCAAATGGTTGTGGTCAGATACGCTGAGTTATTTCTATAGAGCAGGACTTTCAAAAGTACCAGACTGAACATCATACTTGGGTAAGTAACACCCTTACTAAGAATTCACCTATGTTTGCCATTGGCAATAATTTTTATTTTTGAAACCATACAAGTCCACCTACTTTCTTCTGTTGATGGCCAGTCTCCTAGGTAGCACTATGAAGAGCAAATCTCAAAATGTTCATGCCATGTTGAAGAAGCAGGTAGAGAAACTTTAAAGACTCCTTGCTTGTCTGTTTTAAATGCTTCCACAAGCACCCAGGGAAGGCTTGTCTCTTTCCTCTGCTACTAGAGGGAACTTGGTGAGAGTAGCCAAGAAAATCAGCCTTCGACTCAGTATTTTCTGTTGCCAGATTTGCTTTGCCAAATTAGTATCCCATGTATTGTATTGGAACAGGGAACTTAGAATATATTCACTTAAAACTGGGCAACTTTCTGCCTGTTTGTTCTAAGGGATGGATCTGACTTTTACACTAATGACCTTCTAGTATGATGACCTTCTGGTATTAAATTTGTCCCATGACTTTTTACTAAATTCATTCAATCACATTGTTCTTCTACAGTTCCATTAAAGCAAAAAATTCAGTGCACCCTCAGCAGAAAGGTTATTTCTGGTGTCTGGGAAATCAATGCAAGATGCTTGTTAGCAGATTAATTTTTGTTTATACTTGAGGTTTTCTTTGTTCCTGTATTAGTTTAAGATTTTGGCTCTAATGAGCATATAGGAATGTGAGTAATGGAAAAATAATACTGAGTCTCTTTTGGATATATATGTACACTTGAAATGCTTCATTAGGTATAAATTGAGTAGAAGAACATGTGTGGAAAGTCTTTTCAAGTGTCATCATCTGGGATATATAATCTTTTGCATGTTCTTAGTATCTAGTAGTCTGGAAACTAATGTGGTTGTCTTGGAAACAGGCTTTATTTTCCTTTTGCAAATATCTAGATGTGAAATCATTGTCTTCCTTGAAAATCTGGAAGTAGTACTTCTGAAAGAAGTAACTGCAAATTTTAGATGCTTGTCCTCTATTTTAACAATTGATATGGGAGCCTATAAGTGGTGTTTGCATTGTCTGCTTTGATTATAGTTTTATGATTATGTTGCTAAAACAATGTTTAGGTTTTTTAAGGTAAAATGCCTGTACTTATTGTTGATATTTGTCTGGGAATTATACACAGTGAAGCACTTTGCCAAGATTTCCTAGCTTACTATTTAAATAGAAATGTAGCAGTATAAATGCATTGAGGAATTTAAGTTCCTAAAAATGAACTGATACTGTGGCGTCCAGTCTTTGCCCTTGCTCTGCTTTAAATCAAGAGCATGTGATAAAACCTTGAATATTCTGTGAGATTGTAGCATAATATTTGCCAGCCAAAACATCAGCAGTAGACAAAAGTGCACAGGACAGCTTTTTTGTTAGCTAAAGAGCTGCCATGCACAGCATAAAAGGTCAAAGCAAATAGAAACTGAGTCAAGAAATAACGATCTTTCAAACTGCTGAGGATTTATTACAATTTGTATGAAAATAAGAAATGATGTTCTTGAAAGAAGTTTAACTTTTCTGGTCTGTAGCTTATTTGTCCAGTCACAGCAGTCGTAGAGTTTGGTATTAGTGTAATTTCATTATAATTTTTACAGATGAAGGTCCAAGCTGAATAATCTTCCGTATTTTGTTCTTAAATTGTTAACTATGTTAAGTTCTAATGGGTTTTTTAATATATTTTTCTTCCAAGTATTTTTGTCTGCAGTACCAATTTAAAAGACTCTCAAATGCTGATACGTGCTTTAGAGAAGAATATATTTTTTTTATTCTTTCATAAAAAAGTGGCCCTTTTTTTTTTTTTTTTTTTTTTTTTTAGCTGGAGCTCATACTTTTACTGGTACAACCTGTCCAGGGGAAGAGAACCATGACAGGATCTTGTCGAGCTATTCAAACCCATTCGTGTGACCATCTCTTCCATTCTACCTCCCATCTCTTTCTCCTGCCCTGTTTCTTCTGCTGCATCTACATTTCAGATTGATCTCTCTTTTCAGAACTTAACTGGTCATGTTATTTTTTCCTTAAACGTTGTTCTCCCTTCAAGTATGCACCAATGTTTTTTCCTTTTTTCTTCCCTAGAACGAGCTCAAGCTTTCTATTTAAGGCCTGAGGTGAAGCTTCTTAACATTAGTGGGGAGGATCTTAAAGACTATGGTTGTTATCAGATGATGCAAAAAGCTTTTAGTGACCTAGATTTTGGCCCTGATGTACAATACTGATGTAAGTATTGTGCATCCAGAAAGAAATATAATCACAGCTTGTTTTTCCACAAATGACAGTAAAGTCATGCTGATGCACCATAATGCTGTTGTGCTCCATTTTGGACTTAATAGCATTTATATACGTTTACCTTAATGGTCAGGCCACAAACTTCCCACTTTCACCTCAAATTATGATCTCTTAAATCTTACGGCAAAAAGGACATTAAAATAACATGTTATTTAAGCTACAAACAAAGCTGAGTTAGTCCTTGAGCTTTTTTCACATTCCTCTAAATAAATGTAATTTCTTCCAGTTTAACAATATTAGTAAATTGTGTTCAGAAAAAGTAGTCCATTTTATACCTTCCTGATCAAATAATAATTCTCCATGCTGATTACTAAGTATTACATAATTGTGTTCCCTGGCTCCATTTCAGCTGAACAATTTTTCATTCTCTCCTCCCAAACTGCATACAAGCAAACAAAAAGCCCTGAACCCTTACGGTAACAATTCTATGTAGTTACGGTATGTGCATCATTGTGTTACTGTGATTGCTGCCCTGAAATTTGGTCGATAATCACATATTCTAGCGTCCTTCCTGAATCTCCTGGGAAAGCAGGATATTGTTAAAGTTCTCGTGGCTTTTCCTTTCAGATTAACTTTTAGAAAAGTTTGAAGTTTTCTGTTTGTTACCGTATTTTCTGATCCAGTGACTTTGTCCTGGAGAAATTTGTTTTACCTCTGAGCTTTATACTTAGAGATGGTGACACGGTCTTTCATCCTCAGAAATTAGCATAGACATAATTCAAAGTTTTCTAAGGATAAAAAGGAACTATATATATATATATTTTTTTTTTCTTTTTGTGTCATGGGTTTCACTTCAAGATGTTGCTGAGTCTGATTTCAGCAGTGTTCACAAAGATAAAACAAACTCCAGGGGAGAGATTATAGATTCATTCAAGGAGAAATAGTATTTTTGTTGCCTTTTGTAATTAAAAAAACACAAAACAAAGCAACTAATGAACACTTTCCTTTTACCATAAGAAAGGAAAGAAGTTGATTGAAGCCAGCCATCTACAGCCAGCCAGAGAAAGATGTAGTTGCTTTTGCAGTGATGAGACCCACATCTCTGGAGGACAGTGTATCCAGTCATCACATCATGTTTAAAGACAGAAGTTTCTCTCTCCGACACTCAGCGCAAAGACAAGCTACATCTCTAGCTTCACTTAGACACGTAACATTTAGATGTAGACAATCCCATTGCCAGTAGACTATTCCCTTGGCTTGGAATTGCCTCTACAGATCTTTCCATCTAATAATGAACAATAAGATGTACAAAATAGCTTATCCAAGCTGCTCTTCACACAGCTTGTTTTTAGAGCTTCTCATTAATTACAATTGTGCATACTTATCAGAAAAAGGAAGATTTTATTTCACCTGCATTGTTTTTGTTTGGGGGTAGGAGATGTATCCTGTAGTGAGATGGGTTCTCCACACTTATGGTGTTGAAGGGTACTTGAGGAACCAGTTTGGCCTATGTCAAACCGTGTCATTTTTGTACCTTTTGCATTTTGCAACTGTGATTAAACGAACTCAGTGTGCTGCTCTGCTCTTCCTTTTTTATTTCCCTTTCTTGAGTGCCACTGTAGTGGCTGCCTCAGCAGAGGGGCAGAGACAGTGGTTGTGAGTTACCAACTCTGATTTAGCCCTGTTCTGGATTTTTTTTTCCCTTTGGGGATTCTCAAAGTGCCCTACTCAAGAGGTGGTGATGCACAGAGGAGGAAGAACTGGGATCTCATCCTGGGAGGAACGCAGTTTGCACTGTTGCTGGATTAGTAAAAATGCTTTAAAAATTTTATTTTTGTTCTTTCACATAATCTGAAGTTTTCAAAAATTTGTATGAAAATGTGCTTTCCTTTAATTCCAGAGAAGAGTGGTTTGGTTTTTGTTTTTGTTTTAATAGAGTGAGTAATGTTTTAGCTTTAATAAAAATGAAGTACTCATTCAGATCCTCGTTTCGATTCTTACTTATATGTCCTTAAAGTTTCAACTTAGTGTTGTTATGACTGGTCATATAAACTACTCAGTCTGTTTTTTAAGTGTTTGTGTTTTTATACATAGCAAACCTCTGAATAAAATGTACCTATTTAATATGTTACATCCTGACTTCTGCTTAACTGAACCCTTCTGTTATTCACAGGAAATATCAAGGATGGCTGAAATTTGAAATGTAACAGAATGGCAGATTTTTTTGTTTGTTTGTTTAAAGCATCTTATTCTTTATGTCCAAGAGTTGTCAGAAGGTGGTAAACAGCTCTCAGAACAGCAGCATTTATAACCAAATTGCTCTCATGAAATACAGGTAAATTATTCAATGGAAGATCTAATTAAATCTGTAGCTTATAGCATAGCCACTGGTATCCTGTCCATTAGCAACTCTGGTGCTTCACTAAGCCAAAAAACTTGAGTTTACAGTGTGTTTATTTTAAGTGACAGAGGTTTGTGTGTGAGTGCAAAGAGGATTAGAATATTATTTAAGGGATACCTCAAGATAAGCAGTGGTGAACACAGGACTTGAAGAGCATTTGCTTGCTTTACCTCTGTTGTTGCAGCCTTTGCTGGTTCAGCACCGTCTCAGGCTTCTGACTTTGCAGCTATGGGTACCTTAGCCCAAATCACCCTGTTGAAAGGCTGTTCCAAGGCTTTCTTTAATGTGTGTGCGCTGGGAAAATCTTCCTGTTTTTTTAACCAGAAGGCTTAGTGTTACTTTGCACAACTCAGCCTCTCTTAGTAGATATTAAACATTTTGATAATGTCTATGCTGTGACATTGGTAACGAAAGAGATGCTAGAAAAGAAAACCCGAGGAAAAACATCTTCTATCACAAATAAGCTTGTAACTATTTTTTTTTTTTCTTGAATATGCCTGTTAAATTTACAGCTTAACCCTATTTTTATGATCAACTAGTTTGTAATGCTTTATTTACCTGGAGCACATGCTGTTCTAGAGGCCTTACTGTTGCCTCAGGACGCGAGCGTTGTCTGCTGCACCAGAGCTCGAGTATCTATGAATGAAACATTTGGCACCTTATCTTTTGGATGTTAGTGTTTTCCAGGATTACATGTAAAGTCTTACAGCATTTTCAGAAAGAGAATAATGTCTGAGAGTGCTCACACTGTAGTCCGTAATTTTTTTTTCTTGCAAAATCACTGAGCAGTAATCCTACATCCTTCAGGCTTTTGGCAGGAGCACTGTTAAGCCAGTGCTGAACGTTCGTGCAAGTTCCTCTTGTTGAGTTGTCTCTGGTTTGCTGTCACACATGTGATGGATGCTCAGGTGATTTAAATGCCAGAAGAGAAAGTTATTTTTTTCACCTTCTATCAAGACAGCTGGACATCTTTATTCCCCAGAGGTCCTCTGCTGTGCTGGCTACCTCAGAGTGAAATTCCCATCTTCATTTGGTTGCCCTTTTCCTAGCACTTACTGTTTTAATTTTCCACATAAGAAACCGATAATGCCAGCTATATGTCATTACCTGGTATCATTCAAACACCATTTGATGGGTATTTTCAAAAGCAGGGGGAAGGCTTACTCATCACTCTCTATAGTATAGTGCCATTTTTTTAGGTGATCATGGTGTGTCCTTTACAAAAACAAAGGTGGCTTGAAATTGTCTGATAATATGTCGTTCCTGTTAGAGGATGTGTGACTTCATGTAACTGTTTATTCAGATTGGGTAACTCACATTTAACTTTAACTGTATTTCATGCATTTTTAAAAATATTTATGGACTATTTTAAGTGATATTATGGGGTGAAGTGTAAGTGGTTATGGCTTAACATGTATGTAAGTGTATGAAAATATCTACTAAAATTTTCCTGGGTTTGTTATTTCCGATTATACTTGCAGCTTCAGGTAGAATATGTATGAAGATGCTCTGGAATTTCATGAGGTGTATCTCCCATTTAAAAATCAGTTCTATAAAGATTTTGTCTTTTGCTCATACTCAGTTTAACAAACAAAAGTTTTGTATTAACAGTTTTGTAAATCAGTTGCAGAATTCTGTCTGAACATGCATTAAAAAATTCATTCAACATATCTCTGCACAATAATAAGAACAGGTTGTTCCTTGCAGTGCTGTTGGTTCACAGCTGTTTATTCATGCTACTGTCCTAGCAGCATGTGTTTGATTTTGCTTCTGGTAGCAGCAGCAAAATTCAAAATGCTGCAATTTTAAGTTAACTTCCAAGGAGCGATGAGGATGTCCTGTCAGGCCATGCTTGGGGTTTTGATGTCATCCTGAGAAAAATAAACTTAAACTTGATAGCATTTTTCAGTGCCTGACTGTGCCCTGTTTGTTTAGCATGTCTCAGAGTAGTGCTTTCTCATCTGGCACCAGTAATGTTGTTTATCAGTGTTATCATTAATTTGACTGCAAGTGGAGATAGTCTTTTTGGAGTGGATAAATACATTGGCTTTATACTTTAACTGCTTAAGGGATACTAAATTTTAGACCTTTTATTAAGAGAAAATCTGGCAAGAAAGTTAATTGTACAGGTATCTACGGTAACAGGCATTTCTGTCCTTAATTCTTCTATCTAAATTAATCTTACAGAGATTTTTTTTTAGTGATTGTCTAAAATGTAGTATTGTACTTGTTGAGGAGGATGCCAAAGAAAACAGAAATTATGATTACTATTCTTCCCAGTGAAAATGGGCAAATAGACTCTTAACCCATTTAATCTTATGATTAAATCATAAATGTCTGTCAGCATTTTGTATTCACATATGAGACAAATGTCTGTCAGCATGCACTGGATCACATAGGAGACTATACATCTGGCAGCCAGGGAGTGGGGCTTTTGGTTGTGTGGTTTTGCTTTTATTTTTGTATTTAATCCTTTTTCAACTTTGAAAACACGAAGGTTGACACCCTTTTTGTAATGTGTGGTATTTTAAAATCTCAAATGTCACCCATCCCATTGCCCTTTTGATGAATTTGTGCATTCTGTGAATGCAGAGGAAAACTGTATTGCTTCAGATGGTGAATTTAAATACAAACTCGCATGGTTATTGATTGCAGCAAATACCCTCTGTGTTTTTGTAGAAATCACTTGAAGGTTCAAGTATTTAATCATGTCATAGGATTTTAAGATACCCTAATGTCAGCTTGCATGCTTGCCCGTGTGATCTGTGGGCAGAACCAGGATCTCTAAGGAGTGCATCAGAGCATTCAGGTGAGGCATCTGCCTCTGCATTGCTGATACAGAGAGTTTTGGGGTGTCTCTGTGGTTGCATATACTGCTAGCAATGCAGGGACCTGGCCAGTCTGCACATTGGACTGTTACCCTCCTTTAAGACTGGGATGGATACTGGGAGGAGTAGGACTCAGAGGGTGTCTGTGATATGGATGGCCAGCATGCCGGGATTGAATACTGGATAAATCAGCTGTCTTTTGATGGTAAATGGTCAGGAGAGGTTGTCTTGAATTGGATTTGATTCTAATCCTCATTGTTTCTGGTGTCAGTCATATACAGGGGGCAAAGGCTTTTACCATTCAACTGGTGGTTTGGATTTTGTTTGGGGTTTTTTTTCATGTAGGTGCCCAGAAGGTATACAACTGGTGCAGGCAGAGCACCACTGCTGTAAGAGCTGCTTACAGAGAAACAACCAACCGACCTAAAACCCAAGATGCAGAGGTTGTCCCTGACTGACTTGCAACACTTGACCATCCGTGCAAGGGAGGAGAGCCCCTGTGTGCCTCTGCCATCCTTGTGTATGCTGAGCTTGTCTCTGTCAGGGTTAGGTTTACCTGCCTTCCATTTCGTTTCTCCTTGCTCTGGTTCTGTAAGCGAACTGTACAGTGTGAACTGTAATTGGAATAAGATGCCCTTGGAAAATCTGACACATTACAGAAAAATTGTGTCATGATTGACAGAGAGGTTTTGTTATATTCAGAAGGTGTAGTTATATGTGAAATAAAATGAGAGGCGGAAGCAAAGTGATTTTCCTTGTTTGGGAAAGCTAAGCAAGAGTTTGTTTCAGTTCTGCTGGTAGGGAAGATGACATTAGGAAATAGCTAAATTCTGTATCTATTAAGTTCTAACGAAAACTACAGTATACACAAACATGCTGCTCCTCCTTACTGCCTGAGAGAGACTGTTATCATCATATTTTGTGACCAAAGGTATATTATTGAAAGAACAAATGTTGGCTTCCCCCTCCTCCCCCCCTCCCCATTATGCTTTTAAACCTATTACTGAACTTTGGAGTTCAACATATTAAAGTTCATCTGCAGTTAGCAAAATGGCACATTTTCTCTATAGAAGCCGAATCTTAAATTATGGAAATATGCAGCAGCAAATTATGTAGTACCTTTCTACAAATCACTGACGACATAATAGTATGAATTTCTGAGGAAACAGTAATGTGTTAAACCAAGCTTTCTTTGTTCCTCGTGTGGCATTACAGGCAGAGAAGATGAGATAACGCCATATAGTTGATCTTTTTCCAGTGCTTTTGTAAAGGCTGAAATGTATTATCTTTGGTGTATCACTGCCTTTTGGTAAAATGAGGTAAGAAAGTTGTTTTCTGTTTTCTCTCATAAGCCAACCAAAGCCCAGCATGTTTTTGGGGTCCAATTTTGAATTTTTGTTCATATTACAAATCGATGTGACATGGCAACTATTGAGGCTTTCTGGCATGTACAAAACATTTGTTCAGCTGAAAAATAAGTGGCGGAAAAAGAGCCAGCGGTGACATGTCCAGATGGGAGCACATTGGAGTGCTGCGAAGCAAAACACCTGGCATCAAGAAATGGGGAAATACAGTTGATGACTGTGTGCCTGGATGCAGGGCATCCATGTGAGTGGGCATTGCAGCTTTGTTGAGGACCACCACTTCTGAGATCTGGATTCTTTAAAGCTGATGCTTTGTGAAATGTGATGCTTTGATGTTAGATTAAAAAAAATAAATATTGCAGACTCTTTGCAAGGAATTAATCTGATATTTTTTGAAAAGATGGTCTTCTAGCCAACAAAGTTTGTAAATTCATAACCGGTCTTTCACTGGACTTCAGTTATTTCCAGGTACCATAGCCCATGCCTGCAGCAGTAGCCCCAGGCTGCTCCGAGGGGGTTCATCATTATCAGTGGGGAGGACTTTTTTCCTGCTGTGGAACCTGCACTGGTAGGACATTGCATGGAGGGGTTCTTAGGGTTTGTACATTTGGTCAGGTCTCTTGATAAGACATGGAGAGTTTCACATTGCTGGCTTTCAGTATTGTTCCTGAATTACACACTGCGAATATTGTTGTTTGGTATAATGAGAGTTTCTTTTTTTGAAGTCCAGAATCAATAATGGCTGGATTTTTCTGTGCAGAAATTTGAAGATAGAATGAGGTGGAATAGTTGATGTGTAATGTGTTGGTGTGTTGCTGGTCTGCTGATAGCTTCAGCATTTGTCCATCTGCCTTGATAAGAAATTCTGTAGGTCATGAAGTTGAGGACTTTTTAGCCTATTATAATTTTTTACCTTGTTACTGTTGGTTGTTTAGGTATCAGGAAAAAACTGCATTTAGTTACTTCTAAACCCTGGACCAGATCTGCCATAAGGTCATACCACTGAGGTGTAGGATTGCTGCAGGGATTAACTGTGGTGTCACTGTTCCTGAATGCATGTGATGTGGGGAGGATCCTCAGTATTATGAAACTGTTGTTATTTTTCATATGAGGTAACTTTAACACAACATTCTGCCACAATAGATCTGTCTATTAGAAATGAGGAATCATTTTAGTTCAGAATCTGTATTAATAAAAATTGATGTTTGTTTGTCCTGGTTTGGTTTATCTATTTTCTTCAAATAGCCATGAATTAAGCTTTGCAGCAGGACTGGTAAGATCCTCCTGACTTTAATGAGGCTGGATGTGGTCCATAAACAATGTAGTATATTTATGTTAGTAAATGTTGTTTTGAGATATATCACATACGTATGAATAACATTCTCCCTTCTCACCCACTTCTCTGGAATTACTAGACAGACAACTGAAGTCATGGCTTTAGTAACTTTGCTTATAATTGGATTAACAATTCAGTATGCAATAATGAAGCTTCTTTTAGCTGAAAATTGGAGATAAAAATAATGCTTGTATCTCACTGCTATAATTGTGTGCTTTTGAATACTCATGATATATGATTCTTTATTTAAGAAACAGTGTTACCATGTAACACAGTCATCACTGTTAGAGTATAGGGGGTTTTTTTAGTTCAGTTTCTTACACTATATTCAGAGTTGTGCTTGAAACTTTAAGGGTGCTTTAAAGGATAGCTTACTAAAGTAGGATAGAAGCCTGTATTTTTTTCCAGTATTTGAAGTTCATTTCTTAATTGTGAAGTTTGTTTTTAAATTTCTCTTGAGAAAAATGAAAGTTTAGGCTCCCTTCCAGCCCAGTGCTTAAATATGTGATTAACTTTTGAACAACTGACTAGGGTCACTGACTTCAGTGAGTACACGCACCAAGAGGCTTTTGGCAGATTCACTCAGTACAACTTCGAGAGCTGCTGCATTGCTGGGCTGGTGCTGGGCAGAGGGACCTGGGGAGCGCACAGGATCAGTGCTGATGGGGTTTGAACACAGCAGTGTCGCTGTTTGCTGAATTAAATTTGCAGAACCACTGTACTTGCAGACCCTCAAATGTAATTTAGGAAAGTCATAAAGCTCAAAGATTGCTCCAAAGCATTCAGAAGGCAATTTTCCAACTATGCCCACATTACTGGTGTGACCTGTTGGCCTCTTGCATTTCTGCCCTTAAGGAAGTTTTGCTTTTATAACGGTCCTAAGTCTGATATTGGCGTAATAGATACTGACCATTTTGTCTATCCACTGACATAGAATCATAGAATCAAATAGGTTGGAAAAGACCTTTAAGATTACACATAAATGCTGTTATTTAAGTAAACATATTCCAAACACTTTCTGTTACAACAGAATTGAAAGTAAGTCTGAACAAACTTACTTATGTTCAAAACAGCACAGAACGAGCACACAATATGGAGGTATCTGTCATTGAAGCCCCTGCTTATTCTCCCCTAGCTTTTAATTTTGCCAACTAATTTCCCAAAACTGACATAATGACCCAAGTCTCTCAGTTGCTGAGTTCCTACTGCCTTTGGAGCAGCCCAGGGCGCGGGTGCAAATGACCTTATCAGTTCCCTGAAATGCAGAGAGTGGTTAGGCAGAAAGTCTTTAGGACATTTGTCTAATTATAGATTGCTTTTTCTAATACATTTCTTCAAGAATAATACTTTCCAGATGTATCAGTTTACAAAGTGAATCCTGTTGATATCCTGCTAGATAGAAAATGTGTATTTTCATAGTTATAACTACATAAATATATTTGATCTAGAATTGTTTTGTTTTCAGTAGTACATATGACAATTAATCTGTACTTATATGATACGCATTTTAACCTAGATACAGAAAATTGACTATAGATACTAGAAATACCTTAGTAACTTTTCTTTCTTATAAAAAGTGTAGTTTTTTGTAGGTCGATGTTGATTAACAGACTGTTGTAGAAGGTTGAGCAAGAGTATGTTACTATGACATAATGGTATTAAGAACATCATTGACCTGACTCCTGCATTTGTTGTTTTTGTGACCTTTGTATTCCTTCCTCATTAGAACTATGCAGCAATGATACAGCAACAAATTAATGAGGGCAAACAAAACTTGAGAGAAAAGACTGTATATGGAGTCCAGCTCACAGAAGAAAAACTTAATGACTTCCGTGATGAACAGATTGGGCAGCTGAAGGAACTGATGGATGAAGCTACCAAACCTCATAAAAGAGTCACTGTTTCTAAAGACTCAGAACACAAAACCTGAAGGGTTTTAAAAATTGTTTTAATGCATATGGAAGCATTTTGAAACTTCTTTTCCAGTTCAACTTGAATGTGATTTCTGTGGAATAATGGGCGCTGCTACTGCCATGACTTGTCTGAAACAGATGTGTCTGGCTATTTAGCTTTCTGTGCGAGAATAAATGTTAAAATGGAATAATCACAACAATTTTATGTTAATTGCAATTTTTTTTCTCCTAATGGAAGGTGGAGACTTGAAGAATTCGGTGAAAGTAAATTGACATATTTGAAATAGAAAGGTTTGTTTGTTTGTTTATTTAGCACCCACAGGGTAAAACATCTTGCTATTTGCATATTGTCCTCTGCCTTAATGGAAAAGATGCAATTAGCATTTGTTTTCTGATGTGGATTAAGTAGACAAAGAACAAAGGTATGGTACTAGAGTGGCTTTGTTTTGATGGAAAGAAATGAGCTGTATTAGAAAAACATACAGCTGTTGCAATTGAAAGTTGGTTTTCTTTTTGAGCTTTATTGTGAAATGTGCTTTAAAATAAAAGATGTACATGATTATTAAATTCAGCTTGAAGGAACCACTGGCTAATGAAGAAAATTATGCATTTTTTTCATAGCTAAACTCAGGTTATTGTTAGTACCTGAAATTTTTAAAAACCATTCATGATAGTAAGAATTCAAAGGATCTTCAAAAGCTCGCTATCCCATATTATTCAGTGTTTTGTGTAGACCAGACTTTGTAAACTCCTCAGTCATGGAAATTTTCCTGTTGATTAGTAATTTATTAGTAGTAGGTTAAGTCTTCATCAGGACAATGCATGCGTATTGTAATACACTATATCAGGATAAAAAAAGTTCTGCTCTTCTAACTGTTAAGAAAAAACCCACCCCTTTCTGTGCGAAAGACAGCTTTCATTTTGTATTCCAAACTGAGCTTTGTATTATTAGTTCTGTTCTATTTCTGGACCTTTCCCTGTCTGTTACCCACAGCATGTTGAAGACAACATAATTTCTTTCCTCTTGGGGGATAACAGCTTTGACACGTAAGCATATTTCCATCTGTCTAATGTAAGAACATGCCGTTTGCCAAGGCTGCACTCCTGGATCCTAACAGGGTGCAAACTGGGGAGCAGCCTGCTTCTCTCTTCCTTGCCTCTTTTCCCAATTCTTTGCTAGGATTTTAGGTTGCAGCTTGCTCATGTCTATTAAAAGTACAACTGCAAGATTCCTGCGTAAGGAACTCTTACGATTGCTTTGCTACATCTTCCTCTGGCAGCTCCAAACTCTTGTTTTTGCTTTGGAACATCCTTTAACCTCCAGAGCTTAATCCAAACAGGGTCAAAGGGCAGAGATGATAGCCAGACTTCAGAGTTGAGGGTCACAAGTCCTGGTTCCTGGAGCTTCGAGGGCATGGTTGGAGAGAATAGCAGCTGCCTTCTGGCCTGCTACGTACTGACGTCTTGCCCCAGCTTTAAAGTGGGAAGTGGATGGGGTGTGCATGCGGGAAGCTTGAAAATTTCTCTGATACTGCCATTCACACATACCAAAAGCTTTTTTTCTTTTTAAACTTCAAAGTCTGTAAAAATCTAATCCAACTCCAGAGTTTAGGGCATGTATTGTGTTGCACTTCCATCAAATGTACAGTAACCAGTAATTTGCATCACTGCTCAGTTTTAATACAAAAAGCAATGCTTGGGTGTTGATAACAGAGTTTGTTTCTACTCCCCAATTGCTAGTACACATGTGCCTGCTTTCCAGTCAATATCCAAGTTGCTTCAAATTTATTTCAAATACTGCAATTTTGAGCAGTTATTTTTATCAACACATTTAATGAAACTTCTTAGTTCAATGCAGCTAGCTAGAATACTTGATTTGCATCTGCCTACTCATTTATGTACCTAGCTAATGCACATATCTAGAGACTAAATTAATTTATAGTGAAAAATTTCTGCTTGGTTTGAAAAATTTAAGTTTATAATGAGACCTCAAGTGAGTTGGAGGTGAAGGTAAACATCTTTACATCCACAGTCCCTTTTCTAGTAAATCCAACAACTTTTTCCTTTCATTCCCAATGCTAGCTCATATTTTGTACAATGTTTGCATTCTTGTTTAAAACAACTCTTACAAAAGCCAAGTTTCCACAATAGGAATGAAACATCTGTGAAGATTGCTGGCTTTAACGCAGCCAGTGCTAATAGTAAAGCATGCTCCGACCTGAGCAGAGCTTATGGGTGGCCCCACAGAAGCATTGCAACCACCAACACTATGCATTAGTGAAATTCTTTGATTTACAAGTGTGGTTAATGACAGTTTAGTTGAAGAAGACAATGGCCTTCTCGTCTTGTCCACAGAAAGGTAGAGTGACAAAGATGCTTTCTCTTTAATTTAATTTTTCTAAGGTATAAGATACTTTTTATGGGGAACTTCACACAGGGTTTGGTGGATAATGAGCACAGGAAAGCATCCATCAAAACTACTTCAAAACTACAAGCAGTGTGCTATTTCAAATAGCAAAAGAATTACTTAGAAAAAAGATAGTCATCACCCTATAATGAAAAATAGCTATGATTCCTTTAGAAATGAGTACAAAGTTTAAAACTCTGTGTGTTGGAATGGATTGCTGTTGTACAACTGAACACTTGAAAAGCTCCTACCACTCTTAAAAGACCTCTCCCCATTCATCTTATCCAATAAGAAAAGATACTTTGTGTTTTGTTCATCTTAAATCCTTTTGGCTCTGCTAGAACTGAAAGAATGATAAAATTCACTGGTTAATTTGGCTAAACATTATCTGTAGTAACACTTCCTGTGGTTGCTTGGCAGCTGGTTGTTTCCCTTTTTGGGTGCTGTAGAGAGGCAGTAAGGAGCTGTGGCCCAATTCAGATGGTCACAGTCCATGTTTCCTACTCACGGAAGGATTTCCTCCTAGTACATCCCTCTACTACTCGAGTACAGGTTAACAATACTGTGTTGTCATCAGTGAAGTCAACACTGGAGAGGGACTCTTCATTAGGGACTGCAGTGATAGGACAAGGGGTAACGGGTTCAAACTTAAACAGGGGAAGTTCAGGTTAGACATAAGGAAGAAGTTCTTTACTGTGAGGGTGGTGAGGCACTGGAACAGGTTGCCCAAGGAAGTTGTGAATCTTCCATCCCTGGCAGTGTTCAAGGTTGGGTTGCATGGAGCCTTGAGTGACATGATTTAGTGTGTGGTGTTCCTGCCCATGGCAGGGGCATTGGAACTAGGTGATCTTTCCTTTCCAAAAGGTCCTTTCCAACCCTAACTATTCTATGATTTTAAGTCACCTTTGATAATGATCTGGTCCGGTAAAAGAACCTTTCAGAGCTGAAGAAAATATCCTGTTAATCAAAGACCGAGTTAGAACTGATTTGAGAATCTGTATTTCATTCTATTTAATTTTATAATGTGAATACATGCTACTGGGTGGTGGGAAGATGGAAGTGAGGTAAATATGCTGTTTCTCATCTGCCCTTTTCAAGCCCCTGTCACGCATCCCGGTGCCCAGGAAAGCTTTTCAGGTCTCGGCCTGTGCTACTCACTCTAGTAGCCTGCTTTTAAAACTCCACAATAAGCAAGTAAGTTAGGAAATGGTTTAACCTCTTACCACTTACCCAAGCTTCTGGTGAGACTATAGGATTGGAATTGTAAAGCTGAGGAAGGAAAACACTTTTCATTGTTGCTATGGAGACTGGAGTTTATGTTGCAATGACTTGTTCTGTTTCCTACCTCCTTGTTAAAAAAAAAAGAGTCCAAAAAAGCCTGGCCAAAAAAACCCAAAAAAACCAGGAACACAAAAAAATCACTGACAAAACCTCTGGTACATGAGATTACAATTTGAGTGACCTCTCTGCAGTATCAAAAGGAAAAAGAAAGATAACTGGAACAGAGGGAAAAAGTCTGTGTCAAGACAGTCTGTTCTTGCAGAGAAGGAACTAGGAAGAGGCCAGAGAAGGAACTAGGGCCATAGTGGACACAAGGTCCTTTGGTGGATCCAGTGTTCCCATCCAGAGGCACTGCTCCAGCCCCTCAGCTCATGAACTCTGATCACGATCAGATGCTCAGAGGGCAGCATGACACATTGCAGCAAAAAAAACTTACCCACATTTTCTCTAAATTTTATGTCTTTGGACAACTGGGATATGGATTACCTTCTCCTAAGTGGCTATGGATGAGGTCTTCTCTTGCTAGTCCACTACCTGAGGCAAAATCTGCTGCAGGAAGTGCATGGCAGTGTAGTAAGCACTAACACGTACCTGTTCCTTGTGATCAATATGGAGTCTGTACACTGCTCTGTTGCAGATCAAAGCACGAAGTGTGTCTGACCACATTGCTACAATAAATAGATCAGTGCAGTATTTGCTTAGGCATAGTTTTGAAAGCAGCTCTGAAACTTCAAAAAATGACCCATCTTAAGCATAATAGATAGCCTTTTAAAAAGAATACCATATCCATACCAAAATGTGTGACTGCCATATGAAAGCTATTTTGATGTCGCAGGACTTAAACCCTGAATGGAAGCACAAAGCGTCTCTAACACAGTGGTCAACAGGTTTCAGAGCATCATGGAGAAATATCCCTTTTGGTTTATGAGCACTGAAGTCATGTGCTGAAGGAGCAAAGACAGTGGTCACGTGGCCGCATCAGTAACTTTTCAGATCCATCAGCAGCCTCTTCTGGTTGTCATTATTCAGGACATAGCTGAATGCCTGTGCTTTCCCACAGTGATGTGTGTGTTGGTCCAGAAACAGCAGCCCACCAAGTGGAGATGCTCCAGGACTAGTAAATCAGATGGAATTAGCTTCTCCATTTTATCTTCTTTTTCTTTGTTCACATTAGCTCTGCAAAGCCACAGCTGGCTCCCAAAGCAAGAGGTGCCCTCATGGCTATTTGTAAACATCTACTATAGCCTTCATGCATTAAGAACAGCCAGGCTGAGTGTGTATGGACTTTGTGCTGACTGGCAGTGATTTAAAGACTAGTTAATGCCTTTCAGAATCAAAAAAAGCAAACAAGTGAGATGCCAGGGGGCATGTTATAGGAATTTACTAGTTTGATCCCTAATCCTGAACTGTGGTAGGGATTTTTACTAGATATCACAGTAGAAGCTCACTAAAAGCTATACCAACAAAGCAAGCAAAGAACATCAACCTCGAACACCAAGGGGGTGCTTGGAGTTAGAGGCAATCCTGTAAAAGCTATTTAGATGTTATTGGTATCCTATGATGTGAATAGTTATTTTGAAACCAATATTCAGCAAGTTTATAGGCCAAAATATAATTCCGCTTGTCTCAAAAATTGGATGAGCTCTAAAAATCCGTGTAAAATTCAATCTCAAAGGAACGGAGAGTAAAACAGCTCCTGAGAAAACATCTAGAGAACTGGAAGGGGGGTCTGTGTGGGGAGATGTGCAGGAGGTCCTTCAAACCCCAGAGTGTCTTCAAATGCCAAGTGCAAGTTAAGAAATGGATACTACCTTGAAGTTAGTTGTTCTTGCCTGTCGCTGTGAGGCACGGTGCTTTTCCTCTATGGTGTGATCCAGGCAGAGCAGGTCACACATGGGCTGGAGCTGCTGTCTCTTATGCGACAAACCACTGTAGCTCACAGGTGACCAGGGAGTCGAAGGGGCTTCTGAGAACAAATCCCAGACTTTGCAGGACAAAGCCTGTCCTGCTAACTTTCCGTGAATTGTGACAGCTAAGCTGTGGCATGAATTTCCAGGTAAGAAACTTCATCTTGACCCAGCTTCTTTTCTTGGTTATTCCTATCAAGTTGGGGTGGTCGTTTTGTTTAACTCTAAGAATTTGAAATTACCCTCTGGTTTGGGACTCCCAGATGGTCAGCTCTGCTTTTCTTCCTATTTCACTGTGCTTAATTAATCTCTTTATTGCTGTAAGAACTGCTTGATGAGTTAAAAATCATAGCAATTTCTTTTCAAGTTCAGGAATAATTGCACAAAGTGATGGCAAGGGTTCTGAAGACCACTATAAAAAAGTTCGTATAAGTAAGACATTAGAAATCTGAAAATGCCTGGGCTATACTCCAGAAAAAAAAAAAGAAAAAGACCTAGAAAATGGATAATGCTATTGCTTACTTTTGAACATAATATATGTAGTGAGATATCTGTGCAGCTCTTTGCATGTGTCACTTGAACCTTATGTGTGATTTATAATCACTTCTGGTTCTCATCATTACCACATAACCCCTTCTATTAAAACAAACTCATCACCATGTAATTAGTTATGGTGTAGTCATTTATAAGAGCAAACCTTTGTTCCCTGCCTAATGGGAGCTGGGAAGAGCTATAAACATGAAATATCAGTGCTACCTGTGGGATTCAATTGCTCTTTTCCAAGAGCTGTGATGCTTAACAGCATATTGCTGTAGCATGGATGTTTTGGGAACATGAGGCATGATGTGTAGCCATATTTAAAAACTAAGCTACATGCTTTGGCTTTCATTTGGCTTCTTTCTAAATCAGGTATCACTGGATGGCACACTCTTGCAGCATCCTTTAGGGCCTAAAAGAGTGCTTGTGTTGGGGGGGGCCGGGAAGCATCCCTATACAGGAAAGGGGGACCCATGCCCAGGGCCGTTCCTTGTGGTGCCCACTCCCAGCACCTCCACAGGCACTATGGCCAGCTTCAGGGAGCTCAAGGCAGCCATCTCCATTCTCTGCATGGTGAGGAAGGGCACTTCAGGCGTGGCACAGAAAGCCACTGAGCAAAATCCTAATGTTATCCTGCAGGGATGTGCTCATTGCCCTCACTGGGCTGAGGTTTGGACTGCAAAGGGTTCGTTTTTTCCCTGTGTACACACCAGTGAAGCATCTACTCACTGCAGTGGTGTGCCCACAGCTATCCTTTACCTTTCCCTGAGAGAGGAAAAACTGGAAGAAGCTGAAAATAGCATCAATCCAAATCCAGTCCCAATTGTGTTTGTTCTGACTATGGTTTTTCTAGTCCCAACATGGCATTTGTTTACCAGAATTGTTTGCTTTTCAGCTGAAAAAACCCAGAAAGATTGGCCTGGAAAAAAGGAGAATCCTTTGCTCTTCCCCATTGCAGGTAAGAAAACCTGCTTAAGGCTTGCACACCTGGTTAAGGTTACTAAAATTGGTGCTATTTAACTGCAGTGTCTGAAGCTTCAGGAAACCTGGCACCCACTGCACCAGGCTCTGTACAAAACGCCTCCTCTGTCCGAGTGAGTAGGGGCCTCTGATGTGCTCTGAGGGGTCTGTGTGACGTTTCTGACTTATTTTTAGCATGCCACAGAGGGGATTAGAAAGGAAGCTTTTTACCATCTGCAAGTGAGCCTTTCTGGAAGTTGCTCAAGCTCTTTGGTGTGGACAGGCTGCTGTTGGTTTCCTGTGGACTTTTCCTTCATCAGCTCAGGACCCACTGTGCTACTGCTGCTTTGCCTCAGGCAGCAGTAGGAGATCAAAGCATTTCCAGGTTGTTGTTTTTCAGCCTCAGGGCACTGCCTAAGGCCTGTAACACAATGTTTTAAAGAGAATGGTCTTAAAACGCTACATCTTTAAATAAAAAATGAACTTTTTAATGAGCATTGGCAATAAGCCCCCAAACAGGCTGGTTTTGTTGGGGTTCTTTTAAGAATGATTCTCACTCCCTGTGCCAGTGGACAGATCTATTACTTAATCTTAGAGCAAGTACCAACATCTGCTGTGTAAGAAGCACATCTGTTCAGCAGGGGAAGAGGAGACAGGCACAGAGATCGCCCCTGGCAAGCATAGTAGGGGCTGTGGATAAGCAGATGTAAGAGTCTGTGGAGGGTGTTGAGAGGCACTTGGGACAGCTGCTTTCTGCAGCACCCATTGCTCCCTGCCCCATGCCATCCCTTGTCAGCCTTCCTCCTTCAGCATGGAGGAGAAGGCTTCCCAGGCTTCAGGAATGGGGCTCATCACCAGACTCACAGCCTGTGCTGCCGATATAAAGGTTTTTTTCTCCTCTGTCCATGACATTCTGCCCAGATTGCATGCTGTGAAGATTCAGAGCTGTCACAGAGCCTTGGGGTAGTGTGTTGGTGCATGCCTTGTCCCAGCAAGGTTTTAAGTGTGTTTACTTCCCCTTGCCAAGATGGTACAGACAGCTCCTCCACCTAGGCATCAGACCACAGGCCTTGCAATACCTTTGGTGTGCATTGTGCTTCAGTGGTGTTCGGAAGTGGCTGTATGAAACAACTTGTAATACTTGGCATCTTTCTATGAAATATTTATAGAGGTACTATATTCTAATGAATTCTATTGCTGGCTCATTCAATTCAGATGATTAAAATGCCCTTTTTAATCTATGGAAAAGGGGCCCATCAGTACTGTAGAAATAAGATTTGCAACCAGCATCATCATCAACTAGCTGGAATCCAGGACATGGGCAAGCAGCGTTCCTCCACTAAACCACAGATACAGGGAGAAGGTGGCAAAGTTCACCTGTACCCGTGGAGCCAGGGTCCTACTTCTTGTGTCAGTGATGGAAATGGGTCTGTGCCATAGCTTGAGAACAAACCTGGACATCCAGTCAAAGCAGTGACAGATTGCAGCTAGGGAGCAGCATCGCTTACCCTCACTGGCAGAGAAACAAATCCAAAAGCTGCGGACAAATAAATTCACAGGCTCGGGCTCCTCTGCTGGAAAATAGAAACTGCAAGGATCTATAATGTCTGTCTAGAGGCAGGAACAGTATTTAATTCGGTTAAAGGGAACTTTCCCATTCCCTGAGCACATGCATAAGTGTTGGTGCAGAAAAAACCTCCCACAAATGAGTTTTCATCAAAAGCAGAAGTGAGCTATGAAATTGTGTTCAATATAGTGTTGATTTTCTCTTCTCGCTGCAGGACAGGACTCTAAGGGATGCAAGACAGAAAGGTTTGAAATGAAACTCCTTCCACAGAGATTTTATTTTAAAGTTCTTCCTCTGTGCTTTATTTTCCTTCCTTGAATGTAAGTCGTGCCAGAAGCCCCTGGCACTGCCCTGGGAGCCCCCCTTCTACAAGAAAAGAGGGTGGCAGGGGGTCAGTCTCCTCATTGCTGCTTGGCCTGGCCATGCCCTGCTCCCAGGATACAGCTCTGGGGCAGAGCTGACTTTGCAGGAATCGCTGGCTGCAGCCCCAGCTACCCCCTATGTCAGTTTATGAGGTGGGGGGGTGAGCTGCCTCCCTGCCAAGGAGACATCCTGGGGGACTTTGCGGGGATGCTGTGGTTGGTGATCCTCAAAACTGCCCTCGGGAGCCATGGATGTTTGTGCTCCTCAGTGCTCAGTTGGAAGGAGACCAAGCTCTTCCCACAGGCAGATTTGCTGGTTTTGGAGGTTTTCTGAAATATTTTTATGCAGACTGAGAATAAATCAGGCATTTGTACAAAGCGTCAAATAGCGAAGTTTAGCTGATCTCTGATACAACCATCCAGGTTAGAAACCAGCCATCATCTGGAGGGCACGGGTGAGCCCAGCTCTGCCTGTAGGGATCTCTCAGTGGGGATTTTAGGCAAGGGGCTGGCAGGTGGGGTTGGGTTTTGGGAGTTCGGTAGGAAGCTCTGTGTACCGGCAGTGCAGTGCGTGGTGTGGGATGGAGGTGGCGGTCTGTTGGTAATGTTGACAGGGCTCTTCTGCTGTAGGCCATGCACATGAGGTGGCTACAGTGCCTGGTTCCTCCCAGCACCCTGCTCCTCAACGGAGCATGGCTTTGGTGTCACGAGGACCCCTGCCAGCCTGGGGAGGGGACTGCTGCAGCAAGGGCAGGAGGTGAGTGTCTCCACCCAGGAGCTCTGGTGTGGTGCCCTGCCTGCTTCCACGCCTGCCTGTGCACCCGGGGCATGGCTGGTGGTACAGCAGTGGCCGAATGAGCACTTGCTGGGTTGGAAGCAGGGAGCCTCCTGAATGCTTTCCAGTTTGCCAGCAGCGGCTGGCTGAGCATCAACAGGAGCTTTTGCTTCCAGTCGGAATCCCATTGCAAACTCCCTTTCTGAATCAAGTTGGTATTAAGGAAGAAACAACTGCCTGAGTAATTAGTCATAATTAACAATGATTATAATCTCACACATTTAGAGGGATAAACAACTCACATGAGAAAAGCGGTGATGGCAATGGAGAGGATTCAGAGCTCCTCTCATGCACAATTAATGGGGAGAAGGTGGTGGCTGAATGTTAGACAGAGGCATCATGTCTTTGAGCAGACAGACAGACAGACAGACATGGGTATTCATCAGAAACACGTGTCTGCTGCTGGCACAGTCTCTCCTTGGGACCTGTAGCCGTGCCTCTGGTTCGATTTCCCTGTCTGTCCTCCATGGCTGAACTGGTTTTCTTCACCTTGAACTTGCGTGGTTCTGAGGTACTGGGAAATGTCACCATTTCCTCCTCTCCGCATTCCGTATAGTTTTCTCAGCTGTTAGCAGCACAAACTCGTATGTGACATTTCCTGTAAGAAGGCTGTTTATAAACAGATGTGCAATAATTTCAGGATCATCCCTATATTAGTGTAGCCTTACATGAATTTGTTTTTAAATCCTTTGGGTGGCTAATTCCTGTTTGAATCCCATATAAAAGCACATGGTGATTCATCATTAAAATAATAACTACTACACCGGCTGCACATAGTTTAATCTTTCAGCAAATAAAGAAGAGATTGAAACTTGCTATTATCAAACCAGACCAAGTTTGTTCAGAAGAAAAAATAATCCTGTTATTTTTGCACAAATTGATATAATGAGCTGTCTCTGTGCTATTATCCCTGAGCATTAACTGGCTCTATTATGCAGGATAATACTCAGAATAATTATTACTTATCTGCGTGTACATACATTGAATAATAAAATAATTAGACCTTTTAAAACAGAGGATATAAAGGATTCCATTTACTGTAATTCTGGCTTTCCGATTATAAGGTTGGAATAAATAATGTGATATTTTATCAGTGTGTCAAGCCAGTAAATGCTGGATTTACAGATATCAGTACAGACTGTGCATAAGGTATGTAATTTGTCAAACTGCAGACTGAGCAGACATTTACATCAAGGATGTGAAGGATCTGGGCTGTTGAAATTCAGAGGTGGATGAAGGCTGCTCAGAACAGCACGTTCTTTCTAAGAACAGCACATTCCTGCTGCATGCAACTGCAGTTTGGTGCGGGGGCTTGCAGCGCGTGTCCCATGGCAGCCTGCACTTACAGACAGCAGGATGTACCTCGCTCGTGCAGGGGTGGAGGCTCGTCTCCTCTCTGGGTGAAGGACTGCTCCCTTTCCTCCTGGCTGGGCACAGAATCATAGAACAGTTTGGGTTGGAAGGGGCCTTAAAGCTCATCACCCTGCCGGCCGTGGGCAGGGACACCTTCCACTAGACCAGGTTGCTCCAAACCCGTCCAACCTGGCCTTGAGCACTGCCAGGGATGGGGCAGCCACAGCTTCTCTGGGCAACCTGTGCCAGGGCCTCACCACCCTCATGGGGAAGAACTTCTGCCTAATGTCTAATCTAAATCTATCTTCCTTCAGTTTAAAGCCATCCCCCCTTGTCCTATCACTACATGTCCTTGTAAAAAGTCCCTTTCCAGATTTCTTGTGGGCCCCCTTTAGGTACTGGAAGGCTGCTATAAGTTCTCCTCTGAGTCTTCTCTTCTCCAGGCTGAACATGCCCAGCTATCTCAGCTTGTCTTCATGGTGGAACTCTTCCTGCAGTGAAGTGAGCACAGCCCTGCCCAGAGGCTCAGGCTGACTTCTCATGCAGAGTTGACAGCCGCTGCATCTCAGAAAAGCTATCTGGGCTCTTGGATGTTATGGGCACTCTGGGTTCTCCTGAAATAATGCACTTCTGTGGAACCTAGTTACCTAGGGAGCTTTCATGTGCTTTGGGCTCTGCCTCAATCTCTCATCAGTGTGATGTAGCAGCTTCTGCTTCACATGAGTGCTGGGAAGACAAAAGTGGTAATAGTGTTAAAAATGGTGATGTATCAACCATGTACAGAAAGATAAAGAGCTCCAGGCCTGGTATTTCAGATATGCCCAAAGACATCCCTGCTCTCCACACGAGAGGGGTAGGGAGTTTGGATGTGGCCCCTATGTCTGGATGTGACCCCCATGGCTGTCAGCTCAGGAGCAGGACCCGTGGGGTGGTGTGAGGCAGACCCCTCTGGCCCCAAAGGGCTCTTCAGAGCTTGGAACCAAATCACACATAGGGGTCAGGGATTGTCTTTTAATCTGATTGCAAAAACAGAGCTTGAGAATCGCATCAGACTCCTTATTGTGCTGGTCCAAACAAAGTGGAATTGATGGGAGATGGATACTGCAGAGGACAGTATTAAAATGTTGCAGTGGGGAGGTGAGTGACACTTTGAGCTTCACCTTTTTGTCTGTTGCTCATTATTTTCAAGAACTGCAGTTCGATTTATCATACGCCAAATTACCTTGCCTTCAGTCACACTTCTTCATGAGCAGGCTGACCTGAGTCAGGCTGGTCATACTTTGGTTCTTGGCCTGTGATTGATTTTGCTTCATTTGCCATATGAAGAGAGTGACCTTCCGGCTTGCATATACGCAGCACTATGGTTCTGAGGAATGGCGGTGGGTGTTATCCATTTCTTGGCAGATAATTATTTTAAGGGGGGATTGTTTGCTTGCCTGTTTCTTTTAGGACACCTCAGGATAGCTGAACTATGTCAGATAATGAAGAGAAAACAATTCATCTCATGCTCTCTTGCAAATCCCAGACACTGGGTTAATCACACAAATGATGAGGAACTCGAAGCACACTGGTGCAATATTTTAATTCTGTTTGTTGAGAACTGTAAACATAATTGATTTACCTTTCTCTCCAATAAGTTAATTTGAGAGAGTGTTCCCATTGTGAATAATATCAGATTCAAGGCTGTATGGCTTACAAATCTCAATGACTCCACTGGAGAAAATACAGATCACTCCTTGCTGCAAAAGGATAGAAAGGATAAAGACTAATGACTGGTAAATATTGGCTTCCTGTAAACAGAAAATTACCAAATCTGACAAATGCTAAACATTAGCAGTGTAACACAAGAAGCAACATGTTCTCTGTTATCCGTGATATGTTAATGGATCAGTGCTGAAATTCAAAGCTATTAAAGAAAATCTTATTTAAAAGCAAAGTCTCCAGCTTGATTCAGAATAGTTTTGCATTTAAAAACCTTTGTTTCCTGAAAATACCACAATGAACTGAAAGTTTGGTGGATGAAACATTTTTCCATCACAAAATGTAGAGAGGCAGAAGATGAAGATCCCTACAGAAGGACATCCCTTTAGATAGAACCTTTTGCTTTAATTTTGATGGGCTCAGAGAGGGAAGGAGGGAGCTGAGGGCTGAAATGCAGCAGACCCAGATTTAAACTCCTGCTGATGCTGCATGTTTTTATTTCACTGGCTTGTTGAAGCTCTCCCTGATGAGTCTTTTTATTTATTTTTCCTTTCCAGAAAAATCTCTCTGTCATTTCTGCACAGAACCAGACCATGTGTAATATTTTCTCTGTGTGTGTGTGAAAGAGAATTCTTGTTTTCTGACTATCTGTGAGCTTCCCCTGAGAAGGCAGGGAAGCACAGATGCTGTGAAAGATCCCTTGCATGCCATCGTTACCTCCTGTTTGTACACCAAAGTGAAACAATTCAGAGCCTAGATGAGCTCAGAATTGTGTTTCATCAAAAAACTCACTGCAAATTCCATAACTAGCAAAAAAATCCCCAAGCCGCACAATGACTGGTGGGACAAAAGCACCCTTACCAGCATGATACAGACAATTGGGTGAAAAGGGCAATGGCCTTATTCACAGTGAAAAGAAGTTTAATTAAATAATGCTTTAAAGCATTTCAACAAATACTAATAATTGCAAACGTAGAAAAAGTTTCCTTCTGTCACAGCCTAATCATGGTGATAGGCAAAACAATTACCCTTCTTAATGTGATTAATGCAGGTTGGGGCTTGCCATGTGTTTTTTCAAGCATGGCTTGCTTTAATCACATGGACATCACGAGCACTCTGCCCTTGCTAACACTCATATTCCCAACTCCCCTCAGTGCTGGCATAGCTTCCCCTGCCGCAGCGAGGGAGCTGGATGGAGCACCTGGCCAGGTGAGCTCCTTCTGTGTGGGATGCTTGGAGTCCCAAGCCTAGCTCTCAGTGAAGAAATTTTGTCATCATCTGTTGGTAAAAACATACAAGGAAGGCTCTTTTTAGCAGCAAAATTTGAAGATACTTGTAATTACCTTTGATATTAGCTTCTTGTCAGCATTGCTACAAAAGCGGCTCACCAGCATAGTGTCTTTTAAATATCTCTAGTAATCCTAACCCTTTAAGAGTCCAAATTTACATCCAAATCCCCTACATCTTTGCTGGTAACCGAACCATAAAATGATTTTTTAATGTGGTTATTATGAGGGTGCAATTATCTACCACTGGAAATCTGTTTCTTTCTAGACTAAGTCTCTGAGAAAGGAGAAAATAGTAATTTCAAAATGTGGCTATGAATTCTGCTGCTTCAATAGAAAGGCTGGTTATTTTCAGCACCATCCAGCGAATTTTAGGGGTGCCACTGTGTATGCTGCTGTGCCATTAGGATGAGCTGGACAGAGGCCGTGTGGATGGTGCTGGGGAAGGTATATGAAGGGAGGGCAGGTGGTCTTACCTCCTTCTCCTCTGCCAGAGCTGCAGTGTTAAGGACGCTAGATCCTCCAAACTTCCATTTTTCCAGACATGGCAAACACTTACCACTTCTTAGCTCAGGGATCCTGGCCAGGAGACCCAGAAACAACAGAGTATGGGCTGTGAGAAGTGGATGAATATTAAAATTTTGCTGTGAAAGGCTGATTATCATTAATCAAGTGTGAACATTTTGATAAGTCATGAAAGAAACAGAAAAGTACCTTGGACTCTGAAATTGTACCTAAAGTCAGTGGTGACTGATTGTTAGTCACAGAGTTAGACAGGTATTATACTCAAGGACTTGTCCAATATTGCTATCCTGAGACAACAGGCCCTATCCTTTCCTATTTCCTAGCAATCTTCAGTGATTTCTTTCTAAACTCTAGCTTCTCAGAGACATGAGAGTAATTGCCTCACCCTATTATAGATTCATAGGATCCAGTCTAGCTCAAATTAGATGGAGAAGGTTCTCTAAGAGTCCAAACATCTTTGCAACATGAGCAGGCTATGTTTCATCCTGTTTTTCTTGCTGTGAGCTTAGTGGCACCTGATCTGTATGAAACATGACTCAGTCTTTAAAAGCATTGGGGTTTTTTCCATTTTGGTATACTTTTTAAAATCTGCTTAACTCAAGAAATGTATGACAGTGGCATATAAGTTCTGAATAGGTCAATAGGTCCCTGGTAAACTCTGCTTAAGATGAGGAACGCGGATCTGACCTGATTTCTGTTGTGAAACCTCATCCCACCCTTGGAAAACATGATCCTGATTTTGTCTTGATTAGCTCAAATAGAAACAGGTTTACAGCCCTTTGCTTTGTTTTACAGCCCTGAGCTCCTGATGTTTCTTTAAGATACGAGAAATTTTTGTTGCAGCTGATGATTCTGATGACTTTTGTAGCACACTGCACAGGGAGCTGGTGGCTCAGCTCATCTTAACCCATGCCAGCCTGAGGCTGCTCAGCATGCTTGTCTGGATCAAAGCGCTTCGGGAGTGCCCTGGTTCACAGATCAGCTCGCTAAGCCTCATGCTGTATTCCCTGGGAAAATGCAGATTCATCTTGCTGCAGAGATGGGTCATATCCAGCGTAACTCATTCATTAGCACTTACTGACAGGACCGTATTTCATTGATGCAAAAGAAGAACATTCTTAAAACTGGCCTTCACAGGATGAGCAGTTGCCTCAGGCTATTCATCATAGTGATTTATCACAACTTCATTTCTTTTGGGAAGTACTCTCGCTGCTTCCCTAGACCACTGTGTACCAGTATCTGTAAGGTGGGGTGGGCTGGCTCGCTCCATGGGGACCCTGGTATTGCTAAGATGTAAAAAATCATGGAATTATTGATTACTTTTCTCCCCACATTTCAGGTGAGTTTGTTCAGAGGGATGAATTCACATGGTGTGTCTAGTTAATCAGTTTCTTATAAATGTATTAGTTTTTTAATGGTTGAAACCACCTTGTTTACTCATGCTTGGTCCATAAGCAGCTCTGAAGGATGCCAGCTCTCATAACAGTTCCATTTTCAACCTATGCCTCAGAAATTCTGGAAATCTGCTAGTTAAGTAGGTGTCATATTTGTGCTTTCTGTATGTTCTGGGTTCAGCTGTAACAGTTATTTTTATTTCTTCCCATTAGCTGGTGCAGTGCTGTGTTTTGGCTTTAGTCAAGAACAATGCTGATAACACACCAATGTTTTAGTTGTTGCTCAGTAGCACTTACCCTGATCAAGGACTTTTCAGTCTCATGCTCTGTCAGTGAGGAGGGGCACAAGAAGCCAGGAGGAAGCAGAGACAGGACACCTGACCTGAACTAGCCAAAGGGGTATTCCATACCACAGCACGTCATGCCCAGTATATAAACTGGGGGGAGTCACCCAGAAGGCCCAGATCGCTGCTCTGGTTGGGCTGGGTATCGGTCAGCGGGTGGTGAGCAATTGTGTTGTGCATCAATGCTGGTTAGTGTTTTTTAACTTTCCCCCTTTAGTTTTATATTCTCTCCCCTTGTTATTTCCCTTATTATTATTATTAGTAGTAGTAGTAGTAGTTTTATATTATACTTTAGTTATTGAACTGTTCTTATCTCAACTGGTTAGCTCCAGCAGCTGTGCTCAAGCAGCAAGTAATGCCTCCTGCATGCTGAGTACAGCATTTCAAATGAGGTGATTTTTAGTGAGTTGTGTTATCAGTTCATAAACCCAAATACAATGTACTTACTTTCAAATTAAGCAATTGCATTATTTTTCTCATAATCTGTAGAATAATATTTCACAGGTAATTTAACATCACACAGGGACGTTAGCATTGTAGCTATAAATGTCAATTTCACTACAATTAGAAATCACAGAATCATAGAATCACAGAATGGTTTGGGTTGAAAGGGACCTTAAAGATTCCAACCCCCTGCCATGATCAAGGACACCTTCCACTAGACCAGGTTGCTCAAAGCCCCATCCAGCCTGGCCTTCAACACTGCCAGGGAGATGGAGCAGCCACAGCTTCTCTGGGCAACCTACAGGTGCTAGCTAATATGTTACATAAATATTAATTAAACTAAAGCAATTACTTCTGGGCAGGTAAATTAATTGCGTGTCCAAACAAGAGCATGTATCGAAATAAGAGCAACAAAGATTGTGAAGGGTCTAGAGCACAAGTCTTATGAGAAGCAGCTGAGGGAACTGGGGTTGTTTAGTCTGGAGAAAAGGAGGCTGAGGGCAGACCTAATTCCCTACAACTACGTGAAAGGAGGCTGTAGCGAGGTGGGTGTCAGTCTCTTCTCCCAAGTAACAAGCAGTAGGACATGAGGAAATGGTCTCAAGTTGTTCCAGAGGAGATTTAGATTGGATATGAGGAAAAATTTCTTCACCAAAAGGGTCATGAAGCATTGGAACAGGCTGCCAGGGAAGTGCTGGAGTCACCATCGCTGGAGGTATTTAAAAGACATGTAGATGTGGCACTTAGGGACGCAGTTTAGTGGTGGACTTGGCAGTGTTAGGTTTATGGTTGGACTAGATGATCTTAAAGGTCTTTTCCAATCTAAACAGTTCTATGGTTCTATTATATGATTGTAGTGCCCCTTATTTGCAAAAAGATTACCCCATCAGATAACAAAAAATAGGGCATTCAAATGCTTAGCTTTTGTCTCATATATAAAATACATATTTAGTTGCTTCATCTCAGTGTGGAAGTCTAGAATACATTTACAAACAAGACATTAAAAAGCCTACAAAGCTGTTTCTCTTTTCTGGCTGCTTCCCAGTATGTGGAAATTTTGCACTTTTTATCTATTGGGTGGTGTTTCGTGACAGATAGAATCAGAATAGACAAAAGCCTGCCAAACATCTTAATCCCAGAGCCTCATCTGGGGGTTACGATGAAGTCCTTTGAATGTGTAGTGTCACCCAGCTATTGCTGGATAACTTCACGTGTGGACATTTTTTTTCTTCAAACCAAAATGTCTTCTTGTCAGCTCAGCTTGATGCACTTTTTAGGGTGGGAGAGGGGATTAACAGATGGCAAGCAAAACCCTTTGTTGCAAACCTGTAAGTTAGAGAAGAAGGATATCAGGAAAGATAAAAGGAGAGAGAGTGAGCCAATCCAGGCTCATTCTAACTGGACTCCACCTGCAGAACAGTGAGATGACAACAACCCAGGAGGGACAGAAGAAGCATTATCAAGCTTTTCTTAATGCAAACACTCTCTGGATAATTTTAGTATAGCTGCCACTCTAGTTCAAGAGCAGGACTTCTCCTTGTGAGGCAGCTGATCCTGCTAGGGACTGCACCATCCTGCAAAGATCAGACCTACTGTCTGGTTTGGACAATACCTTGTAACAGATCCACCTTCTGTCATGTGAGGCAGCTGCATGGGTGAAAGATGTTCTGTCCTGTGGAATTTAAAATATTCACAGCCCAAGCCAGCTTCTGCTGACTGGAACAAAGACAAGTAAAATGTACCACTGAGTCTGCTGTTGGTGAAGGTGCATTAGTGCAGGGCAGTATCGAACCCTGGGAGAAAAACATATTCCAGGCAAAATTCCAGCCTCTGGGGTGGGAAAGAAGTTGCTTTCGTCTCTCCAGTTTGGGATTTTGCATGCTATGGACAGGCTCAAGCAATTTAGATGAAGGTGGTATTGTCATCATTAGTGACCAGAGATGTCCTGAGAGGAGTGTGCAATCCAGGCTCCAGGCACAGCTCTACCTCGCGGTGGTCAGGATGAAACCAGGATCAGACTAACTCACATAGGTTGTCTGCAGAGTCCTTGTGTTGCTTCTGGTGTGCCTCTCCTCCTCTCCTTGGCCTAACACGCCGAGGTTCTGGGCTTGCTACATCAGATTTTAAAGCTAAGTAAGTGTATAAATGAGAGAAAGGGGGAAGTCTACTGAGCATTCAGACTGATGCAGGGACAATGATGTGAGAGGTGCCTTGGTCTGAATGAAACAGTTACGATTAGTCTAAAATCAATAACATGAAATAAAGCTGCAAGATAAATGTACACAGTGGAACTTGCTCATAGCCAAGTCTGATATAGAGGGACCTTATCTGCCATTGATAAATTACTGCACTAAATTAGAGTTTTACAGGAACAGGTATTCCAGGAAATTTATAACTGGCATAAGAGTGAAAAACTTATCCCAGTGAGGAAACTACTTTTAACAGCTGCAGGCATGTAATGATCCTTGGAAAATTGGTGAGCCAGGCATCAGATACCGGAACATAGCCACTCAAGAACAACCTTGCTCTTATCTAGAGAGATGAGTCAGTTACCTACAGTCTTAAATATTGATCATTCAAGCAATATCTCGAAATCCTTGCTTAGTTTTTGCTGAAGAAAAACACCCACTGATTCACATTTTGACCCAGATTATTTTCAGTCTTGTTTTTTTATTTTCTTAATAGCACAGGAGTCCAAAATTGCCAAAGCCTTTGCAACATGGCCATTCATACCCACACCCAAAGGTGTTCTTAAACAGACAGTTCTAGCTACATTTGCTTACTTGTTTAATGTCAGTAAGCGAAGTCAAGCTGCCATCAGTGGTTATATCTGGGCAGTTCTGAACCTGAGATTAATTCTGTTTTCCAGCACAATAACAATGTCCTCCAAAAATGTATATATGCATCTTTTTTTAAAGATAATTGCATTTCTCGATAATCATGAACTGTAGTAAGTAACCTGCAGGATGCAAGCAATGTTGTATATTTAATAAAGTCTGAAGGAATAAATAATAGACTTTTATGAGAGGTTACTCTTGAGTAAAGAAGATATAAAAATGATTTCTTTATCCGATTTCTAAACAAATGGTAGCCTCTGGATATGGAACACATCCTTTTAACCTAATGCTTTTTGATACTTTACAGGCAGAAGAGTGTTATGTTTTCTACTGCCGGACTGCCAGTGCTATATAACTGACTTAACTACATGAGAAAAGGCTTTAATAAAAAAAATCTTTGAAGCGTTCCTGGTCTTAGTTACAAAAGCTTTCTGGTATTTTGTTGGTGTTCCTGCACTCTTCCACGCAGATTTTCCATGGGAATTGGTGGTTTATGCCATCATGAGAAAGAGTATTAGTGTTTAATAGACAGCTACCTTTTAGATGGCTCCAGGGAAGATTTACAGATATGGCCGGGAGGCTGCTATATATTAGGATCCTTAATTGCACATACTTAAGCTGATATCAGTAAGCACTGGATATCAACCACTGGCAACTACCAGTTTCTAATGGTAAGATCTCATTCAGATAAGGACCCACCGAATTAGGTGGGGTTAAAATTTGTACTTCACATAAAACATGCATTTGCATGGGAATAGGGATGGTTTGCAACCCATTCTCAGGTACCTCCCTCGAGTATGACTGTGGTACTGATGTGTAATTTTGGTTCTTGCTGTAAGCAGTTCTCCCAACTCTGACATCCTAATTTACATTTGTGTAATACTAGGTGATTCCTTGGTATTCCTTAGTCCAGCTCCTGAAACAATATTTTTGGTGTTTCTTTTTATATGGAACAATTAGTAGAATTGATATTTTACATAAATGGAGAAAAAGATGATGAGGAAAAGTACCTCAAGTCGGGTATGAATTTTGTGTTTAAGCTAAGAGCAAAACCAGTGTAACCTAAACCTCAGTCACCTGTATGAAGATGCTTTCACCTCACCTATTTCCTCTTTGCTTACTTCAGATCTGGTGCAGATTTTGCTAGTATCATTGCCACAGATTTGGGTCTTCCCCACCCATCCTTTCCTGAGATGTCAGCTCTATGTGAGCAAATCCAATGAAAATAAAACTAGACAAAAACACATGAGTGAGAGAAATTACCCCACCTTTATGCAGTTTTTGAGAATCAGAAGTGGAAAGAAATCCTTTCAATCCAATGTGTTACATAGACTGAGTATCAGCATAATGGAATGACCTGGGAGACCTGTGACCCCATTTGTACATGTCATGAGAAGTGTGACAATAAAATACATTTTGCGCTAAAGAAGTCAAAGATGCACTTGGAGAGCCTTTCTCTCTGCTATATGAACTAGCACATCACCTCCCTTTCACCAGCCTGGCAAAGCATCTGTTTCATCAGTACGGATGGAGTGAGTGGTTCTGAAGCAGAATTTTTCCACATCATTAGACACTGACCAAGTATCAGTTTGAGCCTTTCAGAAGATTTATTTTTAAAGATTTTCAAAGCAGCCAATTTAACTGCCTTTAAAACGAATAAAAGAAACACTTACATTGAAAGGCCTAATTTACAGTCTGAGGGGCTTATGTTGCAAACTTAGAGGTCAGAACAAATTCTGAAGCAGATCTTCATGCACTTTTCTCCCCCATACTGGGCAGAAAGCTTCTATTCTGGTCAAGCACAAGAAGCTCTGTGAAAATAGGACTGTCTTCAGTAAGAAAGCCCTTGTAGATAGAGACTCACAGAAGGAGAAGTATCTATAATTACTACCTTGCAAGGTAATAAAGCAGCAAAGAGAAAAGGTCGAGCAGTATCACTAGTGCCATGACAGCAGGTAATAAGTTCAACCATTGTATGAATGAGTTCACTGAGAGCAACAGCCTAACACTCCAGGATAAAATATATAGCACTGATGCAATTTGCATTACAGTGGTACGTGATAAAATAAGTTCTGTTCATCTTACAATTATGGCACTGTGAGGTACTCCTGCAATCTTTTTGGCAAAGTTATGTATTTTTCAAAAAATGAAAAGATATTTTTTTTAATCTTTATTTTTTAAAAATTAAGCCTTTCACTTTTTTTCCTAACAGGACAAACTCAAAGGCACTGTAAACTGGAGAAAAAGTGATTATAACACTCACTGAAACCTTGGGAGACCATTTTGCTTCTGTACAGACATTGCAATTCACATCTCATGTCATGAAGCAGAGAGGCTGGCTGAGGTGCTCAGAAATATATCAACCTCTGTCCAACTGTCCTTGTGTGCAGGCAGCCTTCACGTACATGGGGTGAAAACCAGGTGCTCCCCTCTTCCATGTGACTGCCCGAGACACCAGTCTAAAGGGTGTTTCTCAATCCATGTTTTGTGAAGACTTACTTTACATAAGTAGACCAAGCTCAGGAGAAAGGCTTGTTGGGAAAGCCCTCCTCCACATGAAATAGCGGCTGAAAAGCAGTTGCTCCTGGTTAAGATCGTTGCCTGGGTTAAGCAGAGTGAGCCTGATCTCCCAGTGCTGAAGTGAGTGCCCTCACTGGAAGGCCAAAGGATGGCCTGAGTCATTTTGAGTCAGGACAAGATAAAGGTTCTCCAGGCTGGACATCATGTTTGGAAATGTGATTCTGTGTATTGTTCACTATTCAGATACTTACCCAAATTTCAGATGTTAAAAGGAGGAACCAAGAGCTTCTCCTTTCTCCTGCAACCATGCAGGAGTGCACTGAGCGATGATGTACATATCCGCAGGCAGAGGAAGAGACTGAACAGGAGCACTCTGTCAAATGCAGAAGAGATGCATCTTTCTCTAGCAACATTAGGAACCTAGCTCACACGATAAAATGCAGAGCTCCTGAAACTCTCAGGAGCTTGACTTTTAATAAACTGTTTGGTGACAACCAAATCTGCAAGGCTGAGGGAAGAATTTGTTATGCTCTACAGACTGTGCCATGTGTTCTGTGCTCCCTATAACCTAGTGCTAGGAAACTTTAATAGTGCATAGATTTTGCAATTCACTCATATCTTCTTGTCACAAAAGTTTAAGAAAATAGTGTGGAATAAATTCTTTGCTTAAGCAGATCAGCTTTCAGCAACATTCAAGGCCCAGGTTTGTTTTTTTTTTTAGACAACAGCCCCAACAAAGTGACACTAAATACATATTCTTAAGAGCTGATTCAAAAATGCTGAGAACAAAGAGTGAGAAAACAGCAATAGAAAAGGCCCAATACAATGCCCAGCATCATTTGCAAATTATAGTCTCTCTCTTTTCCAGGATCGTTGGGGTTTTTTTGCAGGCACATACAGAGATGCACACAGTGTGGAATCCCCAGAGTGTAAATTATGAGGGAAATCATTTAACACAGCTTTTATGAGATGTTTCAAAGGGTCATCATTTTCATTCCTAGAGGAAGAAAGGATTTTTTGCCTAAGCTTTTGATGGCAATTCAAAGTTGTTGGTTTTTTTTTTTTTCCCAGAAAGTAACACAGCCTCATCTACAGCTTGAAGAACTGCACCTCATTCGCAACATTCCTCATCGTGATTATCTAGAGGGTGGAGAAGGGAAGATGTGGGTATGTGGTGGTTGAGGGAATGTCAGAGTGGGATTCCTGTTGCCTGACTGTGTCATGTATGTAGGGCATCTAGTATAAATCAGTCATCTCCACTCTCAGTGTGGTCTTTGAGAAAAGGCAGGCACCTTCAGAGAACTCCTCCCCAAAGATGAGAGGCTAAGATCTGTGGATGTAAGTCTCTCTAGAAATCATACTTCTCTCTGAGATGGGCTCATAAAACATTGGGAGAGTTATGGGTACTGTGGGAGTACACAACATGAGGGTACCAAACATAACCAGACAATACCCCCATGTAATTAATTTGTGATTGCAAGTCAGTTGAATAACACTGCCACCTTCTACTATGCTGCAAGGAAAAGGAAAAGTGTTGAATGAATTGTTATGTCCTCAATGTAAAATAGCATGTTTCCAAAACTGTAAATTGTTTGGCTTCTGGCATTTCCCCATAGTATTCATTAATGCGCTATTTTTTGTATTCACAAGTAATTGTGATTTCAGCTAATAAGCATCATTGTATTGTCTGTAGGTAAACTGATTTCTGTTTTATTAGTGCTTTACACTCAGGTTATAGAAAGATGTCACATAACAAGTATTCTCTCAATTAATGTAGTTCGATTATGTTTAAATCACTGCTGAAGCATTTTAATTGTGAGGCGCTTGGATTACATCACCAAGTGAAGTAATGAGGTCACCATGTGATGTAATGAGGTTTACTTGAGCATTCTGACTACCTAATGGTCTTCCACCTGGTGAATTTTCTCCAGTGGTGCCACTGGTTTTCATGACATTTTTTTTGTTAGAGCTCATTGTCTTGAACCTAAAAGTCTAACCATCCTTGTCAAACACAGAGTCCTGGTGGGTTAATACAGGCTCTGATACATTCTCATGGCAGAAATGTCTCTACTCAATAGGTCAAGACATTTTCTCACTGAGGAAGTATTTCAGATTTTGGTCTGTGAGATCATTCCTGCTCTTGGCAAGGAACATTTAGGGTGACAAGAAGCCAAGACACTCACAAAATCATGATTTTCTGCAGCTAATCCTTAGCCAAACCATCTCAAGATTTTTAGTCCTTCACAATACACTAGAAATTGAAAGACCACCTTATCTTGAAGGATTACACTATTTATGGCCTAATTTGAACTTGGAAAATCAGAGATGGAAACATTTTGTAATAATAAAAAACCTCAGCCCTTTGACACCTTAGAACAAGCTTGGGCTGAGTTAGAATTTAGGTTTTCTAGAGTAATTTCCAGATCTGAACTGCTTAGTTCCTCCTGTAAAATACGATTGTAACTCTCCAGCTTTTACAAGGGTAGCTCCTAACCCATGCAGAGTTGTAGCAACTGAGCGTGAGATGGGGAAGCTCAAGAAAAAGGGTATGCAGCTCCCTCAGGTGATGGAGCACCAAAGTGATAATGAGGAGACAGGATCTTCCCTTTCTGCTGAAAAACACATGGAAGATGACCATGAAAAAGGCACCAAGTTGTATGCTGTAAGAGATTATAACGATATCTTAAAGAGTCAGTAGAGCTGGAAATGCCAGAACATGAGCAATCTGTGGCAAGGCAGAATTAAGCCCTTTTCCCAGTTGTGTGTCCTAGAGCTAGAAGTCACAACAATTTTCTCAGGGCAGGATGGGTTTTGGTTCCCAAGTGTCCTGACCAGGGCTCAGTGCAGTATCAGAACTGATATACTATGTGACAAGGTCATGTCTTGTCTTATAAACCTTGCAGAAGTCACTCAAAATTAAAGAACAAAACAAAAAACTTGATGAAAAGCGTGTGTTTTCCTAAAGTTTCAGAGAACGACAACAGATTCTATAAATCAGGATAAAAAAATGCCGTAGTCTGGGATTATGATATGAATTGTTTGGTGCTATGCCATGCTTTCTTTGAACATAACACATTCAAATTCTATGTTCAATATTAAGTAAAAAAGTCTCTCCTCAGCTGCACAATGACTTGTTGTTTATCTCCAGGTCCTTCTGAAGTATCTTGTGTTCCTTAATGAATTAAGACTTCTGTGCTTTCATAGGTCTGTAGATGAAGCTCTTTAAAGGAAAAGAACACCTGAATGGAGGTATCTCCTTGGAAATGCGTTTCCAATGTATTGGGTTTTTTACCTCCTGTTAGTTTAGGTCAAATTTAATCAGGGAAAGTAGGTTGTTCTCTATATTTGACATAAATCTCTTTTGATGGCCTCTTATTCTTTGCAATTTAAACAAAGAATAAAAGGTTCTGAATTCTCTGTACTGCTTGGAAATGTGGATAATTTCATTTCCTTTAAAAGCTGGACAGTTTTGCATCTCCTACAATGTAGATTAATGTCTCCCATAAAATACATCTAGCTGCAAAATACTAGTCACCTTCCATACAATGTTTGTCAATTCTTACTTGCCTTGATGAACATGAAAAATGTAACCATGTACCATAATTTATTTTCCTGGGAGGGAAGGGGAAGGAAAGGGGGGAAAAAGAAGAAAAAAAAAACCCCAAACCAAAAAGAAAACAAAAAATTGTCATTGATCTGTATAATTTTTCTTTCTGGGTAATATTGAAATTGGGAAAAATTTGGGACACATTAACTAGATTCTTGTAACTAATGAACTTGTTACTCTGTTCCAGATGGAGACAGTCACCATATTGATATAAACAGTTTTGGTGATCAGGAACCACTTCTGAGGTGGTGTTCTGACGAGCATGACTTTGCTGAAGTGAGTCAGTCGTGTCTGCTCTGGACTTCGGTGGGACCAGGGCTTGGCTCGGTTTTCCCAGCTTCTTTTTTGTTCTTCCTTAGTTTTACACTTTTAATGTTTTCCCCTCTTTTAGAAAACAGTTTATAAGCATTCCACTGAAGCACCTCACTAAATAGAGAAACTGCCACAAAATGCCTTCAAAGGTGGAAATCCCCGCATTGCATGGGTTCCAGGAACTTAATTTATCTGGGGAAGTAAATGAATTTATTAATGAAGCCCCAAAGGAACTGAAGCTGCAGAGAACAGGGAAGTTGCTGAAGACAGTGGAGGTGCTGATGGCTTTTCTGCCATTGCCTGTGGATTGGCACAGTTACTGAAATATAGATACATGGAAATAGATGGGTCTTGTCTAACGGGAACAACCCACTGAGCTACAGGGCAAGTTTGTGTCTCCTCTTGTAATCCAGTGGCACAAGGATTTTGGAAGGAATGCTGTCATTGTGGTAGACTGCTTCTTTTTTCTTTTTTTCAAAGAATAAAGCCATAGAAACATTCAGATTATTTCTGTTCCCTCGTTTCCTGACCAGAACAGTTACTTATATGCCAAAGTGTGGTGACCAGGTTATAGTACCTCCATGCAAGCAAGCTGTAACAGGAGGTGTAAAAATCCCAGCTCTGAGAAACAGGGGAGAAGGAGTCTTGCAGTGATTTTGGTCTCTGTGCTTGCCTCCTGTGGCTGGGTGAGTGGGGCTCAGGGAAAGGATGCTGGATTCTGGCCATGAGGTATTTCTTTTGTTCTGGACTGAGGCTGGTCCAACTTCACCCAGGGTTAGTGAGGGATCTCTAGCAGAGAGGTGCCATTTGTGGAGACTAGGATTTGTAGGTTTAAAAACTGGACTAGAGACACTTGCAAAGGGCTTTCTGGGTTTTACCTGCTGCTCTGACAAATGGTTTTCGTATCCTCAGAGCAAAGGGGTTATCAGGGATGGACAACTTCCATGAGGTGGGTGACATCCACAGCCTGCCTGTGGAACCACCCTGGTTTTTCACTTTCCACAAATGTTTCCCAAGTCAGCCACAGAACAAAAAATTTCCTTAGAGTTACAATTGTTTGATCTCTACCTCCTGCCCTTCTTCCTTTCAAAGATCCATCAAACTTCTCATCTGAGCAGCACCACCATCTGCTACATGCGTGAAGAACCCCAGATCTTCAGAACTTTCCAGAGGACTGAATTTTGTAAATTGGTGCAGATGAAATGGAGGGGGGGTAATTTTTTGACAACAGTCATCTCTTGCAAGGTACACCTCTAAATGAAGCCAAGCATCTTAACAAATAGGCCTTCATGCAAACCTGCAATTTCAATTACTCCTCTTTTGTAGGGCTTTCACAGCACAGTGAAATCTCATTGTTGCAGTTCAGTTCCATCTTTTAATAGCCTGTAACAAAGGTCACTGTGGAAAGTGCCAGGCACAATGAAACCTGTGCTGAATGCTGGTTTGCTGCTATTTGCTTCCACATCAATGGGAGCAGAACAGCCTTATTCTGAGCGCTCTGGGACGGGGCACTGGACCATGGCTGACGTGATCCATGAGGATGTTATAACAGTGCTGTGCCCACGTCAGAGTTAGTGGGACTTATTGCATGCATCAGTGTGATTATTCTGATGTGTTTGGGTGCTGATGGACTTTACCTTCCACATTAGCACATGAATTTTAAGAAGTTTGGTGGCCATCAGCTGATTTTTTTCCTGAATACCCTTTATTTAAAAATAAATATTCCAGAAAATTGCTATCTTTCTATAGTTATTTGAAAACCTGGTATATGACTAACAGCTGGGTACAATATAATGAAAAAAAAAGAAGCAGAGAATATAGAAATTCTAGTCCTTGATTTTTTTTTTTTAAATCAAATTCATATTTTGTCAATGTAAATGAACAGTAGAAGGTTAAGGGCTCAGTAAAGTGTCAGGTTTGAGCTGGACAGCCTGGCTTCCCTCTCCCAGCCTCCATTCAGACTGTCACCCTGAGTCCGCTCTGGTTGCACTGACGCTGTGGTTGCACAGCTTGTCGCAGCAATTCCTCAACAGCATTGGGAAGCAGAACCAGCCCAGACAGCAGATCCAACAAGTATAGACCAGATGATGAATTATTTTCCTAAAGGGCAAAACTGGAGTGTACCTATTAATCTTAAAGGGCATTATTCTGCATTGTGCCCTCTTTCCCTGTTACCTCCCTGGCATCTGAACATGTGTATGTTCACTTTACCCAACATGCATTACATGTGCATTTCAACTGCCTTCTCGTTACCAGAAGTCTTTAAGGTATATCTGGTGGGTTTTTTTTTTTTTTTTTAGCAGATGATGTGTTATTTTATTAAAAAGCAGAGAATTCTTGTATACCCAGTATGTGGTTTTGATCCAGGTGAAGGCAACACAGAGGAGTTTTCCAAAGGATTTGTCTATGTTGTGTGCTCTGATAATTTGTATTCTTCATTGCCTCTGGCTTTTCTCGGCAGCAAACATTTTTCACATTTAAATGGCTCCTGTCTTCAAGTATGATTCTTTGCGTTTCAGAAGAACCTAATTGACATCCCTGAAGGAAAAGATGCAAGGCCTAATGGAATCTACTTAATAAGTTAGCAAAAATTCTCCTTATTTCCCAGCTTCCTCATCTCATGCACAGCTTGGTAAATGAATGTCAACGTTGAATTACAGAACAGCGATTGGCTCATTTCTTGGTGGCAGTAACAGAGAATTAATCCAGAGAGAATAACATTTTTAAATAAAACCTTGAATATACCATTTGGTGTTATGAATAAACAGAGAAAAAAAAAGAGGAGAGAGAAGTTGGCATAGAAAGATCAGGTTGCACTGGTCTGATCTGAAGGTCTGATTTCAACTCTAACCTGAATTGTAAAATACCTGATTTTGTATTATCTTCCAGATTACCGTCAAAGCTATCAGTGTGCTTTACCTCCCTTTTTATGAGGATATAACTTGTTGAGGTAATGATTTTTATTGTTAACAGTGAGCTTTTACTGCCAGGACATTTTATTTTAGTGATCCATTCTTCTTGTCAAGTGTTGTGTGGTAGCAATTCTATCCAGAGATCCTACAAAACTGGCCACAGCCAGTGGCGAAAGAAAACTGTATTTCAGTACATTTAGTGATGCTCTGAGATGCTTTGTCTTCAGGAGTATGTTGTTAACTATGTGATTCCACAGTCTTTAGAAATATAACTTTGTTTCCTGGAGTTCATCTGCTTCTGGGGAGGTGGTTGCTCTGGAGTATCAGCAGACCATAAAACTACCATTCTTCATGTTTTCAAGCTTCCCAAGCAAGGTACTTCATCTACTGGACTTTCTGCTTATCCACATTCAGCTTTCTAGCGCTTTGAGGTTTAAGTAATTTAACAAGATAAATTTAACTTTGGCTTATAGAAAAAATATTCCTAGGCATGTTTAGATTGTTTGGTTTTGGCTATCAATCAAACACCATGACAAAGGGGAAGATATTTTCCCCAGAAGAATCTTGACATTTCTTTCTGTACTATGTATGCTAGATCCTTCCCAGCTGCATACCTTCCAAGGGAATAAGGGAGAGCTTCAAATACCAAATTTAAACTCACACAGGACATTTATATTCCAGTCACTTACTGTGTACAGGAATGTGGTTTTTTTGTTTGTAAGATATGGTGTAGGTTTAATAAATGAGGAAAAATCCTCTAATAAGGCTATAAAAGCATTATTTTAAAAGTCACCTTCTGTAGTGATAATATTCTTTTGAAATATAATGAAAAATTTTACTAAGTTGCAGAAATAATGGTAAATAGGATTCATTGCATATTCATTAAGTCTGGTTTACTTTCAAAAGGAGACATTTAGTGCCAAGCCCATCTGACTGGAGCATGAATCTCAGACTAGTCATTAAATGCTCCTGAAGAGGAGCCGAATCCTTTGCTTTCATAACAAATATTTTATGTCTCCCATTGTCTTGAACTTCATTAGACCCAGAGGTGAAATATTCAACTGACAATCATTTATTTGTATTCATAAATTGTGGCAGCAATAAAAAAAAGGATATTGAAAGTGTTCAGAGCCTCAGCCATTGCACTTAAAAGGCAGAAAAATGTGTTGCTGTCATATAGCCAGACCAGGCACTGCAGATCTCTTTGGATACCTATACTGCTGATTTGGAGTGAGGGAGTCTGGGTCCACAGGGATCTCAAGGAGATCATCATAGATCATGGTCCCCCCAGTCACACTCCAAATTGCAGGCACCATTCTGTATGCTCAGGTGTCTTACAAAATGTGTGATAGAACCACAGTGAGGATCTCATCTCATGACAGTGGTATATGTGTGTCTTGATAAAACTCAGTTTGTAGTACAGACAGATACTCACTCTACCAATTTTCTGACTTTGAATTTGACTTCTGTTCAACTAGAGAGGGAGTTTGCATTATTGTCAACCTGAAAGTTAGAAATTGCCTTTAATTCTTAACATTAAATCATCTCTTACAATCCTTGGAAAAATTCAGAGTGACCAAAAGCACATTTATTTTTTTTTTTAACATATTTTAAGGTGTGTTTAAAGGTAAATGTCCCTATCCGCTAAAAGAAAAGTCAGATATTTTTCTCCCTACAAGATGATCGAATAAACTGTCACATTTATGCTCAGAATCATTTACCTTGTAAAGGGGCAAATCTATCTGTAAGAAACAAGGATTAATGTAGGCTGCTAGCCAACCTCACACTCCTGACCTTTGCATCAGAGGTAATTCTCTGGAGGACTTGAGGACTCTGCCTTCAGAATTTGAAAATATCTAGTATATTATCAGGAAAGTATTTCTGGTACATTTCTTCTAGGCCATGCTGGGAAAATCAATTAGTCCTACTGGTTAATTAGTGCAGGGCCAGCTCATGTGTTTAATTCAGACTAGTCTTAAGGTGTATCTCCAGCAGTGGCACTGAAAAGCTTAATCTGCCTTAAAGTTAAATGCAGCAGAAATATCATCCTAAGAGCACAGGCAGGCCAAATCAAGGTCTGGCACAGATGCCAGCGGAAGCCAGGCTTGCATCTTCAGAGGTCTTTGGACCCACAGCTCTACAGGCTGGAGAGGCCACTGCAGCCCCTGTGGTGCTCACATAGAAAGGAGCCCCATTCCTCTATGCTCCTTGGCTGTGGCACCCAGTGATGCCCAGGGATAGGGCTGCCCTGGCTCCTCCACTCCTGGCCAGGATGATGAGATGGGCCCTGGACCTCTGGAGAGCCCTCATGGTTCCTGATCCACAGGGAGCTGCCCAGGCCATGTGGCACCCCAACACCCAAAGTGTGTTCAACCTTGCACATCTCCTTTTCTGTGTTCTTTTCTTGCCTTAAAAAAAAAATAAATAATTGTAGAACAGTTATGATTCATTACTAGGTATTAATAAATTCATGTGGGTAAATATTTGGTTGTCTCCAGGTCTGTGGAGAACAATTAAATGATGAACAGATTGTGACTAAGTACAATTAATAGTGCCAGTGTACCTTCCTAGGGGAATAAATACAACAATTAATGTCTTATTTTATCAGTTGTGTAGGATTGTTTCTAGCTATAATGACATTCACAGAGCAGGCGAAGATTGCATACATCCTCTTAAATCCCAGGACTATGTAACTTGGGAAGAATAAAGCCTACTTTGAGACCAAAACTTCTTCTGGACTGGTGTAAGCTCAGAGACCATCTTGGGGTTTTAGAAAGATAGAGGGTAGTTGGTTGAGGAAATGTTTGAGCTCTAAGCCTGAGCTCCAGCCCAGAAACCAGTGACTGTGTGCGTAAGTGACTGGGCTGTGCTGGGAGTCAGGGGGTGCTAGAGAGAGCACGGCACCCTACAGACCCAGCTGTGGGGCTTTCACACTGCCGCTGGCTGTGTCTTTCCCTGCTGAGTCCCAAGGTGGAGATCAGCGTCCCCCAGACTCTCTGTCCGAGCCGGGTTGTCGGGGACAACAGGACAGGATGCAAGAAAGCAAAGCTACGGTGTTAGCTACTACTGCTGCTCAGCCTCCTAACATGTTCCTTTGGCGAGGTGCAGAGCAGCAGCCACCACTGAGGTAGGAAATGCCTATGCAACTGCAGTTGGCTCCTGTTTGGCTACATGTTATGTTTTATTTTAAATTACAACGTCACACTTCATATGGGATAACTTCTATCGACTGGAGCTTCTCAACTGTGGGTGAACCTGACCAAATCTTTTAGGGGACCGGAGGAGACCAGTCCTTGCCATGTACAATATCCAGCCAAGTCCCATAGAAAAAGTTGCCTGAATTCTCAGAACAGGCAAACCAGCTCTCAGGAATGGACATACCATTTTCATTACAATTTCTCCCTCTTCCTGCATGTGAAAGCCTTGCAACCTTTTAGATGAAATAGTCTGGGTTAGTCTAAGATGCTGATGGCTGAAACCAGACTGTTATAGTGGAGGGCATTGGAGAACCTCAAAGGCAGGTTTCCATCTGCTACATCAATAGGAATGGAGGGGAACATTGGTCAGCAATTGCTCATATGTTGGTCAATAATCCCATATTAGCTCTTGATGTCAGTAAACTTCCATTTATTTTTGGAAATCAAGGCTCTCTTGGCTCTCCTTTATGGCAACAGAAGACATGATCATTTCCATGCTCTCCACAGCTCCCTGGCACTGTCAGCAGCACATGTTGCATTAGTCAGTCTCAAATGGATCCCTACTTTAATTGCTCTTGCACTTTCCTGTGTGTTGTTATAGCACTCAAGAACTACTTCAAAGGTGCTATTGTTTTTCTAAAACTATCTTATTGTTAAAAAGAGAGCTAAGATGTTCTATGCAAATGCTGCCATTCAGCTTTTGCTTTTGCTTTTAACTGGCTTGTTTTGAACAAGGTTAACCAGTACTTTGCTAACTTAACTACTGTTCATCTGTAGATGAATCCAAAGTTTAAGGGGGCAGGGGTGCTTTCAGCTGTAGACCATTGCAACGAACAGCCCCCAGGTGCAAGGAGGGGTGCAAGGATGCCACACACCCCTGCCAGCCCCAGCTGTACTGGGATGGTGTCGTGAAGAAGGAACTATGCCATTGGCAGATGAATGCAAGTGATGTCTCTCTCTTTGTACCCACTCAGCATGTTAAGAGCTGGAGCAAGGAAAGGGCTCTGGATCCTATCCTCCCTCTGCTCTTGGCCTGAAACCAGCCCCTGATGGGCTATGGAGCAATACCCAGGCAGAATTGCATGGGCCTGACCCCTTCCATCTGCCAGCCTCTCACTCATGGGGGTGATTCATCTCTTAGACACCGCATGTTGAAGGAGCACGGAAACAGAAAAATACCAGGTGTGATGTGAGACACTAACAGAAAATACAATTTAAACAAACAAACAAAAAAGAAAGTTCCAGAACTTCCCCTGGTAGCAGAAAGAATATATATGTATGTATTTATGTGTATTTTTTAAATACATGATTCATTCTGCAAGATCCAGTTATGACTTAAGCCAGTTCTGGACCCCACAAAAAAATCCCACCTTGAATTGTATAAAAGTCTATTGTACTAAAGGTGATATTCAAGACTGAAAGCTGTTGTTCAACCAGAAAGGACCTTTTGTAATTTAAATTAATCTGAATATGCTTGAAGAAGCATATATTTTAAAAAGACTGGGCTTGGATTCTTTTCTTAAAGGCACAAAACTTCAGCTGATTTAGTTTAAGAAATGTGGATTTTTTTCTGAGGCTAATTTTCATGGAGGCAATCTTCTACAGCCCTCTTCCCTCCTCAAAATAAGCTTTTATGAACCTTCAAAATGGTTATTTTCAGCCGTGTTTTCTAAAGTCATTACACACTTTCTTTTCCTTATGAAGACTTACAGAAGTTTCAAAGCAGTGCATTTCTTGAACTTAAATTGATAGAAGGTTTTAAATTTCAGGTGAAATCTTCAGAAATGTTAAGGTTCTTTTATTTTCTACAATAAAAGCATTTTCTGCTGCTTTCTTGAGGCTGTATGCATAGTACCAATGCTTAGTCTTAAACTTTTTTGTCTTTATCTATTTGGAAAAGAAATTTGCATTCTGCTTCAGTTCTCATTTATCAGTTTTTTTTTTTTTTTTTTAATCTCTTTAAATTGTCTTTCTTCTCATTGATTCTAGTGTGTTGATTAGATTTATAATGACTGGAATGAGTGCATAGACTAACACCAGACTTAATGTTTGCAGAAAACTCAAACCAATGCAGAAACATATGACATGCTGGTGTCCTTACATCTATCCTGTTGCTAGGCCCCTAAAAATAAGACACAAGTAATCCGTCCCTTTATATTAAGCAAAGCAAGTCATCAAGAGGCTGCAAGCAGCTTCTTTGTTAAACTTCACCCACAAATGGAAACAAAGCCCCCAAAGACTTCTTTCTGGCCCCCTCAAATATCACTGTAGTGGTTGCAGGTGGTGTTTTGTGCTATTGACCCAATGTAGCTATGCATGAAACCTTGAATTGCAGAGGTATTCTGCTTTTGCAGGGATTGTAGAAGTAAACACTCTAACACCATTATCTTCTGCTGAGCTGCTCTCCTACGTTGTCAAACAGCCTTGGGCAACCAAGATTCATTCTGGTCCTCCAGGAACTACTATTATGTCAGCATAAATTCATTTGACTTCAGTGAAGTTGCTCTTCACTTACACAGCATAGAGAGATCAGACCGGACCAATTGTCTTCAGCAACGTTTTTCTTTGTTGCTGGATAGATAGCCTATCCAAGGCTTAATTTAATAAAACCAGCATATCTAGCATAAACCAGATCGACTAAGGTTTGTTGACAAAATGGATAGGTTATTTTCAAGGACACTGATTCATGGTCTTCCAATGAAAAATAGCATTGAACAGTTTTATTGTTGTTGAATAAGCAGCAGAGAAGCTGGGGAAAGTCAATTTACTTAATATTATTTTTATGATTTTAAAAGCCCATTAGGCAAAAAGCAAACCTTATGTTTACTGGTTTTTTAGACTCACAGAAGTGTGTAGGCTAGAAGGGAGGTCATCCTCTCCAAGCCCCTGCCCTAAGCAAGGTCATGGGTTCTCAGACTGTGTCCAGTCTGTCTTTGGATGTCTCCAAGGATGGAGACTCCATAACTTCTGGACACCTGTTCCTGTTCTTGACCACCCTCATGATGAAGTCTTTTTTCTTGTATGCAGTTGGCCCTTCCCTTTCTTCAGCTTCTGACTGTTGCCTCTTTTCCTGTCACTGTGCAGCTCTGAGAGCACTATGACTTAATCTTCTCTATGATTTCCCATTAGGCAGCTGGAGACAGCAGTAAAATCTCTGTTTAGCCTTCCCTTTTAAGGCAGAGCAAACCCAAATCTCTCAGTACCTCCTTATCCACCATGTGCCCCAGGCCCCTAATCATTTTGGTGGCCATCCATAGGACTCTCTCCAGTATGTCAATGTCTTCTACTGGGGAGCACCAAACTGCATACTCGTTTCATAAAATTTTCTCTTTTCTATCCCACCCCCCAGCCTACATTTCCAAAATTATAAATTCAGAAGAAAGTGCTGGATTTCTAAAACTCTTCCAGACGATGGCTACAGGCAGCCATTCTTTTATTAGTACTGACATGATGCTTCTGAAACTTGAGGAGCTCTGAATCTAGATACCCTTTATGTATCTAAATTCATCAAAGATGAAAGATGGTGCTGGTGAGTGAAACCAACCATTTCTGAAAGATCTAGACGGGCATGTATTGCTCTTGTTGTTCACTGAAGACCTCAGAAAGGGAGATGAAAGCTCAGTTTAGTTTCCATTATTAGCTTTAACTATGTCCCCAGCTTGTGTACATTAAAATGAAATGGTACCACTTCAACAGCAGTGTCAATTTTGGTCAAAAGATGGGTCAGGAGAGATTACTGAAGTACTCCTCCAATTTGTTGCAAAAAGAAAATCAGGAGAAATAGCAGCTCTTTCCCCTCCTTGTGAGATGCAGGGAGGATGTCCCCACTCTGTAAGTCTGAAGAGCAATTCTTTCTCCTGCTGCTCAGTGGTGCATCTTCTTTCTATTGGTTGGCCAGGGCCTCAGAAGCAGGAACCTGGCTTAATCAAAGGGTTCTTCTTTTAGGGGTCCTCTAAGGACTCTCTTCAGGCATCACACAGCTCAGTGATGCTGTGTGAGCCCACACAGCTACTTGGGTGGTGGCAATGCAAGCCAGGACAGACTAGAAGAGAGACTGGGATGCAGTGGGGCACGGCACTCCAGCTATAGCACGTCACATCACCTTGTCTTTGCCCCTGTGAGCAGGGGCATCTCTGACAATTAGGTTTAGGAAGGCAAAATGAGGTCTTCCCACAGCAAAGAGCTTCACGAGCCAGGCATTGCATAGATGGTTTCTGCTCCCTGCCTGCTATGAATATTTATGCTGCTTTTCAAATCTAATATTGATTAGACCTTTATAGGTAAACAAAAAAATGAGGTGGCACCCTTATGGTAAAACCTTGATGCTCTTGAGAAAGGCAGGGCATTAGCGTTTGTATGCTGTTTTCCTCTGTTTCAGTATGATCTCTGAGCACTGGCAACGTTACCTGAATCTAATATTCAAGCAATTATAGCAAGTTGTAATATTCTAGCAGTTCCATTTATCTAGAAGACAAGCACTTTGAAGGACTCCATTTGGTGGGCTGGCAAAGCTGTATGTGTACATAGTAAGAAGCATCTAGATATGAAATATTACATTAAAATATCTCTTTCCTTTGCTCTGTTAAGACAATTTCATATGCCCTTGCATATGAAAGCTACATAAGTGAGCAAAGCTTGGGGTTCTAGATGAGCAGAAATTATTTGCACCATAAGTAACACTGCACCTATCAGGGAAATAATGTTTTTGTACAGGTATTTTTCTTCTCTTACCATTTTGTCTTTTCTTTCCAGCAAAGTGCCAAATCCTGCTGGCATCACTTGGCATTACTGGCTTTCTGCTACGAGAAACAAAAGTAAAACAAGCCAATGATAAACGGTGGCTGAAATATTCACAACAGGAAAGAAGAAAAGAATATGTTCTGCTTTCCTCAATGTTAGTTCAGCCACAGTGGGTGTGTTTTATACCCATGGTCCCGAGTCCTCCTTCATTATCCCTTTCTTATGTGAGCAGCTCTATTTATGAACTGCAATCTTGAACTCCATCTGCTCAAACCTACAGCAGAGGCAGGGCAAGGTGCTGATAAAGTCACAGCATGAAATGACTTCCATGGGGGAGTGCTGCATATTGTGTCAGCTTGATCAAAAGCAAACTCCTCCTCTAAAACATTTAATAATTATTAAAATATATTTTAATTGCTTATGAAAGTAAGCTTTAAAGGGCTTTTGTGAAACAAAAATGACAGAGAAGTGTCACTTTTTAGAAGCACTTAGTACTCTTGGAAACCCACACACTGCATAAATGCTTTCAACACATATACATATATATATATGTTGAAAAGTATATATATGAAAAGTAACATCTTTCCTACTCTAGGATTCTTACTATGACAATTTCCAGAATTTTGCCTACAAGACACTCAGACATTATGGAGACAGTACTGTGAAAAGACTTGGGCAGACGGACAAGTTGACAGTTTTACTCCATTGTGCGTCATTGGCTTGAGTTCTTGCCTAAGCAACCTTACGGGGCAGAGCAGCAAGGCAAGTCCCATGCCCAGTGGAACACTACATCGGGAGGGACTTGGGGTGCAAGCTGGGAAACTCAGATGGCTTTTGCATGAAGCATGGTCTATACCACCATGAGCAGTATGCAGCAGAGCTGAAGGCAGCAGAGTTTGCAGAAAAAAGTCTTGAGCTCATGTAACTAAAATTTTCATCGTGATGCGTCCAAATGAGACTGGCTTTAAGTTACACTGGCATCAGCTGGCATTCTCTAATTTCTGTGTACTTGGCTGTACAGATGGAGTGGTCTAGTTCTGTTGGGATAGATTTTATGGAATTGCCTTTAATACTTGATCCAAAGCCTCTGCTAGGGATGTTTTGGAAAGCAGAGTGCAAAACCTGGCCCAAAGTATCTTGAAGACCTACTCCTACATGAGAATTAGCAAGAAGATATGGCTAAACAGCCATGCGCATTTGGGTTTTGAAAGAAAATGAATATAAATATAAATATGAGAAGAAGATCACAGACTCTTTCTGACAGAGTAGCATGCTTTTTTTTGGTTTGTTTTACTTGAGCACCCTATTGACCGAAAATGGAAATTCAGAGAAGTGAAGTTGCAGATTCAGCTGGTATTTCTCGCATTGCTTCATCCAGAAAGAAAGAACTGAATGAAAAGTAGGAAAAAGTAGAAAAAGGCAAAGCATTTTCTATTATCTTTAAGAAAAAAAATTAAGTTGTTTACTTTTTGCTTAAGGAAGCAACCACTGGAAAAGAAAAAGCTTTTCTGGCTGGTTTCCCAGATGTGATTCTTGCAAGTGGCATTCTCCCTCTGCAACCTTGCTGCTGTTTTAGACCTCTTTGATGAACACAAAAATGCATGTTTTGTAAAGGAAGACACCATCTCTATGCTGGTAACATATTTTGCCATGGGCTATGCAATGTTCCACTAGAGTTAATGCTAAAAATAGATTCAGATGCCAAAAACACATTTTGTTTTACTTCAACAAGGTGCTGCTTCTGCCGGGGCCGTGAAAGTCTTTTACGGGCAGCTGTCTGTGGTGGGGCACAAAGTCTTTGGCACCTTTTGGAACAAATTTAAGTTATACCATATGATAAAATACCAGTTTTGCCAGGGCTTTTGTATCAGGTGTGCTGGTACTCACAAATGGTAATGTTGGAAGTGTGAGCAGCGTTATGGAAAAATATTTTCTTCACAAGTCAGTAAAAATTTCTGTTTCAGAACTAATTACGTTTTAAATGTATTTCTGAATTCATATCAAATTGTACATAAAATATGAGCAGCACTATAAAAGTCAGAGCATTTATTTCATTGTTGTCAAATAAGCCAGTTTGATTTTTCTGTTCCTGAGTTATTGAAATTTATTTTAAAATTCCACCTTAAAATTGAAAAAAATCTTTCAATGTGAGGTTGAACAAACTGTTTCTTCAACCTGGACAAGCACTGTAGAGACTGGGAGGAGGCTGCCTTTTACAAGACATAAAAATAAATTATTCATACAGCTTAAATACGATGTATCTATTATTTAGTATTGCTCTGTTGTTTCAGTTTCACATTAGGCAGAGAGCAAAAACAGAGAAAAAAGACTGCAATTCTGTGAAGGATAATACAGGTTCACGATATTATAATAATTTGTATTTGTCTAAAAAAGTGGTGTGCCACAGATCTGTAAAAGATAGCGCGCGTAATTAGAAGTGCTGTATGATAAAACACAAGAGTTTGGCCTTGTAATCCTGGAGAAGGAGGACATTAGACTTTATGAAGCTGGGAGCTGCTCTCACTGATATTCCTGCTGTCAGTCCAAGGCAATTCTTTTGACAGGTGCCATCGATTTTTCTAAGATGCCAGCAGGCAGACTCCTGGCTGCCTCGGCTCTGTTCTCCCACAAAATGAAAGCTGCACAAGAGGAGAGGAGAAGGCATCTCGAAACGTAGGAATTTAATGTGCTCAGAGGGACTTTCACTCTGGGGAAAATTCCTCAAAACTTGCAGAAGAGACGGTCTTTGTGGGGAAAACCTAAAAAAGATGAAAGAGTAAACTGTTTATATTTTGATTTCTATAGCGAGTCAAAAGAAAGTGAAATTTTAAGTAATGATCTGCTGAGATTTGCTCTCCTTTACTTATAGATTGAAGAAAACAACCTATATCATTCTCAGAGCTCAGTTCCCAGTGGAAATATATACCAACAGAAGAGGAACTGGTTGTCAGATTCACTGCCAATCTCTGTCTTAAATCCGTAGATGTTTTATTATCTCACTTGTTTCTCTTTCCACAGTTGCATTGAATTCACTGCAAGCACTTTCATGCCAGGAAGCTAGGCATACACAGAACAGAAATGCCTTGTTACATATTTTATGAGGGTCCTTAACCACATGTGTGGAAGATGTTTATTTTATAAGTGTGGAATTGTCCTCTGGGGATGTTTTGCTTCACAAATGAGCCTAATGAGCATTAGAAGAGCAGTTTTGTTCAGGAAAGTGGTAGGTTTTTTTCTTCCTTAATTTTTTAATTACAGCCCCCCAACCTGACGGACTAGCACAAAGCCATAAACAGATCAGGATTACAAGCAACATGCCTTTTTCATCAGTGTCACCAAGGGAGGTGCACCGGTACATATCCCCACGCTGCACAGAGGTGATGCAGGGTGAACTCCTGTTCTGCTGATTGCCAGCACAGACCTTGCGGCTGCTCCCCCAGGAGCCAGTGTTCCCTCTGCCCTTTACCAGGGACCTGCCCAGGCTCTCGGGCATCTCCCCAGCACAAGCTCCATGCAATACTGACACTAGAACAGGGCACGTGTAAATGGAAGGGAGGGAGCATTGTACATACCATGCAGCTCACGGTTTTCTCAGCAGACGAGATTTGCAGTCAGTCGTAAACACAGATTTGCAGAGGTGGGACAAGATAAAACAGCGAAATATGTTCTTATGGTTATACTTAACAAGTGAAACTCATTTCACCTGGCTGTGCCCATTGACCAAGGCAGTGACTTGTCTTCCCCTGTCCTGGGATGGAAGGAAACCTTCCTTTCCTTCCTTATCTATTTGCCTTCCTGTTGTTCCCTCTGACTGAACACGGGAACAGTATTGTATGCTACCACAGCAGATTGTATAATTTTCTTTCATCCTACTCCTTAAGGTTACTTGATTAACGTGCCTATAGTGTACTATAGTTTTTTCCTGGTGGCAGAAAACTGATCAGCACCCAAAGGGCAACTGTCTTTTTCTCCTCAGACATGATGGTAATTTCAGAGTGGTGAGATAGGGTACACCCATGGGTACCGTCAGCGCGACCCCCCTTGCACTGTCCTCAGACCACCTGGTGGGTGCCAGCACTAGCAGGTTGGTTCCTTTGGCCAGGTACCACCACCCTTTTCAACCAGAAACAATGATCTCAGAGCAAACATCAGGCTGCTTTGCACCACTATTCTTCTGAAAAAAGCTCAGCAGCTTTATGTTGCTGCTCCCAGTCACGCTGTGAGCATATCAGCACTGGCCACATCATATATATATATGTATATATGTGTGTGTATATATATATGGTATTATCTACTCTATTATCTGGGTATGCATACATATATCTGGATGTATCTGTTTTCATCATTGATATTTATTTTAAGTCACACAAATTGTCAGGCAATTGTGCTAATCTCTTTACTTATCTATGGTTTTTTTTCATGGAAATGGGTATTTTTAAACACCTACAAAAATAGCTTGTATCACCAAACAGTCAAGGAAAAAAATGAAGAAAAAAAAATGTATATATATATATTTTTTTTAATTGAAACTGTTATTGGCTTTCATGTTAAATTCATTGTACTAGAAATGTACCAAGTGAACCTTATATATAAAAAAAACGGAGGCCCAAAACACCTCTGTTTGCTTACGTATGTGAATATGTGCATCTCTATTCGGTACACATACACACACATATACGTAGGGCCGGGTTAATCTGTAGCTGTTCTCCTTGTGTAATTTTTATTTTAGGGACATGGAGCTGCTGAGACTGATGAGAAGTGAGTGTGCTCAGATGGGGACTGGATCCTGGCTTTCAAAGAGATTGAAGCTCTTCTGTCAGTAAAAGCATGATAGCAGTAAAAAGTCCATGCCAGAAATCAAGTGTGCATGCCCTGCACAAGCAATCATATCAAAGGAACACCAAATTTCTGCAGTACAAATCTGTAAAAAAGCATTTTGAAAGTGTAAAGTGGGATCCACATATAATTGTGATTTTTGCTGGTGCCTGGAGAGTCCTTTATACTGTGTATTTCTGAAAACAGCTCATTTTATCCTGGTAGGAGAGTGTGTTACCCTGTGCTGACTTTGCTCAGCGCTGTTTGCAGAATAGATGCCTTTTTGTTTGGCACTCGCTGAGTATACAGAACATGGAGAATGGTTTAAATTGTGCCAGCTGTTAGCAACACCACAGTAATGTATCTGTTGCTTACCCTAGCAGAAAAAAGCCCCCCAACCCCCAGTGGTTCAAAGTGTTCCTATTTTCTCTTCTACTTCTGTCCCATTCCCTTTCATGATCAAAACATCATTAAGTTAGTTAGATGTCATAGATGAGCTGGGGAAAAAAAAAAAGTTGGATTTCTGCAGCAAAAATCTCAGCTTTGCAAGCTAAATAAACTTAGCTGTAGACTATGGAAAGGTGGTTGCTGGGTCACTGGCTCTACGTATACATCCCCTTTCCAAAAAGGCAGTTTATGCTGTGTCCCTACCATTTTTTGTAGTATTTTTATTCTTAACTAATATTGAAGAGGAAAGCGCAGGGAAAGTATTTCCCTGAGAAAAAAGGAAGTGAGTTTCCACAACATGCTCTTCTTTGCTCAGAGGTAGCTGCTTGTAACAGCTCAATGACTTTTTACTGTGCTTTCCTCTGGCATGTACGTCCTGCTGGGCCCTAATATGCAGGAAGATGGTAACTCTTACATATCAGAAACATTTTATTTGAAATAATATAGATTATTATGCATTAAGAAATATGGACAGATAATTTTTTAAAGAACATTTTTTCCCCATATCTCAGTGGTAATTTTTGGTTTTTTTTTTTTCCTTATAGATTAAAATCCTCATTAAAAGGGTCAGGTATTAACAGTTCCATGTGTTAAGTGCCTGTTATCTTGCTTGTACTTAAGCAATGGCAGGAACTTTCATTATTTCTAAGACCTCCCCTGCTGTGAAGCAGTTAATTTTGACATTGTCAAAGAGGTGACAACCCCTTTGAACAATGAAAGACTTTTGATTCACTGAAGTGATGGTATTACTTTGCTACATAGCACCAAAGTGTGAATCTCAAAGTGAGACACATTTAACACAGCAGGAGGTCTTGATGGGATATTGGTTGAAAAAACTGTTTGCATTGTCTAAAGAAAAAAGGATTTTGGGAAAGAAAAAGTGAGGAACATTAGGCAGCCAGGAATCCTTGTTACCTTCTGACCCCCTTGTGGCTCTGTTTCTTCTGAGAATTTGAGGGACAGAGTTAGTGAAGTATCTTAAAGATGTTTTTATGTCATCCGTAAATTTCTTCTTACAGTGCTAAAACCACAGTCATATTACAAACATGGCTTCCACACCATTTCTTTACATTTTTACCTTATCTCCATTATCTTGTGGCTTAACTGTGGCAAACGAGCAGTCTGTAGATCTGTTAGTTGCAGTGTGTTTTGAGAAGACTTACTATGAAAATGCTTTTTGAAGTCTAAAAGACTGAAACAGACTTGTTTTCTCCCAGTTACTGAGATCACTAGTTTTCTACCTGGTTATTTAAAGTGGTTTTATTCTTCAGGGGTTTGCATGGACAGTACATTTGGTGGCTGAAAGCTGTGGGCCTTTACAAGGAAGAAGTACCTGTGGTTTGGAGAGGTTTCCAAGCAACTCTCATCTGCCATGTGCTACGTGTTTTGCAGACAAAACCTAAGGAGCTCTGTAGATATGACAGCTCCACAATTACAAGGGATATATGCCTAACAATGCCTAACACTCCTTGCACTTCCAAGGTTTCCTGTGGTTCATACAATTTCAGTATTCTCTCAGTTCTGTTTCACTGAAATATATTTGTATCAGCCATGAGAAAAGGAATAACAAAACCTGAAACTGCAGCTACTAGGTGTGTGCCAATTCAGTGTTTTCACTGAAAGAGGTGAAGGGACATTCAGAATAATATTTGTACTTGCACGTCTCAAAAGATGGGTAGTCACTTCATGGTTGATGCAGCTGTGAAGATGTCTATTATCCTGCAGACATCCCTTCAGAAAGGAGCTCCAGAGCAAGAGCTGCAAGTCAGAGTTACAAACAGTGAGTCTTCTTCTGACTTTGGTCTGAATTTCAGGTCTGATCACCAGATAATGGTACACTTTCCAGACAGGGGACAAGTGGCCAGGGAGACTTGGAGAAAAAACATTGACAAACATGAATGCTGTGTTAACACCTTCTGCCTCTGTTTCGTAACATGGGCTGGGATTTACAATAGGAAATAAGGAAAATAAAACTTACTGGGACTTCATCTTACCTTCATCAAGTCATTCACAGGATTTGCACTCAGCAGAATCAGCACAAAACCAAGGAGCAGTGAGGACATATAAAGGACTGATGTGGTGTTAGTAAGGAAGACAGAAAAATTAAGATACGCAAGAGGAGCAGTGACAACCAGAGCTGGTGAGAGGTTTCAGTTGAAAAGCCTGGATCAAGGGGATGTAACATCTATACATCTCCTATATAATCCTGAAGATGATGCTTACATAGGTTAGATTCATCTGCCTTTTACAGGAGAGAACCGTATTTCTCAAGGTCTTCTGTGGCCACCCCTCATTTGCTATACTGCCCTAGCTCCTGTTGCTAATGTACTTTATTTCTGAGTTTGCTCCTTTGCATTCTGGTGTTAATAGAGACTCCAACCAGGACCAGGGCTGTTGCACAAGGGTATGCACAGGAACAGAAAGGAGGGCAAGCACAAATGTACTGATACAAAATAGTACTTTCTCCCACTTTTCGGTCTTCTGTAATTTGAATGTATGCTCTCAATTTTTTAGAAGCTTACCAGTTTTGTAGACTGTTACCATGTGGCATTATTGAAATTTCAGAAGATTTCTGGAACTGTGTGAAAATATCCCATTAAGCGGGGAGTAACTAAGAGTTAATTACCCATAGACTCCCAGGCAGTGATAGCAGAGAAAGATCTGCTAGATACACATTGCCTGCTTGCCAACAGAGGATATCCAAATACCGCACTTTCATGTTTTGTTCCATATAGGTTCAAAAGCCCCAGTGAACACTGTTCTGTGGTGAAAAGGAAATCACTGAAGATATTTTCATAGCCAGCTGTTTCCCTCATAAATTCATTCAAAGTGTTTTCTGCTCCCAGGATGCTTTTAGGAGAAAAAGCTCTTTGCAATATTGATTCAAAACATTTTGTGCCTTCTGACATGACGCTGGCAATGAAAAGTAATTACCCCAGTTAATAAAGTGCACAAGCTAAAGCATAATCTCAAATTAGGTGGTGAGCAGGATCTACAGCAAAATAAACTTAATTCTGTTTTCATATTTTAAAACCATGAATAAGGCCACCTGTTGTGATGTGTTAGAGGAGCCAAAGGCTTTGGAAATATTAAAGTAGTATATTGAACACAGAGATTACACTAGATTCACTTCAAAGTTCACTATTTTTCACTTCTGAGGACATCAGCTTGAAATACAACCTTGCTGGGATCCTCATCTGATACTCACTAAAAAGAAACCTTTGGAAGAAAGTCAAGAATTTAATGTGCTAAGAAATTATTTTGTTCTATTTCCTTATGGCTGGGATTTTTATTTATTTCTTTTAAAATGTGTTCTTGATGTATTTGATTAGAAACAACATAAAGACCGATTTTTATTGTTGTCCTGAAAAGTCATCACCTGCAGAAGAGAGATATGCTCATTATAGATTAGTACTGGTAGCCAAAATTTAGGATATCTTTCTCACCTCATGATACTGACTCACATGGTGACAAAATGCCTGTCATGTCTCCTGAAAAGCAGCTCTGGTGAACTGCTCCTGCTCCCAGGTAGTCATGTCAGGGAGCTGCCTGCAGCTCAGCCTTTGCCTTCAGTTACTGCACACTCACATGCATGACTTTTCCCTCAGTCAGTCCGTATCCTTTTTGAACTATTGATACTTGAAAATAAATTCTCAGATGAGAATAAATGAATCAGGGCAAGGGATGCCCTTGTAGACGGATGAGGATATGGAGGATCAGGCAACTGGGAGATAGGAACCTGGCAGGGGGGTTACAGCAGCTCTGCAGTGAGTTTCCCCCAGCACTAGCTGCATTGATCTGACCAGAAGTGCTGCAGAGTCCTTTTTAACATGAAAAGCTTGTGAGCATATCCCTGGAAATGCATTCCTCTGCCTTTCCCCTGCTCCTGATACAGACCAGGAGCCAAAGCTCACATGCAGTCCATGGCTCCAAAGCTTCACAGGGTTTCTGCTCTTTTCCTTATCACCCTATTTCAGTTCTTGTGATCTTTTCCATAGCAAGAAAAATAGTACACCTGACTGATTGAATCTTGTGCTCTTTTTAGCTGATGAACACCTGGGTACAATGAGGGGGAATGATTCCTTTGAGGTTTCAGGTCTAAAAAGGAATAGATTCTTCAAAAGTAAACAATCCCCCAGTGATGTGTTGGCTGACCTCCTCTTCCCTGTGCTGATCCCAGTGACACAGCTTTGTAGAGAGGATAGAAACATGACCATAGCAAAACAGAAGCTGTGTTTGCCAAACTTTTAGAGTTTTAATTGATCTTCTAGCTTTGGGCAGCAGGCAAGGAAAGACAACCAGTTAGCATCCAAGCAGGGGGGGGGGGAAAAAAAGAGAAGTAGCATTAGCCTCCAGGAACTAAATGCACCCACAAATAGTTCTTTTCCTACCCTTTATTTCAGCACTTAGATGTAAATCCAGGGGTGCAGCTGGTCATAGCAGCTTCTCACCACATTAAGAAGTCAAGGTTGCTGAAGAGTGTTGTTATCTCTAAGCTCTTTGCACATTTGGGCTCTTTGTGCGATAGATGTGATCACATAAAATAGGAGGGGTGTAAACGCATTTTGTCCCATTTTGCCCTTGCCCTTCATAGCTTACTTTTCATTAATCTCCATTTACTGTGTTACAAATGTTAACAGCCTTTACTTTTTAAAAATACAAGCATCGTTTGTCTTTATTCTTCCAGGTGTGGATGCCCATGAATGCACTGAAGGGAGAATTCATGACATCAAACAAGTGCTCCTGGGGGCAGTAATCATTGCTTCTCCAATGCATGCCATGGTAAAGTGCCTTCTACATTCACTGATTGTGAACAAATCTGGCTCTGCTAGGTTGACCCCATTGCTTCCATATGACTAACACCTTGGTTGTGGTCATGCATTCCTGCAGCTAACATGAGTTTGCCAGTATGGTCAGAGCCCCCAGATCCCTTAAGTGAATGAATAGGCAGCAGCCTACACAACGGTGGGACGAGATTTAAGCATAGTGCAAAACAGACTGAAACACAGTGATGATGGCACACTGTAAGGATCAGCATACAATCAGATTCATTTCTGGGTTTGAGGGCATCTATTCAAACACAGGTATACAATTACTGTTGTTACAACAATTTTGTTTGCTGTTGTTATTTCCATCTTAAAATGGAGAACTTTATCATATGTCATCTTTGAGTTGGTGGCTCTGGGCATCTCATGAGCTTCAGTCCTGGTACGCTGAAGACTTTTGCAGAAAGAGCAGGTCTTTAAACAACATTCAAGAACATGGATTGAGCTTAACAAAACTGTTTTTCTGCTTAACCTGCTTTTCATGTTGGGCTTCCCTGCTAAGCCACTTGATGCCCTCAAATGTGCCCTTCTGCCATCTGCTTTTCGGGTCTCCCACGTATTTTATTTTTCAGCCATTGTATTAAAACACTTTGGAAGAGGTCCCAAGCACTGCAACATACTCTTCTAGTGAATGCCAAGGCAGGGTACTGAACACTTAAGTACAACTCTCGGCAAGACCAATGTGATTTCAGGCTATTAGGGCATTCTGGCTCTAAGATATGTATTTAATAAAAAGCTGCACAGATTGGAGTTTATTTCCTTTCCATTATTCATGTGCACTAGAGACATGCTGCCTGAAGAAGGCTTATTGGACAAATCTGATCCCCCCTGATGCGCACAGCATAGGAACAGTCTCCGGAGTAACAGAAGAATATACAAATAAAGGCTTGGCATTAAGCTCTCAAGGTTTCAGTTTCTTCTCAGATTCTGGGCTTAAAAATTCTTTATGGGAGGTAATCTCTTCCTCAATAATTCGAAAAACGTTATCTGCCCAATACATTAGCATAGCTTTCTCTTATTGTGAAACACTTGTGTAAAGAAATACCAGGTCTTAGTCTTGTCTGTTCAAGCTTTTGGTAGCAACAAAAAAAATGTTCTTATAAATTGCTAATAACGTGGCTGAATTGTGCTCTCTGTTGTGCACATGAAATTATGAATGCAACTGGATTAACTCTAGTCTGGCGTTACTGTTTGCTGCATTGAAAATTTAGATTCCCGAAGGCAGTCCGGCTTTCCTTATTCAGTAAACACTCAGTATTTTTAAGACCTGACACTTGAGTCGCACAATTCTCTAAACTGGGCACTCAATAAAATGGGAAGACATATAAAGTTCAAAGATACAGGTAGATTTTATATCTGACCTGGAGATGATCTCGGCCTGTTATTTTAAACCAAGAGGCTGAAGCTTTCCACACATTTGGTGAAATTTCTTCATCTGTTTATCACCTGAATCAGAAATATTTATCCATCCATTCATGCAAATTTCTCAAATACCAAGTCACTGGATTAGAGCAAAATATTTTATTAATTCTAGCTATGTGATGCCTCTTGCTGATGCAATAGCTCGGCAAAAGCTACAAAGAGCATAAAACCAACAAGGGCTGAATGAAAACCCCACCATTGCCAAAAGTAACTGAAGTTTTTTTTTTAAGAAATAAGATTTAGAAAATTGAGGTGTGGAAGCAGTGCCAAAACTCCAACTGGAATAATTTGGAGTACCTGTGGCAAAAGAAATTATATTTCTCATCATGTTAATCTACATAAGTAGCAGAGCCTGAGGCAGGGAAGCATCACCCACAGTAGAAGAAAATTAAGTTATGGGCCACTCAAGCAAATTAGGTATGCATAAGCCTGTGGGATGATCCAAGAACACCGAAAGAGCTGGTCAGTGTCAGCCTTAAACCTTTTTCTGTCATCTTTGAAAGACCATGATCATCAGGCGATGGTTCTGATGATGAGGAAAAGGCAAATGTTACATGCCTTTTTAGGCAGGGCTAAAAAGGGATCTATAGACCAGTCAGCTTAACCTCAGGCCCATTCTGAGTCCAGGCACAGAATGGACAAGAAGATAATTTGGACATCAAGCATTGATTTTCCAAGGAAAAATCACCCCTGACCAACCTGATTGCTGCCTTGGCTCTGGATGAAAGGAAAGTAGTGGATGTTGTGTATCTCAACCTTTAAAACATCTTTGACACAGTTTCCCATAATATGATCAAAGCCAAATTGGTGAAATAAGGCCTGTATGAATGAAGGATTAACTGGGTGGAAAACTGGTAGGACTGCCAGGCTCAAAGGGTGGTGTTCAGCCATATAAGTCCACCGGACAGTCATTGTCTAGTGGCATTTTTCAGGGATAGATACCAGGGCTGCTGAGGTTTAAAATCTTTATCAGTGATCTGGATGAGAGGGTGTAGAGTGCTCTTAGCAAGCTGGTGGACAAGCTGAGCCTGGGGATGCCATGTGCCCTGGCAGCAGGTGAGGCCAACTGCACTCTGGGCTGCCTTGGCAAGAGTGTGGCCAGTGGGTCCAGGGAAGGGATTCTGCTGCTATCTTTCCCCTAGTGAGACCACACCTGGAGCACTGGGTCCAGTTTAGGGCTCCCTAGTAAGAGGAAGCCATTGCCACACTGGAGGGAGTCCAGTGCAGGGCACCAGGATAGGCAGGGGCCGCAGCACACGAAAAATAAGGAGAGGTGGGGAACCTCTCAGGCACTGTGAAAGCTGGTGATGACAGGAGCTTACTGCTCTCTTCAGCTACCTACTTGAAGGAGACACAGAAGATGGAGCCAGGCTCTTCCCACTTCAAATTTGACCCTGTTTTGGGTAGAAGGTTGGGCCAGGTGATCTCTGGAGATGCCTTTCAAAGGACAGCAGTTGCTCAGGTATCCTTCAGGTGTCCAGACATGCAACACTACACACACCTTGAAACAGTCACACATCTTGCTCGGGTGATGTGCATTGATCAATATTTTACAAATCCTCACATTTACCATGGGCTCATTTATATATGTATGCATAAAAATATACATATATCTGTATGTATATATGACATTTTCCACAGCAATTAGTTTTTATAAACCAGTCATCTCATCTATGATTGAGAGATTTCGCCCAACAGCCTTTCATAATTTCTCTGTGCTGAAACTCCTCTGATTGCATAAACAAAAAACAGGGGGGAAACAGGTAGCTACTGACACACATATTTTGCTTGACAGTAAAATCCAAATTTATTGCCATGTTCTCAAGCATAAAACATGTCAGCACTGCTCTGACACTCATAAATATAAAGCTAGTATTTCTTAACCATGCTAGGCAGGGGCAGGAGGTATTCTGATTGCTACCATTACCAAATGATAAAGGGGAAGAGTTGTTATATGTTCTCTGCTTATTCTCTCCTTGTTCTTTATTCCCAGTGGGAAGACAATTATGATTCATAGTAAACCACAGCAAAGCTACAACTCCTAGACAATAGATCTTTACTGTTAGCCTGCGAATACAAGATTACTTTGTCTCTGAAGACAAGAGGCTGCTCAGGTCTCTGCCTCTGCAGTTTTGCTGTGATCTTCTTCTAATAGCTACACTTAAACTTTTTGCAACCACGAAAAATATTTGCAGAAATCTGTAACTTTTTTCCCTCTCATTGCAGTGTTTGTATCAAATGCCTAATAAACTGCTACTAAAAGCATGTTGGAGAATAAAATCCATAGTTTCTTTTTGCCCAAGCACAAATGGCAACTTTTAAACCAGAGGTGCTCCTTGCATGGAGACCTGCTTCTCTGCATCACACACATTTAATCAGTAACCTGTAAGAGTGCAGGTGACCAGATGGAAGCAGACATACAAAATTAATGAGATATTTCAATTGTGCTGTTGAATAGTCACAAAAAGGCCCTTATAGCTTGCCTGCTACCTAGATCTCTTTCAGCCGCATAACTGTTTCCTTAGTGTAAGGATGGTGCAACAGCAAACAGACTGCTTAATCCCTGTCGCTGGAGATTTAGCAACAGTTCCTCAGGGACAACCTAGGTTCTGATTAAGATGGATTAGATGATCTCAGGATCCTTTCAATTTTTTACTTCTGTAAGTCTATGAGAAGATCTAACCTGTTTACAGACATGGTTTGGTCAAAGTCAGGGATATAACCCAGGTGGCAACTGTCTAAACACGCAGAAAAATGGGGCTTTCTGTCCAGTCACCCATCTGTATTTCTTTCTAGTTTTCTCCATCTGCACTGTCCAATTCTTTGGCTCATCTGCGTGGTGTCCCTTTAATGCAGCTACATGTGTGCAGTTGATATATTTACCATTGTTTAAATATGAAAAAAAAATACAAAACTTAATATGCAACAGGCTAAAATTCAGCAAATAAATGATTTTGCTGTCTTTATGAGATGCTAAAAGGCATGGTATTGGGAATTTGTAACCTATAGAAATGTAGGTTGAGAGGAACCTCTGGCGATTTTCTTTTCTCTTATGAGGCATTATTTGCGTCTGCTGTATTTTGTATTATGACTCAGAAGCATTTGTTATTGATCTCAGGTAGAGAAAGTGTTAGACAAGTTTACTGCTAGTAAAGAACTGTCCCCAGTTGTCGTTAGTACATCATTCTTATATTCTGGAGTTCAATGAAATGTGAGCTCAGGAGGGAATTTTCCCTTGGGTCAGGCTGGGGAATCACCAGGGCATTTCTGGGTTCCCATTTTGTCAGTGAGAATGGCAGTTTCATTGAAAAAATTCCCTTCTGTTCCCAGGAGAGTTCCCAGCAGTGCTCCCAGGAGCTGCAGGCAGGCAGCCTTGTGTGAGGGTGCATTCTCCCTGACCAAGTCAGCTTTCTGGTATCATGGTGTGTACTCTAATAGAAGGTGATTTCTCACACGCTGCCTTCCTCATCTCAACTTGAAGAGGAAACTGAAGTTATAGAGGCCAGGAACAGCCCCACATCCTTCTGCCAGCAGGGGTGACATTTAGTCTTCCAAGAGGAAGATTTTAAATTGGTGCAAATCTGCCGTAATTAAATTTTCTCTCAGTGTGGCTGCAAGCCACATGTCCTTTCACTACTCCAGTGGGCACCCCCTGACTAGCACTCCTGGAATATATCAGAGCCCAAAGTGGTTCAGCTGTAGAGAGCAAATATTTAGTGCGCAGTGACTTTTTCTTATGCATCTGGTAAATATGCAGTAGTGTTCAGGATCTGTCCGGTAACGAGGCATGCCTTGGTCTTTTGACGCCATATCTTTCAGGAACAGGAGGGGATCAGTGACAAAAGCAGAGATTTCTTCCTACCTGCTTCTTTTCTGGGGCAAGTAACCCTGAAGGAGGGCTGGGGAAGAAAAGCCAAATTGGAGCTGACTAGCCAAGCATAGGAGGAGGACACAGAGGCCTGGCACAGGCAGAGAGGGCGAGCGGGCAGGGGAGCAGGCAGCAGGGAAGGGAGCCTGGCAGCTGGCCTGGATTTCAGCAGCTGGTGTGGAAATAAACCAGGCAAAGCTGCCTCCAAAAGAGCCCTGTGGATGGTCGTAGTGGCTCATAGCTAATGCATAATACACGCACCCCACCCCAAATGAGTTGTCACTGTTCTACAGCAACAGGGATTTTAATTCTTTCAGGCTATTTATTACTATCATTTGAAAGCCAGAAAATGTTTTTTTCTTCTTCAGAAGCATCTCAGAAGACTGCAGGATTGAGAACTCATACTGCTGACAATTAATTACGGGCACATTCCATGGCCCGTTGGGTGAATCTGCATGAGTTACTTGTCCTTTTCTTCCTCTCATTCTCTGTGTGTTTAGATTCTGGGCTCTTTCTACCAGGATTTGTCTGACCGCTGTGGTGTTGCCAGCCCAGTCCTACAAAGCACATTATTACAAGAAAAATTCTCCTCCTATTCCCACTTACCATCACTGCCAAGACATATGTGCCCTATGGCCATGTTGCCTGCCATGGAGATAGTTTATTATTAATATGTAGAGCCTTTTTGTTTAATTAAACAGTAGCTAGAGCTTGAAGCGTGCTGCCTCCTGAACATGCACACAGAGCCGCAGCCTTGCACAGAGCCAGGGGGATTGCACCTGCCCTGTGGCGTGCTGCAGATCAGGCAGTGATGTAGGGAAAGCCCTGCTCCCCTCTGCCTCCTATGCCTGCGTTTCCCAAGGGAACTAAGGTGCTTTCCAAGGACAGGCAGCACCTCTTGGACATGTCTGTCACATGAAAGTCACAGCCATTACATCTGTCACTTCTGAAACAAGGCACCGTATGTAACCTGCCTTTAGGGAACAGTCCCAGGACTGTGCTGGCTTCCAGACTGTTCAAAAAGCTTACCTGGAAGGGTGGACGAGGGACTGGCAACTGTGCAGCATTGGAGGTGACCATGTCCTGGGAATTCCACCAGCAAGGCCATGCTCCAAGTGCCAAGGTCTTGCTCCAGCATGGTGCTAGAAGATACTGGGGCACACATACCAATCTGGATGTGCAGCAGTGGTTATCGTGCTGCCCTGAAATCAGGCTGAAGTTTGAAGGATGGAGAGGACCTTCACTGAGTTTGCTGAGCCCTAGTACACCACCAGTGTTCCAAATGAGCTTCAAATTAGCTGCTTCTCCCCAACACATCAGCAAGCCCCAGCTGACTCATACCTGAAAAAGTTTCTTAATACTAGAAATAGTAACCTGGAAAGGATAGTGATAGGACAAGGGGTAATGGGTTTAAATTTAAACGGGGGAAGTTCAGGTTAGATATAAGGAAGAAATTCTTTATCGTGAGAGTGGTGAGACACAGGAAGAGGTTGCCCAAATAACCTGTGGCTGCGCCATCCCTGGCAGTGTTCAAGGCAAGGTTGGACAGGGCTTTGAGCAACCTGGTCTAGTGGAAGGTTTCCCTGCCCATGGCAGGGGAGTTGGAACTAGATGATCTTAAGGTCCTTTCCAACCCAAGCTATTTTGTGATTCTATGATTCTATGATAAATTTTGTGTGGCTTTAGTGCTCTCCATATTGCGTCTCAACCATGATAGGCAGGCAGGCATGAGAGGACAGTATCTGTCATTCAGATTTGTAACTGTAGGTGCAAAACAGAGGCTTCCAGGAAAGCTGGAAATCATTGCCAACTGTTGTAAGAGCTTCTGAGAGTTGGAAATGTGATTTCTAGAGGAAGACAAGCCCTCCCCGCACTCCCCAACCCCTTCTTCCCCCAGAAATTGCGGCTGTGGCTGCTGCAAGGAGAGGAAGGTAGTTACAGCATGGGGTTAGGCAGGTGAAATGGCACAGACAGCCTTTCTGCCACCCAGTGCTTAGAGAATCATATGTCTAAACATCAACTTTATGCTACCTGGTCTCTGCTGTAAGAGCTGGTAAGATGCTTCCAGGCTGAGGATGGAGGCAGCATGGGTCCTGGCTACAGCTGCTGTGAGAGAGGATGACCTTGACTAACCCATGGCTGCACCTCCAGCGCCATCCCACGCTCCCACCTCACATCTCCATCTCAAGTGCAGAAACCTGAGATGTGAAACAGTGAAGTTTTCACTAAAGTCCCTCACCAACCAGTGCTGGTTATTTTTATAAGGAGATAATTCAAATTGGGGATGAAAAAAAATTGAAAAGCCTGTATCCTATTGCTGAAGCATGTTTGAAAGGTTGGTTAATAAGTTTTGAAACAGCTGGGTCAAGTGACTGATCCTTGCCAAAAGGCAATGAAGGCATAGGTACAGCAAGTTCTTCCTGATGAGAATACCTATTTGTATGTAAAAAGCAGAATGAATATTGACATTTATGGTGCATAAGTACATTTGACTACTCAGACTGAAGAAGGATCAATATCTTGGAAGAACATATGCATATTATTTAAAGTATTAAAAAACATAGTGGAAATACAGAAAAGCCCCGAGACTGTGTGTTTGCATGGGGTTAAGGGTGACCACTTAGGAAAACATAAAATCTGTATTAAAAAAAAAATAGATAGAAGGTGTGCAGAGTGTTCTCTGCAGAGAATAAAAATACTAAAGAGAAAAAAAGTATTTTCTTCTGCTTTATTTAACTTTCAGTCGGGGTGCACAGAGATACATCCATAATTCACAACTCATGAGGATTGTTCAGGAAAGTTTTTGTCTGCTCATAGAGCAGGAAATGTAATAATGCCAGTAGGGGATTACAAATAAGCTGATCAGAACTGCTTCATGACTTCCAGTGTGTCTCACATGGACACAGTTTTTCCAAACTCCCTGAAGAATATTGGCTCTTTTGAGAGATACTGTTCTGCATTTTCTGTTCCACTCAAAGCAATTCTTGAATGAGTAGATTAAAGCAGCAGTACAGAATGGCTGCTCGGAAAAAGCCCTTGAACATGTCTTCCCTATTTACTTTTGCTGTTGTTAGATTAGACCATCTTTAATTTTTCCAATATCTGCATGATTTATTTTTGCTATGTTTGCACAAAAAAATCTTCAGTATTAGCTGCAAGCAGTATTTTTATCTGGGCTGCCTGAATGATTGGTGGAGGAGGAAGAGTAATTCGTTGCATCCAACGGGGGATGAACTGCTTTGTGAAAATACCTGTCTCCCTGCCCAGGCCTGAAGAGACAACTGCCCTTCCCTCAGCCCTGGTTGGGTGCACTGGCTCCCAGCTGGCAGAAGCAGCTCTGCCAGCGCTCATGGAGGCAGAATCTCCAATGCAGCCATGCTCAGCACCAGCCCCTTGCCCGCAGGGTGCAGCCTCATCTCCCATAGTGCCAGCTCCAGAAACCCTGCCACTGTGCCTGGAATGGATTGAAGTTCCTACTGAGGTAATAGATGTTCAAGGAACCAGTGATTCAGACAGCCTGCTAGGCAAAGCTGCCACACAGTGCCTCCCAATATGATAGCCTTAGCTGTTAAACAAATGGGGGAGCTTATCTTCTTTTATGACCGAGTTTCTAAATAATCCACTCTCTCACAGCATCAGGTTTCAGATTAGACTTCATCTCATCTGTCGAGGGATATTCTTACTGCTCACCATGCCAGGGCCATCAAACAAAATGCTTCTCAATTTCTAGTTGATATACAGAATAGTTCATGGCAAATGGGGTTATACACTATTATTTTGATGACATTCTCAGTGTTACCAGCTGTCAGATTATGCAGGGTCCAATGAAAGATTTTCTAGGTTCATTTCTGATCAGTCACTCACCAGCCACTTTTGAAAGATTACAGGTTCTCTTTGGCATGCAGTCAGACACAACTTGATTTATTACTTGTATCAAAACTGCTCTCCTAGGAAGGCACAAGAAACAGTATATGGGAATTAGACTTTCTAGCTATTTATCTCACAGAATCACTGAATTGTTAGTGTTGGAAAGAACCTCTGGAGTTCATCTAGTCCAATGCCCCTGCTCAGGCTCACATATTCCTTCAGCTCGGTGAGCAGGGTACCAAGCTTTGAGTTTGTCATCAGCACAGGGGCAGCTGCAAAGAACCAACCCCCTCAGATTTACCTTATATATGCACTTTTACACATGCATGTTCCAGGCCATTCCTAATTCTTATTTAATTACATAAAAGTTTCTTATTCTTGTAACCAAGATTACTTCAATCAATCCCTTACACATATGCAAAACTTGCGTCATACTCCAGGGAACTAAATTAACTTCACTGAGGTCTTCATTGAGGTACCACAAGCCCATACATCTAGGCGCATGAGGTAGCACATCTGACATGGGCAGGCAAGGATGTTTGGAAGATTATTCAAATTTCAGCCAATATCTGGACTAAGATATGGAGCTGCTGCCTTATGTAGGATCCTCCGGACCCCTCCATTCCCATACACTGAGAGCAGGACTGACCCTGCTGCTGTACTGATAGCAGCTTCCTGAGATTCATCTGCTATCATTTGTGACGGGTGATGCAGGGGAAAGTAGGTAAACTGCCACCCTTTCCTACTTAGCAGAGCCACACTGCTGCAGGTAGGCACTTTGTCCATGTCCTCACTGTTGTTATCCTTGCAAGACACCTTGGTGGGAACGTACTGCTCAGCTGGGGACAGTGAACAGCATCCTGATGGGCAAACCACAGAAGTCAGACAGAGACTTTCTAATGGTATCAGCCCAAATAATTTCTACATTTCCTTATTATCATTCCTTTAAGTTCTGGTATGAAATTACAGTAAGAGATGTATGATTTATCTCTTTCTATTTTTTTTTTTCCAGAGAGACTTCTAAAGAGCGTTCCGAAGGTCTTTCACTTTCCTGCATTGACTTATATGCCCACACTTATTCATTAGCTAGTTTCAGTGATGTAATAAGCATCATACCTGCACCATGAAAACCATAAAGCAAATAGTTTATTTCCCCATGTCTACATAATAGTAGATATTTGTGTCCCTTGAAGCCCATTTTATCATTGAAAATCTTCTTATTTTGTTAACTGTTCTGTCAAAGGAATGTTTGCTCTTAAAATGTCTAATCATTTCATTGTGAATGGGTTTGACATAAACATGCAAACTGATATTAAATGCTGTTTGAAAAAGAACAATGTGAGCTGGGTTTTCTGCTCATATAAATCCATGCTGCTCTTTCACTTCTGATACTTCACAGCATGTTCTCTCCTGTGGTTTCCAAACTGCTCTGTCAACACATTACTGTGTTTAGGGATTTTATGGTCACTACAGTTATGCAAGTTCTCTCCTTTGTAGGGCTTTGTCTGCTCTTCAGTGTGTTTTCAGTCACCTTTGTGTTTTCTTCTTGTTGCTGCTTGTGTTTGGAGGGAGTTTCTTTTGAATAACTGCAGAGTTGATTCCTTCTTTTCCATGGAGGTCCTCCTGGAGTAGGAATTTTTCATAGTCTTGAAGAACACACAGGATTTCCTGTGCAGGGATATTAGTGTTTTCCATTGTGGTTAGAACTGCCCACTGTTTTTTGGTTTTTTTTTTTTTGGAGTAGCTGTAGCTGTGTGTTGCCTCATGTCTATGTTTTGGTCCCACTTTCCAGGAAGTGAGATTGAAGTTTTCTTCAGCTGTTATGCACAGAAGGTCCTAAATTCTTGTTTCTAAATGCTGCAGTGAGATGAATAATATGTATTATGAATAGGCTATTAAGACTTAAGCTTGCACCAGTCACTGTGTATAAGATCCACTTACATGAATGAAATTACAAAAATTATGATTCTTTAGCAATAGAGCACTAAGAAACAGCTACTGACATGGTTGAGGTATTTTTTCTCATATCTTAATATTATTGTGAACTACTGCACCCACAACTAGCTACATTTCTCCACTGCCAGCTTCATTCCAGTGTGGGAATTTACTCTTCAGGTTTCCCATGCCCACTCTTAGTTAAATGTCTTATTTTACATAATTACTTTTCCAACTCCAAAGACATTTTGACTATTTCAAATATTTATAAGACTGACAACTTATTTTCAAGGACTATTTTAAACAGGCAGCCAGTAGTTTTTAACAGCCTTATTTCTGTGACATTCAGTATCTCATTTCAGATCTGGATAAAGCATGTATTATATATTTTTCTTTTCAAATATGTGTACATTAAAAATAATTTATTTGGATATATTAAAGCATTTTCTAAAGTGTCTACTTCTGAACGTTGCATTTTACCTCTGAACAGTCCACATCTACATGACCCCCCCCCCAAAAAAAGAAGAAAATGGAAAAAAAAAGCACTGTAAAAAACACAGAATCAACAATTTTGTTTTAATGCTGCAATATTAGTCAAATGCTAGAGAAGAAAAGTAAAAATGAATGTGGTTAATACTTCTTATGCCTACAATTCATTTTAGCTGGACTGATGTGAAAAATCAATCTATCTTGGTAGAAACACCAAAGGTCAAAGGTTCCCCAATTTAAAGACAGACATTACGTGACTGAAAAATATATTCAAAATTTTGTCTATGTAATGCTACCTCTGCTGTACTTCAGCTAAATGAAAACTAGGCAAATGAACATCATATTTAGAGAATAATGCTATCTCAGATAGGACACCATTTTAGCTCTTATTGTAATAGTACACCATTTCTCAGCAGCAAAAACTTTTAAGAATTAATCAGAGAAATACATATCCAATAGTCTAATAATTTTTCAGTGTGCATGATATGTATGGACTGAAAAAGTTGTTTTGCTCCTTTAGTATTCCAGTCAAAGGGCAGTTTTCCCTCTAAAAAGAAACATTCAGAACAATAGTCTAACAGTGAAACATCTTTTTTGCATAAGATAGCAGCTACTAAAATACAGGTAGTTCCACATGGAGAGAGATTGTTCAGATTTCCCACCATGATTCAACTCTTCCCTAGTAACAAAATCATCTTGCTTCTGGAGTTACAGTTATTCTGAGGGTCAAAATCCTTTCCAGTCAGAATGGTGTGTAGATTACACAATAATACATTTGCTACCCATACACCACATTTCCTTGGCTTCCTTCTCTGGAAGCGTGCAAGGGTCCCAAGAGTCATCATTCTGGGCAAATAGTGGGGTTTTTTTTTGTTTTGCTTTTTGTTCTGTTTTTTGGTAGATGCCCTTCTAGCTGACCAAGAGCCAGCAATGGTTCCTTGCAGCAAAGAAACCCAGTAGTGTTCCTCACCTGTGTTAGGCAGTGCATTGTCAGCGGGTCAAGGGAGGTGATCCTTCCACTCTACTCAGCATTGGTGAGATACATTTGGAGTTCTGGGTCCAGTTCTGGGCTCCCTGGTACACCAGAGTCATGGGCATACTGGAGTGAGCCCAGCAAAGGACCATGGAGATGATTAAGCGACTGGTGCATCTGTCATATGGAGAAAGGCTGAGAGAGCTGAGGCTGCTCAGCCTGCAGAAGAGAAGGCTTGGAAGGATCTTATCAATGCATATAAATACCTGATAAGAGAGTGTAAGGAAGATGGAGCCAGGCTTTTCTTGGTTGGCCAATGACAGGCCAAGAGGCAATGGGGACAAACTGAAATACAGGAAATTCCATTTAAACCTAAGAAAAACCTTTTTCACTGTAAGGGTGTTGCGTGAAGATCTCCATCCTTGGAGATATTCAAAACCCCACTCGATGCAGCTCTGAGCAATCTGCAGCCAGCACCGCTTTGGCTTAAGCTTCTTAGGATGACATTGATAAAGCTTGCAATGATCTGGAACTGCAACAAATCTCAGTCTTCATTGCCTTTAGGTACAGGAGTATCTTGTCCAGGCTTTGCCAAATATGAACGTAAAGAGCAGCTGCACTAGCAGAGTGAAGGTCTATTTAACCCAGAGTTGAACACTGGCCAAAAAAAGGATATGCAGAGAACAGTATAAAGCTGAACAAGCATACAGTACATCTACTAAAGAATATCTGCTTTCCCAGCATACCAATTTCCAACAGCTGGCTGGTCAGTGATTTACTCCTTTTTATTTAAGAGAAGTCCATAGATTTAATTCTAACTTCTCTAGTGGCCACTTCAGCTGCAGCCAACTTCAAGCACCCAGAACTTCCTGTGGCAAGGTGCCCCACAAGTTAAGTAAGCATGGTGGAATGAACCAGCCACCTCTGGGAGTCTGAGCACATTGAACTGTAGTGAGAGAGTGAGTAACCCAGTGATTGCTGAGCTGAGATTCTTTCTTAGCCTTATCAAATACAATATGACCACAAATGAACTTTTTTTCCTTGAACCTATAATGGTTTTGTCTTGTTGCGTCTCTCTTTCTTGCCTCATCTCTCTATTCTTCATTATACTAGTCCTCTTTTGAGCTTATTGTTTTTTCTGTTCCACCTTTTCTTCTGATTCCTCCTTGTAATTTTACAATAAGAACATCTTCAAATAATAATAGCTATCGAATTTTATTTTTCATTCAAAATCAGACAGAGGATGACTCATCAAAACATTTGACATTTTTTTGCTCCTCCTTTTGTTTTTCTTATTTAACAGATTTATTCTGAAAAGGATCTCAAGTTTAGAGTCCTCCCATTGAATGGGAACTTCACTGTAGTAAAAAGTACCTTACTCAGTTGCATTAGCAAAAACATATTTGCAAATAAGTGGAAACGAGGACAAAAAAAAAAAAAAAAAGATAATATAGTTACTTTTTACTGTTACCATGTAATTTGTTGCATCTAAACCACGTCAAGCTTTGTCTAACAGATACATCCGGCAATCTTCAGCTGGCATTCATCCTGGCTCTCAGTGTGTACCAGTGATTTGGTACTGCTTCTCAGATAGTCAGCCTGACATAACACTTCATGTCAGTCTTTCACTTTGTGCCTCTTTGAATACATGTCCTAAAAACCAGATTGACTCAATTGGAACAAAAAATATCCTGTAACAGACAACAATGGCCATCTGCTTGTCCAATATCATCACAGAATTTAACATACACAGTACTACCAAGGTATAATTAGTTTATTGAAATTCTTTATTTCTACAAATAGAAAATGCCAGAACTAACCTCACAGTCGTGTGCTTGCTGCTTTGATATACTAGTCAGAAAAATGAAAACTGATGGATTTGCTAAAGGTTTCTGTTAAAATAAGGAAAAAATGATTCCAACACCACCAGCCACCGTTGGAGGAGGCTCCTATGGGACCTGAAGGGTTTGTGGCAATCTGCAGACATTGCTCATATGTTCGCTTTTGGTTCTTTGTGGCAATTATATACACATACTAAAGGTCATGCTTTTGAGATGTCTTTACAGAGGTAGAAAATATGATGATTTTAAATGGTATGGACTATCTAACTATTCCAATGAGTTTTGGTCAGACAGGTGAAATCATTCAGGAAAGAAACCTTTGGTTAGAGCTTTATGATAGCCCTTCAGAGTTTGGAGGACCCACTCTCTGCAGAGCAGGGGCAAAGTACCTCCAAACACAGGAGCACTGGGGTCTCTAACATCAGAGACCTGAAATTATGTGAAACCAGGCCACTTCAGACAGAGGCATTTATTATGCCAGATTTTTGGCCCTAAAATATGAGGCTAGCCTCACCAAGTCCCACATACAATTAATGCAGACCAAAATGCACCCCATAGGGTTGCACAGGACCCCAACTCAGGGCCTTGCCCTTGACCCTCTGTGGAGAAGCCTCTCTGTCCCACAGGAAGGGCTGCTTTCATTTTGTTCCATCACTGGCTACCCACCTGGGCTGCATTTCCCTTCAAAGTGCCCTTCCCAAATGTGCCCCACTCCTGCCTGAGACTCTGCCATTCTCACCTTCCTCTCTGCAGAGCTGAAGAGACTGACCGAGCTGTGCTTGTGAGACTGCTGAGACTAACATCAAAGTAGCCACTTTCATGAACTGAAATGGTGAATGTGAATCACATTTGTCACCTTAGTTTTCTGTTCTTTGACTTCTGCTTATGTATGTGTGGCTGAGCATCTCACTTTCCATTCAAGAAACACAGTTTTTCTACGTTTAAGAAGAAAACCACTGATGAAGTTGCCAACTTGGGCTTACTTGACAAAGCCTTTAATGGCTTGTGAAAGTAATAGGTACCTGTGAGTAAAATCCATGGAAACGTAGCAAAACTTTGCAGTTGCAGCCTGGAAGGAAAAACATACTTGCTCTGCTTTGGAAGGATGGGGACATCAAAACTGCATCAGTTCCTGTGAGTGTAATGAAACACCCCAGGGGATTATCTGTATGACTTGACACCTAGAGGAAATGCTGGATAATTGCCACCCACAATTTTGAAACGATGGATGACTAACAAAATCAACTGCCTGTCAAAGAGACAGTTTAGTGGGAAGGATGATTCATATAAGAACAATATAACTTTTTCTTCTTTTTTACTTTTTTGGCCTACCTGAAGGTGGTAAAAAACAGGCAAAATAGTCACTAGTAACCAAAATAACCATGGGTCATTCCAATCTTTCTTGGCTGCTGGTTGTTTATACTCTTACAGGAAAGCACAGAAACTTTGTGAGTCCTTAGGTGAGAGTAACAAAAGCACAGTGCAAACACAGTGAGTGAGTGACTCCATGGTGTCTGATATTTTGCTTGGTTTGGTAAGGACCCATGTAATTTTAGGATGGCCACGTGCTTCCCGCTGTGTAACTTTATCTCACGTGGCAGAGTCTGCCTGTGTCACAACTGCTTATCGTATCTAGCCAGGATGAAGCACTGTTGTTTTGAAGAAGCCACTTTTGTGGTAGGTATGCAACAGCTACACCAACTCCTGTAGCTAAAACTGGAGTAAACTACTTAACTTGTTTTGAATAGCCTTCAAGCTGCATGAAAGAGCCCTCAGCAAAGGAGCACAAGTGTGGCTTGTCCGTGTAGGCAGCCCCTTGCCTAATCTTTTCCAGGAGTAGTGTCAATTCACGTCATTGACCTGAAGAAACCCCACCAGGTTCTTGTTGTAAAAAATTTGAAGTTTAACGCCTATGGCATGAACTGTTTCATTCAATATTGGCTTTGCCAACATTTCTAAATATTGGGGCCAAAAGCTGGAAACCTGTATCCATGCTGAGACACTGCAGTAAATTATAGACTCTGCTGAGAGGAGTTTCACTCAAAAAGTCAAGCCAAGAAAAATTCCCCCAACTAAAGAATCTATAAATGAGATGCCTAATCTAAGCTAATTGTCCAGGTGGGAGGAGTTGAATCCTGAGGTGCCCGTTTCTGTCTTGACTATAAAGTGAGCTTGCGTGACAAATTACATTGAACATCTAACCTGTAGCAGAGAGAAATCCCACTCAATCTGTCTAATTTGTAGGCATGGGGGTGCTTGGGGGATACATTTTAAAGTGCTGACTGCTGCATTTAGTAGCTGCTAGGCAATGATGGACAATAATATGTTTTGACCCATTCACAGTGATGTACCATGTTGAAGCAAACAATGTTCCCTCTGGTTTGTGGTCACAGCCACAAGATCAGTTGTATCTTTGACCCCTCCTATAATCTCATTTGGAGTAAAATTTTCAAGTAAGGAGCCCCCACCCACCCTTCTAGCAATGCAAGGTCAAAACCTGATCTTGTGCCAGCACACACAGACAAGCTGATGTTCATAAGAGACATTCTTTTAGGAGCCAGGGTCAATAAAAAATGCTGTATGTAATAATAGAAGGAGCACAATCAGAAGGCCGTAAGAGTCAATAAGGAATATTAAAATGGGAAAGGGCCTATACGACTCTTTGTTTTAAATATGCCCTTAAGATTTGTGTAGGTCCTACTTCTCCCAAGTGTGATCAGTCATGGCACACGGGGTTGTGCCTGTTTTTCCTGCAGATGCTCTGCAGATTCTCTGCTCACCCTCTGCTGGTTTTAAGGATGGAGGTTGTTTTGGTATCTGTGACAGTGCTAGGTTTACGGTTGTATTCAATTATCTTAGGGGTCTTTTCCAACCTAAATGACTCCATGATTCTATGATTCTATCCCCATACTTTGACCCATACAGCAGAAGAAAGATTTTACCCATGTTAAAGGCAATATTTCAGAGGCCTCAACACCTGTGAGCTCAGCTAAGCATCAGATTCCAGAGTACTCTTAAAATTACGTAAGATTGACTTAATTCTTTAATGTCTTTTAGTACACAACAGATTAAGAGGAAAAAACCCCATCGTATGCTACAACTATTATTGATATCTCCTACAGTTTTATTATGTTTTTTCCCTAGTCTCTGATCCCCAAATCCTGTATTTACTACCCCTTCCTCCAAGTGAAATATGCAATCATCTCATAATTCAATGAGAGGATGTGATTAGAATGGGAGTCTGAAAACTTCATTTCTACTGAATTTCAATTATCTGTGGTACACAACCAGATGCACACAACCTGTTATTGAATATGAAAACTCTATTCATTTCCCTCTCTCAAAATTATTTGCATCACACTCAGAAACCAGAAATCATCTTTTCAAATAGAAAAGTGGGTCTCTTCTAAATAGATGTTTTAATTTTGATGAAAAGCACTGAAGAACTACAGAAGTGAAACAGTCAGCACTATAAGATATAAAGCATCTTATTCAGAAGTTTCTATATTTTTAGTAAAGCAGAGAAGAGTTTCCATTAAAGTCAATTTGCATAAATTGCTTGCTGAGCAGATTGTTTCTCACTACTGACTATGGAAATAAAGATCCTCTGCAATTAAAGTATCCTGTTGCCAGCTATAGTAAAAATGTTAAGTACAGGGTTAAATCCACATTCTCAGATTACATCCATGTAAAGAATAGATTAAGAAATATTTTCAGTATTTAACCATGGGGTAAATGCTATGTTGATTCAAAGCTTGAAATTAAGATTTAACATCCCTGTTTTGAAGCTAGCTATAGTTAAAGCTTTATTAATATTTTTTACTTCCAGAACATTTAAGCTTATTTCTGTGAGCCTTAAACCATAACATTTCATTCTTGTATGCCTTTTATGTTAATCTAATTGTTTCTCATTATATACTTGCAAGAACCACTTAACTATATGGATAAATTTGTAGTTACCCCCAGTCTAATTTCAAGTATGGCATATGCAAATCCCACCTACCTGTTTGGCAGTGCAACCTGTTAGGTAAATTTAGGATGATGTGATATGGCAATTGCATAACAAGGAGTCAAGGTAGCATGACTGACAGGATTACTACATGCGAGGGAAGAATGACAGCGTTACAAATAACTGTCCTCAGTGTGTGGTTTGTGGTTGTTTCAGTCTATTTTAAATCGTTCAAGACTGAAGTGCAGTGAAGAAAAAAAGTGACACAGCTAAGATAGGAAAGCCCCTTTTAACTTTACTGTATCTCACCTTGAAAGGTCCCTGGCATTCAGAGTCTAGTACTCTTAAAGGAAATTGCAACTCAAGGAAAATTTGAGTGTTTATCTTGTCTAAGTTTAATTCCATTAGTGTAAGTCATATACATTTTTTAATGTGGCACAGAAAGTATTTCAGGATCTAATGGTGGATGTTTTCTGGTGCCAATATTTTTTTTTGTGCTTGAAGCAAAATTATCGGCTGAACGGTCCATTTATGAGGTCATTTCCATGGTAATGTTGTCATTCTTAATACAAAGTGGAAGGAACAGTGTTATTTCCAGCATCTACAGACTGATTACAGTAATAGACTCATGGGAAAAAAGGAGATTAGGGATTTGTCTCAAAACCAAAAGGCACTTTGACTAGGAAGGAACCATCAACAAGCCTGCATTTGCCTATTAAAATCAGACAGACCCTCAAACCCTCCGTATCATCCTCAGTTGTCACAAAACCAGTGGATCTTCTGCTTTAACCCAGGTGCACTTCTTGCCTAACGCCAACACCATTAACCCTGCTGCCTGTGACATCACAAGAAAACAGCATCATAGGAAAAAGCAGCGCTGTGGCCTAATCCTTATAAATCACCTAAATCAGCACCTTTCAGCTGCGGGCTGTAGAAGGGGCATATATACGGGTTGTGTAAGGTCAGACATTTTCTCACTCTTTAGCAAACTGCTGGGTAAGATCTCGTGTTCCAGAGTAACAGGACCTCTCAGGTACACTGGAAGCCTTTCCAGATGCTTGAGAGATAACAGGTTCTGGGCCATTTTGTCAAGTCAGAACAGATCTCTTCCCTTTCTCTTGCCCTTGGGTCCTGGTGATGCTGAAACCAGCAGAAATGTGCATATAAACCAAGGATATACAGTTGCACAGTGTAGGCTGCAGGAAGTAGTTCAACTTCCCTTGAAGTCAGATAAAAGTGAACAGGAAGGATGCAAGCTCTACCCCAGGTAGCCATAACTACCCTTTTTCTCCTTTGGGATGTATCCAGTGATATTAGCTGATACTAACCTGCTGGGCTGAATCTCTCCCATAGCTACAGTCCAGAAATATATATTTGGTGCAGTAGAAGCAGAACAAAACAAGTACGAGAAACTAGTTTTTAAAAAAGGAATCAGAAAAAGCACAGGGAGCACAAAAGAAAACTGTTTTTTTCAGCCTGCAGTGCCACTCTAAAGTGTGGTGAGCCCATGGGAGCCTACCCCCACCCCATCTGGGAAAAGGCCATGGACCTCAGAGCCATGAGCAGATTTGATGAGAGGGGCTGTTTGGTCCTGCCCATGGCGCTGCTCCCAGTGGGCTGATGCAGGGACTCTCCTTGGTGAAGCCCCTTCTCATTTGGTACTCAGCTAGCCCTAGAGGGTAGTCAAGGGCAAGCTACTTTCCTATGCCACTGTATGAGGGACACTGGCATGGGCAGCTTGAATTGAAAACAGCTCCCCTTGAATATAGGAGATCTAATCATGGAAGTGCTTTATTTTCAATAGAGAAATTAGGTGGAGCTCTGGAAGAGGACAATCAAACACTGTATACTGCTTGCATTTGTGGTTTGAAGATAATAAAGAGCTTTCCTTGTTTACTGTTCAGAACAGCTTCTTGGAGTGTGTTTCAGTGCACTGGGAGCCAGCTGGCTGATGCATTGTAATGGTATGGCATGGATGGAAGTAGACGTATGACACCAGTTATATTATGATGTGCAAGTATGCATCCGAATGCACTCTGTATGGAGCAGAAACACCATTTTCTAGCAAAAGACACTATCAGACTGAAGTATTTCACTGATATAATTTGCTAGGGTTTAAGGATCTATCAGTTAACTTCAGATTCTGACCGTACAATGCCCCACGTATTTTTACATCTTCCCTAAATAGCTTTCAGGCACTTTCTCTGCTAGTTACTGTATTTCCCAGACTGAATTATATTACACTGATCACTGATTACTTGGGGGCTTTCACCCCCTCAGGGAAAACCATTGTTTGAACAGCTTCAACATGTAAAAATGAAAGTGAAGTTAAATAGTTCATCTTTTATTAGAACATAGTTGTATGATTTAAAAACAACAACTATGGATCATGTTAAAATAGATTAATAGGTGACTTCCAGAACTCTTATCAAGTGAAGGATGATGCAGATGAGTGCGACTTTTTCATTTCATTCAGGGCTTATAGTTTTGCCAAAATGTGGGTAAAGTTTGTGAAGTTCTGATTTGTACAAGTTTCAGTCAAAATTCTCAGTTCTGATTTTGTTTGACAAGTTTCCTTTTGACATGCAAAAGATAGGAAAGTATGGGGATCACACACTTTCATTTAGTATTTTAATTGCTGAGTCTAAATTTGGCAGTGTCTCCACCTTAATGGAACTTAATGGTGCTGTAATTGCTTGGTGGTGTCATGGAAAATCAATTCCTGATTATGTTCAGGAATAGCACTTTCATGTCTCAACTGAATTCAAACACACAGACATTCTTGACAGTGGAGAAATATGCCACGAAACACCTCTTCATCAGCCCTGATGATAAACAGTGGCACTAATGTCTTGATAACAACTTTGGTCTTTTTTGCAACAAATATTTTCTTTATACTTTAGCACATTTAATTAAACTGCCCTCTGGGGCCTACGGAGTAATTTTATGTTTATATTAGAGTAATTAGCCTGCATATAGTATTAAAAATTATATGTGCTTGAGAAACCCTTATCTTTATTATAGTGAATGTAAATCATATTGTTTTCTTTTAACCAGAGTGATTGCTTATGAAACCAACTGCTCTAAATTGAAGTTGTTCTTTCCAGAGGAATTGTCCCAGAGCAAAGGCACAGATTTGCTTCACAGTTGAGGAAGGCAGTGAATGTTAAAGTTCACAGCTACCAAGAGACCTCTGATTAAGAATAGCTCGAAAGTGATGTTTACACACAGAGTCATACATTTGGTGGCTTGCGTTGGGGCATTGTGCTGAATCAAAACATCCTCAAATGCAGTCAGAAAATGGTTCAACCATCTAAAAACAGCCTGAAATCTGAGCCATGCAACATTAGTGATGCCCTTGGTGTTACACTGACATTTGTAAATCAGCTTCGCTGGTGGCTGGGACACGCAGGTTCACGTGGGGTCCCTAAGACAGTTCATATGGGAGAGTCTCACAGGCTGCCTCCTTCCCAGATACCAGATCATTTCTTTAAAAATCACAATGTGTGGTGTTGCTGTAGTCCTCTGAACTGACTTAGCTGGCAACAGGGATGAGCTGCATTCATAACATGGGAACTGACGTCACACTGTTGTCGTAGCTGGCCTCTGGGAAAGCTGACCATTTGGCAGGTCAGCCAAGCAAGGCTTAATGCAGCAGGTGTTTTGGTGAAGAATTAAGAAGCAGGTAGAGGGGGAAAGTCTGGGGGTGAAGACCAGTCTGGTATGCAAGTGCTTGGTTAGGAATAAAAGGATACCAAAACACAAAGCTGGCCATTGCAGTGCAGAAGAAGGGATGTTACTGGTGGAAATCCTGTCTCAGATGAAGTCAGTGGAAACGCTTCAGCAGGCTGCAACACAAAACCTGTACAGCTGTAAATACATTAACAAAATGTAGATCTGGCATGTTTGTCAAAAAGTGTTAGGTGGAAAGGAGGACTGCCAGTGTCCCTTAGGCTGTTGTTACCAGAACACATTCTCAGCAAAATCTGATGTCTCAGTGTAACCTGAACACCTTCTGGCCCTGGGGTCTGTAAAAGCCACAGGCTTGGGCTCTCCGCTTATCTACAGTTACTACTCTTATAAAAAAAAATCAGCCACTGAAATTAGAGGTCAAGAAGGAGAAAAAATAGGTAGAAATCTAGTTTCCTTTTTCTTGTTTCTCTCTTTACATGCCAGGAACCAGACATCTGTAGGCCAGGTCAGTTCCTCATATGAGTAAAGTGTTGGAAGCAGCTGTGATCCTGAAACTACTTTTAAAAGACAAAGCAAAGCTGGCATTGCGAGTGTCAAAATGTGCAGTTCTGACATGATTTTTCTTGGTGACATGTCTGCAGAAAAGGGCGATAAAAGATGGAAAAGAACACAAAATTGTGTGGGAAATGCTTCATGTCTGCCTCTCGTGTGGCGTTCTAGAGATGTGTTTGCTCATTTTGATAAGCCTAGCAACTGAGTTCATGTGCCTCACGTGTTGAACTAAAGAGCTAGAGCTGATCAAATACACCAAGCTGAAACTGTCACTTCTCATGAAGCCAGCTGACAAAGACCCATTCTGGTGTGATGATCTGGGAGTCTTTTAGCACTCCCTGTTGGAAGTCTGCTGTTTGACTTCTTGTTGAAATATCTTTATTGTCTTATCTTTTCTAAATGCAACTTTTTGTTCTTCATGGGATGTTATCTGTCAATCATTCGAACTCCCTCCTGCTCTGGTAATTAGATAGTTTTTGATCAGAGGCCAAGAAATAAAAAGGTGAGCCCTGCTGTGAACTGAAAAGAGGAAGCTAAAGGGAATTACAGATGAGAGTTGTAGACCCAGCTCTCAGCTGCCTATGATGGGTCTAGCTTCAGTGCTAATAGACATTTTCAGCCTACACTGACCCCTAAGCTGGGGTGGAAATACATGGGAGCTAATTTTATCCCTGTGTTAAGAAGCACTATAGAATATCATTCAGATGGTCTCTGAAAAGATCTAGAAGATGTAACTTTCTAGTATTCATCCTTTGGCTCTTTAACATGAAAATGGTCTGCCTCTGACTACTCTGCCACCAACATCTTTCTTCTTGTGCATCAGTATGTTTAATCCCATTGCAGCCCAGGCATCAGAATCACAGCATGATGTCCAGCATCTGTCAGGCTTGACTTTGGTCAAAATAAAGAAAGATCATAGAAATGAGGTAAATAGGTTTAGTCCTTTTGACTGAATTGCAGTCAAGTGCTTTGATTTAAGCTTAAGGCCTTCAATTGCAAATTTAGCTGCATCATTGAGAAATAGATGTCTCTAGATCCACGGGAGTCTGGGGGTCAGTTTCTTGTGCCAACAGAGTTTATTGAATTTTAAGGGCTAAATTTAGTCTTGGCCCAAATGGACATAATTGAAGTTACTCCAAAGAATGAAGGAAGAACATTTAATTTAAAATCAGGTTTTTAGCTGGAAGAAGAGAATTCTGACAGCTAAAAAATTTCTTCTGAAGACATAGATCACTCCTGGTTCTTATACCAAGTAGTGTTCAGAGCGTTTTCATTTATCACTGTTTCAGATTGTCAGGTATTCCAGATGAGAGGCAAAGGAAGGCCAGCTGATGAAAAATTATATTCTCTAATTCACTCAAATTATGTGTGTGTCTACAGAAGCATTTGAATATGCTTATTCTGCTCATTAGTTACATGTATTAATGCAAAACATCATGATAAACTGTACATTTATTCTGATCCTACTATCCACATTCAGTGGAGAAGGAACTCCTTCCCTGTAAAATCCCCTAGGGATTGATTAATTGGATGAAGTCCATTCACCTGGAATGAAATCTGGGAGATGCAATTACTTTGCAGATGGTGATTTGAGGTAAGAGTCACAGCCTTTTTAATTAGTTTTATGGTTTGTAATAACAACACCAAGACTGAGACACTGTGTGTCCTGTAGGATCCTCCTGCCTGGGTTTCTGTTTCTTAGGGGAGTGTGGAAAGTCCTTCCACTATCTTGTAGCACATTTCTAGTGCATGTTTTTTTTTTGAAGTAGAGGCAAATTAATTGTTACATTCTTGGACCACAGTGCATTAGTTGTGGAATCCATCTTTACCTCTTCTCACAGTAGAACTCATTCCTCCAAGAGCCAATTTAAGCCTGAAGAAGATCCTTTTATTCACACACCACAGCTGCTTCTCACTGTTGTCCCATTGTGGTGACAATGCCACTGTTCCTGCAGCATTTAATCCTAAAGAAAAGCAAAGCATAGGCTGGCTGTCCCTGTACTCTACTCTACTCTACTCTGCTCTACTCTGCTCTGCTCTGCTCTACCCTTCCCTACCCTACCCTACCCCAGCCCACTACTCCTTTGTTCTGCTCTATGCTACTCGACTCTTCTCTTGGATGCACTTCAGCTATTCTCTTTAATCTGAACACATTCTCAGCTTGAAACACACACCAAATCAACTTCCCTCTTTTTTTTTCTTTTTTTTTCATAATAATGAGGCATTTTCTCATTATATATATATAAGCTTTGTCACCACTGGAAAGAAAATTAAGATTTGAAAAAACGTCTGCAGGAGATCTGTCAGTCTGACTGGTTGTAGACAGCAGGCAAGGGTTAGTACAATCCTTTCTACAGACCTTGTAAGTCATTGGGAGAGTACATTGTAAAGCACCTGAGTTGTCAAGGCAAGAATAGCCTCCATTCCTGTTTTCTTATGCTCTCAGATGAATATGGGAGAAATAATGAGAAAGAAATAAGATGTTGTATATAGTGCAAAGCTTCTCCTCTTTCTACAGAAATGATAATAATTGAATAATTAGACCATTGCCTGCAATAACTTTGAGCTACAAAGAACTGTCAGTGTGAATACTCCTGTGTGGCTGTTGTCATTTACAAAAGATGCATTATAAAGATTCAGCAAATGCTTTTTTCTCGCCTACATCTGTATTACTAAAAGCAGTGGAAATTTCCTTAGAATGAGTAAACTCAGAAAAGTAATGGGGTTCCTCTCTGTGGGCTTGGTAACTTCTGATAATTTACCAAGTTGAAGCACTGTTTTGAAATTACTGTTGAGTAGAGATTCTAAATCTGGACCTACATTTTAATCACTAAAAAAAATTCAAAAGTGGACACATATTTTACTCCTACTTGTGTATGATTAACATTTATGTAGGGTTTGTCTACATAGCTGGAAAGTGTCAAGGATGCCAAAGAGCTTCTGTAGTGAATATTTGTTACATGAAGGACACCAACAGGGCTTGCTCTACTGAAGGTGATTGTCCTTGTAACTTACACCATTTGGAGATAGCTTCTGTCTAAAAAGAATTTAAATTAACATATCCTCTGCAATGAATGTTGATAACTGTTCATGTTTATGGAAGTTCCTTGATGTTAATTTTGAGAATGTATCAAAAAGAGCAAATTTAATATAAAAGAAAAGGTAAATGTATGATGTTGATTGCAAACTGCAGCTGGACAATTAATGGACAACCCATCAAATTCACATTTATGAACCCATCTCCTTGGATTTTACTGTAATCGAAGAAAATATATACTTCAGTTGTAGCCTAAATTTAAGAACATAGAAAAGCCCCTCCAACCCAAAATCAGCAACTCTTTCACCTTGACTGGACAAAACACCTTACTGGTATGTTGTTGGATTTTCTCTGTAGTGATTATTTAGCCTAATTCCTGTTATAACAAGTCATATCGAAAGTCTCAAACTAGAGCTGGATGGAAAGCCAATCATTCATTTCATAATGATTCCACAATTTGGAATATTTCCATTCTGAATCCCCAGTGAAATGAAAAGCTGAACAGAGTGGCAGAAGCTAAACTAAATCATTCCCTTGACAGAATGAAAATAATTCATTTCAGCTTTGATTTATGTCCTGCACTATAATATAATAGAATCCGAAGGTATAAAATGGCCTATTATTTTAAACAAAACTCCTAACTTTTTCAGTATGCTGTATTTCTTTATGTTCCTGGAGTGAATTTTTTGCAAAAATCAACTTGTTTATGCCAAAAAAAAAAAAAAAAAGTTTGCTTTCAGCAAACTTATTTTTAGTCAGTTGGTTAAAAGTTCTTTTCCGAAGAATGTAGTCCAGGAGGAAAATCTTTGTGTAAAAATTTAATTCATTAAAAATTTACCTCATCATTTAGCAATGTGGTGCATTGATTTTCTATCCTTTGATGTGGTAAGTAATTTATCTAATAGATTATGATTTTATCTAAGTTTGATTTCTCAAGGTTTTTGTTTTAAGCTAAGTTTTCTGGCAGAAAATTACTCAGAAACAGACAGCAGAACTGGCCATAATATTTGTATCATCGTCTTATTGATGCTGTTATTAATGTTGATATTTCCCATATATTATTTTTATTATTAATAATGTTAATAATAACAATAGCCATAAAACCAGCAATGGAATGTATCATCTGGACTTCTGGCCAATTCAATCTACTCCATATAAAGTAGTTTTTAAGTAATGATTAGATGAACAAAAGAAGTATTTAGAAGACCACCTGTTTTTTTCAAATCTTATCCAGACCTCTTGAGTCATCAAAATGGGTCCAGAAATATTATCAGAATATACTCCCAAGCATAGTTTGCAATCAATCTTGAACGTAGCATCACCAGTAAATTAGGAACTTTCTCATGATAGCATAACACTTCTGTTTCTAAGAATGCTGAGGGAGATAAGAAAGAATTTTGCAGTTAATGTTTTGAATATCTATAATGTACACACTTTAATAAAATACTTGGGCAAAAAAAGATTTTTATTTTATCAATATTCTACTTCTTTGATGACAGCTGAGTTGTAACAGCTGTTCGGTATGGTTAATTTTATTAAACACACTTCAAAAATACAATTGTTTTATAGAAAATTAAGAAACAAATAATGCTTAGAAAACTCATTGGGTTAATTGGTATTAAATTTGATTTTTAAAATACCTTTATTTCCTTCAATTTTGCCAATTTTTCCAAAGAGAAAGATGGAAAGTCCAAATGCAGAAGAAATAGCTTTGGTTTTCAATTTTCAGTTTTTTGCTTCTTAAAGAAAAAAATAAACCATGTATATCCGGAGACAAGCGTGTAAATACAGTCACATATCTTACAAAGCAGTATCAAAATATTCATTAAATTAGATCAGCACTGAAACAGAGACTCTTACAAGGAAAAACATTCACAAAGATCTTGCTATATTTGTTTGCCAGAATGAAAACTACCCCCCATACTTTACTTTAATTGGTCTCCAAACATGCATTTTCAGTTGAAAAACAACAAAACAACATATTTTTGATTTAAGAATTAATAAACCTGTGTGAGATGAGGAGAAAATTAAAGTATTTCATCAATAACAATAGAAGTTTATGAATCAAGCCTAGCACTGATGCATGTTAGGGTTCTGTTATCATTAGGTGAAAAAAATCTGTTATATATATACACTTCCTCTACATTTGGCTTTTTATTCCATAAAGCCATCTCATTTTTTCAGGCACCTCGCATAGGCTTAGGAGAAGCTGTGACACTGCATCTGTTTTTCAAGAGCTTAATGATAAAAAAAAATAATTCATTAAAAAACCTCATCTGCTTTTATCATTCAACACAGAAAGAGACTACGGGCAGGGAAAAACCCGATAGCCATTTGATGAAGTAATGGTATCCCTTCCCTTATTCTGGGCTCCAAGTCAGATAATGAAATGCACTGGAGGTAATCTGGTCCCCTGCCTAGCCTTGACTGGAGCTGAGACACCTGCCTGTGAGCTCTGTCTTAAATCACCAGGCAGAAGTGAGCCGAGCTGATTTGGAAGGCTGTGCTGCAGGATGAGGTTTGGGAGTCATCAAGGGTCTGCAATGCACTATGTCAGGACAGTAGGCATAAGCTTCTCCTGCCTGAGTGCTACAAGGTTTGCAGTCTCCATTTAACTACTCATGAAGACAGCCTGTTGCATGCAAGGCTCAAGTCTTGCCTCTTTTTGGGGACTAATAATCTAATGAAGCTTTTTGCAGTAATTAAGTTGTCCATCTGCAGACAGGCCGGTGGGAATCTTGCCACGCATTTATTACTGTGGCTTAGTGTAAGTACATACATAATGGCAAAAGTCTTAAAAGGGCAACCAACGCCTGTGGAAGTCAGCCACCACACCATCTCTGCTTCTCTCCAGGATGTGTGCAATCCCAGCTGTCATCCAGCTATGCTGGCACCATTCCCAGAAGAAATGGCTGGGGAAACTCCTAGCAGAAAGTGAGTCACGGACAGAGAGATTTTCTGGCAAGCAAGAAGAAGCAGGGGCTGAGAGGAAGACTGATAAGCTCTTGAGCAGTTTTGTGACCTCTCTCAATGGTTATTTGCTAGATTTTAACTGTTACCTCACAGCACTCAACTAGAACTAATACGCATGAATCTTCTGAAACAATAAATTAAATAGAAAAAAAGGCTTTTCTCAGAACATCTCTGATAAAGTTTTAATTCCTTAACATGTTAGAATTATGTAGGAAGTTTAACTTTCAGTAAGACACCAAAATCAAGCAATTTCAGCATTGAAGAGATAAAGACAGAATCTGGAAGGATGTATAATACCAGCAATAACATCTTACTTCTTGTCCTCATTTATCTTCATTGCCTATGTCACCAGTATATTTATCCCATTGTGTAACACCCTGTTATCTATATTATTACGGTCTGACACATGCCAAAGAATAACATGAGAGAGAAGAAAGTTTAAAAGCCTTATGCCTGGTTCTTAACCTTTTCCTTTTCTCTTATAGGGATGTTTAGGATACAGAGCATGTACCCCTTCCTCCTCTGTGGTTCAGCTCCTTCCTCCCCAACTATGAGCTTCCCCAGTGCATGCAATCTGTAACAACAGTTTTGCTTCTTCAGGCTTTCTTTGGCATCAGAAAGCCCTCTCCATGACCATCTCCTCTCTGCATGAGCCAAGCAGAAGCTCACTGTAACTTGCAGGAAAGAAAGAGGAAGGCAAAGGAGATGCAGAGCCAGGCTGTGAAAGCACAAGCAGACAAGAGGTCTTGCTCAGAGGGGTATCTCATGAGCACTTCAACCTTCCCTTAACACCAGAAACACAGACAAGTGCGCTACAGGCATTCAGAAATTACTTACCCAGGTATAAGAGCTTGTCACAAAGACTGCATTGTCCTCTGAGTGCTGAAAAGCTATGGCTAGGGGAGACCACCCTTGGTCCTTGCTCTCTAAACTTAATGGTGGTGTCACGGCCATTCCTCCTGCTCAATTTGAGTCAATTTGAGAAAACAGACAGTGGGAAATGGCTGTCAGCCTTGATGCTCAAAGCCATGCCATCTGCTCACCATCTTCCCACTTTAATGTGATTTGTCACTTATTTTCTTTGTAAGTCCAAGTCTTCTATTTCTATTCCCACTATTTCTACTTGTCTGTGAGTTTGAGTCTGTATTTTTGAAAAGAATAAATCCATGAGTGGCTTTATTTCAGCTGTCAGAGCTTTTATTGCAAAATATAAATAAAAAGTTCCAGAAAAGAACATTTTTTTCTTCTTTATAAGGTGAGACAAAGATGGGTTGAAACAGATCTCACCCACTGGAAGGCAGAGCCCACACAGTCATAATGATTCATTGAATCATCCACCGTACTTTCCTGAGAGAGTCTAGGACCTTCCAGCCACCCAAACGTGTATCCACCTACCACCTGCTTGGTTGGGAGCTAAATGTCTCTTTCCTAGATTCATGGAGTTATTTGGGCTGGAAAGGACCCTAAAGGTCACCTGGACCAGCCTCTGGGTCTGTGGCCTAAAGAGAGGCTTTTGCAGGGCAAGCAGCAGAGGATCATAAGGTCTTTGGAAGCAACAGTGGACTGTCAACACCACTAGTGATCATATTGACCGCAGGAGCAAGTTGCACTCTTGAAATTGAATGGAAGAGAAACAAAGGCAATACCAAAGAAAATACATCAAGAAAGAACTACAATGGGAAGCCAAATTGCAAGAAATAGCACTTTTCATCTCTATTCAAATCCAAGAGTAAAATGCAACAGAACCAGGATCCTTCAAGCTATCCTACCTCCTGGCCAGCCTGTTGCCAACTGTGTCATCATGTCTGTATGCGGTCCTCATCTACTCCTGCCATCTCAGGGTCTTGTCCAACAAAAACTGCTCCTTTCTTGTAAGCAGGTTACTGACTTCATCGAGGTCTGAGTGCCTCATTAAGTCCCAGATGAGACATTGGCTTGGGTCTTCACAGAGAGCTCAGAGAGGGCTAAAGCTGGTGGATTCAATACCAGCTGTTATAAGCTGGTGCAGATACAGCTGGGGATCCAACCTATAAGAGAAAATTGAACATAAAGGCAGTGAGATGTTGCTTTATTAGACCCAGTGCAGCTGAAAAGACACATAAAAAATAAAGACAGATCAAAGGGACAAAAAGTCTTTGAAACCAGATACTATAGAGCAAAACAAATATTATTCCGTTTGGGTGACCTGTAGCAATCAAATGAGCCACACACTTCACACCTTTAACCAGCCCGAACATTAATTGTCACTGCGTGATTTGGCAGATACAATCATCATGCTAATACCTTTTTAATTTTCTTATACAAGACCACAATTAAACTCCCTGTCTTTCTGAGCTGGACAGCATTCAGGGATCTTGCAAGAAGTACAAGGAAGGACATAGAATGATTGATGGAGTTCCTCATCCACATCCATGCTGTTCCTCTATGCCAGCTAATTTGAACGCAACTTTATGCAGTAGATAATGTAACTGACAAAATTACAGACAGTCTGCTTTGTTCTGTTATTTCAGTACCAAGCAAAACCACAGCCTTCTTTCCCTGGCTTTTGAAGCTCATAAAGATGTTGTCCATGCAGCTGAAAGTCACAGAGACCATATCAGTGTTTCAGCAGTGAAGCTATATAGGAGAATGAAACAGTACTTCCAGTCAAGTTGCGCAGATTTCATATTATCTATACTGTACAGTAGATATTCCTATATAGTGCTGTAGCAGGAGAGTCTGTGGGATAGATCCCTGGCGGTAAGCTCTTCCACCACCAAATACAATGCAACCAATGGAGGATGTGTAAGAGCTTGCTGACTGCACTGAGTAGTACCCAGATAAGCTCAAAAGGATTTTGGTTGATATAAACCCCTGTCCTAACCCTCCTCATATGAATGACTCCTCTGAAACCTATGGATCAACTCACTCCCTGGTAGCTCTGTTGATGATGATGTTTACTTTTGCTTCAGGATTATTTGTCTGGGATCCACAGACTTTCTTCTGCTCATTTAACAGGCACTATGTCTCCCCATTTCTTTTATTTAAAGAGTGCAAGTGGTGTTTTAAGCAGTTTTTTAAGAGTGCAAACTCACAGCCAGGGGCAGGCTTGTCTTTTACAGAGAGATGTCAACTGAAAAAGTGGTTAAACTGTCTGGAATTCGGTAATGGAGCATGAGGGAAACAATTTGTTAAAATCTTCTTTCCCAAAGCTGCAGCATGTCTGAATTTTTTTCTCCCCCCAAACCACTTGTTGATTTTAAATTAATTTCCTTTTTCTCTCCTACCAAGGCAAAGATGTGCAGAAGGGGCTGTGCCCCTTTGTGGCAGTTGGAGGGGGGTCCCCAGGAGCACCTGACAACCCTCGATGCCTCTTGCTACCTCCGGCTTCCTGGTGTGGGCGGCAATAGTAGTGCAGACCTTGGATGAACTCAGTGTCTCACCCCTGCTCTCTGCTATCAAGAGCAAAGCAGGGAAAGGTGTGTGTGGACAGGGCGGAGAGCACAACCTATTTTTTCCAAAGAACATTAATAGAAAACTCCTTTTATAAAAAAACCTCCACAACCTCTACATTTGGAAAATGCAATGTTCAGACCAATTCCCCAAGATGAATGATGTTAATTTGTGGCATTTTAAGGCACATTAAATGAAATAAGAGATGTTTGAGCGGATTTTTCTGGTTTCTCATCAGTCTTCTATGTGCTTTTGTACTAACTGGCAACACACTGAGTGTGGACGGGAAAAGCATTAGAAAACCTTTTGCAAAAGTCACACTGCCCCATGGGAGTAAAGATTGGGAGAAGAACGAGCCAAAGAATGAAAGAAAGGCAATGCACGGATTGATTTAAATTCAGAACCTGACCTGACACCCAATTAAAATTGAAGCTCAGATGTTAAGCAGAAATTATTCTATCTTATTTCAAGTATCCCATCAATACACTACAGGACAGAAATGCTGGAAATAGTGATATGAAAAGGAGTAATGGCTTTAAATGGAAAGAGGGGAGATTTAGATTAGATATTAGGAAGAAATTCTTTACTATGAGGGTGGTGAGACACTGGAACAGGTTGCCCAGAGAAGCTGTGGCTGCCCCATCCCTAGAAGTGTTCAAGACCATGGAGTTTTGAACAACATGGTCTAGTGGAAGGTGTCCCTGCAGGAGGGTTGGAACCAGATGATCCCTTCCAATCCAATCCATTCTATAAAACAGGAAGAAAACTACCTTCAGGCTTTAAATACAGTGAAATATTTATAACAGCACATCACTGGTGAACGCTGACATGAAAATGCTCTTGAAAAGTTGCTGTCAGAGAGAATAATTTAGGAAGCTGGAGTCGCAGGCAGTGCCAAAAAGCCTGAGCGTTGCAGGACCAAAGAGTACAGCCTGTACCTGAGAAAGTGACAGCTTTGTGGGTGGATGCTCTTAGAGATGCATGTGCCCTTGTGGAAGATGCTCATAATGCCAGCAGGCAAGGAAGTTACTGAACGCTGATGATGACTAAAGTTACGGGAGAAAGCTGACAAAAATAGGTCTGGCTGCAGGAGGAGAGGGCAGAAGGAGGAAGAGACTGGGGAGAACAAATGGATGCCAGTTTTTACATTTTAGCCTTGTGGAGTAAAGAAAAGACAGAAAATGTAACTATATTTCCTACTCAGAAATTAAATTTTCCATTGAATTGACTTTTGGAGTAAGGCATAAACTATTTGGAGTTTCACCTGATCAGCTCCATGCAACTCCAGATATATCCACCTAACAACACACTACATGTCCATCTCTCAACAGGACACTTAATAATTCATATGTACCCTGAATGATACAAACTCTACCACTGGTAAAATAATTCCTATTTAAGGAAGCAGGTAGCTTTTCTAAAGTTTTACTGGCATTGAAGTAAAAATAAATTCAGAGCATAAATATCCTAGAGAACCTGTCCCTTATCCATGCCAGCCAGTTATCCCAGCCCTCCCAGGTGTACGGGATCCCTGGAACTTCTGGAAACACAGCTGCTCTTTGCATGCAGATCAGCTGAGGTCCTCTGTCCTTTCTTCAGAGACACATGGCCTTCCATCCTGTGAAGGCTGCGTGGTGCTGTGGAATGATGCTGGAATACTATCACTGGCTGACAGGTTTATCTTGCATCCTCCCAGCAGTGAGAGAGCTGTCAATCTCTGGCATACTCAGCAGGACTTGAGTGTTAGAACAAGTGGAAAAGTCCCACTAAATGTGAGTCATGGTCTGTACGCATAGTTAGTAGTAAGGACAAAATAAACACAAAATAAACACTGAAGAGATACCAAAGTTCACACTGCACAGATGGTAGGCTGTCAGTGGAATGATGCATAAATCACTATGCTGGAGGATGAACAGAAAGCCCATTGTTTAAGAGAAATGCATCATGGCATCCACCTGTACTCAAAATGATAGTGCTGGCTGAAAGCATGCCATGTCTAGGGGTTTCCACAACTCTTTCATGGCGGAGAAAGAAATCCTTGGGAAAGAGAGGGCTTACCTAAGGTGGTTCAAGTTTTAAGTGTAATTAATGAAGAAATGACTGATTTTCTTACTGAATTATATGAACCAGCTCAGAAACCTGGGAAGATATCTCCTTAGATGCTAAATCAAAGACCCAATTCTTCCAACATCTGTGAGCTCAGCCATGAGTGGAGTCACCACTACTGGGGTTGGCTCACTGCTGTGCCTATGTATCCAGGGCAGAGTCAAGGCCACTGTCCCCTATAAGTAGAAGGGAAGGTGCTGTGGGGTCTGTCCTGCTGGAAGGTGTACAGAGAAATACCTTGTGGAGATCAGACAAAATGCCAGGAGACTATGGCAGTCATCCCAAAGCTGGGTGGCTACTCTGGTGGTGCAGCTTGGCTGCCGACCCCCAAGAGCAGGAGTCCTTCCCCAGAATGTTCAGCCTCCATGACTGCAGCTGGATCAGAGAACTGCTAAAGAATAGTCAATCCTGTGCCACCCCGACTCTCTCCACAAGCCCCGTAGTGTAGCTGCAACCCTTGTGCCCACTGTGCTCCCAAGCAACATCCTGAGGTCAGAGTTCCATCTGTCTTTTGCATCCCACACATGTGCCATTGGATGCTGTGCTTGCTTATGGTATGGGATGGCATCTCTACCCTTGGGGCAAGATACAGCTTTCTGTGCAGTGCAGCACCTGGGTCAGCAGGTATCTCACTTTTTCATCAGAGATGCCAAAAAATAGTCATAATCCAATAATAAATAAGCAGAGGCTATTTTTCAATCTAAATTCCAGTCTACAGCTTCTCCAGGACATTGAGCTGAATGAACCAGTGCCCCAAACTCAGGAAGTGTAAAACCACTGAGTGTGCCTCAGCTTTTGTCTTTATTCCTATAACAGTTTTATTCAGAACTTTGCATCTGAAGTCTGCTGATTGCTGGATAGTGTGTTTTCAAGAGTACAAAACCTTAGAACTTCCTGAATAAAGTCTCATGTAAACTACAGCATCATTTTCAGAAAAATATCTCATTTTGATTAAAGAAATGACCAATGGATTGCTGCTCCCCTAAGAAATCACTGCACAAGTGAGTTACCCTTGCTGATAAAAAATCCATTTAGTCTCACTTCTGCTCCTAGCTGTCAGCTTCTACATCTTTGTTGTCTGTTTCGAAACATTGAGAAAAATGCTTTCCTTAGTCATGCTTCAGATACTGTAAATAAGACACTTTCAGCCTTGTAATTTTTACTGTGTCTTTTCTCTTATTTCTATTCTATTTATTAGTATGTTTCTTAAACAGGGGATACTGAAATTAATACAGCCACAATGCTTATTTTCCGCAATCAGTTTTGCAGGAGCATGCATGGATACCATAATTTTCCTGAGATAGTTACAGGGAGACGTGATGTTCCTTAACAGTTTAATGTCTATCAGAGGATACAGTATTACACCTTTCTGATTCTGTGTCTTCATTTGAAATTCCCTCATACTCAGAAGAGCTATCTGTACATAGAGCTTTTTGTTCTGCTTTCTTATTCCATTATAAATAATATTTGACATTTACACGAACTGGCAGATTTTTTATTTCCTTTTATTTATTCATGATTTTCTTACAAACACTCTCCTTTGAAGACAAATATTTGCCTTGTGCATGTTGGTGTTTGTAACACATCAAATGAAGAGATAATTATTTGGGGCTCATATATCAGGAGCCCTGTCACATAAAAGAGCAGAATGGTTTCTATTTTTACCACTGGAAAAACATTATGAATTTTAACAAGTCTTAGAGCATCTTGAGCTTTCATTCACAGATTTAGAATGGTTTTTTCCCCTGCAATAAAACCCTGAAGTAAATAAAAGCCGAAGCTCCTGAGAAAGCCTGTTCACAAAGGAAGCCCATATTCCCTGTGGAAGCTACCCTGTTCCTCCCCCAGCCTGGCAGGGCACTGAGAGCTGCTCTCTCTTCAGAATTACGTATTGTTTGTTCCACCATGAAAAAATATCCAAAAATGATAAAAAAGAATGGTGCTGAAGGAAACAGGGGAAAAAAAAACAACGAACCCAGGAATTGTGTTAGCAGGCATTACAGAATTTGTGTAAAAGGAAGATGAATTCTGACTTACAGCTCAAATCATTACAATTTTCCTTATGAAAAACTCACACTACAAAGTTGAAAAATGTACACTACATTCTAGAGAAATCATGTAACATTAAGGCAGAGAGAGAAATTTCAATTTTATGTGCTATTTTGTGCAGTCAGTTGTACAACATGACATCTAGGTTCCGATTCTTAATATTGATGGATTTCTGGCTTCACCTTCACAGATACACTTTCTGCTTAATATAAATAAATGCAGAAATGGCAGTTTGGAGAGCAACACTGGTTTCAAGATAAACACATAAGGGAAGCAGGAATGCAATTCCTTTTTACATGTGAATTAAGTTTGAGTCTATTGTTATCCCCAACGAGCGTGACTTTCTGAAAGCTCCCCTGACTTGTGCTACACTGACTGGACATCTCAGGTCTGAATGCTCCTCACTACTCTGCTTGCCGACTTTCTGTTTGTCCACTGCAGTTACAAGGTAAGGTTCTTTCTGCGCTTGGCCTAACAGATGAATAATAAAATTTGTAATAGGATTTTTGGGAAATGTTTTTAGCATTTGGATTTTTTTCTTACCTATTTCTTCCTTTTTTCCCCCCTCATTTTTATTTCCATATTCCCATTCATTTGTACCATTAGGAATCATACACTTAGAACTTTCTAGGGAGTACTGGTGCCTACTCAAGACACTTGCTTCAGATCAAATAGAAATTCCACTTGGTCTCTGCTGGCAATTATTTTACATTTGATTTCCATTATTGCTTGAGCAGGTAGGCTATACTATCTTTGTGCCTATAGAAAATCCAATCTTATCTTAATTATGTGTTACAAATAAATTTAAAATTACTTATCTGGAAATAAAAACTCAAAATTTGCAGTTTGTTAAATAAAACTTATATGTTTGGTTTTTTATCCCAATGCCTTACTCTAATAAGATTTGGTCTGGCAAAGTACATAATATGTTTTAGCAGGACAGGCCTCACATTTAAAATTGAGTTTATGCTAGATTGCTTTGCCGGCTTCTGAATCATATTAAAATAAGCCCAAAATATTATTGTAATGTTTTATCTATCTTTCCTCTATGCTTAACATGGTTATTATAGGCATATATTTTTCATACTAAGAAATTATTCAGGTCCAAAGTTATATCTTCTGCCTTGTTCTGAGGCACAGAGGACTGAGAAATCCAACTCTCAACCTGTAGTTCCCACTTGATGTCAGAAAAAATCTGATCATATATTCTAGGCAAAAAAGCCACACTAACTATTCTCAATTTCCTCTAAATGCATTTTGATAGGAAGAAATACTGTATAAGTGTTACAGAATATAATCCAGCAGGAGACAGAACATTTAGACAGATAAATAACAGCTGGAGTACAATTTTGTGTATTTGCACCAACATTTTTTCCCTTAAACAACTGTGGTTACAGGTATTTCTACTCTTTCTCTGGGAAAGGTATTCAAGAAGGGTGAGAAAATTGTCCATTCTTGATAGCTTCCATGGTTATCTGAATAATTTGTCACCTGTTTTGCCTTCCCAGGGCGCTGGCCCCATGCAGGGCTTGCCTGGTCAGCACGGACTCTGCTCAGCTCAGAGAGCTCACACTCATTAGGAGACCTCAGTGACTGGGAATCCTAAGCCTTTAGGGTACTTGTGATGTTCTCCTGCATGTCTCACCATGACTGGAGTTGGAGACAGCAAAGACAGTGCATTTGCTGGGGCTGTCATGTACTGCCGGTACAGAGCAGACATATTCAGTGCATCAAGATCTCCATCTAATTGGATCTGGTTTTCCAGAACATCAATTTCTCTATTGATCTTGGTAGTCCTCATTGTCATAACATCTTAACATCACCTTTTAATGCATATTAGCAATCAAATTTCCTGTACAAATAATCACAGCAGAGCCCATTCATTCTTCCACTGCTGGGGAAGTCAGCACAGTCCTCCTGATTACATTTTCCTGATGGAAATGCAGAGACGTTCACTTTGAGGAAGATGTGATCTGACTCTCTGTGGGGTTTTGCTATGGATCTGTACAGGCTACAGTTGCAGAGGATTGTTAATTGCTTTTTCTATACTTTTTTGATAAGACACAAAACCTTCTCCACTTTTTCTCACAAGTGTTACGGAAAGACAAGGAGTCATTTCAAGCAAATTAAAGAATGGGTTTGTTATGAAATCTTTCAAGTAAGATATTTCTGAGTAGCTCAAGTAGCAGCACCTAGCCTTGTAGTCCCTCTGGAAGCTAGATCCTGCATGCGGCATGGCAGGCAGGACTGACGCAGACAAGGTAAGAAAGCTCCCTCTGCTATAAGCAGTTGTTATAACTTATAAATGACTGTACTCTATATCACATCTAACGGCAGAGACAAAATTGCTGATGCAATGCTCCCCTTAGTTTCATCTGAGGCAGGTGTTCACATCTAAAGCAACAACACACTGAAACACATTGTCTTCAGGCATATATCTCACCAATCATTTATGTTTGTTTCAAAGGGCTCAATACTTTGCAGAACCAAGTCCTAGAGCATTAAGATGTCATATAAGAAAAAATTTACTTTCCCAGGAACCCATTTTGCATTGTGATATCCTCCAAGCTGAGCACAGCCACACTGCAGAAATGAGATCTACAGGTATTATTTCTTGCTTTCCCTCTTGTTTCTGATGCTCAGAATGCCTGCTGTCACCACCAAGGAAACAGAAAGGAAATAGTCAAATTTCCCTGTAACTCACAATCTTTAAACAGTGATAGACATCTAAATCAGCTGCTGAGAACTTTGAATTTCCCAGTAGATGTCAATGACAGGAAGCATCATAGACAGATGTTCAAGTCCTTTGCAAGATGTAGTATAGAAAATTACTGCTTGACTACAAACTTCACATTGTAATAGCCACCAAAAAATACCTTTTTTTTAAAAAAATAGGATTTGCTCTATGTTCATAGGAAAACATCAACACAAAAAGTATTTGCAAAAAGATATCTGAAATAATTTGTCATTTTGGAATATTTAAAATTCATTATGTCCTTATAGAAACTTGCACTTAGAAGAAAACTGAAGTAAATACGTCTTCTTAATGTTTTTTGTGTGTGTGTGTGTGTAAATTCTTTTTGCTTGTATCCGTAAATATGGGAAGATAGGTTAGCTATAAGATATCTCATATCAAAGATGTCTGATTGATAGTTATTCAGGAAATCATAGCAGCATTAAATTTATTATAAACTCAGTACACTGTACAGTTTAACAAACTGGCAGCAGACTCTTATGAGCACAATAATTGCCTAGATTCTAGTGAATTTATTCAAACAAAATCGAATAGAAGAATCCTTTATGAACAGGTCCTTTTTCTCCAGTCACATGCTGTCCTGCCACTATTTTCCCTCTGCAAAACATGTTTATTTTAGCAGCACCATTAAGCAACTTTCTCAAATTAATTCTAGCTCTCAAAATAGCATAATACACTTGTCCAAAAGTGTGCATTTTGAAGGCTGTAGCCTTCCAGTAGGCTTAATTCATGTTTGATTTCATTAAAAGTAATAGATACATCAATCAGTTGACAGGTTAGGTACCTAATGCTGTTTACATTTTTAATCTCAGAAATATTTGACTGAAACATCATTTTGTGTGTGTGTGCTTCAGGAAAGGCATGAATCACATTTGAAGACCCTCTATTTCTTAGAGTTAAGCAGAACAAATGATAATAAACCCTCTATTAACTAAGCAAATAGCAATATACCTTGCTATAGGAGTGCATGCTTTCTGAAGATGTGTGGGAAAAGCCTGCAAAAACTACCAGAGTAAACCCAAGAGGATTTGAATGGAGGATGCTGCAAATCATCCAGAGGGTGTATGACCAAGGCATCCTCACTGACTTGCACAGGGGCTACAGTGACGGGTGTCACTGGTGCTGAGCTGCAGCCCCAGCAGCCTTGGCACCAACTGGGCAAGGGCAGGGAATGGCTCCATCAATGGGAGTTTCACTGTATCTTAGAAGGTGGGTTTTCCCCCCAGAATAACAATAATCCATGTGGTAAGGTTTTGGTTTCTGAAGTAGGGACTGATATTTGGTTTTAAATGGCTCAATATAGATAGTGTTATATGGTTTGATGAGATTCTGTGCTATTTTTGACCTAAATACAGATGAATGACCTAACATTGTTGGATTACATGCATTTAAGGTGTTCACTGATAAAATAACAAATTTTTAAGTTCAGTCACTTTTTTCTTACATGACAGCTAATAATGTATATGTACAGTTCCTCCACCTCCAAATAATTCATATTTTTATATGTTTGAAGATCTGCATTTCTGTAGTACAGAGTATAGATCAGCCTTTTCATCTGTAATGGAAAAGATGCAGGATCTGGGCTAACTTTAAACACTCTGAAATTGTTTGTGTTCTCTTCCATTTGAAGTGTTTAATTGAAACACTGTCATTTAAGCAGAATATGTACAACATCATTAAGTGTTTTATAATGCTTTTCCATTCAATGGAAACAAATCATGAGCTTGAATTTTACTTAGTATTTTTTTTTCCTGTTGAGGAAGAAACAGGTAAACGCAAGTTTTTGTTCCAGTCCTAAACCAAAGTTTGCAATCTCAGTTTCCCAGACTGGAAAGTCCATTTCATGACTATATTTTCCTGAAGTTGCAACAGATCTGTACTGCTGTTTTTTAGTACACATCTCATCTTTAATTTTCTACAATAGTCTAAAGATACTTAAAGACAGAAAATAACATTAAGAGTATCCCTCATGAATGGCAACACTTTAGACAAGCCTGTGTGTGTACCAATACAAATATCTGAATATGCCTGTTCAGCTACTGTTCTCGTTTATCTTGCAGTATAGGTAGCTGAATCAGTGCTGAAGTTTTACAAGAAAGCCAAGGAAAAACTCCAGAAAACCACACCAGAGGAATCTCACAGCTCCAGGAAAGCAGTAACTTCTATAAAGCGTGATGGGTTGACCCCAGCCAGCCGCTAAGCACCCACAAGCTGATCACTCACTTCCCCTTTAGTGGGATGAGGGAGAGGATCAGAAAAGCAAAAGCAAGAAGAACTCATAGATCGAGATGAAGACAATTTTATAAGTGAAGAGAAAAAAAACCTAAGAAGTGATGCAAAAGCAATCACTCACCACCTCCCACCAGCAGACAGCCACCTAGTCTCTGAGCAATGACTACTTTGGAAAGACCAAACCCCCAGTTTTACGACTCATCGTGATGTTATAGGATATGCAATATCCTCTACATGGTATGGAATATCCCCTTGGTCAGCTGGGGCCTGCTGTCCCAGCTGTGTCCCCTCCCAGCTACCTGCCCACCCTCAACCCACTCACTGTAGGGGCAAGGTGAGAAAGAGAAAGCCTTGACACTGTGCAAGCCCTGCTTAGTAATAGATAGGACACTCATGCAGTTATCAACACTCTTTTGATCACAGACCTGATACACAGCACCAGAGGGGCTGTTATGAAGACCAGCTCCATCCCAGCCACACCCAGTACAAACTACATTGTAGTTACCACACTGGTTTCTCACACTAACTTGCTTTGTGCATATACTAGCTCTCTCCCAGCACTGCAGGAAGTCCTGCAATGACTAGCTGCACTCCCTGTAGAAACAGCAGATGCCAGGGCAACTGACAAGTGCTGCATAAAATTGCCCCCTTGCTCCCAGGTTGGCCGGCCATGCTGGGCAGGCTATGTCAGCTCCCATGGGAACAAGCAGATTTAGGGTACAGCTGGTAGAAAAGTTGGATGGGAGAAAGCTTTTGATTAATAAAGGAGTTTTATATGTCTGTGGTGTAGCAGAGCTGCTATTCTGATGACTTTCTGATAAATGTTAGGAGGATTGTAAGGGCTCATTTTGATATACAGGCCCTATTAAACTCTGAGCATTTAGGCAGAATATCCAGCCCTACCCTTTGAGGTATCTAAAGATCTGTTCACCACTTCCCAAAGAAAATATTTATCTCTAGAATCTGTAGACTTAAACAAACTAGTAGATCTTGAGCCAAAGCTTGCTTACCCAGAACTGTCCAGCCCCTGCTTCAAGCAAGCTTAGAGACAGGCTGCCAGGAGAACAAGGGTATAGGAAGGGCGATTATCATTTTAGCTAGAGACGAGGCAATACAGTGTGGCTTTAGTTGTCCCTCTTCTACTCTGGCCAACAGACTTGTCTTCCTGCACCTCCCATTAATACTTTGTTCCTGGGTACCTTAGAGGTCTCTGTGCCTGGCACAGGCCTTTTCTGAAACACCCCTTTCTGTAGAATTTGCATTGACCTGTGCCCTCTCTGGAAACTCCAGGTTCCATAGAGCTGTTGGCTGCCTATGAATTATATTTGGCTCCTCTCTGCTTTGAATGTTTCTAAATCCCTGAGAGAAGGCAGCCCAGCCTGGAGAGGAAGAGAATGAAACAAACATCTTTTGTGCAATGATAAAACTAAAAACGAGAAAGAGACTGAGAGCAGTTTGACAGCTGCAATTGTTCACAAAATAGATTTTTTTTCCCTATTTATTTTTCTTTCTCTAATATATTCCTAGCACAGGCTATTGCTATTCAATAGTAAGCCCAGACTGACTCATTAAATGGAGCCACTGTGCATTTTGAATTCTCTAGGCTATGAGAAACCACTTCTTGCCCAAGCAAGATTATGCACAGCTGATTTTCCCCCTCTCTGTGCAGCAGAAGGCAAACCCAAAGACAGGCAAGCCCCCAAGCCAGTATACTCCACCTTCCTGTTATAGAATCATAGAATAGTTAGGGTTGGAAAGGACCTTAAGATCATCTAGTTCCAACGTTTGTACCCCTGCAAATTTTTGATGGGCAGGATAATTGATCAGACACCTGACAACTGGTAGTTGGTTTGCAAACTGAGAGCTCACAGGTTGTTATTGCCTATCCCATGGAAGAGCCCAGTGCTTTGCTTATATCTCCTTTTAAGAACAAGATGAAATCTGTCTGAAGGTAAAGGATCCTCATCGATGAATTTCCTCCTCTGCTTCCCACCCCCTGTCAAGGCAGATCACAGCCCGAATCTATCACATTGTGAAGGTTAATGGAGGTTATGGAATGTAATGAACCCACAATTCCTCCTGAAATTGCAAAAAAGTAGGAAGAACTGCAAGTCTAAAACCTTGTCTATATATCCGCAGCTGCTGAAGGATGATGAGAAGGAGCCATTTGAATTTTTCCAAAGTATTACTCTTTTCTTTGGATGCCTGTAAGTTATGTCACTTCTGCTCCCTGAAGTGTCTTGCATATAGTGGAATTACTTTCAACTGTCTTACATAAGTTTTTCTCAATCTGATTATTACAGAACAAAGACCATCAGAAAAAGCAGCTAAGGGTCAACTTTTAACCCACAATCCATCTCTGACATTGGAAAGATTGTTTACCCTTGTTACAGTCAGTCATTGCTCTTACTTTCACTTCGCACAAAAGGCAATTCTTAAAAGCATTCATTTTGATTCCCCAAATTTAAAATGCAGAACCTGCCATGTTTCCTATAGTGCAGATAACATTAAAGTATAAAAATTGCCCTATGCTTCTTGAATAATTTTATCTTGAATCATTTCCTCTTGGTTGGTGTTTCTTCTAAAAGGTTCACAATGCTTGGAAAAAAGAAACAGAAAGACCTAATTGCATGCCAAGAAAGCTTCAAAATCACTTATTCCAGCCAATAAAATAATTGATTCAACTTGGCAAGAGTTTCATGCTCTAAATTTGCACCCAAAGTGAGTGGTTAAGTGCTGTGCTTTCCCCTAGACACATTGACTTTCAGCTACAGCCAACAAAATGGGCTATGTTAGCTAGTTAGTACCTATTCCCCACGCTGCTCAAGAGTGCTATCTATTACAGCACTGATGACAGCACTGCCTGGAGAAATGAGAGTCAAGGGCACTGCAGAGGTGATCCTGGCTGTGCCACTAACTGAGACCTGCTCAGCCCTGGGGTGAGATTTTGCATGTAAGGGGTTTAGAGGCTTCAAATGCATTGGGAAGTCTGTGCAAGTGTCTGTGTTGGTTGCTGCTTTCTCCTGCAGGAGGAGACAGGAGGTCAATGAGGCTGCAAGGATGCTCAGCCCTTACCTCTTCCATGGTAGGAGGCCCTCTCCTGAGGACCTGCTGCATTTGGGACCAAAAGTATAAGTAACCCTTGGCCAAGCGCACCTCGCTCAAGAGCAAAGAGAAAGTTGGAGGTTCCAGAAACAGGCTTCTGTAAAATATGCCCAGGACCAGGCTCCTCCCTTGCAACCCCAACCAAACCTGTAGGACTGGGGCTAGAGCTGGCTCCACAACCTAATTGCATATCTGGAGATGGACAGGGATGGGCAAGGGTGCTGGAGCTGCACCCCAGGCAGAGTGCTAGCAATGTTGCAAAGGGACATGCCAATGACTTCTGCTCCGAACCACCACACCTCTGCTGTGACTGTGCAAAACCAAAATAAAAATGCTCATCTCACATATAAGAGCTTGATTTAGCACTGAACAGCTCTGCAGAGCACTAAGCTAATTTAAGTCTGGTTTTGTAATATTTTCAGAATACCTCTGTGCATAGTTTCAGGGGACTTAAAAGAGCCGGTGCTATGATGCACAAACACTCAAACAAGGTTTGTTAGGCTGGTGGAAATACAGTTTGTTAATCTCCCATTAACAAAATTAAAGCCAGGGCTGTATTTCTGTCTGGTCAAGGAGCAAACAATCATGGTTGTTAGCCTCCATTAGCTCTCTGCTTGTGCTATTTCAAAGGGACTAATGATACTCCTTTTCCTTTAGGTGCACTGGTGCTGGTACTGCAAAATTACTTTATTAACTCTGGTAAATTATTTCTTCTCAGTAATGAAGCTGGAGATATGGAATGAAAAAAGATGAGAAAAGCAGGAAGCAAAGCAGCCCTACTGTGTGTTGAAATTAGAGAAGAGACTCAGCTTCTCCATCTAAAGCACTGGAGTTACAGCCACTTGCATTAGCCAGCCACTGGGCCACCAGCAATTAATCCTGTTGGTAAAGCAGTTTTGGAACCTACCTTGTTTCTTCTTCTGCCTCCTAGTAATAACCGGCCAGAAGCTGGTAAAGATTTAGCACAGATCTCCTCGCAATCTGACAACAAAGTGATGCATGATAGGCTATAAGGGCTTGCATTTTTGGTTATGTAGCATGGCTAATACAGACATGCAGTAATTCCACCTCTCAGTTCAGACTGCCCATTTCTGGAAAACCTCCTTTTTTCCTTCCCCCCCCCCAGCAGTTAAGATTTAAATGGCACACTCAGTTCAGCAAGAAAGCAATGCTACAGCTGACCTATCGTTGGTTAATCCTCAGCCCTCTTTGCTAACTGCTGCTGGGAAAGGGGAGACATAAATCTTCTCCAGCTGAACAAGCTCAACAATATGTATCAAGGCTTGGAAGCAGGGTGGGGTGTTCCTCGCAGCAAGGTAAAATACTGTCTTCCTGTTATGGCTGCAGCAATTCAGTCTGGGCTTGAAGGTAATGAAAGAGCTTCATTCATTTAATCAGATATTGATTGATTGCTATAATATACTATGTCAACAATTCCTGCAAGGGAATAAAGGCTGGCTGAAATAAATCAGATTCCATCAGATTCAGTTAGAAGAAGTAAAAATTATGTCAATATAATAGATGTTTGATTCTGGTGTTGTGCCAGAATTGTCCATCATTAATTTTCAGTACTGTTAAATATTTTGTTGCAAAAGGCAGCAACATCTCAGTTTTCCTCCCATCTTGTAATCTTTCATACTTAAAAGCCCTAAAGATGGCCTTGTTTTTCATGCTAATTGCAGAGCACAAGAGCTGAAACAAAACTTTTTTACTTTAGGAGTACAATTTCAAAGTGTGTTTTAGTTGTATTTAAACAATCTGAGATCAGTTCTTGGATCTGCCTTAGCTTTTTGGCATTTCCATCTATACCTTGTGTTGTCTACCAATCAAGTGTGTACAAACTACAGTCACCCTTTTGTTTCATCACACGCCTATCTATATTATGAACTGTATGCATGAAGCTGTACCTGTGAATACATCTAACACTGTGCAGTTTCAATCATTATTGCAACATAGATGGGTATAAATAATAATATCCTGAGGGTTTCCAGTGCAAATTTAATGGGAAATGAAACAGTGACATCAATCTATCTCTGCTCTTGTGCTGTGGAACAAATGATTTTAAAATAAGGTTGTGCTTTTCAGATACTTTGTGAAATGATTGAAATTAAAAAAGCATTATAAGAAGTGCTTAATCACTCATTTTTGAGTTCGTTAAAGAGTAATGTAAAAATTTCTCAAAATACAGTACTTTTAAATAATGCTTTTTAAGAGATAAGCTCTTCTAAATAAGTGTAAATAACCCTTCAGTTCTATGAACTTAAAACTAGTTTATGAAATTTCTTGGTTGAGGTATCATTCATGAAACTTCAGTTTTACTTTGTAAAACTTGGATGTGTTTGTTTATCTTGCATTTAAACCAATGCAGCTGTAGGTTGGAGCAGACAAAACTCTGAGTTTGGTGAATTGAACTAGATGCGAATCTCAGATGATGAGATCAGCAACTAATTTAGCCTCAACTTTGTGCAAAAATCTAAACAAACACAATTTCCTGCATTTGAGACTATCTCAACTTTCCATGAAATAGACTAAGGTGGTATCTTGAAAACTTTAATTCTTGTATTATTCACAAAATTGTTCCGATTTCATTATCATTCTTCAGTTGAGGAGAAGAGCTAAGTATCAAACAGACATCAATAGCCAGTTCTGCTGTTTTCTTCTGTGTAAAAATGCAAGGACTGCACAATAAGGAGATGTGGATCTTGTATCTAATTATTTACCTGATATAGTGGGCCCTAAGAAGATAGAAGCAGTCCTTAATGGCAGAAGTTGGACTTGTCATGACCACCACTGTCTGAAAATGACCCATAAGATTTTCTGCAGTGGTATCTCTGGGGCTGGCTGTAATAGAAATGCCATTGGAGCTGCCTTATCCAGGAAAGAGACCACACCAGATATGGGAGGTTTCCGCTACTATTTTCAAGGAGTGAAGATGTCGGAAGTGACTGTCCCAAACCAATGACGTATAGCAAATATTATCAGCTTCAAAAATCCAATCACATTGTCTTGGATGACTAATTTTCACATATTGTGGTATTAGATATGGTGGTCCAACTTCGGTAGGTAGATCAGGTAACTGTAAAAAGAGAGTATAGGAAATTTCTCTGTGCAACGGTATGTGAACAAGAAAATGCCATTGAGAGCAATTAATTGAAAGCTATCACTGTTGCAGAACTTAATATCTGAAGTCATGAAATAGCTTTCCTAATGCAGGATGAGATTAATTCTTCTGACTGTATCAGGTATCTTCCAAATGCAGATGAAATACAGATCTGGCATACTCAGAATATTAAATAAACTGTAAAGTGAATCGATGTGCTACTTAAATGCTCAATATGACAAATGTCCTTTAAGCAACGTATCTAGCAGTAATCATTTAGTTGGTTTTGAGAGTTTCCCAAAATCTGAGATGCCCTCTTTTGTTTCTAGGGTAGTTCTCAGAGGAAAGACCTCCTTGTATTGCACTTGTGTGTCCTGGGTTCAGCAGTAGCAGTCATTTGTTTCCTTCTTAGTAGCTGGTGCAGTGCTGTGTTTTTGACTTTAGTCTAGGAACAACGCTGATAACACACCGATGTTTTTAGTTGTTGCTAAGTAATGTTTACTCCAATCAAGGACTTTCTCAGTCTCATGCTCTGCCAGGGAGGAGGGGAAGCCGGGAGGAAGCAGAGACAGGACACCTGACCCAAACTAGCCAAAGGGGTATTCCATACCACAGCACGTCATGCCCAGTATATAAACTGGGGGGAGTTACCTGGAAGGCCCAGGTCGCTGCTCTGGTCGGGCTGGGTATCGGTCGGCGGGTGGTGAGCAATTGTATCCTCTCCCCTTGTTATTTCACTAATCATTATTGTTATTGGCGGTAGCAGTAGTGGTTTTATATTATACCTTAGTTACTGGACTGCTCTTATCTCAGCCCGTGGGAGTTACATTCGTTCGATTCTCCTCCCCATCCCTCTGGGAGTAGGGGTGGGGGAAAAAAGGGGGGGAGTGAGCGAGCGGCTGTGTGGTTCCGAGTTACCGGCGGGGCTTAAACCACGACAACATTCTGTAGCTGTTATAGGTTTTACATGCTCAGTCCTGATGTAGACTGTAGGGGAAATGGACATTCAAAAAATGGTACCAAGGTGCTCATATAAACACCTTGATCCGTGGGATTCTGCCCTCGAAGATGTTTGGCTGCTCTATCTGGAGCTATTCCCTCCAGTGCCACCTTATATCAACAGGTATTTCTCAGCAAAAGCCAGCAACACAAATGCCTGTGTCTGTCGCCTTCCAGGTCTTTACCAGTCTAAATATCACACCAGTACCATTGGCTTTGTGTGGTGGTCAGATGGCTCTGGAGGGGACTAGTGCTCTGTCAAAAGCAACAAGCTCTGGGTTAGCGCAAGACAGAGACGTCCTTATGGAGCAGCACACTGCATTAGCTGCACAGGGTTTATGGTAGGGTCAGCTTCAGCAGCATCACTACAGGGTGGTTGGGACTTTGGTTGGTTTTCCTGTTTTTGTTGTTTTGGTTTTCTTTCTTTTTTTTTTTTTTTTTTTTTTAATGGTTTTAAGAAATAATACGTATCTGCACTATTTTAGGAGATTTTTAGTTTTCCCTTCATTTTTTTCCATACATCCCCCTGTGAAAAAAGATGTGTCTGGCTATACAATCTGGTTAGCATAAATACAAAATAAAATCAGATTTGCACTATGTCCTGAGCAATCTAATTCCCAGTGATTATGCAAATCAGGAGAAACGTGAGGCCATGGTAAAGAATGATCTATTCTTCAACTGAAAAAATGTAAATAGAAAAAACACTTCTGCAACACAATATAAAATTACATTTTTTGAGTGGAAGTAGATTACAAGCATTATTAATCTGCATCCATATAAGATACTGCAGAAAGGAATTTCAGCCAGTAGCTGAGGCCCTCAAATATCAGTATTTGTTTGACTACCAAAGAAAAACCAATAACAGCAGCCAAAGGGGATACATTTCTTGAACTACAGCACTTTTCATTAGCTAATCCCCGGAAGAATTCCTCTGGGTGTGGAGAAGTGCTAACTGTGATCACATGAGAGCAGGGAATTAGAGAGAATAAATTCTTTATGAACACAATAAAATGCCAACTCATGGATAACCAAATAGATGATATACCTTTGTTCCCTTTCAGATCCAGAGAGCTGTTTCCAAATCAGAGAGGAAATAAAGTAAGATGCTGCTAAAACGTTTCCCTTGAACCATCATTGATTCATCCCTGCAATATATTATTTGTAAAAAATGAACAATGTTTTTGTCATCTACTGTCTGTGACTGCCATGTTCATTTTTCTTTCAGTGGAGTTGTGATTCATTGCAGACTCTCTGTTGTCTGCTAGTTAGGAGAATAATGCCTCCTGCGAAGTATATATAGATCGTACAAGGTCTGTGGCTTTTGCACTATGTGCTATGGGCAAAGTATTTCAAGGTGAAATGGAACACAATGCTGAACATGTTGAACCTGTCAATGGACATGATGCTAAAATGTTAGGAGGATATAATTATTGATAATCCAGTTATAGGCAGTATTCCCTTATCCCTAACCACTATTACTTGGCAGAAGTGAGGCTTGAGGGAGAATCTGAAAAAGGAAAATGCAGTCTTTCCAAATACTATCATGGGATCCTGGAATTGTAGGGAAGGATGATGTGAGGCAACAATCTGGGCAGTGAAGCAAACAGAAAAACGTCACTGCTCAGAGTGAAGGGCAATGAATGCAAGTGGGAGAGAATATTGTAGTGGGCTTCAGAGATGAACATGAAAAGCCCAATTATGTCAATAGACTACATGGCTCAGAGTGTCCCTTCCTTTACATTTCCCATGTTTCTCTTTATTTGACTGTAACATGAATTTGGACATTAGTGATTTAGTGCTTGTTCAAATACAACTTGCATCTTCTCTTCAATGTAGGTCTTATTGTCCATGCATATTTAAATTAAATCAGTGACTTTCAAATAATTCATAGCTTCAGAATAAGAAAATGTGGTTATTTCCCCCTCACATAGCAGGTTATTTTGATGGCACATTTTCAGGGAATATTTGTAATATTCTTTGGAAGAATCTTACTTTGTGGATTTATTTAACATAATGCTTGTCTGCTCAATTGATTCATGCTTCCAGTAGTCATCTTGCACTTCAACACAGCAGTTTTGTGCTTGTAATTTCTGTTTGTGGTGTTAAATAATTATTCTAACGTCTCAAAGGATATAAGTATTATACTGCAAATTGCAAATTCAAAACATATGGTATTATAGACAAAGAAATGAATTTCTGAAAGACAAAATATGAACTGTAGCATTTTTCCAAATGTAAAGTAATCCTTAGCCAAAATAGAAACTAATTGTAATGAATGTTAGTAATTTAGAGCATGATAACAGTTATTCACAGCTGTCAAATGTAAATGAAATATTGGATACCTGAATCACTTTCCTGGGCAAGAAACATAGAGCAAGCTATTTCAACTACTAATTACTCCTCAGATCATACACTGGTGCAAAGCCTTACTGGCTGGTAAGGCTTGGACATGTGTCATCTGACTCTTCTGGACATTTTTTCATCCTTGGATGATGTGTAGGGTATCAAGTAGACTAGACAGGTGCAAATCCTGTGTTATAAAGTTGTAAAAAGACATCATTTTAAAATACAAAAATTCAATTGCACACTGCTAATGTTTTTGTTGTCCTGGCTGTTTCTTATTCTAATTGCTTGGTTTCACCAGAATGAGAGAGGAAGGCTATACTGATCATTTGTTGCTGTTTATTTTCTAAGCATAGCCTCAGTTCTCAGAAGTGTCCATTAGACAACCTAGGAAAGGAATGATGAGAAAGTCCCTGCTGTATTCAAGGCACCAAGCACTTCAGCAGGAGCTATGATTTCTTGGCATTGTTGAACCACAAGAACATTATTAAGCATGGAGGCAGAGAGCTGGAATTAGGCAGGTAAGTACATTATATGGAAGAGATGGAGAAAATAGCAGATGTGAAAAAAGACGGCCTGGTCTGAGCCCATAGATCAAGAGCCAGTACCAACAAAATCCCAACAAGGAGCTACAGGTTTTCTGTGGCAGGAAGGCAAAGGGCTGCATGCTGCCCACTACTTTCAGCAAAAATGTTTAACACTCAACTTTCTTGTTCACCTGCTCATCTGCCAATGCCTTCCTTTTGCCATCATGTCTAGTTGCATCCAGGCTAACCATAAGCCTTGCTCATCTCTTTCATTTGCGTATTAATTTCTAATTATATTGTGTTTATTTTGGTTCGATCATATAAGAATACATAAAAGAATACATATAAGAATACATATAAGAATACATAAAATCATAGCCACAAGTATGTTTGCCAGAAAGACACATTTTCTTGGCTTGTTTATAACCTTCTAAGTATTAGCCCCAGCACGGCTTGCCACAAGGAGAAAGATGTGCTATGAGCATCTTTTCACAACATGAAGCAGCCTCTGCCCAAGCGGACAAGCAGTACTGTAGCAGATAGCAAATCATATCCTCCCTGAATCATGTCCCACAACCATGGAACTCCCAAAGGTGAGCTTACACTTCACCCCAAATAATGAGATGGGAAATGATGAGAGATGGACTTTTTCTGCAGGACAAGATCTGTTTGGGGAATTGTGTAAATTACTGTAGGAATTACCCTAATCTGGGAAAGTCCTTTCTGAAAGGTATGCAGAATCTGCCTTGAAGCAAACCAGAGCGTGAAATACCTAAAAGGTTCTCTATTTCCATACATAATATTTGGTTAATTAAACTTGACAGTTTTAGTGGAAATCAGTAATTTTACTCGCACTGAGAAATTCGCCTCATCCTCTTTGTCCTCAGTGCTTTTTTCCCAGAGGCGTAAGCATGTTTCATCTGTATTCCTGTCCAGACCTTTGATATTAAGCATATCTCTCCAGAGAGCATGGAGCAGTGGATGTTCCCTGGTCCCAGTCCCCACATTTGCATATGTCTGTGTCGTTATAACAGTCCCATTTCTGTGGATTCAGAAAACAATTCAGACATTTCCATCTTGGCCAGCCCAATTCTGCACCTGCACATGGGTGCTAGCTAACATCAATACCAATTTCCGTCCTCATTAATTATACTGAATGACATGGGAATGCTACATCTCCAACAGCACCACATTCAGTATTTTCCTAAGAGATTCTTTTGTTATAAGAAAGCTATTTCCTTACTTTTGCCAGCAACAGCTGCAAACCACCATTGACAATGATTCTTTCAAGTGTCTTCTATCCCATCTGACTTGTGACCGCAGTCCTGATCCCTGCCCAGGTGATTCACAAAGCATGATAAGACTGCCCCTGGATGTGGGCAAACATGACAATAACTTTCACTTAGTATAACATCCACCTTTTTTTAAAAGAACCAGCCTTTCCTCCACTGAACACACACATTTGGCTGCAACTAACAGAAGGCAATTTTCATAATTCACAGTGGTATCTAGCTCCCCCTTCAGAACTTGAGCTTCTTTGCTGTATTATTCCAGCAGCTAACCTTACATTTTGCTCAGATTTAAAATCCAAAGTCAGTCCCAATGATTTCAACAGCAGTGAGTCATATTCCATACCAAAGAATATTAAATTATTATATCGTGACTCAGAGATGAAAGGGAGTCATTTGCATTTTAGTGGGGTACTGATTTTTCAGATAGCAATTGATTTGAAAAAGGTTAACTTTCCTTCAACTTTGGTTAAATCATTAGCATATATAGGCACTGTAAGTGCTACGGCATTTCTGTAGATGTTAGTATAGGTGTAAACATACTCCCTTGAGGTACTCCATGTTTTTATCCTAAAACCTAATCATAGGACAATTGTGTTTACAGTGGGTTCCCACACTATGTGACACAGTTTTACCATGGCACATTTTTGGCATTGCACCTGCAGTGACATACAGCATCCATATAACTGAGTTACTCACAAATATGGCCTCAACAACCACAAGCTTTTCAAATCCGTTTTTCATATGCTAAATATGGTTAATCTCTTGATCAATATATATCTTTCCTGGATAGAACAGAGTTTTGGGGAATAAGGAGTTCAACAGTAGATATCAGGCTGAGCTGTTCGCATAGCTTACAAAGATGACATAGCAAAGAGAGAGGCCTGAACATTCTCATCTATTAAGCATCCATCCCTGGTTTGTGTGTTTTGCAAGATTAACTTATTGCCATATTTCAAAGACTGTGTGTGATGTTTAGTCATGAAACTGTTTAGTTTAAACTGTTTAGTTTAGACCATGACTTTGTCTTTTATTGCTGACTCAGGGTCCTCTCTGCTTGGGGCAGCAGTCAAGTCTCTCTTTCAAGAGAAAAACTACCCTGAGTTTCAAGACAAAAATGACATATTAAGGTATCCTAAATATCATTAATCATTCGGAAGGTAGGAAAAGCCAGACATTGAAAGTGAGACCTTAGATCTGCTCTTCTTTCTGTGCATGTTCTGTGTCATTAACTGTGTGGTCACATACTTTTCTTAATAGAGCATGGTAATTTAATTGAGCTCCCCGGATTACTAGGTGCATAGGGATATGGTACCAATTACTACTCACTGCGTGCTCCATCTCTCCTGAAAGTATGTATATTATTCCGGAAATCTGGTCATTTTCTGCAGGCCTTCCTGAGCAGGTCTTGTGTTTAATAGGAGTCCTACACTTGAACAAACCTGACAACAGAAAGAGAAATAGTCAAGGGATGGGGCAGAGAAAGAAATAATCTCAGTCTTCTCTTTGACCATCTGTTTAGGGGCATGGATGAAGTTGCCACTAATGGAGACATTTCATCTCTGGATTGCACCTAGAGCTCTTTGTGAGTTTGCAGCCCTCTTTATAGAGCAGCCTTGTCCACCCTACCATGTATTGTGGCAGGGCTGTCACAAGGGCAGTGTGACAGCAAGCTCGCTGAAGACAAGCATACTGACAGACTCAAAATGTTTGTATTTCATGTCTACTACTGCAAGAAAACAGGCAGGGAAATACTTCATACAGCTCACATAAGTCACACAGAATGGCCAGAGAACAACCAGTCTGAAATCCTGCCTCTGACACTAGCTTGTATTAGTGCGATCCTCGTCTACAGAGAAAGCAGCACAGCATATTTTTTAGGTGCCAAACTGGAGAGTGTTTTGACTTTGCTGCCAGCATTGTGTAACACTGCTCTATGCTTCCTGCCTGTGCAGATGTGCCAGGAGTCAGGGCGAGGAATCCTTGATGGAGAAGGGGCTGGAAGGAATTTATGTCCTGAATGGGAATTAATTCTTTGCTGCATTGATGGTTGTATGGCTTCTTTGCTAAGGTGCCCAGTTGCATTTAAATATTGTTTCAAGTAATCAAGGCTAAAGTAGTATGTCCTTGTAATAGACAGAATGGTCTTATGAACTCTAAGTTTGGGAAAGAACCTGTCAGTTCCGTTATCAGCAGTAGCTTGACCTGGTATGTTACTTCCTATCAGAAAATAAGTGGCTGATCTGTAAAGCACTGGCACACTCTGAGGGCTAAGTTCAGGCTTTTAGAGGTGTAGTTTGGCAAGGGACAAAAAGGACTTCTGAAACAACCTCAGACAAACAAAGACAAATCCAACATAATAAACCCAGCAAAGACATTGTTTTCCTATTAGTCCCTGCAGGTCTGCCCATAGTATCTAGCAGGCTTCATGTTGAGGACTTCTCCTGACATGTCCTTTCCATTGCTGCTCCCTGAACTCAGACCAAATCCTCACTGTGCAACCCTCTTCAGTTTTCTCCCTTCCCTCTTTCTGTTTTAGACAGGTTTCCCATGCTGTGGTGTATTGAATTCTTTTCAGCAATTAATGAAAGCCTCATTTCTGCTTTAGACTCTTACTGTGTCGCTACTGGATTCAAATGGGAATAATAAAAGATCTAGAATATGCATTGATTTGCTAGCAATGATGAAAACTGGAAACATTAGAAATGATTGAGAAACTAGCATAATTATATAAAAATACATGCACACAACCCTTGGGCTTTTGTTTCTTCATAATAATGGTTAACAGTAATGGCATATCAACATTCTCAATAGTAGCTGAGAGTAGTAGTATCTTTGTGATTGTTAGCAACCACCAGAATCTTCTGTGTGATGGTAACAGAAGGGCAAAAACTGTATAAACTGGAGGTTTTTTGTTGCTTATTTGTTTGTTTTTAAATGATATCTGTTCCTAGGAGTGCTGTATTAAGTGGCTATTCTCACTTGGATTCAGAAACTTCTTATGCTTTTTCCTTCTCTCCTGAGTGTCCATCTCTGCATATTTACAAGATGAAATGTCTGTATCATTATCAACTTTGTTACTCTTTTTCACAATATTAGTATTTACACTGTAATTCATAAAAAATTTATTATAAACAAAACTGGACATTACTTGTTAGTCTGACCCTATTGAGTAGGTTTTATACATCTTCTCTTTGGCAGCCTTTAATTTCATGCTCTGAAAGACAGTTTTTATTAGTTACGTTTCTTTGAAAGCTCTTGCTGAAGGAAGCAATTGGCTAATTAGAGAAATTTTATGTAAGACTCAGAAAACTAAAGAGCGACATCTCTCTCGCAGAATGTATGTCTCCACTGAAGTTTGTCTCCACTCCTGTGGTAGACAGAAGCTACTTCAGGGACAAAGAAATCAGGGCAGCCAGTGCTTGCTTTGATTGAATCCTCTCTAGCTCCTCCTCCTGATATCCACTGTGAAGCAAAAGTGGCTTGCTTTGCACACGGTGCTTGAAATGCATCATCTATGATTCTTGTCCATGTACCAGTGAAATCAGTGAGGGCTAGGCAAGCCTTTGACTTCTACTGCACAATAAAGCTGCTAAACAAAAAACATCACATTGTCTCTTGTTTTCCAGGTAGAGAGGTGGACAACGAAATGATGGACATCAGTAACTGATCTGTGTATCGAAGTTGTAAATTGTCAGCGCATAAAATCCTACAGGATTAATCATGCAGGCTCAGAGGATCACCACAAGGATCACCACAAGGCTCAGCTACATTCTGGAAGATAGCCCTGTCATGGATTCATTGAGTCCCAGATTTAATTCTTTCCTTTTTTATGTTTCATTTAATAGTCACCATCAAAAGGAGAATGGAAAGGTTCATGTTTCAAAAGATGTCCGTTCTGGGTTATATTTACCAGGATATTCTCTCTGTGAGTCTTTCTTTAAAGAAACCCTGGAATAATTTTCACACCAATTCCCGTAAGTTCTTTTATTCTGTTCACCACTGCAATACTATGTGGTACTTTCAAGGAACCTGGCTACTTTCTATAATGTCCTTTCTTTCACCTCACTTCCTCAGGGAGAGAAGTGTGTATGTTGGAGCCCTTTGTCCGAAATGTTTTTGAGATATAATGTCACAGAAGTGAATGTGTATATTTGTATGTCTATAAATTCCTGTTAAACACCAAGGTCAAAAAAATGCACATTGCACATAAGAAGTGGGAAGTTGTGAGGTTCAAGGGAAGGTGAGATTGTGAAAAGATGGATGTCAAGGAAAAATGTCAAATTTTGACTCAGACATTAAAATATAATTTAAAATGTTCAAACATCTAAATTATACGAGTGTTCTCAATACACACTCTCTGGGATCAATTAACAATGCTTTCAATAATTAGTTGTAATTTACTTTCAAAAGTCATTGACCGTGAAGATTTGCAGCTGATAGTGAGGTAATAAAAAATACAATGTATATTTTAAATGAGCTTCGTTGTACAGACAAAGTTGATTTGTGGTTTAGAGAGTTAAAACCCCACATATGATACGTTTTTATTAAATTGCCTAGAGAAACAATACCTCAGAAACATGATTTATGTTTTGTGTGGAACATTACCGTAGGAGGGTAGGAAACATTCACAATTTTGAAATGTATTAATGTAGGGATTAACTGAAAGAATGACATCCTGCCCACAGACCATCAGCACTGATGCAGCCAGCTGCCAGCTGAGTTAGGGATGCAGGAAGCACTAGAGCTGTTGAGTTTTAATTCTCTTTGTTGCAAGCTTATTCTCACTTCTGTCTTTGGACCCATGGTTTCTTGGACCACAGTCTGGCGTGGAGTGATTCGACAGAGTCTTTCTAATGAGAAATGCTTAAGTACATGTCAGTCTGGATAAGGGCTTGTACCATACAAGCATCTTCTTGCACAAAGTGATTTATTCTGGCTTTACATGGCTTTGCTTTTCTGTTGTTAATCAGGAACAAACCATTCAGACTCTCCTCTCCAAGCGGTAATCAGAGGGACACAACTAGCAAGGCTTCATGGGGTGACAAGAGCAGCCCTGGCCCCCACTGCCCTACTCCCAGCTACAGGAGCTGCTTCCCAGACAGGGCTTTCTGCCTCCCTGCAGTAGGAAAAGAGAGTGAACTCTAGAGAGTTTTAAAATCAGAAGTGATACAGCACTAGGACATCAATCAGCAGTGTTAGTTCGCCACATTATAGCACTCTGTGTGCTACAAATAGTCCATCTTAGATCAAAAGGTTGTTTAGCAATGATTTGGAGAGGTTTGGGGGAAGAGGATGCTAATTATGTATGCTGCTTTTTACATTTTTCCAGTTGTAATTATTGGATTTTTTTAATCTCATGAGCTGTACTGTGTAGAGAGGGGAAATTACTACCAGAGACCATGGGCTGAAGAGGTCCTTCTTGTTGATGAGGACTGGCTTTGCAAGGAAGCCTATCATATAATCCTTCCCACAAGCTGATTAAACTCACGGTTTTCACTTGCTGCTACCCATCACTCTTCCTAAGATCAATCACTCTGTTGACTAGAACCTGCTGCTAATTTCCAGCCTAACTTTATCAATTAGCAGTATATTATTATTATGGAAAAACTCTCATAAATTATATAAATGGATTCTCCATGCATGAAGATATTATAGCTTCAAAGTCAAATATCTCTGCATCTAGATTAGAAGTCTCAAATTTTTAAAGCTCTTTTGTTGCCTTGAATGAAAGACAGAGGCCTCCTGGGATTTTGAAAAGTGCTGAAGAACTGAACCCTTTTGAAAATCTCTAATATTCCTCTACTTGCTCTTTCTGAAACCTAAAAGGACTTTCAAATCTGGCCCTAATGCTGTGTACCACCCTGGAAAATAGAACATTGTCCAAACTAGTAGCCACAGAGAAGCACAAGATGCTGAAGCATTTAAAACTTGCTTGATGCAGATAAATGTGCTACTTTTGTGCCTGCAAAAACAAATTTACAAGCAGTGGCACTTCAGGAGGCAAGGACACTTCAGGATAGTAAGTTGATCAAGTATACCAAGTAATAAACTAAGTGAGGTACAAAAGCTTGTCAAGCACTGAGAAGGAACTTAGCTTCTCAGTCATCGTATGTCTTCTGAAAATCTGTGTGTTTGTCCAGCCCTTGCCTAACATCTAAATGGATGAATATTTTTTAAAACTTTAATGCTGTGCCAGTAAAATAGTAACATTAATATGATTTTTTTTTTTGTGACAGTAATATTTGCTATTGCAAATGGTGAAAAAGCCCGTGGGGATGTTGTTAGTTCTTACAAAAAAAAACCAACCCACTGAGCACGAAAAAGAAGCTTCTTGACCTCAGATAACTTTCTAACTGATGTCAGTAGAGAACGAGAAGTTGATCCCTTACCACTTAAGTTTAGTGACTGTGAGGAGTATCTAGCTCTTCAGTGCAGTGACCTGCTGTGTTGCAGTGACATTACTGACTTTTCCTTCTAAGCCAACACTCTTTGAATCTCTGCAACTTAAATACATCCATTCATGACCTGGTGGGGATGTACAGGCAGTACCCAGCTTTGAGCATGGAGCAATTTCCCAAGGATGAATTCTCCATGAGCACCAGTGATCCCTTAACTCCTAATGTTTAACATCCAGTTAAGACATAGGTAAATGCTTGCATGGGAGTGATGTAGCCTGGCAGTGTCAAATGGGAATTTGGTTCCTGCTGCACCTTAATCAAGATGGGAGGAGGAGATGGGAACTGTGGCTGGGTGGATAAGCCCAGATGGGCTCATCTCCTCTAACACTGCTTGTCTAAAGGCTAGGAATCCAGTCTGAGCCCAGAATCCGGCTACTGATGTCATCAACAGAGGAAATCAGGTACCAATTCCATAGTCACAGCAGCAGGATTCATCTGATCTCCCTGTGGAGGCGTTGCTCTTCCTTCACTGGTTAGAGAGGAAGCCCAGATGGCTCTATCAGACCAAGCTGTTAAATCTTAAAAAAATGTAGCTGTATGACACGGACCCCATCTTTCTCAGTAGCAACTAATGACAGGAAGGCTGTGGTCTTTGCTTGTCTTCTGCAGCTGTACCCAGCAGTACAAAGTGCCTCTGTGGCAGAGGATGGCTCCCTGCAGTGACATCGCTATCCCTACCAGGATCAGAAGAGTTGGAAAGTCTTTCCCCATTTCTTTGAAAGAAAAAACAGAATTCAACTCTAGTCACAAACCCTGTAACAGGTTTTCAGCAAGTACTAAGTCTGGAAACTACTGAAGATGTATAGGAGGTTGTGTGACCTGTGCTTGTTAGTGCCAGGGGGCAAAATTCTAATATCAGTAGAGGGTCTTTAATTATAGCCCTTGTTTCATGCTAACTAGGAACAGAAACCACTGAGAGTCTTGCAAGGAACTGCAAAATTTCCAAATTAGTCTTCCAGATTTGTGAAATTTGACTTTTAAAATGAGATTTGAATAAGCACCCAGGCAACTGTATGGGCCTCCAGACATACCAAATTCAGGGATCTCTAGGAGCTGACACCGGGGTTGTTGATGTCCTTACACTTTCATTTTCTAAGCTACAAACTTAACAATTTAAACATAAGGAAATTTCTTAAATCCTTTGGCTTAGAGGACAGTAAATTTCTTTTTCTCCCCATCAACTATATTTTACCCTGTTTCTCCTTGTTCACATTCAATCTAACATAAACCACATTTACAAAAAATTATTACATGGCACATATATTAGTTTCATTTGACTTGTGTTAGAGTGGCTAGTTACTGATACCTCCTCATTTGGGACCTTTTTTGTTGGATTTCTCCTTTTCTTCTGAACTGTAAAATACTGTCTTTAAAGTGTCTTTTTCAAAAGGAATTTTAGAACATATGAAGACTACCTCACAATATGTTTTTTTTTTCTCTTTATATTCCTTCCCCATCTTCACTGCATCAGGTAGTTTAAACAGTGCTTCCTGCATTTATACGTTTGTATAAAAGTAATTCCTATCTCTTTGTTGGTACCATAGATACCAGAAGATCTCTGTGTGATACCAACTTGCATTGCATCAGCCGCATCTGATGCAAATTCCGTAAAATAAAAGGGAAAATAACATGCTATTCATTTCACCTATAGGTTCAATGATGATTAAACTTCCGACGTAAGCACAATGTGTGTTAATAGACATTTCATGTGCATTAATGCAGAAACTTCTGCCAAGTCTTTTTAATTGATTTTACCATTTCTTAAGAAGAGTTTTTAATTTTTTCTTTTGGCAGGAGTTTGTCACTTCCTAATTCAGAAGTCACATCTCTTCAGGTTAAAAATGCTCAAACTAAGTGGACTGAAATGGAAGAAATCAAAACTTAATGACAGCTAAATATCAAGAAAGCAGAAAGACCTATAGTGAGATGACTTTTTCTTCCCAAGTAACAATGTAAGACTTGACAGAACACTTTAGAAATCCTGGCTGACATGAGGATGACACCATTTCCAGGTCTAGATTGCACCACTCAGCTGCGCTTCAAGGTCTCACTGTGCTCATATAAAGCAAGGAGGTCTGGAAGATATTAGGTAACTTAAAATTGAGGCTACCTTGGAAAGAATTTTAGCTTCAATTTACTGGATCACTCTATTGCTCTTCCAGAATGAACAGCAGAATCTGCATCACACCAGGGACTTGTAATCAGTGGGACAAGAAGGTGTGTGTCCCCTGACTGGGAAGGGTCCCAGCTTGGTGGCTTATGACATGGCCAGATTCCAGTGCTGTTTTTCCCTGAGTGAATGTCTACTTCTGAGAAATGCCCTGTGGTGACAACAGCAAACATCATGGCTTTCCACTCCTCCTCCTCCACACCCTTTCTTTCATCAGGGGGAGAAAAACCACTTCATTCAGCTTTTCACATACTATTTTCCTAAAATCATGCTGGCAGCTAGCTACACACTTTTCTTGTGTTTATCTAACACACTATTTACCACTGTCCCTATTCTTGGTTAAGGACCAAGCAGGGACATTATCTGATGACAGACAGACACTTGCTCTGCAGTTCTAAATATACACAGGTCCAGGTAAGGTGGATGCCTTCTTGCCTGACCTTCTCTCATTACAAACCAGAAGAAACACCTGGATGATCCCCACATTCCAGTTTGAAAGCTATGGGGACCCAATTGAAAAGAAAATAAGGACCTCAAATGTTCAGCGGCAGCTTTTCTTGGGTTAAAGCTTTAGCTGCCTGGCTGCCAGAGAGCAGACAGCAATAATACAGATGCTGCCCTGACTCCCACGTGTCCACTGTACAAAATTAAGTCCCAGCTCTGGCCAGTTAGCACTGAATGGTGAGAAATCCTGCCTGCTGGAGTCCACAGCAGGCCCATTTGCTTGCCTGGCAGCTCTCTCCTTGGGAGTGCTGTGCCTGCTATATAATTACAGGAGAAGCAGGACTGCCACCCAGCGCAGTGCGATGCCCAACTGCAGCTTGCTGCAGCACCCCCCCGATGGCATCATTGGCACCCAGTACTGAGGTGTGAGAAACCATCCTGTGAAAGCAGGGAAAGAGCAAAGGGTCTGTCCTTGAACCCTGCGAAATGCTTTGGCTTTGGACTGGTGCGCGCTGGCTTGGTTCAAGGAGCAGAGTTTCTCCTTGCCTGTTTGAACAAAAAGCATTGAATGGAACATAAAAAAGAACCATGTGGGGGCCTTAGGACATGTTTAATGGCTGTACAGATTCCTAATAGAGCAATAGCATTGGTTGCTTAAGGGAGTGCTTTATACCCACCCCCAACATGCTGCAAAATATAGCACAGGAGCCTCCAGAGAGCCATCAGCTAATAATAAAATTGTGAACTATAATCACACAGCAAGAGGAAGGGAATTATTTTCTTTCACAAATTGTTTTGCCATATTAAAAATATTCATTTTTTTCAAAGGCTCCTTCCTGCGGGGAGTAGCTTCCACACAGGCATTTGGAAGACCGTGTAAGCCTGTGTTTGCTGCTGGAGTAGGGAGGGACAGTGCTGCCTGCAAATACCAAGACCTTCAGGAAAAGCAGGAGAGTAGAAGCTGGGAAGGTTCAAAGAGGTTAAAATCAAGTCCCTCTGATGGCATTTTTACAAATGACTCCCCAGATGAAGTGATTTGAACTTCTGTTGCTATTATTAAAATGTGAGAATATTTTTTAATCTTTCACTTCAAATACCCTTCACTGGATGTGTAAATGTTGTAAATGTTGTCCTTATGAAATGCTTTTTTGACAGCATTGTAATTATAATAATTAAGAACTGTTTACAAAGTCAGACGAAAAGAAGGTTGAGTTAGCTCAGCCTGTGACTTTCACTGCCTAAAGGTTACTGGTGACAGAGCTGGTAATAGTTTTTGACTGCAAAAAAATCTCAGCTCTACTGCAGCAAGAGCCAGAGCCTGATGGAGCAGTTTGTGTCTGCGTAAAATTCCAACGTATTATATTGTCATACCCATGATAGTATAAATGACCTCAAGCTTTAAATAAAATACGGTAGCTGGTGTATCTGTTTAAATGATTAAGCAATGAGCTAGGGACAAATCCCCCTGTCATCTCTGTGTCTGCCTGCTGTGCCAAGTACACAAAGAAAACATGAAGACATCAGTACAAGATGCATTTTCAGTCAGGGAGCTTTTAGGGAAATTACAGGCTTCTGCAGAATTTCATTCCCCATTAGGACTGACTAGTGTTAAAGTGGAAAAGGAAAGATCCCGTGTGCCTTTTTCCCCTCTGTGAATCTGCACGCTATGTTTAGGCAGAATGTTTTATTTAATTGAGAATTATTACTTTATAAAACCAAGCCTGCCATTTCCTTTTTGTGGCAATACAGTTTAAGTCTTAGCATTAATAAGTGCAAGGTAGAATGTTGCTGTGACATTTTGTGGGTAGTTTAGAAGACTGAGAGGATGTCCCTTTTTCTGATCCACAGAAACTTAATAAACATATTAACTGTTCCTACTTGGCAAAACTTTCATCTCTAAGCCCAAAATAAGAAGCTTTTCTTTGACAAAATATGTCACTGCAGGGATTAGACTGTTTCAGTAATGCCCATTTCCTTTGCCAGTTGATGTTGCACTGGACACATTGAACACAGTTTTTCTGTGGGTGCATTTAAGATGCCTGGCTATAACCATTGCAGAATATTTGTAAATTGAAAAAAAAGAAATTAAAAAAGAAAAGAGAAGAAAAAAGGAAAGGTACTTTAACATTTTATATCTAGGGAGGCTCACTGGCCATTTTAGGATGCTTCAGCAGACACTGCTCCAATTAGATTGGGAAAATCAGCACAGCTGACCCTCCAAAAAAAAAGTTTAAAAAACAAAACTGCTGTATCTAGTTGATTAAGCTTTTATTAACTTGATTTAACCACTGGAGAATAAAACAGTAACTTTTAAAAATATAACCAAAGAATACACCCAGGGGGAATCATGTAGTCTATCATTTGCAAGTCATGTGCACTGTTCTTTCTCATGTGACCGCAAAAACCACTCTGATAATAGTGTCTTACTCTCTTTTTTGTATGTCTGTGGCTTCATATGGCAGATACTCTTCCCCTCTTTCTGTTCCTCCCCAAACACAGCTATGAAAAATCTCCATAAAAACACTCTGTTGTTACTTCCAAACTCTAACAGCCTGTTGTACCAAAAGACGTTTTTGTACCAGGAACTTACACATGCAGCCTACCTCTCTTCTAAGGGTTTTCACCCAGCAACTAGTCCTGTGCTGAGGATCTGTTGATTTGCTTTTTCAGCATAACTATCAAAGCCGAGCTTGGGGCAAGCCTCTATCATGGTCAAAGGATGCTTTGCTCCCATGACAGCTAACCCACCACAGGGAGGGACAAATCCAGATGAGAGCCATCATACGTGAAAACTCTATCTCCCTGACTATTAGCATACAGTTTATGTGCACAGTGGATGTACTGGGAATATTAGGAATGGTCACAAATATTATATCAATAACCTTATGCATTCTACAGTGGGCCACTCTCAACCATTAATACTTCTTATTGGCCGAAAGAAAATACTTCTTATTTTCAAGTCCGTCCCTGAAAGCAGGGTGGAGATGAGGTAGATGATGGTATCCAACTCAATATGCCACCGAGTGCCAGCTGACCTGTGACTCACAGCATAGGAACTGCTTGACAGTGGCATAACAGTAAGAATGTGACCTGCTGCTATTGCTCAGGTTGAGTGTTAGCATCCTGCTCTCTGCTGTGAGGCTCAGAGATTTACTCTGCACATCAGTATGCGATGTGAATACAGAATGTCGATCTGGTCTGAATATGACTTCCGCATTTATTGAGAAAAATCAGAGCCCTTGAGGATGAAAAGCTTCAGCTTCATGCAGGATGTTGCTGTATTCTCTGTATAGATTTCATTAGTATTTCCATACACTTCAGTTTCCTTAGATTTCAACAAAAAGAAGTCTTTTCAGGGGTTATTTTTCTTCACATGCTCACCAGCCCTGAACCTCAACACTTGCTCAAAGGCTGTATTTCGGCCCCTCACCCTGGTAAGCCCCTTCCAATGCAAAAGGTACAGCTGGCGAGGGCTCAGACTTCAGCACATCCATGTTCAGTAGCCGGCGGTGTGAGGTCAGGTACCTGCTGTGTGCAGAAACACTGCAAGCAGAAACACAGGGCACAGCATTAGCTTCCTCTTGTAAACATTGCCACCCACTCCCCACCAGCTGAAAAGTATGTAACTCTCAATGAGAAGCCTCCTGAGTACTGTTTTCACTATCCTGCAGGAGAGGCCTGCAGGAAATACTTTGCAAGGATCAGGGAGTATTTACCCAGCTCCTATAAACCAAAGAGGCTCCTTCAAACTTTTCAGTGAAACTTTCTTTCAAGAAATCAAAACCCAAACCTGGAGCATTTCCCAGAGGCAAAGTGGGCTAAAAAAAAGCTTCTCCAACAGAAAGAATTTGCATTCTGCATGACAGCTTGACTAATCTTGACTGATAGGTCTGTCAGCTATTAGCTACAAAACTAATGGTGCTAGAGACAGACAGGTAAGAATGGGGCTTTTATCAAGGCCCACAGCTTTGGAGTCAGATTTCAGACCAGTTGCTGACAAACACTTTACTTGATGGAAGAAGGTATCATTATTTTCTCATTTCTGACTGAAAAAAAATCCCGGGAGCTCTTCCTCTCTTCATTGTAAAAGTCCTTTTGAAGCACTGGGGTGTCCCCTAGCTCCAGCGGGCTGTATCTCCTGCGTGCTAGAAACCTCTTCCAAGCAAAACACCCCAGTTAAATCAATGAAAGTGTTGCCTGAATGAATGGCCTTGTAGATGTTAAGCTGAGTGGAAAGATCCTTAGATGATTGATTTCTCAAGCCTCTTGGCATTGGAATATCTTATCCCTGAATCGTCTGCTCAGGGCCTGAGCCAGAAAGCAATTATATGCAATCTCATCAGCAGTGATGGGAGGAAATAGTTCCCTCCTGGTGCGATGTGTGATAATGATGCTCACTCAGGGTATGTGCCTTGTACACTGCTCTTGCAGCAGGTGGACGTTTATGATTTCCTGAGTCTTTCCACAGCAGTGCTATTTTTCAGCAAATACCTTCCCACCTTGTAATGAGGGCTTTTGGTGTCATCCTTCAGACTGACTGATCCTGAACTTCATTATATTGACCCCAGGATCACATGATATATATAGTTTTGCCCTGGTTGTTGCCAGTTACCCTGCCCTGCAGAGCTGCAGGGCAACTCACAGATTTTCCCCAGAAAACAGAGGTGCCACAGCAATGTCATAGTTACTCTGTTTCACAAAGATTGCCTTGAAAGGATAGTGGAGAGCAAACAGAACAGGACAGCTGTGAGGAATCAGCATCTGGTACCCGCTCTGCTGCTGCAAATGCATTTCTATGGCCCTGTCCATGCAGCAAAGGCTGTGTCAGTTTGATCAGGCCCTCAAAAAAGCCTTCATAGTGATGGCCGCTTGAATCCATGTGCTGGTTTTGTATGTGAGGAAACAGGTATGGACGAAGTGTTCACAGGGGCAGAGGAGCACACAGAGGCTCTTTCATAGTTGGCTCAAATCACTGTGGTGGAGTCTGGTTTGATACACATTTTCAGCTTTCTCTAAAGGGGCTCTGGCTGCCAGAACTGCAGAGGAACCCCTGGTTTGCTTCCTACCAGTGTTTGTAGAGGTGTCTGTCAGGGGTGTATTCTGATCCCACTTGCTGTTCCACAGCAGAAAAGGAAATGTCAGGGATGCTCTGGACCAGTCTGTCCAGGGCAGCCCGGGCATTGCAGAGCTGCTGGGAGACACTGAGCTCCTCCTGCCCACTCCCAAGATGATGAATTTTCCCACCACTACTGGTACACGACTTCCCACTGCCAGGAGAAAGCTGCTTACCCTCCCAAATTATAAGAGACATTTTTTCCCAGCTGGATCCTAGAGAAGATCCATTTCCCAGGGGATTATCCTGCAACAAGGCAAGGATTATAGAGCACTTGTCTGTCACTGCTGCTGTCACCGGAAGGCTACAGAGTTAGCAGGAGCCATTCAAAGGGGCTAACATGCAACAGTGAAGATAGCAGATGGTCCAAGATGGTCCAGTGGTGACTAGAAGACCAACAAAGTGCAGGTTTTGAAGAGGGAATTTTATGGAAGATGGAAGAGAGTAAAGACTTGTGAGAACTTTTCCAGCACCATTGGTTGATTTCTGAGGAAGCCCACACTGCTTGGCTTCTGGCTTGGTAAAACTCACATGATTTTTCCACCTCCTTCAAGGTCTTCTTTGCTGTAACTGGGGCAGTGATACTGGGTGTTCATCAGTGCGGGAGGAAGGCACATCTGAACCACTTCTGTCTCTGCAGAGTCAAAAATATACCAAGCTTCCTTCAAAAATTGAAAAGGTTCTGAAAGTAATGATGATAAAGAAGAACTTCTAGGCTTTATAAAACTCATCTTTACCTTGACTGTGAAGGGTCACTTAAGGTTATTTTTTGTTAGGATGACAGGAAGGCTTTGCCATTGCCACAACCTTTTTTTCAGCAGAACAGTCCTGCTTCAAACATGCAAACAGGAGTGTGGGCAGAAACATCAGCCATCCCTGGCTGCTCTATGCCACTGGCCAGGCTCAGAAATGTCCTGCTTACTCAGACCCTGTCTTTTGAAAATTATCCGCAGCCATTCCAAGGCAACAGCTGCCTTCTCTCATGACATAAACAAAGTGAATTAATTATTCAGTGAGGCTCAAGATATTTTAACAATTGAGCATGAAAGCATAGGGAAAAAAGATGATGCTGTTGGTACCTTTCCCAACAATCAGTCTTGCCAAGCAGAAGAGTTCTGCGGAGGGAAGATGCTTCATCTTCTACTTGCACAGCAGAAGTTGTCGGAATAACTCTGTATGGGGCTGGTGACCAGTCCACTTCCGCCAAGTGATCTGTGCTGCTACACCCCACACAGCATTCAGGGAAAGAAATCAAAGTCTCCCTGTTTTGAATGGTCTCCCAATGGCAGATCTGCTACTCCCTCAAGATGAGTGGAAGCTCAGCACAGTCCTGGTGTATCAGCACCTCTCTATTACAGACACACAGTCTGAACTGGGCTTGTATGCTCGCATACTGGGCTAAAAGTGTAGCCTGCAGCACAGATTTTACCTGAACACCAGTTCCCAAGCAGCCTTCCGCGGCCTGGTTTTGATAGATTTCCTGTGCCCTCCTACATTTTCTTAGTCCTGCACTTCTCACCAATGTATCTTCTCCATACCTATGTGTTGCTGTGGAAGTAAAGGAGAGACACTTACCCTCAGACCCATGTCTCCATAGGCAGAGTGACTATCTTGCTTGACATGTTGGTTCCCATTGCCCAGAGTGTGTTTTACTTTACCAACAAGTTATATATTTGGCTGATGCAGGACAGCTGGGATGCCTGTGAGTAGTTTTCGATAAACCCTGTTTTTGCAATGTTAATGTTATTTCAATTGCTAATACATTGGCATGGTTTCCAAAGCATTGTCATGAGAGGAAGAAAAGCCAGATAGCGGATATTTATACTGCAGCTGAGCACTATAGTCCATATTCTTGTCAGTGTGGTCTGTTTTCCAAGTAGGACATTAAATGGAGTACATGCTCATTCCTTATTTCATTTTTATACTAGACTTGGACCCTGTGCTTAGAGATGCATTTGCTACTACTTTACAAATTTCATGTCACAGCTTGTGTAAGTCGCTCCTTGTCTCATCATATGCACCTCTGTCTCCCTTCTCTGTGTGTCCTCTAAGTAGGTAGCTGAAGAGAGCAGTAAGCTCCCATCACAGCCAGCTCTTACGATGGTTAAAGCTTCCCCACCTCTCCCTCACCCTTCATGTGCTGCAGCCTCTGCCTATCTTGGTGCCCTCCACTGGACTCCCTCCAGTGTGGCAATGTCTTTCTCGTGCTGGGGAGCCCTCCAGGTGTGGTCTCACTGCGGGGGACAGAGGAAGAATAACTTCCCTGGACCTGCTGTGCTGAGAGGCTTGCTTTAGCATAAATACTTGGCTCACCAAACCCAGTCATGTCATCTCTACCAACCCTGCACTGCGAACTGTGTTAGTCTTAGCCTTGATGCCCTCAGCACATCCTTCTGTTTCATCACGTCCCTAAACCTGGCAGACAAATTAAAGAGAAGAAACACTATGCACCATTGAAACCGTTGACATTGCAACAAGGTGCCAGCTTAGTTTAGAGATGGGCTTGATAAGGAGCCAGATCCAACAGGAACCCAGAGGCAAAGGTCTCCCCACACTGTAGGAAAGCTGTGTAGCCCACACCACAGCGACTCAAAGCTTCTCTGGACCTACAGCACTGCCTGAAATCATGACATGACAGCTCAGCCTTGCTCAAGCCTAAGAGTTAAATGACTACACAGATTTCAGCTGTCCCTGATGCAAAACCCATCATTCTTACTTATGTGCATATGATAAACGATCTGCCATTATTATATCCACACTCCGAACTGCAACATTGCAAACTTTGGCCAATCTGACTATCTAACATAATAAATGAGAGTTCAAATCCTTGCATTTCAGGCAGTGCAGTAGCTACTTCAGTATAAAGTTGTGATTGTGTTGTGGTATAATGCAAAATGTTCCAGTCTGCTGACAGCATTATGGTCTCTGGTAATTACCCTACTTTTCTTATCTCTCTGAGTCATAGAATAAACAGAATAAGTGGTAAGTGAGGATTGGTGGTTGAACCAGTGTTATGTTGTCTTTTTTCCTGACCAACTCTCTTGAGCTATGAAGGACATACAAGTCCTTGGCAGAAACAGTTATAAACCAGTTAGATGAGCAGCTGCTTGGTTGCTTTTATCTGCTTTTTTTATCCTTTGGTGATCAATGACAGATTTTAGCTTTGATTTGACTGTTAGTAACAAACAAAAAGGACACCTTCCCCCAAGTAAATTCACTACTTCAAATTGCAACTGATTCAAAAATATGAAAAGATATAAGGTAAACCAAGCTAGTCAGGATTGCAGAGAGTCCTCTCTTACCCAGCTCACGCCTTTAACCCGAAGTATGCAATTTTAAAAATTTCTGAGTATGGTACGAATTGATGTATGAATGAAGTTAATTTTATTCTGTGATTTGAAGTTGTCTTAAACCATCAAACTGAAGCCAAAGCTGAAAGTCAGCGAGAAGTTTCTATGCCTGCAGTACATCTGTGTTCACCAGCTCCCCATATTTGCTGAGCTCAGTTTTGCTTTAGCAAGGGTCAGATGCTGTTCCAAGTCTGGCAAGTGAAAAAGTCTGCAATTGAAGGTATATAGCCAGTTGTAGGAGAGTTTATTTATCTGGAAATGAACATTTAAAGTTCATTCTGAAGTCTCTTATTATCTCTGTACCAAGAAATGTTAAAAGGACTTGAAATGATGCTACTTCTGCTAATGGTTCCATCAGTGACTAATGGGTTTGTTTAGATCCTGTTACAAACTCCTCACAACGCTAATATGAAAACATTGCTTAATGACACTGTGCCCTTCTTTTATTACTTTTCTGATATATGTGTGTGTGTATGAACAAACTTATTTCAGCAAAATTAGCTGGGGGGACATTTCATAACATAGTGTGTGTCATCAGGAGAAAATATATTTAACAAACATGGGTTGTGTCCAGGACACAGGCACATTTCTGAAGGGATATTTCTGAGGCACTGCAGCTGAACCAAAGGACCAATCCATGCTGCTATCAGTTGCCCCTATACGCAAGAGGAAATGGAAACGAAAACCAACCCATGTAGTGAAGGAAGATGAAGACGAGTCAATGCCAGGACTAAAAGGGGCAACACCAGGGTGAGAGGAATCAGCACAAGAAACAGAGGAAGAGGCAGAACGAGAGGTAACTTCCCGATCCCTGTCCTTAACTGAGCTGCAGAATATGTGAAAGGATTTCAGCCATCTTCCAGGTGAGCACATCGTCACCCAGTAGCTCCAATGCTGGGACAATGGGGCCAGCAGACTCAAACTAGAGGGTAAGGAAGTCAAGCAGTTAAAGCCTCTCTGGTATGGAGGACGATGGCTGAAGTACAAGTATGGGGAGGCCTGGCAGATTGACTACATCACACTCCCACTGACCCTCCAAGGCAGACGCCATGTGCTTCCCATGGTGGAAGCCACCACCGGATGGCTGGAAACATACACTGTGCCCCACACCACTGCCCGGAACACTGTCCTAGGCCTTGAGAAACAAGTCTTGTGGCGACACGGCACCCCAGAGAGAATTGAGTCAGACAATGGGACTCATTTCCAGAATAATCTTATAGACACTTGGGCCAAAGAACATGGTATTGAGTGGGTATATCACATCCCCTACCATGCACCAGCCTCTGGGAAAATTGAACGGTACAATGGGCTGTTAAAAACTACACTGAGAGCAATGGGTGGTGGGACTTTCAAACACTGGGATACAAATTTACCAAAAGCCACGTGGTTGGCCAACAGTAGGGGATCTGCCAACAGGGCTGGCCCAGCCCAATCAGAACTTTTACGTACTGTAGAGGGGGATAAAGTTCCTGTGGTGCACATAAAGAATTTGCTGGAGAAGACAGTCTGGGTTATTCCTGCTTCAGGTAAAGGCAAACCCACTCATGGGAACGCTTTTGCTTAAGGACCCGGATATACTTGGTGCCTCAGAAATGTCCCTTCTCTCAGCTAGCACTACACAAGCCCCAGAAATCTGCTTGGAAACAGATGCACCATTCCTTCACCTCATCAATTGGATGCCAATAACACTGCATGATGCTGATTGCTTCCTTCTCTTATTTGGAAAGCTGGATTCACTATGCAAGAGGACTAGCAAAGGACGGGAGCCTGATTTAACAACAACCTGTTTTCTACACATTAGTGGCCCTGGGTATTTTAAAGGCTTTATTTAGCATTTGAGAAAGGTGAATAGTAGTGCAAGGTGGCAACCAGAATTTTCATTTTACAGGAAATTTCACTAGCTTGAAATTTGTTTTCATTCTGAAGCAGAACAAAATGCTACATGAAAATTTACATAAAACAAATATTAGAGGAAAAGACTGGGTGGGAAGTAGGTAAGGTAAAATGTTTCACTTCACTTTGTCTTCTTTTCCCCCTTTCCCAATATAAGATTGAACATATTTAGAAATTACAAAGTCATTTCAAAAAGGAAGGAAAAGACTAAACATTCCCAAACAAAACTAAATTGAGTTTAAGCACCCCCATTAATAAAATTAAATTCTTCACTACATGAATGCTCAGCTTTACCTAAAGGGTGTTATTGAATGAAAGAATATTACACCAGGGAAAATGATCCACTTTCTTATGACGCAGTACAACAGGATGCTCTGCTTCAGGGATATTAGGTGCTGAAGGAGAATAGGAGAGGCTGGGAGTCTTCTCACTTTTTGCTGTCTTTGGCTGCTGCCTCTTTTTTCCAGATCTTATGTACCTGCTTGACAAACAGCCAGGTGCAGTGTACTGGCAGAACATGGCCAGCAGCCCAGTTCTGCTGGGGAATACATGGGGAGAAATTACTACCCGTGGCCAGGCAGAAGGGATAAGTAGGAAAGAGACTCTAGAATTTGTGATAGAGAAATCAGGGAAAGAAGGATTCAGTGATTTGTAAAAAAACTCAAACCAAACCAAACCAAAAAACCCAAACCCAACAGCTTATTTACTTGAGGCTGCAAAGTTTATTTTGCTTTTTCCTGTAAAATTTATTAATGTGTTGGAAATAAACCAGGGTGTTGTTCCTCCAAAGTTATAGATTTTAGCCATGTGTCTGGCTTATTTAAAACATAATCTGATCAGCTGCTTAACGCCCTTGCACAGCTTACCAAGAAGAAAAAAGTTAGGTTTTCAGAGGTCCTGAGCATTTGCTGTTCTCATTGAGCTCTGGTAAGAGTGGTGACTGCTCACTACCTCTCAAACCATGCTAAAAAGTTGTGATTTTCCTCATCTTTTGGTGATGAATACAAAAGGAAATGAATAGCATCTCACTATGGCTTTTTATACAAGCATCATACACTGAAATCAAACAGAAGGACGTGGAGAAAAATAAAATGGAGATTGCATAGGGATTGTAGGTTTGGATGGAGATGAAGAGGCCAGCCACCATTTGTGTTCATCTTTTCCAGAATATTTAGGTCTGGGCTCAGCGTTATCATGGAGAGGGAGGTTTGAGTGCTGCAAACAGAGACACAAGAAGGCACAAATGTGCACAAGGTATGGGGAATGTGCTGTTAATCTGGACAAAGGTGATTTTGTAAGGCCATATGTCTTTCTGTAACCAGTGCTGCTTGGTTGTCCTTTTTAAGGGGTTGATACTTCATCACTGATCCCAGAATAAGTCACCAAAACCTGACTAGCCAGTTGTCCGGCCAATTTAAGCTGCTGTAGTCTTTTGAAGTCCACCAGGAAACACCAATTTATAGCTGCCTTGGGCCTGGCCCAAGGTTTCTAAATAAGAATAGACATATTAATTACATATGGAAACAACCATCAATTCCAGATTGCATTGAAAGCCAATGGTTATAATTTAATTGTAGTTTTCCATTGTTCATGACAATCCATGACATCAGCAGATTATTTAATTATAGCTTTCTTTCTCAGGCCAGGATTATAAGTTATTGCTCTCTGGAAAACCAGATGAAATTAATTAAGAAATAAGGTGTTAGACATTATCTCTAGATGAATAGGCCCATCTGAGAAAGCACTGAAATATTGATGAACATAAAAAAATCTGATTAAGTCAAAGAGGCATTGGGATGTCAAATAAGTCATGGTTTGTCCAAAGTGGAAGACTGTTTGAATAATCCCCTATGTATTTTCAGTCTGCTCCTATGGCTCACTTCCTCATGAAAGACCTGAGGATCTAGCCGATTTCAGATGAGTTTGTTCAGCCAGCTGCAAGTCTATGATTTTGCTAAGACATTGGACTTTAGTGAACGTTTGCATCTCTGGCTGCTCAGTAACAGACCCATGAAAAGCCTTAAATAGAAAGATGTTGGTGTTTCACAGCAAGAAGCAACAGCCACAATTTTTTGTTTGCTTTTAATTCCCCCTTGTGATTGCCCCAACAATGATGTAGTGGTCACCCTACTTAAACAGCAGCACTGCAATTCTGGAGCACCTCTCCCAGGCAAACCATTTTCTTTCCTCCAGACTGAAGTTAATGCCAGTCTCCCACCACCCTGGCAAGTGCATCCCTGTCATTTATAGAGCACAAACAAAACCTTTAAAAGCTGCTAGCTGAATAAAAGCCTCTTTGCACACTGGAGATAAAGGTTACATTGAAGAAAACATCCCTTCACACAGTATTTAATAGGAAGAAACCAAGGCCATTTTAAGCACAATTTTGTTCTTTCCCTTACAGGGGAACTGTTGCCTTGCAGGTTTGTTCCCATTTTCCGGCCTCAGAGAACAGAACATTTCTGCTTTCAAGCCTTCCAGCAGATGTTTAACAGGTGCAGTCAAACTAAAGACTGTACTCCGCCCTGAGTGCAATGTTGATTGTGAGCAGAGACTGCTGGCAGGTGGGACATTATCTGATGCTGCAGGACGCTTCTAGCAAAGATCAAAATGAGCTACCTGTGTGAAGCAGAGGGAAAGCGGTGGCAAGTAGTGGAGAACCCATCAACCTTCAAAAACCCTGTCTGAATGAAGCATTTTCATCTGGGCTGGGGGCTTTTGCAAATTCCAAAATGCCTGCTTTGATAACCTGTCATCCTACCGCATTGTACACCATCTATGTGTTTTACCCAAACTGTGGTGGGGTCTGTATGGAGGTGACAGGGGATTGTTGCATTTTAAGTAATTTCTAAATGATCCTTTTTTCTTGTATCAGGTCTGTATGACTGGTATATGTAAAGAATCCAATAAAAGGATCCTGAAAAAGAATGTGGTAGGTTGACATTGGCCACCTGCCAGATGCCCACCAGCTGCTCTCACTTCCCGACCCCTCAACCAAACGGGGGAAGAAAACAGGATAAAAAACCTTATGGGCTGAGGTGGAGACAGGGAGATCATTTATCATTTACCATCATGGGCAAACAAACTCAACTCTCTGGGTGGTGCAGGGGGATGGGGACAGGTGGTGGTGGTGAGTCCATAACACCTCCTGTTTGCTGCTCCTTCCCCTAGGGGAAGTGTAGGTCCTCTCCATGGACTGCAGTTCTTCAGAATAAACCTGCTCCATTCCCCTTCATGGGCTACATGGGAACCTGCTCTGATGCCTGGAGCACCACCCTCCTTCCCCTCCCTTCTCTCACTTTGGTGTTCTCAGGGCTGTTTGTCACAGTTTTCTTTCTTCACTCCTATCTCTGCAATGTGGTGTTTTTCCCTTTCTTAAGTGTTTACCCAGAGATGCCACCAGCCTTGCTGATGGTCTCTCCTGTGTCCTGCAATGGGTGCATTGGAGCCATCAGGCACTGTCTGTGTTCAGCATGGGGCAATCACCCTGCTACCAAAAGCTTGCTGCCCATATCCAACAGTAAGAGAAAGAGCAGGCACTTTCCTAGCAGGTGCTGGACCTAGGCATCACATTTTACCCATCTTTAGAAGCTGGGGGGAAGCCTCTGGAGCAACTCGTGAAGCAGCAGGAAGCACTGCCCCAGGCCAGCAGATTGATGCTTCAGCACATCCCCGGTAAGTCTGACATGTCTGTGCAGTGCTGGCCTCTTCCACAGTGCTGGTTTGTCAGGAAATTTGGGCAATTACCGGTAGAAGCAATAGAGAAGTTGATCTGGCAGGTCTGAAATAGCAGTAAAGCGTTACTGTATTGGCCTCACTTTAGGTTGGTAAGGAGGACTATCGAGAGAACATGGTTTTCGTCTGATTCTTTCTTCCTTTCAGTCCAACTCTTCAAGCATTCAGAAATTCCCAACAGATATTTGAGGTTTAAAAGCACCACAGGAAGGGACTTGGGCTGCACCTGCAGACAACAGAAAATCTCCCATCCCCAGCAAGGGGCTGATGCTGATGATTGCTTCAGCAGGCACTCCAGGGATGGAGGAGCAAAAGCTAACGTCATTAAATTCAGGGTATTTATTTTCATGCCTTCCTGCATGTGGCAGGGTTTCCAAGCCCTGTGGTGTTCCCAGAGATGTATCTAAATAAGAGAATTAAGGGCTCCAAAAAGCTAAATGCAGTCCTGGAAAAAAAATCTTCTCACTGTGACAAAAAGACTACCTTCTGGGCAGAGCCATAGTGGGGTTGGCACCGGAAATCTAGCCTGAGGAGAAACTTTACAAAAGCCTGAATTGCTGTTCTTGATATGCTGGAAAGAAGTAAGCAGACAGGAAAATACATGTCAACTATTTTTTTCTTGATTTTTTTTTTTTCCAATCCTGTTTTGAAGAGGAGCTTCCACAGACCTGTCAATTGCTCTCCAATCTGACAGACTCCACCGTCACCACAGTATCCTAAAATAGCATGAAAAGTGGAAAAATTTGGAATCTTTTTTAGCAAAACTATACCACTGATGGAATTCCAAATGGTCTTTCCTGCTTTCTTTCTCCCTTTTCCCCTGCATACTTCTATCTCATGAGCATCTTTTGGTATGCTAGAGCATCATACCTCTTTTCTACTATTTGTTTTGGGCTCTGAGGTTGTCTTTCATATGAGGCTGTTGACAGACACTGCCAGCTTTGTGGATATTCTTCTATAATGTACCACTGTTCAATCTGAAGCTGATGCTTAGCTATGAAAAGTGCAGCGGTAACTGCATGTATGAGGATATGCTGGCTTAGGGGCTGAATGCAGCACCACCACAACCAGACTGGATTCAAGAGTGTGATTAATATCTCAAAAGAAGCCTGTCAACCTGAAGAGTTGCAAGTTTAATTAAAGGCATTTTATCATCAAAAATTCTTCAAATATTATTTGGTCTTCTGGAGAACAAAAGCTGTAGTTGCTGGATTGTCTCATAGTCTTTGTTAAAGGAAAAAATCTTTTTGTTCCTTTAATACCTAACTAGAAGCCGTGAGGCAATCAGTGTCAAGCTCTGATTCACATAACAACAGAGGAAATTGCTGAAGATAGGACTGTTCTGGTAGTACTGAAAATGGAATAGACTCGTGCTCAAAGACCTGTTCACAAAGCACCTTCTGCCAGTTAAATAATTGATGATATAATAAACATAATGAATATATACTCCCATACAACTAAAAAAAGTACAACATGGGTTGTACTTTGTGTGTCAGACATAGACCCTCACCCAGTTCTACTTCAGCACACTGGCCAGGATCCCATCTAAGGCTCCAACTCTTCTTTACTTTGTGAAAATACCTTCTGATAGTAACCCTGCATCTTCATGGAGCAAAACACAAGCTCATCTCTCATTGCTGTTTGCTTCAGTTTTTTAAGTGAGTGTGCTGCACATGAGAAGCACTCAGAGACTGGTCTATTTCAGGGCCAGAAGGACTTGTTCAGGTAAGATGTTGTGATACTGCATTAGGAGCCTTGTGGAATGCATTGTACTCAAGGAGGGAGTGATCTTGAGCAAGCCGTATCAGCTCTATTGCGTCTTGTACTTAGGGCTTTAGAAGTAGATGCTTTAAGGGAATGTGCTGGAACATCTCACTATGGCCTGTGCTCCACACTGGAGGGTGTTATGAAAAACACTTGTCAGGAGAAGGTGTGTGTCTTTGTTTGTTACAAACAATAAAAGGTACCTCTGTATGGGAGGGAGGAGGAACAGCTCCATGGATGGGATCTGCACAGCGTCCCATGGGAAAATGCAACCAGGATGCTGCACAAAAATAAGATCCCCAGCATCTGAAGGGACATACGATTAGCTCATTGTCTATATTTGTCTTTTTATTCTACCTAATTAAAATAGCTATTTTATTACAACGTCTGTAGCTGTGCCTTTCTTACTAAAATCCAGAAAGAATTCTGCACCACCAGTTCCCATCATCCTGATGCAGAACAGATACATGCAGGTATCCCTGAGCAGTATCATGTCATAATTTATTGAGACTCTCATCTATCTCAGTTATTTTCATCTTAAAATTTTCAGAAATGATGTTATGTTTTGAAGACAAAGTCTAAGACATCATTAGGGAGAAGTGCTATCTCCATTTAGGTTAATTTTACAGGAAAAAGCTCTACAGGGATGAAAGAACAATATATCCTTTTTTGGGACTGTGGTACTTCTCACATGAGCGTGTGAAGCTCTGTAAACCACTCTGCATGCCCAGGGAGACTTAATCCTGCCATCCTTTCTGCAGCCAGGGTCACTGACAGCCACGTCTACAGTGAGAAGCCACTGCCCTGGGACTTTTTCCTCCCACACTTTCCAATTCTACCCCCTGGACTTCCGTAGGACTGCTTCCCTTTAGCCACAGGGTAGTCACCTCATTGCCCTGCTCTGGGCAGCCTCTTGACCAAATATCATGATGTTCCCTGAGTGATCCATTCCTTGTGGCATCCTGGTAATGGTCTGTGCCTTCAGACCTGCTAAAAACTAATCATCTTTTGTGGAAGAGTTTTCATGAAGTCTTTCAGAATAAGACTAGAAATTAGAATTGTGAATGGGTTTTCCTATTGAAGTAGGGTTTATTTTGCTTACAGTCTGTAACTGTGTGGCCTTGTGTTCAACATATACACTCTTTCTATAACAGACCAACAAGCCACTGTGAACTCCTGGCATCAGTCAGATTTTCTCAGTACAAGATAAGCTTTTCCATCCAAAAGGTTTTCCCACATTATATCTGTATAGAATCATAGAATCATAGAATAGTAAGGGTTGGTAAGGACCTTAAGATCATCTAGTTCCAACCCCCCTGTCATGGGCAGGGACACCTCGCACTAAACCATGTGGCCCAAGGCTCTGTCCAACCTGGCCTTGAACACTGTCAGGGATGGAACATCCACAACCTCCCTGGGCAACCCATTCCAGTGCTTCACCACCCTCACTGTAAAGAACTTCTTCCTTATATCTAATCTAAACTTCCCCTGTTTAAGTTTGAAGCCATTACCCCTTGTCCTACCACTACAGTCCCTAAGGAAGAGTCCCTCCCCAGCATCCTTGTAGGCCCCCTTCAGATACTGGAAGGCTGCTATGAAGTCTCCAAGCAGCTTCTCTTCTCCAGGCTGAACAGCCCCAACTTTCTCAGCCTGTCTTCATACGGGAGGTGCTCCAGCCCACTTATCATCCTCGTGGCCCTCCTCTGGACTCGCTCCAACAGCTCCATGTCCTTCTTATGTTGAGGACACCAGAACTGTACACAGCACTCCAAGGGAGGTCTCACAAGAGCAGAGCAGAGGGGCAGGATCACCTCCTTCGACCTGCTGGTCACGCTTCTTTTGATGCAGCCCAGGATACAGTTGGCTTTCTGGGCTGCAAGTGCACACTGCCGGCTCATGTTAAGCTTCTCGTCAACCAACACCCCCAAGTCCTTCTCTGCAGGGCTGCTCTGAATCTCTTCTCTGCCCAACCTGTAGCTGTGCCTGGGATTGCCCCGACCCAGGTGTAGGACCTTGCACTTGGCTTGGTTCAACTTCATTAGGTAGGCATCGGCCCACCTCACAAGTGTGTCCAGGTCCCTCTGGATGGCATCTCTTCCCTCCAGCGTATCAACCGAACCACACAGCTTGGTGCTGTCAGCAAACTTGCTGAGGGCGCACTCAATCCCACTGTCCATGTCGCCAACAGAGATGTTGAACAGGACCTGTCCCAACACCGATCCCTGAGGGACACCACTCGTTACAGGTTTCCAACTGGACATCAGGCCATTTACCACAACTCTTTGCATGCGGCCATCGAGCCAGTTCTTTATCCACTGAGTGGTCCATCTATCAAGTTGGTGTATCTCCAATTTAGAGACAAGGATGTCATGCAGGACAGTGTCGAACGCTTTGCACAAGTCCAGGTAGATGACGTCAGCTGCTTTGTCCCTGTCCATCAGTTCCGTGGCTCCATCATAGAAGGCCACCAAATTGGTCAGGCAGGATTTCCCCTTAGTGAAGCCACGTTGGCTGTCACCAACCACCTCATTGTTTTTCATGTGCCTTAGCATGCTTTCCAGGAGAAACTGCTCCAAGATTTTGGCAGGCACAGAGGTGAAGCTGACTGGTCTGTAGTTCCCCAGGTCTTCCATTTTCCCCTTCTTGAAAATGGGGGTTATATTACCCTTCTTCCAGTCACCAGGAACTTCACCTGACTGCCATGATTTTTCAAATCTGATGGACAGTGGTTTAGCAACTTCATTCGCCAGCTCCTTCAGGACCCGTGGATGGATTTCGTCAGGTCCCATGGACTTGTGCACGTTCAGATTCTTAAGATGGTCTCAAACCTGATCCTCTCCTACGGTGGGCCTTCATTCTCACAGTCCCTGCATTTGCTTTCCAAGACTTGGCTGGTGTGGTCAGAGCATTTGCTAGTGAAGACTGAGGCAAAGAAGTCATTAAGAACCTCAGCCTTCTCCAAATCCATGGTAGCCAGTTCTCCTGATAGCTTCCGGAGAGGGCCCACATTGTCCCTAGTCTGTCTTTTATTTGCTACATACCTATAGACTCTCACATTTACATTTATATACTCATATTTAATGCATTTTAAAATAATGTATTAAACTATTCCTTAATACTAATAAAGTACAAATATAATTTAAAATAGTAATTGTTCAACACAATAATATCTGGTATTATGAATGAAGCAAAGAGATTCCTACTGTTTTGCAGCATGTAATACACTTCCTACATTTTAGAAGACTTTCATGGCATGTGTTGGAAAGGCCAGTGGTCATTATGTTTGTAAGTGTATATGAGGGGGAAATAAACTGCACATTATACAAAAATAGCATACTTAATATAAACTAAAAATAAATACCTCTCTGCAGAGACTGACTTGTCTCTAAATAAGATGTGTGCAATGAAGATCTGCTGTAGGACAAACAAAAAACTCTACAAAAGATGTTGCCTCTGGGACACAAGTAATAAGTTGTGACAATTAAAATTATTCAAGAAAATTATTCTAGATAAAGGACTAGATCTGACATGGAACTCTTCTAGATTCAGATATATAGGACCCAGCCTGTATCTTCCTGGAGAAGTCATGGCCATGACTGAAGTACCTTGTACTCTTTTTGCTCTCTACAGCAAGCACAGGCTTGTGACAACGAGAAGCCAGGACCTTGGGCTGGGAATCATCTGAGCTAACTCATGAGAAATATCCACAAGGATGTCTGTAAGACTCAGCTCTTTCCAAAACAAAGGCAGTAGAGAGGTATATCATGCCCCTGAGCAGCCAGGACCCCACATCAGCCTGTGCTCACTAAAGAGGTGCCAGGCACTCTGTCTTACTCTACATCAAGACTTCTTTAATGCTCCTTCCTCTTTAGTGATTGCTTGGCCATTGAAAGTCAGGTTTGTTCCCTCAGGGGCATCCGGATCCTGACATTTCTAGTGGTGACAAGAGGGTACTCCGAACTAGGCTCAGCAGGATGCATGCTTATGATCTTATTGAGGCACCTAAAATCAAGCCAATAGTGAAGTTTCTTTGAGGATCTAGACTCACATATCAACTTGCAAAAAATTAACACAGGGTACTTCTCTAGTCAGGAAAAAACCACAGACAGTGACCCATTGGACAGCTGATGCAAGACATTATAATTGCAGATCTCACAGACAAATTGAACCTTCTTACTGCTCCAGGTCGATTCAACCAACTAGCTTTTAAAATTCCTTCCATCTGCTGCTTCTTCGCGCAAGGACTGTAAATGTACCACTAAAGATGGGTGAGTTACTTACATATTACCACATCTGTGCTTGTCACAGTGAAAATGTCCATATTATTAAAGGTTTCATAACTATTTAACTGTTGGGGAACATGTTCAACATTTTCCAATAAGGCAGACTTCTGTCTTTCAAACTGAATAAACACTTTTTCTCTAAGCTTTTTACATGAAGGTGAACAAAAGAAGCTTTCCAGTCTTCTGCCATTTAACAAACTACAGCACTTCATTGCGCAGTACGGAAGTCATGCTATTTAGGGCATTATCATTCCTTTCAGAATAGAAATATAATGCTAAACAAAATATCTCCAAAAGCCCTTAAAATGATTCTTTGAAGGAAGCAGTCAGTGTTTTCAAGCCCATTTGTCTTGACCAATTTCTTTTTAATTCTCTATATTGAGTACAGCTGTAACCCATATATTCTCAATTCAATTGGCTGTTTAACAGAACTAGTTAATTGAATTTGTAAATTCAGAGTAAATTCAAAGATCTGATTCTCTCTTTAGGCAGCTGAAGTAAATGTTCCACTCAAGTTGACAAGGGTTGTGCAAATGTGAATTGACATAAATTAGAGCCACTACCTGTTTTTCTCTGTACAGATTAGTTTAACCAGTTTTATCACATGGGTACATTCTAGCACTGAAGTGTTAAACGAGGTTTGGCTAATCTAAAATCTCTGCCATTTAAATTATAAAACTAAAACCTCCGAGAATTTCAGCTGATAAACTTGCATTCATTTTCCAAAAACTCATTTCATCTGTTTTACATAATAAGTTCACAAAATTAAAATGAAAATCCTTTCCCAGCAATCTTGGCTTTCCTGCTTTCTTTGTCAAGCAGCTCGGTAGCAGCTTTTCTTTCAAGGTGCTATCTCACTTGGCACCGTAATATTTTGATGACAACAGTGCAAAAAATTGCTTTTCAAAGGATGAAAACCAAAATATGTTTTGCCTCAATTTGGTAATGTCGCCTCCAGAATGAGTAAGCAAAGTTCTCAGCTACCACAGTATGGCAAGAGTCTACTCTGATCTCCCCCATCATGAAACCAGTTTTCATAGAATAAGAAAAAATGCTTTTAAAAACCCCTTTGAGATAAAGTTGCTGCAATCCTCCAAGCACTATTTCTTCTTCCCCAGTGGACAGGTGAAGAATGAAGGCTTCATTATGCCTATGTTTACTGAATGTCTTTCCAGACGAGTGTATTCTGCATGGAGTATAGTAATTACAGAAATACTGAGCACTATGCAGCCTTAAAAAGGGGTGTGAAGACATCCAAGTGGAATGGAAAGCACACAGTGAAGATATGCTGCTTCTTGTAAACAAAAGCACTCGAGTCAGCCATGTAAGTCTTCTTCCCATGTCTTTGGGGCCCAAAGTTATCTGTAACGGGATTTCCAAGCCCCTATGCAAAACACTGACAGAAAGCGACTACAGTCTCCTAGGATGCCCCACACTCACCTACCATTAACTAGACCACTAAGATGGTGGCACTATTATCGTGTATAATGGTAGCCTTCATATCATGGGTGCAGATCTCCTCATGCCCACAGTCAGTGCTTTTCAGGGCGGAAGCTGCACTGCACTCCTGGGTACTTGTCTCAGAGGTCTCCTGAGCAGTACCATGGGGAATATCTGCCAAAGCTTTCTGTGATCCCAAAGGATTGGAAAGAAAGGGGCAAAACTCCTCTGGCCACCAGTCTCATAGAGAAGACTTGGTTGAATACTTACTGTTTATGTCATCAGAAAGACAAACTTCTCCTGCTGGCCCAGAAAATTGGACACTGGCCATCCAATGACAACCATGGTCCTAAAAGGTATGCCGCCAGTAACTCTGGGGAACAAGACACCAAGACCATACTTCCCTGGGGAAGAGTGGCTCCCCAGAGGCCCAGCTGGATCTCCCAAAGTTGATGGGAGCTCTCTTTGCGGGCAGTGGAAAGAGAAAGAGGAAAACCAGTATGGGTAAGAGTTTCTGGCCTGAACCAGCTGGGAACAGTTGCTGTGCTGTACAGATGCTCGTGTTACACTCCTCTGATCAGGATGGGTCAGACCAGAAATAAAGCAAGCTTTTGTCAGATGTCTTGGCTCTGGATAACTGAACAAAACAAAGTTTAATAATAATATCTTAGCTGACATCCACTCCTTTTCCTGCCATGGATGTAACCACAGCAATCATGGTTTTATCTCCAGCCACATCCCCATTTTTCCCCCTCTGGAGAGACTGGTTTTGGCAGAATTTCTGTCCCAGCTTGTGCTTTGTCACTTCTCCCTATCCTACCATGGCAACCTTTTCCCCTTCAGCAAGAAACGCAGTACAAGGCAGATAACTTTTTCTCACCTAATGCTGAGATTTCTTGACAGCATCTCTAAATTGCCCAGTTAACAACAAATGGTGAGTCAAGGAGTCCAGGAGAAAGACCACTTTAGGGAAGAGAATTTAGTTGTGAGGGTTTCTGCATTTGCTACACATGCTGAGTGCACACACTGTCTATTTTCTTGTTTTGGTTCCTGAAACCTTCCTAGGGCCAGCTTCATTCCTTGCCAGCTGTTTTCTGAAGTGCAACAATTGTTCCCATCACTGCAGGTCTGCTTCTTTCGCTGCTGGAAGGATGAAGCCAAATTAGGTCTGAAGACAACTTCTTCACAAATGGGCACTACTTCATGTATTGGTGAGTCATTTTAGGGCATATCCATGGATTTTAACCAATGAGGATCTGCCTTTCAAACCTTGTCTCTCATCTTGAGAAGGAGACTCATGCTGAGCTAGTTCCTTTTATGCTCGTAGTACATACAGGGGCCAGTTTGTAAATATTTGCCATATTTTGCTTTAAATAGCATATCATGAGATCATTTGATGTTAGTCCCTAGAAGATCTGTACCAGTCTTAGTTTCAGGGACTGGAGTGGTACTATGAAAACTGAAGGAAAATTGCAAGTCCATGGTGTAAACCTACTCTCAGAGCTACAACAGATTTACCCATGAAACTGCAGTCTTCTTCTATACAAAATGTATTTCTGCCTCCTTGCTCTCTTCCCCTGTTTGTACAGTGGGCAAAACTTCCTTATTAATTTATGAAGCTACAGGAAGGGAAGAAATTCTCTGTACAAGCCCATGGTACTGTCTCTATCAGCAGCAGAAGACCCCAAGCTATGGTAAGTCTACTGCTGGTAGACGAGAGAGCATCTTAAAAAGGGTATGTGATGGCTGTAGTGGAGGGACTTCCCTGGCAGATACACACAGGCAGTACTGACACAAGATGCTACTGATGCTCACTAAACCCTTCTGTGCAGGAGTTGCCTCCTGCATGACTTTTGTCACAGGAGGGGCGGTTGTCCCAGTACAACATTCACTGCAAGGGTCCTGCCAATGCAGGGACCTGTGTTTCCAGCTCAGGACATGGGGCCAGGCCCATAGGGCATGGAGGCAGAGTATGGACATGTGGGCTTGCTTTAGGTGTCTGTAGGACAGTTCTGAGGCTCCAAGTGTGGGTCAGTGGGGTACAGCTAGAGGGCATACATTGGTCTGAGGTTGTAAGACTGTGATTTTTCTTCATTGAGATGGGTCTACAGAAGGGGCTGAGGTTTGTGCACCAGTCTGGGAGATGACATTGGAGAATGAGACCAAAATTATTAGACCTTCTGGGCAAAGTCTTTTTTTTTGTTTACTTGATGTCTGTACTATTTCTTCCACATCCTAAAGCTTTTATTGATGCCTTCATGCTATCTTTTAGTGAGAGTAAGGAACAGTAATAATAATACGTGGTTCAGCATAAGGATATATTTTGTTCTATTTTATTTATTTTCGCAGTTGATCAGCTGACTGTTTAATCAGATGAACCACATGCCGTTTCCGTAAACCATAACAATTTTATCTGCCCTGGAGCGATACAATGATCCAACAGTTCCTTCTACTACATCACAACAGGAAGCTGACTAAAATTACAGTCCACAATTAAACACAGAGAACAGAGCTAAAGAACTGCATAAAGTTGCAGAACAAGATAATTCACAGGATTCTGCAGATTGGGGAATTATATGACTTTTTTTAAAAAATATTGTAACTAACATTGCATTTTGGGCATTCTTATTCTCTAAGAAGGGATTTGTAGACTATCCATCCAGTGAAAGAGCTTTATTGTATTAATTACCAATGTCATAGGTTTGGATGATAAATCAGCTCTTTGGCTGGAAATCTTTCTAAGAAACTTTCCTTTTTTTTTTTTTTTTTTTTTGGTCAAAGCACATCATTGGCAACAGAAGTTCGTTTTAAAAGTCAGGGTGTTTGATCACTGATTTTCTAAATGGTTCTTTCTGGAACAACTTTTTTTTAAGGCAAACCTAGAGGTGGACATGACTGTAATTACAATTCAGGAGGATAGGGAGTTAATGCATGTTGTTAATATCTGTGAAACACTCAGGAGTTGCAACTGTTTGCATGAATAAAGCAGCAAGTCATTAAGTCACTCACAAAAGAGAATAATATGTTACCTATAGTAGCTACATGACTTTACCACGAATATTCATAAAGTTATTAGTGCTTTTTTTAAAATACTATTCCATTAATGCCAAATGAAACTATTCTGCAAACATGCACCTTAGTAATCACACAAACATACCCTGGAGACATTGAGATGTATTAAGCAACTGGTAAATCCAATGTGTAAAATGCATTTCTAGGACTGTACTTGCTTGGCTGGTCAATTGGCAAATACACCAAAGAATTCAAACATGAAAAACAATGATTTTCATCTTGTGGTTGAAAACAAATAACTGCCACTACCTTCAGCAGTGTGACACTCTTGGTTTGCGCTAAGGGTTGATCATTTGTATGAGATGTCTGTATGTCTCGTATTATGAGATGTTATTGAAAACTTTGAATGAGAGAGCAAGGAAATTGTCATTAATTTCCACAGAATTCAAGTCTTTCCATTCACTCTTATTTTGTCTGTGTATGGTCTTGGATTTCAATAGTATTAGCAGCTGGTGAATAAGGAGTTCGCTGTCTACATAGACAAGTGAACACAGTCTTAATTATTCACTATTTACCTGGGCTCTCAGGAGGTTGTTGTCTACTTCTGTGTGGTGATCAACCATCTTCTGAAGGATATAATGCCCCTGGAGACTGACTGATTAGCAATGTTTCCACACAGCAAAACTGTTAGGTACCGCACTCCAAGCCAATGAAACACATTCCTTCCTATTCAGGTAATGAGAAGCAGCCCCACTTAGTGATACAGAAAGACTTGAGATAGGGTGTGGTTTTAGCACAGAAAAACCCAAGAAGGAATTGCCCTGGGGAAGTCCTTTCACAGTGGTGGGCCAGGGTCTGCCGCTGGGAAACCCAAAATCTAGTATTCTTTGTAAAATGATATTTCAAGTATAACTGGAAAATAGGTGCAAGCCCATGGGACTGTCTCTGTCAGCAGCAGAAGACCCCAAGCTAGGCATCACATTCACCTTTGCCTACTCACAAATCAGCGATATGGCTAACAGCTAGAAATAGAGTGCTGCTTTAAAAAATCACAGCAAATAAACGATTCAGACCTATGAGGAAGTGAATAAATTACATCTGCTTAAAAGCCATGCTAATGAGTGTGTTGCCTTTTTCCTACACTGTTGGTTTTTCAGTGAGCATACATATTACATGTTTATCTCACTTTGCTATTCAAGAGTTGTATGTACATCTGCTGCACATAGCCAAGGGGACATCTGTGGAAAAGAGACTGGGAAAATTGTAGATCTGTGAGGAACTGTAGAAAATACTATTTATGTTAAAATCCCATCAATTATTGTTGCAGGTATTGATTTATCCTGCAGAAAAATATTGTTAGCAGAAGAGAACTAACTTTAATTTACCTGCATTGCCAAAAACGGCAGAAGAAGTCGGGGCATCTGATCCCTGAAAATCATTTTATGCAGTCAATGATTTAAGGCACGTTGGCTTCATTAGAAGAGAGAAAACAAAGCAAAAATTCAAATTAATTTTGTTTGGAGCAAACAAATTTCATTTTCCTGCTCCCAAGAAACAGTAGGGATGGCCAGAGTTTTCGATGCAATGAGCTTAGAGAAGGCAAAAAGTGCCAGATCATTAATTAAAAAGTAAATAAGGAAAATTAAGTGATGTGCTGAAAATGAAGGCAAAAGTGAAGAGAGGCTTTAATTGAGGGACAAGTAGGAGGAAAGCAATTAAGACACCATTTGGAAGTAAACAGCAGAGGTGACAGAGGATAAATCATCCTCCAAGAAAACCACTTCAGCTCATTAAATATTTCAAAATTATTTATTATGAGCAGTTCCCCCCTTGCCTTCCCAAGCTTTGTGCCATGTGCTCACAGCAATTGGAGTGGTAGGAGTTGGCCAACCAACTGATGGGTTGGCCAGTTTTCCTCTGGCCACAGGGATGGGTGACATGCTGAAGCACTAATCTGTGACTGCACTTTTCTAGTTGATGGTATGCTCACAGTCACTCTCATCTCCAATCCCAAACCACACAGACGCTTACCCTCTGAGAGGCAAGGCAAAACAGAGTAACTGTGGGGGGAAATCCTGGCCTCACTGGGAGTCTGGTGTTCATGTTAGCAGAGCCAATAAGCCAGTTACACACCTATCAAACCTCTGCTCTCCTGTTGCAACCTTCCCCAAGCATGTAATGTTGCATAATGGACAGAAGCAAGGCAACACTAAGCTCAAGCAGAGGCCTGAGCCATTCAGAAGGGTTTTTTGAAGCTTAGGCATCCCATTTGGAGATTCCCCCCACAGCTGCAGCACAACACTGGTGCTGTGCTCCCACTCCTGGCTCTTCACCTCATACCCAGCTGGGACAACGCAAGGAAGAGACCGCAGTGCCAGCACTGTGTGGTGATGTGAGATGGGCCCTAAGTGCATGAGATGTTCCTGATGCTTCATTTAATGGATGCAATTCCCTCAGCACTTAGAAGAGTTAGAATTAATCATTAAAATCCAAAAGCCTTCCTCTCATGATATCAAGGGATGCATTCTGCATTGTGCAACTTGTTTGCTCTTAGATTGAAGAATAATTCTTCCTGCTTCTCTCTAGTGCTTTCTGCTGCCTCTGGGCAGAGCCATTTAGCAGGTGTTGCCAGAAATGTCGATTGTTCTCCTCTACTCCCTCCATACATTTCATTGTTTTATTGACACCTGTAGCTGATGATACTTGCCTTGGGAGAGTCTTGAAACAATCCTTTCAGGAAAAAAAGCTCCTTTCTCCCCACTTTTACTCCACTCTCAGAATATGTTCCATCCCCCTTCAAGATCTCCCCCTGTATAAAAGAGAAAGTCTAAACCAGACAAAACAGATTTTGGGATAGATCCTCAGGCCAAGCAGCACCTCCAAGTGAGATCAAAGTTGTCTGAGCAGATAGAGCTTCTTTTAATGTAACTGTTAATTTATGGGGCAGAACCACATTCTGAACATTCGCTTGAGGTTTACATATGTGTTGTACATGTCTCTGTATCTAAGGCTGGGGTAGGGATGCGCTACTGGATACTGTAGCACTCCCACCACACCAAGATGTAGGTCAGGTCCTACTGAACCCCTCTGGCCAAGTGAGTAGAGAGCAGTCCTGAGCTGAGAAACCCTGTTCATGTCTCGCATTTAAATCTTTACAGTTATTTGTCTACTCTTTCTATCCCAGACCTTCTGTCTCCCCAGTTAAGCACCTGGAACAATACTTGTTCTTCTATAAGATTAGCTCATGCCCCTAAACTACCTTTTTAGAAAAGGAAATTGCTTTCTACACCCAAGAAGGGTGGGTGGGAAAGTGAATTCTGCTATATTATCAGTTTGAAAGCAAAAGGGCATAAAAAGATGAGTACTAGTAGATTCTGCATTATTAGTTAATTTTATGCATACTAATATATCAGCAACATAAAGTGCCTGGTAGTTTAAACATCATTATGCTACTGCAGGATTTGACAACTTATATCACACACCACAGAGGGCACTTGGCCAGATTTTTGGGGTGGGCATGGCTAAGAGATGAGCAACACAGTAAGCATAGAGGACCAAGCTGCAAATCTTTGTTTCCTGCAAGAAAAGGGACATCATAGGTCTATCAATCAGCTGCATTTTACTCCTTTAACAGCATCTCCAACCTCTGCTGAGCTTGTGCGAGCACACTTCAGCTCTAATTTGGAAAAGGCAAACTGCCCAGCCAGACTATCCTTAAAAGGCTGCAGGTCTCTGTGTCAGGATATAAGAATTCAGATACTTGAACTGATTCTGAAATATGGCAACATCAATGCCGTGGCTTTATGCGTACTATGGAGCAATCAGTATCACTATAAAGGCTTTCTGCATTCAAATAATAGCTAAAACTTAAAAGCTTAACTCTTAGTTGTTTGTTCCTTGCAAAGAAAGGTGGATGAAATTGCTGAAGTGAAAAACCAGCAGGCACAGTGCTACACTGGAGCCAAAATGGAATCATATTTTCTAAAAAATACAAAGAGGAGATATCTCTTTCCAGTCCTGAAAACTGAAAAGATATTGGTGATATTAAGGTGCAAGAAAAAAAGACTGCACAAGCATGGTATTTTTTTCTGCTAGATTTCTTTTGTGCTCAGTGGTTTGTTTTAAAGTATCTTGAAACTAGATGAAGTTTTTTTGGGTTTCTGTCTGTGTCTTTCAAAAGATTAAAAGGTGGGAATTGGAATCCTTTACACCAAGTTATAGGATTTCAGGGTCTGAAAAATGTTGAAATTGTTGAGGATCATGACCGAAGTCTGCCTGTGTGCAGACCAAAGAACAATTTTTTGGATGCAATGTAAAGGCTGTGAATATGAAATAGAGCTTCATTATTCACTTTGTTAGTCTGAAATAAGTAAGAACACATCTGCTTATTACCACATTCGTCTACATATAAGACAATTGTAAACAGCTTTTAGGAGACCAAGAATACATGTAGGCAAATAGTAGATAAGGAAACTCACTTTGCCCTGCCACAAATCATGACTGTTCCCACATCCTCATGCCACATCCCACACTGTCATTCTTACAGCTCACTCACATACTTGGGAAATAGAACTTTTAGTTTTTGATAAGGGAATTAAACAGTGTTTGGAAATCTGGGAACTAGTTTAGACTAAATATCTAACTGTTAAATAAAGATACATGGGGTGACCCCACTAAATTTTGTATCAAATATTAATTAACCATAAGAAAAACTTATTACTGTATTATAACAACCCTGTTATAATACAACCTGTTGTATAATAACAACCTGTCTATTGTATAATAATAACCTATTGTATAATAATAACCTAATGTATAATAATAACCTGTTGTTATAATAACAACCTGTCTGTAGCATCTCCTAAGTATGCCTGGACTCAATGAAAATGCTGATGATTTTTTGAAAAAGTCTTGCTACCATAGTAGGCCACAGACACGACTTTGCTTCAATTTTACTTTGCAAAGAATCTTTATGCTGAAAATGAAAAATTTTTATTCAATACAAGCTGAATTATAAGGCTGAATACTATGAGAATGGAAGTTATTGCATATAGTCACATTAATTCATATCAGAGCTTTTATTTTAAGATCCTACGTAGCCTAAAAGGCCACGGTGTAAGTTAACCTTAATACCATGATTTACCACCGTTAGCTTACTATATAAGTAAGTTAGCTAAATCACTTATAGAGCTGCGAACATTAATGAAGTATTGGGAACGGACACCAGCTATGAGTTCTGTTACTTGGCTTGCAACTATGAATATTAATGAAGTCTGGTGAGCAGTTGCTTTGCTTGTGAGTGGTGTTACTAGGTGTAAAACTATAAATATTAACAATGTGGAAAAGACAGTCTATTTGGTTGTGACTTGTGCTCTTGTCTGAGCAAGTATATATATTTCACCCTTCAGTGTTTTGATACAATAGCCTCAGCCTCCACTATTCGACAATGAAACAGTATTTTGACAAACATGTCCATCCAAAATGCACGAGGTGGTTCTATTTCTGAGTTTTGAACACAGGTCTCTTTGCCAAAGGCTGTCTCAGTCCCACCATCAGCCCTGCATTTCAGGGCTTTTAGAGGAGGATGTATCTGCTGAACCTTTGGCAGGCCCAGACATACATCTTGTTCTTTATGCTGCAAGCAGTGCAGATGGCACCACTTATGTTTAACTTTTCTTGCTACTTCCCACTGTAAACCTTTGTTTTCAGTTGTTTTAAAATTTCCCAAAGTTTTCTGGTGTGTCTGTCCCCAGGTCAGGTTTTCTGTTTATCACTTTCTTATCAGTGCTGCAGGGAAGGTGAGGACATGGGGTCTCCGGCAGCATCCTCTTCACCCTCATTCCCTCTGAAGCCTGAAATGCTGGTCCAGCCCTAATGCTGCTCCATCAGATCTGCCCTGGCAATTCTATGCAATTACTGCTGTACATCAGGGCAGAGCTCTTTCTGTGTAGTTTATGTGAAGGGCAGGTGCAGTGCTAAAGTAGGGTGCAGCCTGGAAATCCACCTAACTGTGAGAAAGATAGCGCTTTTGTGACCAATCTCCTGTCTGATAATTCAGTGTTTGTTAACATTTACAAGAGAAAGATCCTTAGGCCTGCTCATGCTGTGCAAATGCACTTTCCAATGCACTGCTGTTAGACCCAGATGTGATGATTTCCAGAAAAAAATTCATGCCAGGGTCACTGTGGCAAAGAAGCTGGAGATACTAAAAATATTCAAAAGAGGCCTACTATTGTGAGCAGTTAATCAGGACTAATACTTCAGCAAAACTGACTTTCTTTTATCATCTTGTGCATTGCCCATTGAGTTTCTACAACTGAGGCACAGGGGCTTCCAAAATTTCTGGAAGAGGGCAGAAGATGCTCACTGTCAGTCTTGTTATGTTTGGTTTGGTTTTTTTTTTAAGCAGGAACAAATATTTAAGAATGAAGGTCCACCAGGGGAAATCATTTTTGGGGAAGAGATCTGAATTAGGGGAGAAGGGGTTGTAGGACATTAAAAGGAATACAGGAGCTGCAAACACTCACCTTTGTCAGAAATGAGAAAACAGTTCTTCAAGATTTCATTTCCCTCTTTAGACTTAAATGGGAAGTTACATCAACACAGTTATTTCCAGATCTCCAGTAATGAATATGAGATGAAACTACATTTTCTTGTAATTGTCCATGGCTCCTTGACATAGTTTATATCTTTACTTCAGCCCCAGTAAAGCCTACATTTTCTGCAACAGAAAATTACAGAACTAAAAGTTACAAGACAAAAATGTATTTTCCATGCCTTTCCTTCCCTTTTTGGTTTACTGCCATTTTTAAGAGTGTTTCTATTGAAATACAAATGGGTTTAGACAATGACTGTAATCCAAATGGAGTTTTCAGCTATAATACTTCCAACAGAAATATTCATCTATATTAAATATTGGTTTTTGATATTTACATATATATTTTTTTTTTTATGTATATATTTATATACATATAAACCACTTCCAACAGAAGAAAAGGAGCATGAAAAAAATGCAAGAGAAAGTCTTCACTGGACTTTCCTCGTTCTTTCCTCCACAGTGGTAATAGATTCATTAGTTTGCCAGAGCCTGTTAACAAAATCTGTGTTATCGAGGGTTTGTCTTTAGGTACAAGTATGAAATTGTGAGTCTCTTGTTTCAAGACTCTATAGATATAGGCTGTAATAGTATCCTGATGTTGCTTAAGAAGTGCCAATTTATCCAGACTAAACTTTCTAAAAAGACTTTGAATCCTAGGAAGAAAGTTTTTGTCCTGGGTTCAGCTATAGCAGTTATTTTTCTCCTGATATTGTATAAACTGGGGTTTCTAAATGAGATAAAGCCTGTTGGTTTGTAAATGAGTTTCTGTCTCTATTAGAGTAAAGGATGGAATGTATCCTGATTAACATTCAAATGTACATTAGTGTTATGGCTCCCCATGCCTGCCCCAGATAATACTGTCTAGATCTTAGCTTCAATATGAAGGGTATAGATTAAAAAATTGCATGATATTAATATGATTAAAGTACTTTTTATGCAGATGGAATTGTCTATCATGTATCAACAATCTGTATTAGTGCATTTAATTTGTCACATTCATCAGCAGTATCACTATCGTGTGTGTGTGTGTGTTTATCTATGTGTGTGGGAGGGAAAATCTGACAATCTAGGCATTGCTCTTAGATATAGTCTCATGATTAGTCTAATACCTTAAACTGAAAAAAGCTTCACCTGTTTATCTTTACATAATGTTAATATAAGGATCTCATTCCTAAAGCACTGTGTAAAGCACATTTGCGTTTCCATCCAGGTTCAGTTTCTGTTCAACCTTTTGGCTTATGACGCTCTTCCTCTCCAAATATTAGTAGTCTTGTTTGCCTTGTCTGTCTTGTCTTTTTGCTCATTTGCGATCATCTCCACACCAGTAAGTTCATCCTTACAGTGAGGTCTCACAAATATATCTGCTTGTTCCACTCCCTACTGCCCAGCTTTCAGGAAAAGTCTCACAAAGCAGGCTCTCTTTCATCACGTTTATTGTTACACAGCATTGGATAAAAAACAAGTCCCACAGGTATTAATGTTCTTTGGACAGTTTCAATTTCAGGAGTTGAAAAAAGTGCTTTTAGACTTTATTTAACCTTTATTTGACTGCCTAATACAATTATAACTAACACAGCTTTCTATATTATGACCATTAATCATTATTTGCACACAGCTCATTTCTGTGGAGGCACAATTTTCTGTATGAGAGAAATAAAGGACAAAAGTAGTCATATTTTTTTTAAGTCTATTTGCCAAAGAAAGAGAAGATTTTTCTCTGCCTGACTAGCCCAATAACCCACCTAGATAATATGCTTAAGAGTTTCCTACTGCTAACGTACGCAGGCTAATTTAAATAGGATGGGACCTGACTTAGGGGATGTTACAGTTTTATCTGGATAACTGAAACTTTTTAGGATGGAGAAGATTAATTTTAAATGATGAATATTTTTATTCTTGTGGAAGTATGAGCCTTTCAGATATGTAAGTATGCACATGCTTACATATCTATATGTACGCTCAAAAGTGCAAGTTTTTGAAGCTAGATGCAGAAGACACGTAATAATTGCCAAAGACTGTTTTCATAAATATAGACTACCTGGTTATTTACTTTTTTCTAACTGTCAGGACAGTTACAATACCTCATAGTGTGACATTCAAGGATTGCTTAAATGATCAGGTTCAAGCTTTCAGATATACTGTGACACTTTCTTTTAAAGAACATCAATGAAAACTGCACTGTTTCCTTCTGATGGTTTGGTATCTTCTTACTTATTGATGCATGGAGAATAGTTGCATTCCCAGTTGCAACTGGGCTACCAATGCTGTGGTGAATTATCAGAAAAGCCCCCGAATTTCTCACATAATCTGAAGTTGTCACTCATATGCATAAATGGGGATGGCTCCCCCAATTAGTACTATGTGTCCAGACTACAAAATCCGAACACAAAATCCGAAGAGCACTCACACTGGGTTAGATCATGAAGGTGGTTTTCCCTGGGTGAGGCTCATCCCTTGCATTCCTAGAATGTTTATCCTGACTTTTCCCAAATGCAGGAAATTCAGCTGCACCATTTGTGGTTAAGTGGGCAGTGTTCACTCTCTTCCCATAAAGGACTAATATTAAAAATAAATTAAAGGTAAAAAAGGCAGACCAGTACCTACCCACCAGTGGAAGGTGCTAAAGCTCCATAAGAAGTCACTGTAAAACCTCAGGTCCTGGCATGTCCTCTGAGTGATGCATCAGTTCCCCGTCTGCATCTGAGGCCAGTCAGAGGAACACGGGAATGAGCAGCACATGGTGAAAGCTGTGTAACTGCTCAAATCAGATGAGGATGAATTAATCCACATTTTCAGCTTTCCATTACCCCCTTTTCTCCTGGTGGCAGGTCTTACAAGAGGTACAAGTGCTATAGGGTCCCTGGATGGTGCTTGGACCAAAGGCATCTTTTGGAGAAGGCAGCATAACCTGATTACCTCTCCGAAAGTGTGCAGTGGACCATATGTCACTTAGAAAAAAGGAAAAGAGTTTAAGAAGTTAGAAAAAGCTGATGGTGCAAAAATAGATGTCCTGCCTCTAGCTTGTTGGCTGCTCTCTCTGGTGTGACACCTAGACCCCTCAGATGTCTTCTGTAAAATCATGATTTTGAGTGTAAATAAATTAGTCTAAAGAGGTTTGTGGTTTGAAATCAGCAAAATTGTCAGTAAACATATGCAACTGTAACTAATGTAGAACAAATCTAAATATCATAAATGGAAGACATTTTGTGGAAAATAATACCTAATCCCTAAAACAAGGAGTAGATAGCAAAAAGCACACAAATGGAGGCAACTGGTAGTAACACTTCCGAACACTTGCTCTCCCCCTAAACTTAAATCTCAAGGACTTCCTGAGCCAGGAATCTCTCAATGGATTTTTAATCCCTTTTGAGTGTGGAGCATGGCTGGTTGTTAACGAACTCAAAAAATGTTTTAGCATCTGCAGCATCCCAGGGAAGAAGCTCCATGACTTACCTGTGTTATATACCTCCTTGTGAACCTTCTTCCTGATGGCTGTCCCTAATGCCTCCTGCTTCTTGTACTGGGAGAGGTGGTGAAAAACACACCGTATCCCTCTCTCTACAGAAGACAGTTATCATCTCCCCTTTGGTTAGCTCTTACAGCCTGAAAATTTACTGGATCCTCTGCCTACAACCCCCCTGAATCCCCCAAGCACCATGTCATTATCAACTCTGTAGCTTCAAACCAGATGGCAAAGGCACCCTATATGTTTCAGCTGTACGTATAAATAAGGGAGAGTCTGGGGTTCAAAACCAAAATATGGACAGTTTCAAGTAGACAAGCTGTCCAGTGAGCAGGCAAATACACAAATTTGGTTTTCTTAGGCTTTACCCTATTTTAGTTTTCCACAACCATGTCCTGTGGCCTTTTCTCCAATGGAGAGCAGTAGCTTCAGCCCTGTTGTTACAAGAGGCACTCTGTTTTCCTGAAACTTCAAGAAAATCTTTTAGAGGTTAATATTTTAACCAGATATGGTTGGAATTGTAACTATCAGGTTCAAAAATGTTCATAGTGAGCTGAAGGACCGATGAAGAAACACACAGACATCATGATGATATAAGCCTTATTTCCTAGGAAGCTGAGCTAAAGCCTACATTGAACTAACAAATTATTACTCATCCCAAATCACATTTTTCATATGATCTATTCTTTTATGAGCAGAAAGGAATATTAGGCATGTAAATCCTTCATGCATTGACAAGATAACAAACCTCTAACATAAAAGCATTTTTATTTTACATATGAAAAGTAGCTCTTTTAACCAATTTAGTAAGAAAGCATTTATCTTCTTTCTTCCTATTGTTTTAATGATTCAAAAGCTGAGAAATCCTGAATTAATTAGAGTGAGTTAGTTAATAAATTAATTATCCTGCATATTATTTTACTTTGAAATATCAATGCTGATCCAAAACTGGCAAAGAGAATGAAATTCTATAGATAAAACGTTAATATGGAGGGAATACTTTAATCAAAGCAGAAGACTGATTATTTGGTAGTGGTAGAGATGGAGGAAGGTGGGCAGAAAGACCTGACGCCAAATTTAAATCCTCTTTAAATGAAACTGGGTCCACCCTTGATAAAGCAACTTTATGCTACATACTGGCACGTTTGGCACATTATAGACTATCACAGCAGTGTAACACCACTGTCACTCCCATTTCCAAATATGATTTGATGGCTTCAATACAAAATTGCTTGCTTAATGCCTTTGTGCATCTTCTTTATTATGCAGATACTTTCCACGCATTTCCTGTGAGTTCCCATATCCTGCCTATTATTTCAGATACAGCAAAGCAGCTCAGGTGGTTTTGGGCCAGTACAGAAGCTATCAGTTTTTCTTGTCTCGTGGCATCATTTCTGTTGAGCAGCTCCTAATCTTGGCTGAAATATATGGTCTTGAAAGATTTGTTTGAGAGTGATGTTTCTCCCTTTTAGCTCTAAAATGTTGAACAGTGATTGCAGTTAGTTGAGACATGCTGATGGTGCTGACTACTTAGAAACTGAACACGGCTCATCACTGAGAGGAAGAAACTGCAACATGTTTTAGGAATAACAAATTACAGCTTTGAAGATCAGTTAACTTTCTTCACCAAGACAGACTGTTTAAGTGGAAAACTCCCTTGAACATATTTTGTGCTTCTATTGTATTGGTTTATAATGTCCTACCAGAGCACATAAAACTGTGCAGTTTACCTAACATGGCAAGCTGCTTAAAATTTCAAGAGTTTTCTTTTTTTTTCCTCTTTCTTATGTACTCTATTGAAATAAAACCTTTCCAGTGAGAATATCCATCACATCCTGCTTGCATCAATGATGAGGAGGATGATCCATGTCAGCTCTTTAGAGTAATGAATAAAAGCATCTCTAGTGAGAGTGTCAGAGATAAGGTTATTTTACAAGACACACTCTTGTTAGATCAAAACCAGGATCTCTGACAGAGCGATGTAAAATATGAACGTGCTGGAAAGCACTACTTTCTACCAAAACCAAATGGAATATATGAATCATAGAATCACAGAATAGTTTGGGTTGGAAAGGACCTTCAAAGGTCATCTAGTCCAACCCCCCTGCAATGAGCAGGAACATCTTCAACTAGATCAGGTTGCCCAGAACCACATCCAGCCTGGCCTTGAATGTCTCCAGGAATGGTGCATCCACCACCTCTCTGGGCAACCTGTGTCAGTATTTTACCACCCTCACTGTAGAAGATGTCTTACTGATGTCCAGCCTGAATCTCCCCTCTTTTAGTTTAAAAACATCAGCCCTCTACCTATCGCAACAGGCCCTGCTAAAAAGTCTCTCCCCATCTTTCTTATAGGCCTCTTTTAAGAACTATGATGAATAAAGGTTTCAGAACAGGATCAAATCCTCACTATTCCTGTTTACTCTGATTTAAATATAATTCTGAGCTTGCTTCTCCTGCCAGAAACCTGAAAATCACATTTTACAGCCCTAAAGGCAAATTGGCCAGGCATTGGAGCACTCAGTGAAAATGGAAGTTTCTTATTCTCTTATTCTGAAAACTGAAGATGCAGTTACTCTCCAGTGTTTAAATGCCATAGGTAACACAATCTTGATTAAGATCACTATAGGATGCCTGAAGCATCTTTGGATGTATAACTACATCCATATAATACTTAATTATGGTAAAATACCTTCACATATGCAATGTCTATATTACTGGGGCTGGGATGCAGGCAGATTCCTGAGTTCAGGTACAGAACTTAGCCACATACCAACTCTGTCTCACAGCAAAACTTAGATGCTCACCACCAGGATGTGGGAGAAGAACCACTGAATGATGCAAATAGGTGCCCGTTGTGGGTAACTGGTGACAGTCCTGTGGCACATCACAGTACGCATCAGAAGGTGACTCAAGGTACAAACTCTGCGCTCCTGTGGAAGGCAGCTCATCCCTACTGTCACAGGACAAATCCCACCCTGGAGTGTCTCCTAAGCAAAACCAGTTCTAAATGCTCAGCTGCGAAATACAGCCACTCAGAAGAGGATGAGAACAGAGCAGGAAATATGTATAATGGATCTTGAAGAAATGGGAAAAGTACTATTGCTCTACGCCATTATAAATATAATAGCTCCTTTTTGGAAAGGAAGAAAAAAGAATCATTTATCTGTTATTTTTATATTACCCTACTGCTATATTATGTTATATTCAGACCATCTACAACTTGAATGGAATTACCATGTGCTATACAATGATGAACTATCCAAATCATCTGCTTCCCCCTTGAGAGTAGAAAGAGTCACCATAACTGCTTCTTTCTCTTGATAGTACTAGCAGCCCTGGACAAGCAATAGTTCTTTACTCTTGAGTAAATGTACCACAGCAACCCTGATCACTAGTGGCACATTGATGTGGCCTAAATCATGAACCCAAACTGCAGAAATATTCACTGACCTCCATCTCTCTGCCCAGAAAGCAGAGCACTCTTTGAGTTCTTTTCTTCTTCAAACATCATCTTTCTGTTTATCCCAAACAAAAATACCTTAATTTAAGAGGAAATTCTTGTTTCTGGAAACGTTAAAAACACTGATTCTCTGCTGATGTGCTAGAGTGTTAAGCCAAAAGCAAGTAGCAGATCTTTGCCACATTAGCAACCACAGCATCAGTTCTGCCCTGGCCTTGAAACAAACGTGTCCTCAGTTAGACCATGACACTGGTGTCCAGGCTGAAAAGAGCACGTGCTTCACTCACTGGTTACTGTGCTGACTGGGACACGTGGGACAATGGTTGCAGGTGAGTAGTGGAAAAGAGGGAGTTCGAGACTTGTTTCCCAAACCAGCTCTGCCTGTGTTACTGATCATGCTATTCACTGCTTGAGCAGTGGAATGCCCAAGTGCATCCCTCTCCACCAAAGAACTTTGGCTGAAGGTAGCTCTGGAGGTCATCCAGTCCAGCCTTTCTCAATGCTAGGATAACTTCACAGTTATATCAGGCAACAGCAAGCATGCTCTGCACTTCTTAGCCATGGATAGCCTGAGAGTACATAGTCTTGTGCTTTTCAAGCAGTTATTTGCATATCACTACATGGAGGGTGATCATCTTCTACAGCAAAGATTCCTCCCAGCAGGCTGACCGGGGCACTGTACTTTCTGATCATGGAATCAAATTTGAAGGACCTCTCAAAACTCTTCTCCAAGTTTCAAACTTCTGTTTCCTCCACAAAAGTATCACCTCCTGCATGCAAGCCTGAGCTGCAGTTCTGCCTTTAGCTTTTAACCTACCTTGCTCTGTTTGTTTACTCCTCTTCTCCAGTGCCTTTCAGATTCTCAAAGGCTGGGATCCTCTCTCCTACTATGAGACTCATCTAGTGCAAGTACTGATCCTCAGTACTGGCCATATAACTGAAGATAACTTGAAGAACTGATTTCATCCATAAGTGTTTTTTCACACTTTGGTGACCCCTTACCAGCATCTTCCTCCCTCAATAAGCCAACATCCCCCTCACCCCTTCTTTCAGAGTTGTCTTCCGGAACACAAAAGATATTGTCTGTATACAGGGCCGCTTCATGAGAAGCTTCATGCTTTAATTCTATTGCCACCTTCTGCTCCTCTGAGACAGATGTCACATCTTTTTCCACAGGTCTTGAGAGTACATGGAAAGAATGGCTTTTGGTGAAGATCCTTGGAGACAAAAGACCCAGAATTGCTTGCAGTATCACAGCCTCTGTTCTCCAGGCACAGCTACAGCAAAAAATTACAGAGTCATCTCTTTTTAAGAGAAAGCACCAGATAATTTTATGCATGTTTTGACATCAAGGGGATTAAAGTGGTGCTTATGTATGCTCTGGACTGGGGATGCTCTCTTAATCACTGCTTTACTTCCATGAAAATTCACACCAAAATAATTTGTTCTCTGAAAAGATCTAGAAGAGATAAAATGGCTTTAAAGTAGAAGTAATAATGATAGTGATGGCAAAATTAGTCTAGCCCCTAGCTAATGTGTTTACTGATGTTTTAAAGAGAAAAGGCTTTTATTCAGCTGATGTTTGTTTTCCATGTTTTACACTTGACTATAGGTTTAGCCCTTGGCTGTATATTAATAAAAGAATTGTAATAAAATCACAGTCTGCCAGAGACAAACCTTTGCTTTCAAAAGTTCGTAAAAAAAATACAGCACAGACTTTGACTCGGAAAGCAAATGCTGTCATGTTCCATCTTTCTTCAGTAAAATATCAAGGGAGAAGTATAAGAAGTGAAGAAAACTACTAATGTTTAATGAAATAGTTGAGAACATACGAAAAACAGAATATGTAATGTGTCCTGAGGTAACAGACCTCAGATCTATGAGTAATATTTTTATCTTTGATGTGTCCAAATACATTTAACATGTTTCTCTTCATTTGCTTCACAAAACGTGGAGTAAGCTACACAGACTTTGAAATATCATAACTAGTATTTTTATGAATTATATATCAGCACATTCATAAGGAAAAATGTGAACATTTTATGAGCTCAAAACTATCTTTGTGCTAAGATAGGGAGGAAACTGTCCACCTCTCAAGCTTTCATCTTGAGCAAGTGTATTCAACATACTTCCTTACAGCAGACATCTTTAGTCTGGCATAAATCTTATATTATCCTAATATTATGAAAGATTTTACTTGAAAATGAATTAGAAGTGCTGCAATGGAGGTACCGATACACCTGCAAAGCTTACCAGCACTGTTAGGAACAACATCAGCTTTCAGTCCAGTTTTACTAACCACAGCTTCGCCTGAATATTGGTGCCTTCATTCTTCCTTTCTAAGCCTAAGAATAAACTAATCAGCAATAGGCATTGCCTTTTATGCATTGCCCAGTGAATGCACACCAATTATGGCTGATCCACATGTAATCTACTTCTCAAATTAGTTAAAATGTGTGGCACCATTCCTGTCATTTTAAAAGATGACAGCGATTCCCCTCAGCCCTCTGGCAGAGTGGCTGTGGATCTCTACTTTCAGCGAAAAACAAAAGCTGATGAGATGCCTAGCTTGAAGATGGGCAGGATAAGAGAGGTCCACACTTTTTACTGACTAACCCCATGGTTTCAGTCTTTGACCACCGGATGTTTGACCTCCATTTTCAAAAATCTTATTCTTCCTGGTGTTGGCCAGGAGAAGCAGGAACCTGGATTTCATTCCTTTAGGTGCTCCAAACTTAAACATTGCCATCCTTAGTTTTTATGTAGCTAAATCCTCTCAAAAATTAATAGAATTTAGTAATTGCCTATGAAAATACAGGAGGACGTCTCTTCCAAAATTTGGAATCCATGCAATGTATGTTATATGGTTCCATCACTTGGAGGCAAACACCATGCCACCTGAATTATGTTTAACTGAATAGCCATTCCTTCCTCACATTCCTGGCTGCGGACAAGCAGCATTGCGCGTGCACTGTGCAGCCAATGCACCCGGCTATGTGTGCAGCTGTGGGTGCAGAGAGCCAAGCAGACTTGCAAGTTGGCAGATTCTGTGGGAATTAGCACAGCTGAAGATTTGCTCATCATTTCTGTTTGAATTCATTACTCTGGATGTCCTGGGAAAATCAGCTGTCTGGGTAACCATTCAGGGTGCTCTTCAATAATCAACACAAACTACCAAGAATATTTGCATGCACATACTACAATGCATCTGTGAGGGCATTGGCAATGAGGCAGAGCACAGACCTTAATGGCCAGCTTAAGGTAAGTCCTCATGCATCTCCTGATTAGCTAAAATATGGCAATTTTGCCTTAACCAGATAATGAACCTAGATAAGACCCACCTCTATGGCTGAAAGTGAGCAGAAAGGGGAGGACTTCAGTAGAAAGTGAGATACCTGCTTAAGAGTCTGTGCCCTTTGTGAGCGTGGCTGGGCTGTGAGCCGAAGCAGGTCTTAGACTTGGGAATGACACAGTCCTCTGCTATGTGAAGCCTTGAAGTGATAAAAGCTTTTGTTTCTAGCCAAGTTTTCTCATAGGTATACCTAGAAGACTCGATTTTCTCACCTTCTTAATTTGAGTACTTCTTATTTTATACCTCAAACTTACAAAGAATTAATTTCCCCTTTAAGACTGGCTGAATTGCTCATTGGGCTGCAATGGGTAAGTGTCTCAGGACAGTCTGGTAATCTCATTTCAGATGAACACAAGCCCAGCAGAAGTGAGAACTGTCCCAAAGGCATAGGTGCTTCCAGCTTAACATCCCATTTACCCTTCTTCATTGGTCTAAATTGATCAGAGGGAGAATCTGGGGGCAAAGTCATTATAGCAGGCAAGATGTGAATGTATGGAAAGGGAGGGTGAGGAAAAGGGGTCTTATAGAGCTCTGACTTTCAGGGCACCGCAGGGCACAGCAGCCAGGTCCCAAACACTGAACAGAGTCTCTCTTCCTTAGCCCAACCCAAAGCTTTGTGATGCTCCTGCTCTGTCCTCCAGTCCTTCACAAACACTCTCAAGCTTTCATCATGCACATCAAAAGGAATTCTAGAAGAAACAAATGCAAATAATCTAAACATAAATCCCAGCATATCAGGGACTTCGTATCAACCAGTGGGGGCTGTGGGGGGAGAGAAGGTTTCTTGGATTTCCTTGGGCATGGTGGTGATCCCCCAAGACTTGCTGTGAGAAGGTGTTCCCTCTCTTTCTGCTGATGAAAGTAGGGCTCACAGCTTGTTACAGAATTTGTGCCAGATATGGCAAAGTTTCAAAATTGCTCGAAAGTCAGCATGGAGTGAGTGGGAAAGGCTGACAGCGAGACAACGAAACCAAACAGGTAAAACAGCCTCGCATGCAATCCGATGAAAAAGCATCCACTAGTAGGTCTGCCACCTTCCTCCTCAGAACACACATTGAATTCTGTCCCAAAAAGCCCTTCTTTGGTTAGGCAGCTACTTTTGTAAAACTTCTGTGTAATAAACAAACCACAAAAATTCATGTCACACTTTTTTTATCTTTCCAGCTGAGCGACTTGGCAGGAAGTGACCTACTTAAAAATGAATTTATCACAGACGTGAGTTTAGAGCTTGAGAGATTAAAAAAAATGCACATATTATAAGATTCAAAAATGGAAGAGAAGTCAGCCACAACATAGAAAGATATTTTACTTCAAGTGATTATCAAAGCAGCACGAAAGGCTGTCCTTGCTGCTTTCTCCTTTCCTCTGTTTTTTTTCTGCTTTATTGAGCACCTGAACATCTTAGATCTCCTACTAATTTAATCCTCAGGCAATTTCTTTTTTCTCTACTTCACTTCTAACTCACAATGCACAATGCTGCATCCAAGACTAAATTTATGAAAGTTTGTTCAGAAAATGCCAACTTGTTTTTACAAGTCCTTGCACAGGTTTCATACATGGATTATGGATTTAGAATGAAGTCTCCTAAAAATTGTGGAAAGTCATAAGCAAAATTTTTGAGGACTTCAAATACTTCTGGATGTGATGAACTTCTATGGAAGATATGTGAAGATATGTGAACTTCTGTGAAGATATATTTAAAGAGAGAGATGCACTGAGATGCAACAAGTGCAAATGATGAAGAAGATAGTGTCGTTGTCGATTTGTAAAAGCTGTTTAACATAACTAGTAAAAAACTGGTAGTTGTAGTAAGAGAATTTATTTAAATTTTGCTGAAACTATACTCTTTTATCCTGCTGATTTCTAAATCTGTATTTGTAATGTACTGTTACTGAGAAAAATATTAATATTCAATGAATATGTAGCCATATAAATTATCTAGTTTCTAAAACAGAGTAGAAAAGAGGATGATTCATCAGCATTTGATCCCAAGTTAAGAAACTGTTTCCCTTAAGTGCAGATTGTAGCAGCCATGAGCAGCTACACGGGGGGATTGGCAGAAGAATCCAGCGCAAGACAAGCCTCATCCCCCCTGGACGATTAGTTCTGGAAGTAGGGGCTGGAGACAAGGCTGTCCAGCCTCATGACCAGGAACTGAGGGCTGCTGTTGCACATGTCACAGGGATAAAAGAAGAAGAAGAAAGAGTGAATGGAACTGCCACATGTCTGTCACTTTCCCAGATAACCAAGAAGTGCTCTTGTGTATTTCCATGGCGTGGGACTGGGGTTGTTCCTCCTCCAGCATGACCATCCTCCTCCACCACCACCGTCTGCGACAGGAGCCAGCCGGTGCTCAGTGCAATGAGGACAGGTTCTGGTGACATGATCAGATAGAAGATACTTGGGTGTTGAAAACAGGCCAAGGGCCTGGCTTTGATGATCCACCTGTAAAATTTAATAAGACCAAGGCCAGTCTTGAGGGGTCTCTGAGAAAAGATTGTCCTTCCTACAGAAAAGCTTTACAGAAGGTATGCAAGGGCTAGATTAAAAGTCAGCTTTTTGATTTAACCTGTATATAAACTAAATTTAAACCCTCCCTTTATCCTCACAGGTCACTGTGAGGTACTTCTCAAATAAGCTTGCACAACTGAAGCAAAACGCCTCAGAAAGTGAGCTCCAGATTCAGAAGGTTCAGTTTGAATCAAATCAACTGATTTATAAATATATCTGTAATCTAATAAGTATTCAGAAGACAAACAGGGTCTCTGTTTGCATCAGAAGAAAGTGATGTCAGCAGTTTTCTTCCAAGAGTGATGAACTTAGTTAATCTGAGGCATCTGCTCCTTGACTGCTCTGAGTCCTTTGCACTGCAAAGGAAGTTCACATTGCAGATTTTTTCTGGTCAAGCTCAAACCAGTGATGCTCACAGCCTGCCTCAGCTTCTGGAAATATTTTGTGCCACGTCTCATGGTTGCCACTGGCCTTTCCGTTGGTAATGGTAAATATGGAAAAAAATGTGTTCATAGTTGAAAGAGACAGACACTGTCTCTGTGAGGCTAATAATGTTCAGCATTTGCTATTAAAATGTGTTGTTAGAATGACATTCACTGTTGGTTTCTTTGAATAAAAATGAGCAAATATTTAATCTTTCATGTTTTTTGTGAAAACTGCTTGGAGAGTTATGGTAATCTCCATAGTAGCATGGCGTATGGCATATGGCATCTCCAAGTAGCTGCAAGTCCAGATCTTCTCCCTTTTGTTTTGAATGAATACAGATCTAGAAATGCCACGGGGGCCCTTCTCCTTACCAGCTTTCCCACAGCTCTTGCAGACATAGAGATGGCTTTGCACAGCTTTGCTTCTCTCTCCCTGAGACCTTCAAATGGAGGTTGAGAGTCAATGCTCTTCTTCCTACAAGGACATGCTCTCTCAAGTAGCTCAAGCTGCATTTATTCCTCTTGCAGCTGATTGCCTTTAGAGCTAGTAGGCTGGGAGGATAGCCTTGCCTGCAATATTTGTTTACATGATATGTTTACATACAGTATCTTAATACCTTGACATTTATCTTCCTTTCAGCTGGCCCCACATCTCATTCATATGCCTAACTTAGTGTGGACAAAAGCGAGCCTCAGATCAGGGTTAAAGAAGCTCGCTCTAGGTGAGATGTAAGATGTGAGAACAGCGATGGGAGTGTAAAAGATAACAGGGATCAGAAGAGTGGGAAGCCATTAACTTTACAAAATAAGAACCAAAGACCAACATTGCATTTCCAGCTCTTAGATCAGCCTTGCTTCTGCATGTACGTGCCCAGGAAAGGACATTCCTGTGGCATACACATCTCACTGCTCCCCTTCTTGCCTGCCTGCGAGCACAAAACAACTGAATCGAGAACATCTGATTTCACAAGAAGAAGAAGAATCTCTCACTCTTTATGGATGGGGAAGCGGGAGATATGCATAATTATCACATATGCTTCATATGCATTAATGTGTACAAGCATATGCTCTGAAAATGTAAACCTTCATTAAAGGAAAAATTGCAGATGAAAAACTTGTAGTTTAATAGTGTAAAATTTAAAATACAGGTGAAAGTATTTCATTAACCTGACCATTTTAATTAGAAAACCAGGATGCTGTTGTGAGTTTTGCTAATTTTTCCAATGCCAATTGGATGTTTTGCCAATAAATAATCTTACAGTGGCAAAATCAATCACTGTGTTGCAAAGACTCCTCATCTGTGGTCAAATGCATTCTATTTCCCCTGAGGACACGTACCTATGAAAAATTTAAGAGGCCATCAATCATGGTCTCTCTTTCCAATCTTTGTAAAGTTGTATCTTTGGAAAGAACATTCCAGTGTTCTTGTCACAATAAAAATCAGAGCTGAGGTCTGGCATGTTTACAGACAGGATCACTGTGCTTACGTAGACCGTATCTCATCCCTAATGTTTTGAAGTTACATGAAATAACTGGTCTGGGGCTGTCTTTGTTGTTTGTAGATCTGTGGCAAAGTGATGAAAAGAGATCTCAATACATATGAGAATTAGGCTCTAGGTTTAAGTATGTAGCGTACTATTTCATAGCATAAAGCCACTGGAGAGCAATGCCAGATACATTCATTTAATGTTAAGAGCTCTGAAATAGTGTATACCTGAACAATCAGATTTGCATTCTGCACAAAATCTTACATGGTCACATGCAATTGGCTATTTTCCCATAGCACATTAGCTGTTTGTCGATGGTGTAAGAATCACTTGATAACAGTGTAGAAGCCAATATGTCTTATCATTATGCTATTGGACTTTTTACTGGAAACCAAAACATCATCATAAACTTCAAATAAACATTTCACAAGGATCATCATGCAGGATGTATCATATTAAACCCATCAAAGCCACAATTCTCTTAGGTGTGTTTCACAGCCAATTTCTTCCCAAATAGTGTTCCATTAGTGTTGAGATTCAAGCCACAACAAGTGACCTTAATCAGCTCCTAACCTTGATTAGGGAAATGTCTGGATAAGAACTGCAAAAGCACCTTTCTCTGTCACTTCTACAGGAAATGTCAGCCCCTATTTGGGTTACCTTGGGTCTAATGATTTCTTGATTTATGAACAAAAATCTTCATGCTAGTTATTAGAAATCACACAGTCTGACTGTACCAGGAGGGTGGGATCTGTGCCCTGAGCGTGGATAGAGCAGGGATATTCAACACAGAAGCCTTGTGCCTGTGCCTTCTCTCACATACTTATTCACAAGGCAACTAGGGACTAGATAAAAAGCCACTAATATCTTATGTCTGAATCAGGGGCAGTTTTTTGTCGAAGTGAGGGGTTTGTTTTTTGTTTGTGCACAAAGGACACTTAACATGTTCTAGGGCATCCCTAGGGCAGGGGCAGGGCAGCACAAAAGCAGGAGCTTGACCAGCTTCCAGGTCAAGATGTAGCTCTGGCTCCTTTATTTGAGCCTTCTACTTCCTTTTTACATATTTAAAAAAAAAAAAAAAAAAAGTGAATTAAAGAAGTCTTCTTAGGAATCAGTGTTGCTCATTAGCCATGAAATCTGCTCACTTCCAGAAAAGTTCATAGTGTGATGTCTGGATATTGCAGGTCAAAGAAAGATTAAGCAGTCAATTTATTTTAGAAACTGAGAAAGAGAAAAATAAGCTTGACCTATTAGTCATTTTTTCACTCCCACCCAAACTATTAGAACAGTCTGAGATGAAGTACTTGAATTCATTAAAATTTCTGAAGAACAGAAAGGACTGCTTTTTAATTTTCCATCTCTTGCTCTCCCCAAAAAGAAAATCTGTGATTTTATAGGTCACGCTATGATTACATACATTTTGATAAAATGCTGAATTACAGAACAGGTAGGACTTTTCAGTTCAAATTTATCATACTGATCACGGACTCCTGGATGACCGAAATTATCTTCACAGGAAGCTGGGAGTTCTCAGGTTTTCTGTAAAAGATGAGCTTCATGAACACTCACAGGATTGGCAAGCCTGGCATGATATATCTGACCTTCTGCTCCGTTGTCATTACAGTGAATAGAAATAGAGTAATGAAAAAAAACCCCCAAACCTACAAGAAAACAATTTTCCTTCAAGAGTCTTCAAAGTTCATACATCAAAGGGAATGCTGCAAAGCTGCAGCACAAAAAGCTGATGGATTGGGTTCCCAGAGTTGGCTGGCTTGTTGATGGAGAGAATGAGGAGCGTTCACACTGTGGGAGGTCTCAACAGAAGTGTCCACAGTGGGACACATGAAGTGTCCACAGTGGGCTGCATGAAGTCCCTTGCCAGGCTTCTCCAAACCACACTTTTTCTCAACCACCCTCTCAAGCAGCCTGTGTTGACTTCAGAGGGATCCTCAGATCATTAGGTCAGAATCTTACTTATGTGCAGGGCCTTACGGATGAAGTGTCTATAGACCCCTCAGAGTTGGGAAACAGCTCATGCCTGGCTGTTCTTTGGGGAATGCTTCAGGTCCTGAGGAGCATTTCTTGCCAGCAGGGAGGCCTGGTATTAATCATGCCTTTATTTAGCAAACAAGGTGCCAGGCCCCCTGGTATCCACAGTTATATGCCAATGAATGGTCCTTGGAGAGGAGGTTTATCACTGTCAGCAAGGCCACCTTAATGATAGCATCCTAAAGCAAGCAGGTACTGGGGAGCCGATTCCAGCTCCTGACCACTCCCTTCTTTCTCAAAAGAAACACTCTTAGCTCCTGTTAAACTTTGCTCATTGTCTGATTTAGCCTGTGGTACCACACACCATGGCAACACAAATGCTGAGGGACCACCAAAGTTAAATGAGAAGCCTCGTGCACAAGTGGCATTGGAGAAAAAAGATGAAACAACTATGAAATGGAAGATAACTTCAGCAGTTACTGGAGCTGAATGCCAGCAACAATGCAAAGCTGTCGTAGAAGAAGGATGAAGGCATGGATGTGCTGCGGGAGAGACTGGCTCACTTCCAGCGGCGGCAATCAGCCTCACCAGAGCAGCCAGCCCAGCCGCGCCTGCCGGCTGCCCTGTGCTGGCAGCCCCTCAGCAAGAACACACACGAGTGCTCTCCGGCTCCCCAGACCTGCACCCGCCGGCCGAGGCCCTCCCCAGCTCCGTGCACCCCCCACCGCTGGTCCTGCCACGCTCCCCGCGGACGGGGCTGCGGCAGGATCTCGCCCAGGCACGGCCGGCGGCCCCGCTGCCTGGTCCGTCGGTCACCGCTCCCTCCTTCGGGCTGTTCCCCGCTCACGCGACCCCTGCCCGCCACAGGAACCAGCTGTCCCTTCGATGCGGGAACGGGGGGAGAAACGAAGCGGCATCTGCATCCTTACATCCACATCTGCACCCTGCACCCGCACTCCGCAGCCGCAGCCCGGACGCGCCTTGGCACCGGCCGGGACGGGGCGGCACCGGTGGCCCGGAGCTGCAGCAGGAGGGGAGAGTAGAGTAGGGTGGGGCGGGACGGGACGGGACGGGACGGGACGGGACGGGACCGGCCACCCCGCGCTCCCGACGCCGGGCAGCGCCGGAGGCACCGCGGGAGAAGGGGCGGGGGCTGCTCTGCGGGGCGGGGCCTGTCGCGGGGCTGGGACGATAAAACCGAGGGTAATTGCATTTAGGCAAATGAGGCTGCCTCGGCCCTCCCCGTCTCCAGGTATATAAAGTGGGGACCGCTCCCGCGGACGGCTAATGCGCACGGAGAGCAGCGCCCGCCCTCCCCGGTACAGACGGTGCGTGTGCCTCCGTCCGTCCGTCCGTCCGTCCGTCCGTCCGTGTGTATCTGTATACGTGAGGATGCTCTTGCCTACATGTTTGTGAGCGTGTGTGCATGTGTACTTCCATATGTCTGCCTATATGCGTGTGTGTGTGTCTATATGTGTATGTATCATTGGGGGGGTGCCTAGACATGCTGGTGTCCACCCGTGTGTGTGTCTGTGCAGACCTGGTTTTATGCCTATCCCAATGCGTGTATCTGGATGTGCACAGTGTACCTCTAGACACGTGTGTCTCTGTGTGTGTGGAGAGCTATATCTCTGTTTGGGTGTGTGCATCCAAGGTGTGTAGCTGTTCGTGTGAGTTTGTAACTAGATGTGTACGTACCTCGGTATGTGTGTGAGTGGGGTGTATCTGTTTGGGTGTGTGTACGTGGGAAGGTGTGAGTATCTAGATGTGCATCTGCATGTGAGGGTGTGTTTATGTATAACTCTGTATGTGTGGAGGGGTACCTTTGGATGTGTGTGTCTATCTGTATGTGTACATCTAACTGCACATCTATATGTGTGAGGTGTATGTATATCTGGAGGTGTATGTATGTCTGGAGGTGTATGTAGCAGTCTGTGGGGTGTTGTGAGTGTCTAACTAGGTGTGTATGTGTGAAGAAGTGTGCATCCAGGTGTGCCCCATGGGGGGAAGGTGTGAGCATGTATGTGTACAGGGCCATGTGCGTGCATGCCCCCAGGCTGGATGCCCCGCCGGGGCTCCCAGTGCCAGTGCTTCACCCTCTACCTCCCGCAGGACGTCGAGGTGGCGATGAGACTCCCGCTGGCTTTCGCCGTGCTCCTCCTGGCCTCGGCGCGGGCTCTGGCAGAGGAGATGGGCGCCTCCGACGACCTCAGCTACTGGTCCGACTGGTCCGACGGCGACCAGGCGAAGGTGAGCCTCGGCGGGCGCTGCGCCTCCCGGGGACCGGTGTCGGGCGCGGCTGGGGGCTCCGCGGGCTCTGGGGCTTGCGGGGGGGGTCCGCGCTGAGCGCCGGCCGCTGTCGCCCCGCAGGAGGAGCTGCCGCTGCCCCTGGAGCACTTCCTGCAGAGGATGGCCCGGAGACCCCGGCCCCAGCAGTTCTTCGGCCTCATGGGCAAGCGGGATGCTGGTGAGCAGGGCGGGGGGTGCTCCCCCCTCGTCTCCATGCATGCCCCTTCTCTTTGTGCTGCCCCAAACCTTACAGCGGTTACCGCTCGGGTTCAGTGTGCTAAATCTTTCCCCAGAGGTGCCATGTGGGGTGTTTGAGAATGTGTTTCGGTTTTTACAAGTTTAATACCAGATAAACTCACCAACCGGGAAAGAGTAGGCTTCACATCAAAGTGCTAGGTGCACATCAATTACAGCATGTGAACACCAGTTAGGATTATCACAATAATTCATGGGTCAGCATATGTGCCACTGAATTGCCCAAATGTGAAAATCTGTTGTGTATACAATTATTGCCATGATTTCTACATGTTTACCAGTACAAGAATTGATCTAAGAAACTGGAGCTAAACAGGTCCAAATTGTGTGGGTTTAGCTAAAACAAGTTTTTGTACTCATTTCAAAGAGAAACACAGTTGTAAATGATCACTTAGATGGAATATGTGTACAGCAGTTTCTGTATTTGATTCTTCAAAGCATTGCAGTAGCATCATACGTATATGCCAATCCTTTCTTAACAACTCTTTTTCCTTTTGTTTTCCCTCTTTCCTTTCCTCTTCCAATCAGGATATGGCCAGATCTCTCATAAAAGTAAGTTTTAAAAAAGCAAATATTTTAAGTAATTTTTAAAGTATTCATATATTTAAATGGGGAGACGTGTAGTTGAGGAGATTAGTTAGAAGGTGATTGGGTTCAGCTAAGGACTGGCAGCACCAGTGGTGGAGAAATACTCTGTTAAAGGATTCACAGACACACCCCCCCAATACAGTCATGAGCCTGTACATCATCTGAGCTGCCACAAGCTTTGAGATTTCAATCCACATAATGTGTGGATGTTGCAGCTCTCTTATTTCCCCATGGAGGGATTCTGTGAGCCTTTCTCATAGGCAAGGCAGGCTTACTGCCAGACTTGGAGAGCAGCAATTAAGATGGCAAAATCTGGAAAAATAGAATAGCGAATTCCCAAATCCCCAGGAATGCTTCCATAGGAGAGCCCATGTCATTGCATATGAGATACTGTATCCATGCTCTCAGCGTTGTCTGGGTGGGAATCAGACCCCCACTCACAGCAGGGGTTGATTGATGGTGTGCTGCCATATAAATAACACATCTTGCCCTGTTAATAAGTGTGTCTTGCTTTGCCTCTGGATAACACCAAGCGGGAGATGTTACCAGTAGTGTGGTATTCCCTTGTTCTGCACAGTGATGATTTTAATCTCTGAATTTATCTGAAGGTGCTTAGACAGGAGTTGGAAGACTTAATAAGTAAAACTGATCTCTCATTCTGTGAGACCTCCTCTGTCCACAGAGGTCAGTAACTGTCCCAGTGTTCTGTTAGGCAGAAGGTCTTATCACTAGGATTATGTACTGGAAGACTAGTTAAAGAGTCTCAAACAAAGCTCATGTCAGATAACCTGCTGTCTAAAGCAAAAAACTATAGTTTTCTGAAACTGCTTCAGCTTGAATTAGTACCTGTGAGGTCTGAGGATCATTCGTCTTAACCAGGCAAAATTCTTTCCAAAGAGAAACTTCTAAGTTTGCCTCAAAAGTCAGCTTAGAAAGAGAATGGCTTTTTCTTCTTTTTCTGAAATTATGGCTAGCCCTATGCCTGATATGTGCTGCAGACCAAAACTTGAAGTAATTTATCCTCTACACATCCAGATCCTTGAGGAGTACTAATGGGACAGGGAGGTAATATCTGAACTCATAAACATTCCAAAAACAGAGCCACACTGTCTAGCTTAGACATGTCCAGACAGAGTCCTGTTTGCTTCCCCTTCAGTAAGGGCTCTGCCTGACCTGTGAGGAAGATTTTTCTTCCACATTACAGAAAAAACACCAACAGGTAGAAGAGATACATCACGCAGATGCAGGCTATACCAAGACACTGCCTTCTTGCGCATTTGCTCAAATCAATAGGATTTGCACTGGGAGAGGACTAAAAAACAGTTATTGGCCATTATTTTTCCATTCTAATTAAAAAATGAAATAAAACCACAAAACAAAACAAAGCCTAAGTTAATGAGAAGGTGTCCTCCAACTGGCCTGTGCCTTGGTCTAACCTGTTCAGTCTGATTAATCAGACTGATGTTCATCCTCCATTGTCCAAGAGGTGTGAGCAACTAGCCTGAGAGATGAACAGTTTTGGAGCCTGTGTCTTCCTTCCCCATAAGAACATGTTATCTTAAAAGCCTGCCTATTTAAAATGTATTAAAATATGCCCAAATATATTTTTCAGGGCATAAAACAGATTCCTTTGTTGGACTTATGGGCAAAAGATCTTTAAATTCTGGTATGTATATGACTAAATCTGGTACTCGGTGATATACAGCCTCTTCATTCCGTTGCCTCTTTGTTCTCTCCCAGCAGATGGAAGAAGCAGTCTTTATACAGTATAGATCCAGGGTTCTCTGAAAAAGACTCAGGATTTTCTAGGTTAACAAAAATGTTTCAGGGTCTGCTTCACTGCAATGCTCAAGATAGTCAGGCTGGTCTGAGCAGCTGGCAAGGTAGAAGTCCCCAGGGTGTTTCCCTTATTGTCCTGTCCTTTCCAGCAGCATGTTTGCCTGAAAATGTAAGGCTAATTTAAGCTTGTGATCCCAATCCAGAGGTCCCCAGGTAAAGGGATATCCTCTTCACCTCTGGAGATGATTATTCCCCAAACTTGGAGCCGAAGGTGGAAGAGCAGAGGTCTGCCATTAACACCACCTCATTCTGCAGGTCAAGCTGTCAAACATTTCCAGCCTCTTCCAGCTTTTCATTTTACCTAACCCCTCCCCGCCCCAACCCAGGGAACAAGCATTTTAAGCTTTGAACTGAAACTGTGATTTTGTGTTATTTTCCCATAGCATCCATACAGGGCAGAATCCTCCCTCATGTGCACAACCCCTAAGGGTAACATAATACTTCCCCACATAGGGGGAAAGCTATAGGGCTGTACAGAGGAAAACCCTCACTATGAGCCATAAAGTGTCAGTTAATTCCCCAGAATAGGAATTAAAAAAAGTTAAAAAACCCTAATATGTATTTCATGTCTCTGAAATAGTTCTCAACATTTTGTTAAATGGATGATAAAAGTTAAATTACTAGCTGACACCTTTATATTATGTGGATACACACTGTGATCTATATTCTGCAATTATGGTTGTCAGTAACTTTTATTTTCAATTAAACCCTGTTCAGACTAGTAATATTGCTCTCTGCATCATCTTGCAAATTGCTATGTATCATGGATAATTTTGCACAATTTTATCTGTGGTGGCAATAGCTATTAAATGCATAATACCTGTAAATATATTCGCTATTACAAAAGTAAATAGCCTGGAAGTAATAAATTGGGTTTGGTTTCCACTGGGATTACATCTATATTAATATGAGAATGTAAAATACAGCAGATCTTTTTAAAAAGGTAAAGATTTTATTGCCCTGATTTCAAAATTGCTGGTATAGTCAGGATACTGTTGTGTGGTTTGTATAACAAAGGAGAATAACGAAGTTTTACCCTGTCAGGCTATGTAATACTTACCTGACAGGCGAAACTAGAATTCACTGCTTTTCTGCCCCCAAATCCCTGAGAGGAAAATGGTAGCAAGTTCGTTGTGCTTCTCTGGAGGGAAAAATAGGTCCTAAGGATGCGTAATCAAAGCAAGACCATGAGTACATACAAGGACTGTCCTTGCTTCTCCCTACTGGAATATATTTAACTGGGCAGGACCTTTTCTTGGTGCCATGGTTTTCTTTTGCAGAAGGCCCCCAAGTGCCCTGGCAATGTGTAGGAGCTTATGGCACCCTGCTGCTGGGTGTGAGTGTGGTGCTGATTTAAAGCCTCATGTGACAAAACAGGGCACTGGGATGCTGGCGTCCCAGTCCTGGGGTCTGACACTGGCTGTCTCCCAAGCTATGCAGTCTGCTGGATGAACCTTCCAGGTAGAAGCTAGGAAACAGCCACATGTACAGTAAAGATACTGTAACAATCGATTTGGAGGAAGCTCAACTCATTTTGCATTTACCCTGGTGAAAACTGAAATCTTATTAATTTAAACCTGTTGCTGATCGAAAATTCCAGCTCCCTGCAGGATGCAGTGCTGAATCCCCCCAAAAACTAGCTCTGTGTATGCATGTAATGGCTAGGCACACGTAAGTTCTGTGAAAGCAATTCTCCCTTTGGGTGGAGGCAAAGATGACTGGTGACCAGCTACATCACCTGACAGCGAGGCTCTGCCCAAGAAAGGCTCTCTGGGATTCATCCTCATTTTAAAAGAACAAAAAGGAGAAATGTACTGCTACTAAATGTTAAATATGTTACTGAAGGCTATTTTAGGTTGCAGTTAGTCCACTGCAGGGTATTCTGAGCTTTGCTTAGCTCCTGCTGCAGATCTTAATAAAAGGTGTCACTGTTTGCAGGGCTTGGGGACAGGGAGGGTTTAAACCTGGCAAAGAGCTGACTGTGCAGGACAGAAGGTGGACATGTCAACGCAGAAAGGTTCTATCCACAAATTGAGCACTCAGATCCCATCAGTTAGATGGTTTACTGGCAGGTAAAGAAGCTCAGAGTTAATGGTGGTTCAAGCAGCTCAATAGACGAGAGGCAGAAAGCACCGCTCAGACCTTCAGCCTCCTGGAGGATAGTGTAGTCTGAGGGGTAAACCCAAACCAAAGCAGCTCTGGGTTGGGCAGGGAGCCCTCGCCTTGGTTCCAAACAGGCTGATGGGGTCCAGTGATGACCCAGCAGGCTGCAGGGCTCTGACGTCTCCTTGTGCTTGCTGGGGTTTTCACAAGGCTGCACCATGTGCTTCATTCTGCTTCGTTTTTTTGCAGGATCCTCTGAAAGGAGCATAGCACAGAATTACGAACGGAGGCGTAAATGAGACATCCCTGTACATTATTTATTAAACATCATTTGTTCTAATGGCCAATGCAGTGTAATATAAACTAACCACTGTACGGAATAATTATTTATTTAATAATAACTGATGGGTTGGTTTTTGTTCTGTTTTTTTTCAGTTGTACATTCAATAAAATGATTATTTTTCATATTGTGGCAGTGATACATGTTGTGTAGGTGAGTTGTGGTTCCAAAAGGACCGGCAACCCTGGTGATGTCTCTCAACAAAGCACATCATTCGATATGACCCATAAAGTTATGTTCACTAAATGAAGAAAATATTCTTTTTGTTCATTGAAAGTGAGTCTATCAGCTTCACAGCCAGTGCAGAACAGAACTGATGTACAGTCTAGTGCCTCAATTTGTTTTCATGGTTTATAATGTACTGTAATTTCCATATCAAAAAATATATTTGTATCATTGCAGCATGTTTTATGTTTGTGACTACGTATCTATATATTTTAAAAAGGGGGTGGGTAAGGTCGAACGGGAATCCAAGGTCTTCATTTCATAGTCTGGAATTTTATGATAGTAACATTTTAAATAAAAACTACTCTGGGGATTTTGCAACATACTTTCTCTGGTGACAGTGATGGAGTTATTTCCCATGTTGGTCTGAGGCTGGAAAGAAACAACAAGTTACTGACTTCCTTTTGCAGGGAGGCTGTGAGCATTCTAGTGTGGGTTTGGCAATGTCTGGGGGATTTGCTACTGGAGACAAGCATTCCTGGAACTGTTCCAGGTCACACAAGGTGCCATCCATCCTAAATGTGGTAGAAATCAAGAAATGTGTTGTTTGAATGAAAAGGGCACAATGTATCCCCCAGGTCCAAGTGGAATAATTTGCTGTGGAGTGCATCCACTATTGCAGGTTCATTATTTGAAAGCCAACCTTTCAATAAATTCTAGACCTCTGATTTGCAATAAAAGCACCTATTGGCTTGAGTCCATACAATATAAGAGGAAAAATTGTGAGTGTAATTATCTTTTTAATTAAAAAGTCAGGTTACTATATATCCAGGACCATCCCAAAATGCTATATACATCTCACCAGATGCCAAGGCATCTGGAAATCTATATTCTTTCCACCTGCTAAAAGCTATACTTCTCTGATGCTATCATACGAGCTTTCATCACAGATGAATCAGCAGTGAAAACAGCCAGCGTGTACAAACCAAATTTCAAACTAATACAAAGTGCTTAACTTGTTGTTTTCCATTTTGGAAGTGAACTCAGCAACCTCTGTTTTCAAGTTTACCTGGGGCTTCTCCACAATTTACCTGTTAAGAGCGGGTGGGCATTGGCCCTCCTGCCAGGTTAGGAGCAGTGCCTAAGCCTGCCCATGGTTAAAACAGACCCCACTTCCACCCAAGTAGGACTGGCTTTAGGAGGGTGAAGGGCTGGGAGGTGGGAAAAATGAGGCAGACTAGCAACAGGGATCATGCTCGTCGGAGACAGTGGTTGTACAGGAGCTCTGCCAGCTCTATGTCGTGCCAGGGCTAATTTTCAAACTAATTAACTTCTGTGTGAGCTCCCACTGATCTCGGTGAGGGGGGAACATTGCTGGGCTAACTGCATGGCAAAAAGAGTGTGGAAATGCACACTGAATAACACTCAGTGGAGGGTGAAGAGAAAGGAAAAGCTTTAAAATGCTGTTTCTCAAGCCCAGAAGCCCATGGTGCTCCCAGAGCTCACAGCCTGTGTGCGCTGAATTGCTAGACACAGAGAAGAAAGAAAAAGGCTGCTGCTCACTCCCTGCAGCCTGCAACCCTCACAAACCTCCCTGCAGAAGCAACCACTGCAAATGTTTGCATCCAGAGGAAGCCACACAAGACAGAGTGGGCTTTAAGTGTTTGGAGGGCAGCACAGATACTGCTTAGCAGCATCCAGCAAAGAGCTGGGACTGAATTTTCTTGCAAAACCAGGGAATCACAGAATGGTTTGGGTTGGAAGGCACCTTTAAAGATCACCCAGTCCAACTCCCTGCCACGGGCAGGGACACCTTCCACTAGACCAGGTTGCTCCAAGCCCCGTCCAGCCTTGCCTTGAACACTGCCGTGGACGGGGCAGCCACAATGTCTCTGGGCAACCTGTTCCAGTGCCTCACTACTCTCATCATAAAGAATTCCTTCCTTATATCCGGTCTAAATCTACCCTCTTTCCTGTTTCTACAGGCCCTGGTAAAAAGTCTCTCAGTCTGTTTTATAAGCCTCCTTTATATATTAAAAAGCCATAATAAGGTCTCCCGAGAGCCTTCTCTTCTCCGGGTTGAACAAGTCCAACTCTCTCGGCTTGTCTTCATCGGAGAGGTGCTCCAGCGCTCTGATCATCTGCATGGCCCTCCTCTGAACTCAGTCCAGCAGGTCCATGACCTTCTTTTGTTGAGGACACCAGAACTGCACACAGTGTTCCAACTGGGGTCTCATGAGAGCAGAGCAGAGGGGCAGGATCACCTCCTTCGACCTGCTGGTCACGCTTTTGATGCAGCCCAGGATACGGTTGGTTTCTGGGCTGTGAGCGCACACTGAAGCTAGCTTGTGTTAAGTTTCTCATCAACCAACACGCCAAGTCCTTCTCCTCAGGGCTGCTCTGAATTCAGTCTCTGCCCAGCCGCTATTTGTGCTTGGGATTGCCCTGACCAACACGCAGGACCTTGCACTTGGCCTTGTTGAACTTCATGAGGTTTGTGCTGGCCCACTTCTCAAGCATGTCAACGTCCCTCTGGACGGCATCACTTCCCTCCAGCATGTCAACTGCACCAATACCATTTTCTCTAGAAGACAAGGCCGACTCTCTGGCAGCAAAATATTCTCCTGTTACATGGCTGTCTGATGAGTGGTTTTAATTTGGCATTTGAAACAACTCATTTTATTTTCTGGTGGCAAAATGATGACAGATTTGTGCTGATTTAGTTTTTAAACAATAAGATTATAATTGGCATTGCTTTATATGCTTGTAGAGACATCTATTCCTATGCTAGAAATAAATCACACACACACACATCAAAAGGTACAGCCTGAAATGTTCCAAGTGACTCTACCCAACAATACCAAAAAACCCTCATCGTATTTCAGCACTGTCAGGGACTGCTCATCCAAGTTGTGCCGCACTGGGGCTGCGGAGCCGTGAGTCTGGGCAGATGTGGAGGTGTGTGAATAGCACACATCTGCAGGCATCCAGCCCAGCAGCTGCCCGTCCCCACTGTGGGCACACTCCCATTACCGTTCTGGCTCAAATGCTTCCCCTCACAGCCAGTTTTGGAGCCTTAAACAGGGATTATTCTTATTTCTGTTTTCAGCCTGTAGTAGTAAATGATATAGCCTATACATTATTGAGGACTTCAAAGAGACTTTTTAATAATTTCTGTGGGTTTTAATCTCCCTCCTGAGGCTGCTTCAGCTTTTAAACACTTTTGTGTTGCATTGCTTGCAGCCCCGAGCCACTTGTGCCTTGGATGGCTGGAAAATGCCAGCTCTCCAGCTCCACTGCAGGCTTTGGACAGGCTCCCACTAAATCCCCTGCCATCTCTGCAGCCGCCAGCCTTGACCATGACACAGCCTTAGCTCTCTTTTGATGGCAGCAGTCTGACACCCCTCAAGCTGCATAAGCGAATCAATAACGCTGCAGCAAGGGCATCTGTCAGCAAAATGCAAGTGAGCTTTAAATGAAGCAATAAACATCATTCTAGGAAATCAGCACAGAGAGTAAACCCAGGGTGGTGCTGGCTATTGTCCCCACTAGGGAGATGCTACAAGCAGTTTGCTATCACAGCCTGTCTCCAGCATGCTCTGCACCCTTTTTGCTTCTCTTTTCCCCTCAAAATACATCATTCATCTGCATCAAGACAGGTGGCTGCTCTTCTGGTAGACACTATCTCCCTGACACAGAGGCTCCCCTTACCCCACATCGGCATGCTGAAGTCAGGCTTTTAGCAGCCTACCTTGCCCGAATGTGACCCGGAGGACCATCAGCTCTATCCATCATCTCTATCTCTCTGCCGTTGCATGGAGACTGGTCCTCCATGGTGCAGATGCAGCCGAACACACCCTGGGGAGCCAGAGCCATTGCACGTATGGCCTCCCCACGGACCGGGAAACTGAGAGAGGAGCCTGATCCCACATATGCACCTCGCCAGGCAAGCTTGGGCTCTGCAGCGCTTAGCTGCCATGTGCAAGTCCTTTGCTGTGTTCATGCCAGGAGGCTGTATCTTTCAGCATGGTCCTAACCAAAAGAAAAGGAAGAATCTGGAAATCTTTGCAGGGAACCCAGCCCGCAGCCACCATCAGCTAGAGCAGAATAACATCAAAAGGGTTTTTTGAATTATTAAACTGATTCTTAAAAATGCTGTTTATTCAGAGCATGCCAGTAGCAGTTCTGTCAGAGCTACCAAGAGCCATTATTTAAATGCAGACTTTGTCCCTCTACTTTCTTCAGCTACAGCTTGGATAACTGCTTTAGCATAAAGAGATACTGAGCAAGTCCCAGTGCAAACTTCGCTAATGACCAAATTTCTTCCTGATGAGCCTGAACAGTTCCCTTAGCCATAATATCGCAGACTGTGTTAATGAACATCTCCCAGGGCTCAGGGACGAGAGCACACTGTGTTGTACTGTGGCAGGATGCAGCTGCCTGCAATTCCGGGTACACCTCTGTGTCCTCACACTACCTTCAAAACAGCTCGCTTCCCTTCACAGGAAATATTCATTACTGGAAGAGTAGGGATTTTTAATCTCCCTCCCCTCCTGACTGTTAGCAAGTGTAGAAACATCCTCAAATCTATCTACATCTTTCAGGGAAGACAAACAGACCCTCCTCGCATTATTCTCTCACTGTTTTTGAAAGAGCACAGGCTGAAACATTTGTCGACAGGAGGGGCTGTATGAAATTAATGATGATATTCATTCATTAAAAATTATCACTGCCTCATCTCTGATAGATATCTGGTTTCTGTCAGAATAAAACAGCAACTCATCAGCTCAGAAACTCCTTTCTGAAGAGAGGTACGCAGAGCACATGCAACAAACATCATCTCTTGTTTTCTATGCCCATCTCCAAATTAAACAGTATCACTACTTACTGCACATAGAAGAAATGAAACGTGAACAGACTGCTAAAAACCCAAACACTTTGTGTGTCATGGTGCTTCACGCTCTCCCAGAAGCCTGTAAGGAGGAAGCCCAGCAGGGTGAGAGGGCTTGGCCAGAGGTAACAACAGTGGTTGAGCTGGAAATGCAATGCACAGCTTGTACCCGAACAGCCACTTCTGCACGGTGCTACCTACGCGCAAAGGAACTTAAGGAATGATAAAGGATAAGGTTGAATCGTAAGAAAATCTCTGGCAAACAGTAGTAGTAATACTAATATTACTACTAAGAATATTTTTTCCTATCTAAACCATTTCTTACGCTATTCCTTCAGAAGCATAGCTGTAATAGTTGTATGATCTACCTGCACCAACATATGTCAATATACTTTTAACATCGTTTTCTACATGAAATAGTTTGTACTGAAAACACCTAACCAAGCAACAGAAGAACACCTTTAATCACAGACATTCAATTCTGGCACACAGACATGCTTTTTATTTTCACTCTTATAATACTCAGAAAACAATAGCCACGTTGTAATTCTGTGTACCAAAGCATTAAAATTGAAGCAATACCCTCTGCAAGCAAGTCTTGCTTAGAGAACATACACATTAATTACTTGGAGGAACATACAGTGTGGCTACATTAAGACTGTATTTAAAAAATGTTTATAATTCAGTGAATTTAAGGCAGTGAATGTTTCTAATTCACAAAAGACATAGTAGCTGGTTTGTGAGACCTGAGCATTTGCAGCTTGGATTCTCGTGGTGCCAACTCAGCCCAGGCAAAGCCTGCACTGAGCGGACATGAGCAGGACCAGCCCAGGGCACCAGCAAACCTCATCAAAATGGTACACGGGCAGAAGACAGCACTTCCGAACATATTCTTGAAACATAATGTAAGAGTTCTGATGGCTGCAGATGGCAACCTGTTTACCCACGGCACATCTTCCCCACGCTTCCTTACCAACCCAATTTCAGCTCGAGGAAACAATCAAACCTTCCTGCCCTGCCCTCCCAGGCTGCCAAAGGAGTTCCAATTAGTGTCAATTGGGATAATAGCTCTATTTGCATTTTTAAGCTATTATTAGCAAGTTGTCAGTCAGCCAGTAATTTGTATCACTTCGGTATAATGAGTATTTAAATATTTAAAAAGAGAACGTTCCTTTCTACCACCCCCTTCCTTTTTGTGCTAAAATAATAATGGTTTTAATCAAAAGTAATTTGTATTAATATACATTTTGCCCCAGGTGTTAAGAGCAGTCTTCTAGAGCAGTGGTGAGACACATTAAGTAACTCAGTTTATTAATATAGGCAACTACTTCTGCCCTCAGTAGCAGCAGAAATGGAGGCTGCTTTTGCAACCAGATCATTCTGTCTCTTCTCTTGTCCTCTGTGAGATGATTATGGTGTAGGAATTGAGGTCAGTTCCAATAATTTTATGTACCTGGAATTATAATTCTCTAAAGGACTAAATTGGGCCCCCTATCCTCTATTTAGTGAAAATTCCTCAATTAAGCACTCTGTAACACACACACACACACACACACAGAGAAAGTCCAGGCGGCCTCTCTCCAGTGTGAGCCTAGAGCGGGTGAAAGGTTGTGTTTGCCAAAGTGGACAGCCAGATACACGTTGCTATTATGCCACTGATGGTTCCTAGGAGATGTTTCCTGACAGTCCAGGTGCTCAGGTGTCTGAGCAGTCTGCTGTTGCTCATCACCAGCACACAGAGCTCATAAAACAACTGGACTGAACAGTTGCATAATTTTTCCAAATTTATATGATGTACTTCATTTTGTAATGCACATATATACATATTTTTAAAAACCGTTTGTTTGGGAAACAAGCAGAGGTACGGCCCTAAACCTTTCTGATGTGCATCTGTAAAATTCCCCAGTAAGACTCACAGTGTTCTCTCTTTTTGGCTATCTGAAATCCTGTGATCCACCATGTTAATCATGACAAAAACAGAAAAAAACCCAAACCCTTAACAGCCTCAGAGGTAAAGTTAACATTCCTCATTCCGTATTATCTTCCATCTTCCTTAGAACTGGCATTTTGTATCAGTTCTAACTCAACTTTCTGATTTCAAATATCATAGCTGATTTTTTAATTACTTTCAAACTGAATACTGAATATTTTCAATACTAATGCATTCGGCTCTTAGCTGCCTTCTCACCTGCAGCACCAGCATGAGCAGCTCTGCCTAGTATTTTGTGAGCAAGATCAATTAAACAACGATTTTCTGCTTGGCTTTATCCCTATTCTAACCTAGGACTTATTAAATTACCTTCCACAAACCTCACATACAAATCCCAGTGACAAGTGTGCATGAAGGAACAGGCTAAACACAGGAGAGCGGGTGCCTTCCCTAGGGATGAAGCGCTCGTTTGCACAGACACGCTAACAGTGGCTGCCATCTGCTGGCTAGGAAATAAAAGATATATTGAAAAGCCATCCCTTAAAGCAATCTCTCCATACGAATTCAAACTTATACATGCTCTTTTTGGCCCACTAGAGGAAACATGTCTGCCTGTTGGCTTCCTTGGACACAGCACAAGGGGGAAAGCTGCAAAGCTCAGCCAGCCCCAACCTGCTCGTATGGAGAAATCCCAATATCGGATGGGCTCTAGAGTACTGTCGACATTCTCTGATGCAGCTCACGGACAATTCAAAGATCCAAACCTGAGCATACAGTGCAGGAAAAAGTAGCTGCCCAGCTAGTTTTCTCTTGTTGGAAGAGTTTCCAGGCAAATAATAGATGGAAAGTGGCACTACAGAGAGGACTGGGTGAAAAACCACAAACAGATCTTGGAAAGCATGCACAAACCCAGTTTATGTATCCCCTACCAACTTGCAAGAAACCACAGCAGCATAAACCACTGCTTTCATTTGTCTTCTCTCCTTTCTCAAGCTCTGTAAATAAAAAATTAAACTCATTTAAGTTTAAATTGAAATAAATATTAAATTTAAGTAAACAAACAAGTTGTGCATCACCTGCACTCAGAGGCAGCCTCATTTAAAAGTTTAAGACTTTCCAAATCCCAGCCTTTACATCAACTACAATGTCTATGTAGATATGCAAATATCTCATACGTAAATAAAAAACTACAGGCTCTGAAATTCCAAATGAGGAACACATGAGTGACAGGCACGGTTGCAAGTGATGTATGTGCTTTAGCTACCCCTGGGAAAGTCGCTGAGGAACACACAGCTTACCTTGCTACAGAAGTAAGCATCCTCTCCCACACTCCAGCCCCTCTCCTTTCAACAGTCAACTCAAACACAGGCTTACCTTCAATTAAATCCTCCTTCAACAACTTCTCTCTCTTGTTTGTTAATGGGAATCAGACATTAGAACTGTGTCAGGACAAAAGACCCCTCAAGACCCTTGGTGTAATTTTTTTTATATTCTACTTTTAACCACAATTTATCATATTTTACCTCAGTTCCGAGTAGACAAACGCAATAACCTTCAGATACTAACTCTGAATCTGAATAAAATTATAGCACCCATTGAGGAATTAGATTTATATCTTTAACAAGATAGCAAACACCATAATTTTCCTCTGCACATCAGTAAAAATCTAAAATAATTAGTCACCAGTCTAGGATCAAACTTTGCCATGTAAATGCCAAATGTGTTACGAATTAAAAAAATTAAGGTAGATTTTCTTGAATACCTGACAATCTTGCAGCAGAAAGTGCATTCGAGTAATGACCCCAAAATGCGTTGAGCTTATTTTTACTTCAGACAAATGCTATCTGCTTATCATCTCAGCCTTGGGAAATTTACAGTGAGTAGTAAATCTTATCTTTACACATCAGTACGTAATCAACACGCTCTATAAACCTCTCCCAAGTCAAAATACACTTCACTGCTTCAAAGACGACCAGAAAGACAAGCACATGGACCTTATGCAAAGGCAGCTGTAGGAACATATTACCTTACTCATCACATATTCATAACTAAGTAGTATGTGTAAGTTTATGTCAAAAATATAGCCACTGCTGACCAGAGCTGGAGTTGTTCATGGGCTCTATGGTACCATTGAGAGGTTCAGTAAGGTTTCTGGAAGGGATATTCAAACCCAGGATTAGGGGGGAGTAATAAGAAGACAATTAGTCATTTTATGAAGATTTTAAACTAGAATTGTTTATACTTTTATCTTTTAAATAACAATTTGCTTTGGTTTCCCATTCAAGAGGGACAATAAACTAGACTCGTGTATTCATAAACAGCATAATGGTAATCAAGTCAATCTGCAGCACACAAGTATACTTCTTGACCACGCTTATGTTTAAGTTACCTTTAAAAAAAAGCAGCTCTCATGCCTAAGTAGTCAATAAAAAGTTGTCCTGGGTAAAATGTCATGTGCTTTTCAGTAGGGTATTAGAAGTTCTTGTGGTTTCTGAAGAAGATTTTTTTCCATTTTTCCAAGCAAGGTATCTGATCCCATTGTCTTCAGCGATGCTTTGTCTGACCAAAATTTATGGTTAACGAGGTCGGTTCACCACACAGTTGGCCCCATGCAGTTGAGCAGAAACACGGTCTACCTTTCATCATACAGGTGGAAAAACTCTCACAGTAAGTGAAAAAATTCTTACAATACTTAGCCATGTAACTTCCATCAGATTGACACAAATCACTTGGTTAACATTCTATTTTTAATAATAAATAAATTTAAGAATCAAAGCCCTTGAGTTAGAAACAAAGGCATAACTTGGCTTCTCTTGCCTCTTCTGTTCTTTGGTAACAGTCACAATATCTTTAGACTGCTGACATGTTTAAAAGATTCAAACCAGCCAACTGGTAGCTTTACAATAACAAAGAAAATTCCCATTTGTTTAATTAAGTAACAGCCAGCACCACCACTATGATAAACATTAGTAAGCATCTCTGCATAGCTATGAATATTTAAATACCTCTTGAAAACCAGATCAAGGTTCGCAGGAATGCTTAGAAAGACATTCAGAATAGAATAATATAGACAGATTATCCAAATCCCACAGCCAGGAACACCAATCACTAAATAGTCAAATTCCCCTTGGCTCAGAGGGCCTGCAGCAGTTTGCATCACTTAGTCTTACTCAAGTCCTCAAAACAGAGTTCACAATGGCATGTATTAAATGACTGCAAGGCAAACGAATACAATCAAGGTCACATAAGGAACACCGCTGCCAAATAAGGTAGCTCTTTGTCCATATAGTATTTTCCCATGAATTACAAAGTTTTGGTACAGCAGGGTGAATTTTTAATAGTACACTAGCCACAGAAAGCTCTTATTTCCAACAGCATTGTCAAAATGCATCTTAAAGACCATTTAAGCTTTAAGTTTGCATTGTTTGTTTTTTTTTTAAAGCAGAGTGCATGCAAATTGCTCGCAGCACTTCTATTTTTGGGGGATTGTTTCAACAGCCTACTCTTGAGTAGCTGACTTGTAATGTTTCAATGTGCGAGCAGAGGGATCAGTAGCTTTAACCCATCTTGGCATCCAGTAGTGGGGCAGCCAGTTACTCTGCCCTGGATAGTGCTTTTCAAAGATCTGGCGGTAGTAATAACTTTCTTTTGTTTTAGGAGGATTGAAGGGATATTTCTCTGCTGCCTTTTCCAGCAGAAGGTCATCAACCTGTAGACATAAGCAAAACTTGAGTTGAGCTGCAAATACATTTAACTCCTTACAAGTCAATTTGCTGCAAGATAAAAGACATGAGGATTCGCCAACCACAGAATGATCAAAGTTTTTTAAAAAAATAATACAAAAAGTAAAGTCTATTCTAGAGGTAGAGGCTTCTGACCGATAAATCTCTGTCATACGCTCACTTCATCTAGATGAATACATAACTGTATTTCCATTTCTTTTTGGGTTGCATTCACCTTTGTTAGTAAGCTCACAAGAACTTCCTTCCTATCCTTCTCTTTGCTGTGAATCAAACGGAACAACAGTCTGTTTGCTATATAAGTGGCTACTTGGGAGTTTTTTTCAGCTCACAGGGAGCTGTTGACTATGCTTTTATAACCAAGCTCTTATCAGCAAAAGACCTGGGACAAAGAGGCAAAGACACCTGCAGATGCTAAGCTGGCTAAGAAAGCGAGGATGAAAAGTTGCACCCGTTGAGGCAATTTCTAAAGCACCTTCCACTGCCAACATGCTGCCCAGCTCCTCACAGCCATGAAATAGATTTGCCCCAAATACTCCAATGCAGGCTCAGCGCGGGCAGCACAACACTGTAGCCCAACTACCTTCTTGGATACAGAGAAAGAAAAAGGGAAACAATCAGTTGGTGGTAGGAGAACAAACATCCATCCACAGGCTTGACTACACTATTTTTGTGCAACAGTGCTCTGGCGTAAATTGGATGTTATTCCTTCCTCTTGATGATTAAACTGCCTCTGTACATCAGAGATTATTATCTTTTGTCCAAAGCCAAAATACTGTAGGTCTTCATTGGTTAGCAATGCAAGCAAAGGTTTTAAAAAGCAAAAGATTTAGACAGGCATGGCTGGGAAAAACAAATGAAGTAAACAAGCAAGGACATTATAAAATCATTATGCTGTTACTCAGTGGCAGAGTAAGTTCATGCAAGTGCTTTCAGCTGAAGCAACTGCTTTGTGTGTAGCCCAGAAATTGTGTTTGCTGACACAATCTAATTTGCAATCCAGATACTTCAATGATGTTCATTTCCTTACACAGCCATTTCTGTCAGGCTCTAGCAATTCTGTCTATCTAGGATTTCAAATGCCTTTAACCAGAAGACCATTAGAAGATAGAAGACCGTGATTAAAGTTTATTCTGCTGCTCCACCATGAGGCTCAGGTTTTTATTATACCCAGATTTATTCTCCCAACTAAGCATGTGAACTGCCTCCCCCTGGCAGCCATATCTAATGCACCTAAATGTGAGAGACAAAAAAAGTAGTATTGTACCTGTTGATCAATATAGTCCTGAAGAATAGAAAACCAGGATTTCTTTACTGATGCTATACCATCACTGAAAGCTTCTTTGGGTCTCCAGAGTATTTCTTTGGGAAGCAAGTTGGAATCTTCAAAGGCCTGTCTTAAAAGGTATTTTTCAATTCCATTCTGTTTGCAGAAGGATAAACAATGTTGTGAGTCTTATGAATGGCAGTATAAACATTTGGCTCTAAACATGTAAGAAATAGTTTTCTTTCAGAAGGTCTGGTCAGAAAAGGGCTTCAGTAGTCCAACAATCCAGAAAAACATTTAAAAGCACACTTAACTTTGGGTAGAGAACATAACCACTGAATTCAGCAATTTGGTCATGCTTTGAATACGATCCAGTGAATATATAAGATCACACTGGGTCCAACCCTAGTTTTACATACCTTTGGGACTCGCAGTTCTGCTGGTAGAGATAAATAATAAGAAGTAAACCGGTGATCCAAAAATGGGACTCTCAGTTCAAGACTAAACAGGAGAAATAAATACAAAAAGATACTAAATTAAACCAACAAGCCATATACTTACAAAATTCTTTACTGTTCAGCATTCCTTGTATTCCATACGAACAAGTTTTTCTGCTTTTATTTTGAAGAAATTTCACTTGCATATTCATGACTATCTGTACTTAATTCATCAATTTGGAATGTTAAGTAAAGATTTAACAAAGATATCAATGATTTATGATGCCATCTGCTGGGCAGCTTCCAGCACAATGAATTTAAAGACTACAGACCTGCAGGATTTGCAACAACCATTGGATCATGTAAGCAAAAAACCACTGAAAAAATAAAAATCCTGTTGCCTCCAGAAAACTACCAAGTTGCTCACTGAGATTTGCAGCTCAGCATTTGTAAAGATGTCACAGAATCAAGCAAGGATTTCTGCTCTATTATTTTTTAAATCCACATTTGTTTGTGTTTTCAAAAAATAAACTAAAAGGAGCCGCATGGACACCATTAAGCTATTTACTACTGATTCTGCAGCATTTACACACTTTCTCTCCTACACCAGTGGCAGTTATACACATACAAAGTCTTCTTCCTTATATTCTCTTATGCATACCATGACTTCTAATGACACTGAAGGCAACAAATAAAATTACAGTAACTGTGTCTTCAGTAGGAAGACGCCCTCTCAGTGTGTTTCTTCAAGAGACATTAAGCTGCCCAGTTTCAAAGTCAAATAGAGATGTTATGCTGCATACTAGTAATATTATTGTCTCTGTATCTTCTCCTCTGATAAAGAGCTTCAACTACTTCAGGTAATACCCGCCATACCAAAAAACCTCAAGAAATGGCAACTCTCCAAAGAGCAGCCAGAGTGAGATATTAAACAGCCTTGGATATGCGGCCAAACTTTTCAGCCCAAATAAAATTATAAGGCAAATGGCAGGACTACTGCACCATGTCCATCTTTTATATAGGAAGGAGAAACGTAAGAAAGTATAAAATACTGGGCAAGTAATTTTGTGGCAGGATCAATATACCACACAAGTTTCCCAATTGGCAAATTGTTTGCTTTGCCAAAGGTACCATCTTTTTCTCATCTATAGCCATTTCCCAACAATACTTATTAGTCAGCTACCTGACTCAACACACATACTTTCCCCCTTATTTTCTTCTAATTCTTCATGTGCATGCTGATTATCAGATTCAGGATTCCTCTTTGTCTAAACCTTGGAAAAAAATGAAGTCAAACATGACTTTGCCTTCCCTCCTTAACTCTACGTATTTATATTTCTAATTCACTGCTTCTGTGAAGACCAGTACAATCCTAGACAAAAGATATTTCCTGCATCAGTTGGCAACACAGTGGGCCCTACAGTCACAGAAGACTGGATTAAATTTTGTGGTCTGTGGTTTGCTGTTGCTTAAATTCCTTCAGGCTACAAACTGTTCTCCCAAAGTGGGTGGTGTCTTGGGTTACATTAAGATCCACAGCTCAAGCACAGTATGTGGTGCACCCCGTTTGCTCCTACTACTCTGAAGACGAAATGATCATCTCCAATTATTTTAAACTCAGACAGTAGGAATAAAATTATCCTGCATCACAATATTCTGAATCACTTAGTAATTCAAACAGTAACAAGTCAACAATTAACTGTTCTATTTTCCTCAACAGCAGCAGAACTTTTAAGATCTTCTTAGGCTTTTGAATCACAGCAGTCCTCAGCATCCAGGAGAGTATGTTTTACCCATGTGCTGCAGTAGTTCTGTCCGCACGAAGCACATCAAACAGGTAGAGCTCCTTCAGAAGCCTCTCACTCTCTTCTGCAGCCTCTTCGGGAGATGGTGCCTGTAACCAGACATATGCATGTAGCGCACAGACATAACACAGCCACAATGAGGAAACCACTACTTGCTGTCCTGTGTTTGAGTTGTAGTGATCACCTAGTGATGTAAGAACTAGCAAAGACTACATTACAAGAAAGAACAGTCTTGGGAATTTTTTAAAAATTTGGGGTTTTGGGGATTTTTTTTTTAGGTGATTAAATTAAACCCCTTGGACTTTATGCCACCTCAGGAGGAAGTCTCAACAAATATATAGCTGTGACAACTCTAAAGCATCACACCTTGAAATCTCAGATTTTTCCACTGAAGGGGAGAACAAGCATCTCAAGGGCTTTCTGTATAGGGAATATATTTACCTTATGGAAATATATATATCCTTGTGTCAGCTCATCTGATCCTTCTCCTGAAAAAATGACCACACTATCTGTTTTTTTCCGTATATATTTGGAAACAAGATACATACCTTAAAAACAAAAAAGTATAAAGTTATTAAAATACAGCTACATATTTGACGCTATATACAGCTAGCCCAGTTTTGAATTTAGCGTTTTAGAAGTTTCTCTCCTACACTACTTTCTTCCGTAGCAAACAACTGCAATATGCTAAAATAACATCTCATTGTTATTCAAAGCCATCAACAACGACACTAGGTATACTGCAGATACATCTAAACTGTGTACCTACACTTAGCCCTCAAAATATCAGAAAGATATGTTTGTCTGTGATCCTGGGAACACTGGAGGATTCTCATGGGAACACAGAGATGTTATTCTGACTCAGTTTGAAATGAAGCACATGATTAATTCCAGCAGAGTCCTGAAGAAACCTTTCCACTTTGGAGAACAAAACTACCAACAAAAGCTGCTGTTTAACACTCTGCCACTGTGGGTTGAGCTGTATGAAACCATTTTTTCAATTATGGTTTTTTTCCAAGAATTATTTATTAATCAGAATTAATTCCTTATTTTTCATACTAAGCAACAATCACAAATAAAGATGACAGCTGAGAAGTCTGTTTTTTAAGTAAGTACTTTCAATATTTCACACTGTGAAGTCGTATCTTCATCTCTCAAATTCCACACAAGGAATCTGGGTTTTCAAAACCATGTTGCCTATTTGGCTTAATAATTTTTTTATAATGCTTTAGGATGACACAAGACTAACTGGGTAAAATGTCGAAGCTTGCATTGCACAGCATGTCACAATGGATTAGGGTTTTTCATTCTATCAATCAGGCTGGCAACCCTTCGTAAGCAGCTGCTGGTGACTTCCTTCATTTCTCAGAATCAAACATACATTATAAGACGTCTACCTGGCTTGAGTGAACATGTTACTAAACTGTGACAAGAAATACTTCACTTTACCCTTTCCTTGCATAATTTTTATACTAATCATAATTGCTTTGTTATCATAACATTGAGTACCTCAGATAACCTGTACATTTCCCTGCTTCCTTCAAGGAAAATCTAGACCTGTAGATCTAACGTTTCTTCTTCATACAACTTCTGGTTTTCATCCCAAAGCTTCAGGAACAGCTCTTGACAATTGTTTTGTATAGTCAGTGACTTTGAAACTACTAACAGTTTTGCCTCAGTGTGGTATCACAGACAAGACTGGGGAGCAGAATGTGGGATTTTCGGTTCTATGACTTCTAAAGGATCTAGTAGATGGTTACATGATTTTGCACAAAATTTTATTTGGGCGATATAAAGCAAAGCTTGCTGTTAAAAAGAAAAAAAATCTTACCAATTGAAGCTCTTATTGTTGTTATATCATAGGTTTCCAAGGAGAAGATAACGTCTTCTATCGCCTGAATTCCCTCTTCGGAATTAAATATTACTTCATGATGTTCACTGCCTATATGTGCTGCCACCTGTTTGCAAAAGGTAACAATAACATATTGCTTTTCAATTAAAACATTTTTAAACACACATTGTACTCAAAACCACGCACATTGAGTGAAAGCACCAGCTCCCTTCTGCCACAGAGAGAATTACATGACATTAGGCCAAGAAAAGACGATACTGCAGCAGCCTCTGACTCCCAGCGGTACATTCACCACAGGGAACATAGTCTCCCTAATTACAATGTTCAATCATGATTACAACACCCATGCAGCTGCTTGCCCAAGCATAACAGCATCTGTAAAGGCTCTAAATACTCCAGATACTTGTCCTGAAGAGAAAAAGCAGCTCAAAAGCCATGACAGCCTGCATACCTAAAGAGTACCTCAGATGGCAAACAGTTTGTACAAGGCTCCTAATTCAGTAACTGATAATTAACGTAAAATATTTAACACATATACAAATGTTGTAGCATAGGAACCACAGCATGGAGATTTACCCTAAAACACAGAGGCAGAATTGAGACAACTCCAAAGTACTGTCCTTTTGGTAACAACGCAGTGAGAGTTTGTCATGAAAGTCTTTCAAATACAAGAGAAAACAGGTAAAGCTAAATTATCTCTTTCATAAGATTTAACTAAGCAGCAAATGTTGTACTAAATGATTTACTGCAAACTGATTTACATCACAACAGTACATGAATATTCAGTGTTACTATTAATACCATAGCATGAAGTTAGCACCATTAATATACACTGTTTAGCACTCAGCAGCTCAGAACTGAAAAGCAACACTTACTATACCTTTCTGGCAGCCAGTAAATCAGGACTGTTTTCCATTCCAATTGCAAAGGTTTGTAAGGAATAATTGATGTTGATTTCTTTCATGAGTTTCAGAAGAACAGCTGCAACCAAGCTGGAATCTAAGCCCCCTGCCAACAAACCAAATTATCTGGTTAGGTGTTTGCCTGTTTTTTGTTTCCCCTTGAGGACACTGAATCTAGATAGTGGAATCTCATGTGTAGGCTTCATTTTTCAGCCATGTGAATCCAAAGTACTTCTTGTACAAGTGCACGTTTAACTCCCCTTAACAAGAGATTGGGCAGCTTCAGTGGAACATCTTCAGTAACAGTTGTTAGTAATTTTCGTGTCAGAAGCATCAGTGGAAATCCTTCTTTAAGATACACAGAAAGTATGCTGAAAACATTGTACCACTGCAGAACATGCCTCTTCTCAATTCTGCTGTAATGAGATTTATGTCTCTATTCTCTTCTTACCTACACATTTGATACTCTACTGACAGAACTACGTGATTTATTTTTTGGTTTGCTTTTGAATAAAGAGGATTAAGTAAATTAATGTTTAGTGTAAGGATTCTACTCTTTCCCAATCGTTTTCAAAAGTGAGTTTTGAGTGCCACTATTTTTTTAAACATCACTTCAAAGTGAAAAGCTTCACTAGTGACATTCTTTTTCCTCCTTTTCTCTCTCAAACAGTGGAAGGATTTGAACAGCTCAGAAAAGAAACAAAAACCAAACCCAAGAGATGCACAAGCTGCCTAGATGTACCCCAAGACTCCACCTTCTTATTCTCATGAGGTAGTTCTGCTAATCCTTGACCAGTTCTACTTGCTGTTTCCCTTTGAAATACTGAGCAAAACAGTACCTGTTCTCCCACACCTGCCTGCAGTTCTAACAAGCATAGGGCAAAACCCTCTTCCTTTCCTACAGTCTGCATGTGGTTTTTCAGCTGAGTGCATTAGCATCCTTCCCACCCTGATCCCCTCTGTGGACATGCTACCTTGCAAATAAAATACCTCCTTCTGTAGAAATTACATGCATAGTCTGAGAAAAGTGGAACACAGAAATAAAACTGAGTGCTTAGGATGTGGAAATCAGGGGAATCAAAACCTGAGTTTCCACTGTGAAGTTGCAGAACTCCCTATGTGACTGGAAACAAAAGCATTTCTCCAACTGTGATGCTCCAAGCATAGTCAAAATTGTGAAGCACTGAGATACTCTGGTATTATACCAGCAATGGCACTTAGTTTTCCTACTAATACATTCTGCATGTGCATCTGAGGAGCTGCTGAGTGCCTTCTAATTTGATATGTCAAATTTGCGGTTTGAACAGGCTTTTTACTGAGTCTGGGATCTTTAAACTCCACATATCTCCCCATTTCATTTATCTCCCTCCTACTTTTTATGATGCCACAGTAAGCAAATGGTCCAACTGTATCTCCTAGTCAGTTCTCTTGCATTCAAATGCACATGTAATAGGGTTCATGATATATGAGTGCAATTACTGATGTTCAGTGAATGCATCAAAAGCATTTCAGAACTCTAACCACAAGTAAAAAGTGCTACAAAACCAAAGTAAATAAGATGTGAATCCCAGGGCTGCAAAGGCTTTACCTCTGTAAAGTACCTCTATAACACTGACCCACCAGATCACAACACAGACGACCTAAGTCAGTGAACAACTTCCTGCACCTCACCTGACAAAGAGTGTAGCAATCAATTTTGGTCCAGATGGTCCCCTGTAATTTGGTAAATCAAGGGCATTCTAGGATGGAGGCTAAAGCAAAGATGATGATAAGTAAGAACTTCACTTCCTCCTGCTATCTGAAACATGCCGAATATTTTTTCTATGCTCAATCTGTGCAAAGTGAATGTAATTACATTTTCTTTTTAGACACTGACCTAAAGCATGGATCTTATATATTTAAGTGTATGTAGGGTGACTTTTCAATAAAAATATTTTTTTTCTTCTTAATTAAAAATAGTCAATGTCTCAACAAACCAACATCCCACACCAGAGTAAGCTTTAAAAGTGTAAGATTTTCAAGATATTCGTAAACTGGAAAACTTTATTACAAACTAACAAGTTCTCCGTTATCTGCCCTGTGAAGCAAATGAAGATTTGTATCACTTCAGTACATCACAGCAAAACAGCCAGTATACTTCTGTCTAACTAGTAGAGATGGGTGAAAGAGAGAGAAGAATCACTGTGATTCTTGCTACTTACCTGACAGAAGACAACCAATCCTTCTATGAGCCATCAAACGTTTTCTAACAGCATTTTCAAACAGAATACGGATGTTGCTCTTCACGGTTTCAAGATCAAAGCCTATCCAGAACAGAAAAGGAAAAGAAACCCAAGAAGTGCTACTTAGACTTTGCTAGATTATGATGTTAGGAAACAAAGACATTTGTCTAAATTTTCCTTTGATAATGAGGGCATGCAAGTTCATCTTCGTACATGACTGCCTACAAAAACAATTCTTAAGTCCCTACATTATAAAGATTCTTCCAGTTGGCACTTATTTAAACCAATTATATTTCTTTTTAGATTAGAAGCAGCAGTAAATGGTTTGCTGTACTACCTGAAGGCAGAGTTTCCACTGTATCACACGCAACATGGAGTGGTTCATCTTTATGGCTATGGAATTTTACTAATTCCACCGATGCAACTTTGCCAGAGGGCTTTAAATCCAACACTTCATAATGACCAGGGAGAAATGGTTCCACTTTAGAACATAAGGATGATGAATGCTTTAAGTTGGTAAGTCCTACAGATAAAATGGGGGGGTGGGGAAGAGGAGGAAAGTAAGAAAGTCAGAGTTCTTACCTAATCAGTTACACCTCACACAACAACATCTGTACTAAAACTATAAACAAATATTTAATCCAGATGTTAAATGCAGTATTAAATAAACAAATAAATAATTTTGAGTCGGAGTCTGCTCTGGCTAGTGCATGGTTCTGCTTCTGGCAGGTTACACACAGATCTGAGCTGTCTCAAACTGAGGCAGACAGTGATGGGAAGCCAGCAAATAGCAATTTACATCCCTGTGAACATTAAGAGTAGCACTTTCTTGACATGATGTCCAGCTTGAAATGTAATATGCTTATGAGAATTCAAATGACAATTAACAACTGATTTTGTGTTTAAAATTAGGTGTAGTTAAGCAAACAAGGGGGTTGTAATAAAACTACATCACTGAAATGATTGCTCAATTGACAGTGATTTAGTGATTTCATAACTCACCAGTTTCAGACCGTACTGTAGTATGTAGTACTACTGTTAGAGGAGCCAAGCTACATTGGAGTCTGATAGTAAAATTGATATACAGTAAACAGGAAGGACCCAAGTAATCAAAGTCAATTTTAGCCAAAGTGCATTTTAGGCAATAAACTCCCTTTTGGCACTGTTCGGATTTGTTTATGCAAGTGTCAAGACTAGAGATAATTACTTTAAAAAAGATGTATCATCTCAAAGGAAAAAAATCATCATCAAATAAAGTAAATGTCACCTGAAAATTACCCAATGCTGCAGGTAAGTTCAGTAGGGTTTTAAAATTCTTAGGTTTTACAGATTAGCAGTTCTTGCGGCACTATTTCCCAATTCACCACAGAACAGCAGGACAGAATTCTAATATAATTTATCATAGCATAAATCTAGCCTAACTCTGTAGACTACATTTAACTTTGGGGTAACAAAATATCTTGGGCTCAATACTGCTATGATTCTAGAACAAAAAGAATTATAAAATTAAATAAGCAAGTTATTTTAGAGATATTAAGGACGATTAAACATCTTAGAGGTTTACTATCTGTGGGTTTTGTTCTAATGATATGTAGTGCTTAAACTTCTAAATGTAGTTCATTTATTACTGAACTTACAGCTCACTTCCTTGTCACACTTAGAAGAAAAGCCTAGTAAAGTAGTTTGTCTCTGACAACAATACGTAAGATTATTTAGGCACTAAACACAACTGGTTTTACCTTTTGCCTCAGAACAGACACCTAAAAATCCATCATCAGTCAGCAACTTAAACAGTGGTCTGACTCCATAGGTATCTCTTGCCAGAAACACTTTTCTGTTTGCGGTGTCCAGAAGGATGAAAGCAAATACACCATCTAGAATGGATGCTGTTTGTTCTATTCCTCCTCTGTTGTAAAGATGAAGGATAACCTCACCATCCACTAATGTTTGATATTCAAATCCAAACTGCTTCTGCAACTAAGAAAAAATATAAAGAAAAATGTAAGAAATTGCAATGACTGCTTATTAATTGAAAAAAAATACCCAACACCATTCACGTAATTGTTTAGTAAGAAAAATACTTTTCTTTTGTAAAATCACAGTTTGAAAGTTACATAAACATTTTTGCCAAAGAAGGCAATTATACTTCTGTGTTGAAAATATTATCCGGGATCACCTCTCAGACAACATAAATTGACTCTGCAGTCTTAAGCAATCCACATTAAGGCAAGTTTTCAGGGATACATTTCTATCTGAGGATGTGAAACTGCAAACCCATGACCCTGACCTTCAGAAGCACCAGGCTCCCCATCTCCCACAGACAAATGGCAGACGCAGGTCGTCTCTGCTTCTAACAACCCAATTCAAAACAGGGCCATCAAAGACATTACTTATTATAGTCTGAAATCACTCAGTGGCACTTTCTTATCAAATAACAACATTTATGTAAGCCCTCCCCCGCTCCAAAACACACAGACACTGGTAACATCTCTGCAGAGTAAAGAAGTTCAAAAATAAACTTTGGTTTACTTACGCAGTCACTGCAATTCCTCAGTGTTTTTTTTTTTTTTTTTTTTTTTTTTACGCACAATTTCCTTCTGCCTAATCTTCCTCCATTCCTCAAACTAACCTTTTCATTCTGCCTGTGCAGATGGAGTGGGGGAGGAAGAAATTAGCTGTCAGACTTAAGTCAGACCAAATATTCATGTTCTTGTGGTGCTACTCTTAAAGTCCTTTCAATATCTACCAGCCAGGGGGAAAGAGAGTTTCAATAAAACACTAACAAGCCAAGAAACCCCAAAGAACCAATGCTTTGGCATTTTGAGTTCTTCAGTTTTAACTGTTATTTATGGGGCAAAGCGTTGGATCAAATTGAGTTGATATTAACATAACTAAGTCATTTCCCTAAACAAGATGCCTGTTTCACCAAAGATCTTTCCCTAGGTAGGTTTCAGCCACAAGCCTGGAAGAAAAATCTCTTTATACCCCTATATTAAGAGCATACATAATGTAGTGAGAACAACTGAACAAATTCCTAAAGATGGCAAAGGAAATTTTGCACAATTCAAGTCCCCTTAGGACTGTGTGTAGCACAATTGAGAGTAATTCTTACTGCTTTCAACAGCAGAAAGACCACAATGCAAAACACACCCAGTATTACAGACTGCTGGTACAATGCATTTCACATGTACTGCAGGGCAAAGTTTATCTTGCCTTTCAAACAGACGCTTGAAGATAGGGAAAAAAATAATCTCCTGCCTATTCAAACTCCCAGTGACGTTACTGATGTCACTGACACTGCCTGCCTCCAACTTCAAAAATGTGATAACTACTAAGACATCTCAGATTATTCCTACGTTTCTGATACTACCACGCTCAGCTTATGATTAATTTTAAGCATTCAGTTTCAGTATGATTCAGAAACAGTCACGACTGTAAGCTGCTTTATACACCAAATTTGGATGATCTGAATTACTTCCCTTTACAACTAACATAGGGGGCATGGACATCTCAGCACAGAGACTGAGGCACTCAAGGCGATGTTCAGCAGCAGCATCACACCCACCAGGGACACTAAGGCACTTTAAGAAGTAAGTACAGAGTTGCTGCTTGTTTTGTGCCCAAGGGACTGACTTAGGTGGCTCTTACAAACTCCACAAAGCTGCAGGCACCTAAGGATTTTGGTGGCATAATGGAAACATCTGCCTTGTGCTTGATGTTTTACTTAAATACCTAAGCATGCATGCTATACATATATTAAAGTGACACATTCCAACTGAATGGATATGCAGAAAATAAAAATGCAACACTCAAAAGCTTGGAGAACAACCCAAAAGAAATGAAGAGTAAGACAGCCCAAAAGCATTTGATTACAAAGAAAGAAGGGGAGAAAAGAGGCTTGGAATTCCCCTCCCCAAGAGATAACGAAGAATGCATCTTTATTTAAAACTCATCAAACCTGAAGATACAAATACTTATTGATCCCTACAACACTTACCTGTTTGAAATTGTAGATTTCTCCATTGTAACACAGCCACAGATATGGGAATTTCGTCACCCGGATAGGCTGCATACCATATAGCTGATCAACAACCGCGAGGCGGTGGAAACCAAAACAACAGTTGGTGAATCCATTGACGTTCTCAAAACGAAATGCATCAGGACCTCTGTGTGCTATCTTCATGGCACTTAGACACTGGACAGAAAGGCATTCATCACTCCCAAACAGGGCCCAGATACCACACATTGTGAGGCTGTGGATCTACCTGAAGAGGAGAACCTGTTCCATAGACATGAACATTATAAGCAAGTGCTGACATGTAGAAAACACGAACAACAAACACAGGGTATTAATCGCTTAAATGTCAAAAGGACTGATCAAGAAAATAGCACTTTGCTAACACGAGGTAAAACCTGTTTTGCAGAGTATGATAAGCAAACTTTGGCAACCAAGAAATTAGGCTTAAGTTTACCTTTAGACACCAAGGTTGTCTATGACTTTTTTTATAGAGCACAAATAGAACAAATCATTACTGGGCATTGGGTATCATCTGCAGAAATAACATCATTTCAGCAGAAACACTGACAGTCCTTTCAGTCTGTGGCCTTTCAACACATAAAGGGGGCTTATAAGATGAAGAGAGGCTTTTTACTAAGTCCTGTAGCAACAGGACAATGGTTTCAAACTGAAAGAAGGTAGGTTCTTCCCCAGCACCATGGGCGGCCCAGATAAGAAAGGCGTGGTAGAAGCAATGTTGGTGCAGTGCCATGCTCCCCTTGGCATGCCTTGTGCAGCCCTAGTGTCCCTGGAGCTGAAGGCTTTGTGTCTCCCTGAACCCTAACCCGAATGGCATCATGGAGCTGAGGCTGAGGTCCCCAGCACCATCACCTGGCCTGCAGGTCCCGAGCCGCAGCCCACCTCTGAGGCTGCAAAAGGCACGTGGACCTGGGCTTTCCCACCGGCTGTGGCGGGTCCCGGGTGCCCCACGCTCCCCGGGGTTCTCCAACAGGCGACCGCAAACACCCGGGGGAGGTCCCCTCCGCGCACGGCCGCTCCCCCGCCGCACGGCCGCCCGTTCTGTCGGTGGCTGCAGCGCACCGCGGGCCCGCCGCCCCTCGCCCACCCGCCGGGGAAGGCGCCGGGGCGCGGGCACCGGGAGCAGAGGCGGCACGCCGGGCACTGCGGCCGCTCCGCACGACAGCCGCCTGCGCGGCTGCGCTCGGCCCATGACCCTCCTGGGCTCCCCCGGCCAGCCCTGCGCGGCGCGGGCCGTGACCCCGAAACCGCCGCTTGCCCTCCTGCCTTACCCCGTCCCGGCCGCCGGCACAGGAAGAGCCGCCGTCCTCGCCGCGCCGGGTGATGAAAGAGGCGGCTCCTGGCGGTGCCGGCTCCTCCCCCCCGCCGCCTGCTGCTGTTGAAACCCGCCGCGAAGTTTCGTCATGCACCGCCCCGCGGGGCCGCGGCCTGGGCGTGCAGGGCGGGATGGGGAGGCCAGGCGGGGTCGGCGCGCCCGGCATCGCACGGCAGCCGTTCCTGCTGGCAGGGCAAGAGCCGACTCGCAGGCCGAGGGAGCCGGGCGCTGCCACCTCCCCTGGGCCGCTGTGGGGAAGGCGGGCACCGCTGGGCTTAGGAGCGCGGCTTGCGGCTGTCAGGAATCCTGTCCCTGCAAAATCTGCCCCGAGTCGTACCTTGTATAGCGAGCCCTGACACCTGCATGTGCTGCTTTATTTGGTTTGGGGGAGGGAGTGCTTGCAAAGCTTACACCTTTGGAAGCATTTACTGAGGAGTTGGGATTTTGCTGTGCAAAACTCAGTTTTGAGAAAGAGACATTCTGGGTAAAAAGGGATTTTGATGCCTGCCTCAACTTCATTATTGGACAGTTTTGCCTTTGAGACTGCTAAAGCAAATGAAACTTTACTCTGAAAACTAGGATGTGAAGTGCTAAATGTAAACCTTAATTCTCCACACATACTCAAAGAGGGCCACTAGTTGTAATTTGCATGCAGTGCGCTTTCATAGCTTTAGCGGACTTGGTATAAAACCACAGTGGTACGCAAAAAGTTCTTCAGCTTACGCAGACCATCAGCTATAAGTGTGGTCTGTGTGTAGAATTTTAAAAGGACCCATAAGAAGCTGTTAAAAGGGTATTTTTAAGCTTTAGAAAGAAAAAAATGTAGAACCCTATGAATGAGAAGTAGACTACAGTGCTGATCAAGAGTAGCTGTAAGAGGTTTCTGTTGAGCACAGCTGCACCTGAACACAGGACTGGCCTTGGCGTTGGTAAGGCTTTGGGAAGCCTGCACGTGCCATGCGTACAGTTCCCAGAGCAGTGCACCGCTTGGAAGAGCAGAGCAAAAAGTGCACGCTGTGGCTCACTGGGTACTGCTCGCAGAGGAGTAGTGCTTGTGCTTATATCTGTTTTCCAAATATCTAAATGTCACAAACTCTGCATTTTGAAAAACCACAGGAAATAGTTGTATTCTATTGTTTGCATTAACATCGTATTAACCTAGGTTGGTTTGACACTGTTTTAGGGTTTTTTGGGGTCAGAAACTTTTGTAAACAGTATTTCTTTACATCTTTACTTCTTTTCTCCACACAGAGAAGATTTTTGGGCAAGTCTGCATAGGCTTAAGTTATTGTTTGGATGTTTTCATTTTATGAGCAATTCCAGGTTCATAACTAGATCTCATACAGTGCTTTACGATAGTAAGTCATAAACCGTTTGGTAAAAGTATTTTTATGGAGAAACTGAAGAAGGGAAGTTGAGAAGCAACTTGCAGAAAGGGGCCCAGTAAGGCTGAGCAAGCACAACTAGGGCAGAGTGAGACCTTGTAAGTCCTCAGTAGTGTCCACATCCGTAGGACACACTGGGTAAGAGCCACATAGTTATCCCCCCTTTACTACCACTTTTAAAAACTGGGGATAACTATTGCGTTTTACTGTGTCTTGCATGTTTAATCCCCTATTTTAATGGAGTCGATGGTGCTACATGTGGGACTAATGGCAGAAATACCACACACAACCTGTTTTAAACACTGGCAATGTTGCTGTTGGGTAGTTACAATAGTGCAAGTATTAACTGTTATGTCCCTGTCCTTTTCTAGCCTTTTCTGGGCTAGTGCCAAGTAACCCATTACAGTCCCTTTACTTTAAGCATCGTTCTTCAATATCCAGTCTTTCAGCATATCTACAGACAGCACGAGATGTAATTACACTCCACTCTCACAGCTCTGTTCTTCTCAGTCACATCTTCCCTCTCAGTTTTCTCCTTCCTGCAGACATTACCATGTGTAATTGTTTCTCCAAAACATTTTCTTCTCCACTATACTCCTTTAAAGCTGCTTTTCCCCTCTGTTTTTGTTGAGAGGAATTTAAGTTGATGCTAGCTGGGTGGAGAGAACAAGTTTGAACATAAATATTGGGTGCCATGAGTAGCTAAGAGGCTTTCTACTTTGCTGGATTATCTGTTAAGTGGAGTAACCATCTGGCCACAGGCTAATACCGTTTAAGAATGGCTGAAAACCACTGTAAGAAAGCTCCTGACTGATTAATGAGGAAGTACTTGGAGTAGTTTTGTTTCTAATTAGCTGAAATAAAAGGCTAAGAGGTTTCTGTGAAGACAACAGGTAGATGAGTAAATGAAAGGTCAGAGGGAACAGGTAAATGAGTACAATGTGGAATGAGCTGTTGCAGTTGTATGACTGTTACACGAAGCTGGTCACTGTCAGCTCAACTCTCAGTGGAGCATTGCTTGTACCTGAAGCCTACTAAAGATGAATACCATTGCTGCATCCATTGGATGTGGTGCCACCAGCATGCCTGGAAGACTGGAAATGTGTGAGTTCTGTGAGATACATGAAAGCTGTTTGGAGAGGAGGAAACTAAGGGGAAAGTGGAGAAGCCAGGGGCTGTGATTAAGACAGACATACACTGAAGGTCTTTTACTTTCACAGCAATGACTGTCAAGTTAACAGCTTATAGTACCTGGGGGTTTTACAGGGAGTAGCCTCCTGAAGGTATCTCTCATGATATCTGAAGTAGAAAACAATGACCAGACTCAAATATTAGAGAAAGACTTTCCCTTTTCTGTCAGCATCAAATGGATATACTCTGCAGTTTCTCAGACAGGAACTCAATAGCCTTTCTTGATGGTGAAGGTTGCCACGAGAGGATTCGTGGGCCAAGTCTCTATGATGGGCAGGACTGTAAAACATCGGAAATTCTATTGCTGTGCCATGCATGAGCTTTGCACCATCCCTTTGCATGGCAATTGCTAGTGAGTAGCAGCAGAACACAGGTGTTCTGCACCCTGCCAGGCTATCTACATAGTCAAGGACCATTAAAGATGCTTCATCACCAACAATTTGAGGGATAATGAGGATAATGCTGAAATACTTTGTGTTTTTGGAAAATTGGAGATTTGGGCTTTGGCAAGGAGGATGATGTATCTTGTCTACACTCTCACGAGTCTATATAATCTCACACTCTCCCTTTGCATCCCATAGCCATTTTTAGTTTGGGCCAAGTACTTTCCATCTGGCTTTGAACACATCCTGAATTGCAACAGCAGTACTTATCCTTCTCCAATCCTAACGTGTAGTAATGGCATAATGGGATAGGCAACTAAAATTTTCCAGATGCCTCAAATGATCCTTTTCTCAGCCTCAGTGCCTGAATGTTTATGATGTAAGCTGGGCACAGATCACCAAGAATCCTGTATTTTCCAGCTTGATTTTTTTCCTTGATGTATTTGCTCCACAACATTTTGCCACACATTGTCACAGGCGCAACTGAATGGCATATGCTACTCCTGATTTGTTTGTGTTTGTCAGCATCTACAAATTACTTTGGTGTTGAAGTCTGCGTACTTTATGTGTTTACATCTTCTGCTCCTGAATGTGCACTAATAAGAATCTAGTGTCATTCTTGGGGTAGGGAGTTAATGTACAGTTGTACAGTTTCGTTTCCATCAGGAAAGAGTGGCTTTAGACAGACATTGCTCCATACTCCAGCATTGCAGCAGTAACAGAAAATGAAGTGGCAAATGGTGAATGCTCTTTCTGGAAACAGCCTAGTTTATCTTCTAGGACAGGGAAGATAAACTTCTAGTTTATCTTCTGCTTTCTGACAACCTTCAGAAAGCAGAAGGTTGTTTCTCCTAATGGACCCACACAGAAACACCCGTGTACCGTGGTGGCATTAGCAGCTGTGGGCAGGGACTGTGGGGAAGTGGAGGTCAGTTCCTCCTCCCCAGTCACATGGGTTGACATAAATGATGTTACCTCATACCCTGGCTATCTTTACAAGCAGAAACGTGTGTTGGATACATGTACATTCACCAGGCAATAGTTGTGATGTTCTGGTAACACATCTGACATCTGAAACTTACGCTTCTAAGTCCGGGATATACATATGCAGAGAGCAAAGGCCTTTTCCTACTTTTATTTTCCTTCCCCAGGAGAACAGTAACTTGATGTGTTCTAAAAGTTGGAGTGCTTGCACTCAACATCTCAGGCTGAACTGGCTTCAGTCTGTTTTGTTCCTGTTTCAGTCCAGTATAGCTTGTTGGTAACTCAGACTATGCTAGTCCAGCTGGACTTTCCAGTCTGGTGTCCACCACAACCTCCTGGCTTGATCCATCCCATTTTGCTTGGCTGATTGAGTCAGTGTTGACGTCTGTCCAGTACACAGAGTCATCCTTTGAGCCCCAGTCTAGAGCCCCGTATCTGAATGGGGGGGAAAAAGTGAAAAGATAAACTGTCAGATCTGTAGCTTGAAGAAAGGTAGGCCCCCATTTGTGTCACTTGGTCTGTCTTTTACCCAGTGGGACTGAACCACATGCCAGCGAGCTTTGAGCTTGCAGCTTTCCAAGAACTTATCGACCTTACAGAGCTGTTTGTTCCTATAATTTTGAATATATTTCATTTTCTTTTTTTCCTCTCTTCCTTTGGACATGCAGGCTACTTGTCTCTCCTCCAGACAAAATCCTCTCACTCATGGTATAAAAAGTAGTTGTCTCTCTCACTGGGAGTCCCTATTGCTATAGTCCCTCTTATTTAATCCTTTTTCTTTTCTTTCTGCTTAATTATGTTAAGCTTCAAAACAAATAAGACTTGCTCTGGCCTTGGAGTTAGAGGTCACAGCACTGAAGTGTTAAAAGAAAATCTTTTCTAGAGCCTGGGCATTCAGAACTGCAGTAAAGTGCCAGGAAGGTACGTCTAGTGCATCGAGAGTGAACAGAAAGTAAGGTGATTTGTTATTGCCTGCACAAAAGACTAAGCATTTTGCACGACTGCCACATCCTTTCTTTAACATCCCAGCCCTTCCATTATCCCCCGTGTTCCTTAACACAGACAAGAAAGGATCGCTGAAAGAGCTGTTGGCCATACAGTGCACATGGCAGGCATGGCATATGGCATGCCAATGGCACTATTGTCAGCAGGACCATGGAGGAATGACACACTGCTGACTTCCACTGAATAGTGGTCTTGGCTAATTAGAAGGAATCCAGTGTAATTTATTCTCTTCTTGGGGAGAGGGAGAGGGAAACAAACCACAAAACCAAAGAACTATTACATAAGGTTTTTACCAATTGCAGAATAAGAAAGAAAAATTAGTTGTCTGATATTGATTCTATAATAAAGTGGGTAACTCTCTAGAGTTTTTAGAGCCATAATGGTAGAACTAATTTAAATTCTGGTTCTTTTTTCATGCAGTAAGAAAGATTAGGTGTCAGCTGAATTAGCATTTAAACTAACCGTTGTAGCCAATACAGCAGGATTAACTGCAAATTACAATCTTCAGTTCACTTTTTCATTGTAATTCGTCCATTGTGAGATTTTGTCCTGTTCAATAGGTGTTTTGTTTAATACAAACATAATCTTTTTCATCTAGAATACAGCTGAATTCCACTGTAAGAGACATGGTTAGCTGGTATAAACCTGTAACAGCTAAATTCATCATTGAACATATATGAGACTTAAAATACATTGGAATGTATTTTTCAGATTGAGTAATTGGACATAATTGTAATAAATTTATTTTGACACACATCAGTTGTGCTGCTGTAGTCTTTTAAAGCACGGTATTTAATTTTGTGATGTGTGTCTGGGAGACATAAAGAGTGTCCAGTGAAACGCACACTCTTTAAATGCACATATATGCTCTTCTAGAGACAATTGAGAACAATAAGGAAGTGTTGTTTGGTTTTGGGTTGGTTTTTTTTTTTCCCAGAAAGTTAGATGGTCTTTGTTTAGAAAAGGCTTACAAACTATTCTAAGACTTACTGCAGCTGCTCCTTCCCATCACTAGGTCGAGCTATTACCTCAAAATGAGAAACCGGCACCCTGCTGGTGTTACCAGAAATAAGAGGTGTAAAACAAATACAGCAAAGGTCTGCAATAAAATAACTAGACTGGCAAATATAACGCTTTTCAGTGTTGAAAATAAACTATCACATATACTAAGCCAGTTTTTTCTGTAGAATAAAAAACCCCGATAACGTAATTTTATCATTTTCTCACAGAAGTACACACTAAAGTAGAGCTCACTTCACAGTTTTTATTGGCATCTTACTAATTCTCTCAAATCAAGTAGTACTGAACCCTTAAATGATGGTGTTGTTTCTTCATTATAGCTGCTTACTCTGCTTTTTTTCCTAGGAATTCATTCTGAATTCTGTACAGAGATAAACTTCGGTTGTTACTGCTATCATATGAACAGAAAATGGAATGTTTCTCCTCCCTAATCTTCCATGGCTAGAAACTCTAACAACAGATTTTGTAAAGATAGCTTTGTCTCTTTACACATAAGGAGAAGAAAGAGAATTCTTCCTGATTAGGGGGAAAAAAAGAAAAAAGTGAAAAAAACCCAATAAAGAACCAATTCGAAAGGAATTAAAAATTTTTAATCGGGGATTAAAAAAATTAAATAACTAATGATGGCAAAGTAGAAGAAGAGTTAGTTCTGCATTCTAATTCTTATTGAATGATACTTATCACAGATGCCAGATAACAAGGTGGGTATTTCTATTAATTTAACAGGAGAATTCCCAGTATTAATTCCAACATTTTTATTAAGCTTTGCCATTCTCACAGAAATACAATTATACAAGAATGATAGTTTATAGCAGCATTACTTTGGGCCTCATTTTAGCTGAACCTCTTTGCTTTTGTCAGGAACAGGTAGGAGACAAGCAAACAAACGAATGTATCCAACATATCCACAAGCACTGGCTACACCTTAAGCTGTTCTGAAATGCAGCTCTTTTATTAGAGGTTTTATTGTTAGAGAATTTATTATTTTTTTATTATTGTAGGATTTGACAGAGAAAATATTTGCACTCTCCCTGACTTACTTTTAAGTTGCATGCTTATGTAAAATGAACGGAAATATACTCATCTATACAGATATATATCAGTTATGAATAGCGATGTATTTTGCCTAAGTGCTTAAAGCAGGTTTCGTGAGGCCACTTCTATGAATAAATTAGTGCCAGAAAGTAAATTCCAGTATGGGAGGCTGACTAGTGATTAGCACACTCATTGGTGTGATTTATGTCTTGAGAAAATCTCTGGGCAAGGTTTACAGAGTAACATTTGCCAAGGGCTCTTTCTAAAGAGCAGTATGGACAAGGCTGAGGTTTCAGTCCATCCACAGTGCAGCCCTCCAAGGGAATCCCAGCAGAATTTCTAACCTGCCAGTCCTCCTGCATGCCTTCCTGCCATCTTCCACAGCACTGAAAGTGAATGTCATTTTCTGTTTCCTGATATGAAAATCTCAATCCAGTGGGCTGCAACACAGCCCTCAACTTGCTTTGAACTGAAAAAGCCTAAAATAATGATGTCAAAGAATGGTCCCTTGCACTGTTTCATCCCCAGAAGTACAGATGTAGTCCAGAGCATTCTGCAGTAGACTTTGGGGCAGGTCTGTGAGCAGGATAGAAACATCGTGAAAAGTTTTTTCTTGCAGAATTTCCAGAATGATAGCTTATTGCATTGTCTGGTATGAAAGTACAAAGAAATTTAATGTGCTCTTTAAAATGTCACATTTTTTGCAAGATCCAGTGATTAATCCCTTATTCTGCCACTTAAAATATATAACTCAAGTTTTTGGCACACACTGAATACTAATCTGTAAGTTCACAATGGCTTGTTTTAAGTCGATTATTTGTTGCCAAATCTGGTTAAGACAAATAGCAGTTAGAGATTGTACATTGTTTAAATGCAGACAGTACTTCTAATGTCACCGATCAGTAATGTGTCTTACTACACAGCTGTTCCACTATTGTTTGTGCAAGACATACAGGGCGTGAAGTTCCGTATCATAACGGGATGTCAGACTTTCAGCCAGCTGGTGTTCTTACATGTAAAAGGAAGGTGGGGTGATACGCTACACCATGGAGAACCCTCTTACTGCTTTATCATGTTATAATCCACTCCATCTCATGCAGTAATTAAGCAGATTACAGTAAATAAATTAATTTTACAGCTTCATATATAGTTCTGCCCTCTTTCAGGACACCACAGCACCTGATTTGTGTGTCCTGTCCCATGTCAGGTGAGCAAAGATGTGGTGGTAAATTGAAATTCCACTCACTTTTCTGAAGGCTTTTGTTCTGCTCTAGGAGCTAGGGTAGGCATGGGTAATAACTCGTACTTGATCTGGTCCAGTGTGCCTGCAACCACAGTTTGTGGGTTCACAGGGTGACACAGAATGGGTAACAGGTTCTTTAAAGATGAACAGCCTCCCTGAATCTGAACAGTCAAGTTAGTGGGATTTTTTGTAAATACTATTAAGCAAGTAAGGCTGGTAGTCTGACCAAATAGGAGTGAACAGAGAACACAAAAGTAGTTTTCAATCAAAATAATATGGAAATTACGCATCAATATATACTTTCGTGGTCTTACTGATGATCAATAAAGCAATGGCATAAACAGAATCAAGATAAGACCATTTATAATTGAACAAAATAGTGAGAAAACAAAACAGTTTTCCATGGAGTATGTAGAATTTGATCTGGTAAAGCTGGTTCCTTGTCAGCCATTAGCATGTAGAAAGCTGCTTACAGAAGGAAATCACAGTTTCAACCACAGATATTAGTTTCGACCACAGATATAGCCAATTAAATATTTAAATGTTTTATGTGTCATCAATGGCTTGCCAAATCGCACAGGCTCACACCAGCTGTTGCATTTTGCCTTCCTCCTTAACTTTGTGTCAGCTTTCTTATTTAGAAACCTGTATTCTCAGTCTCCGGTGCATGGAAATTAAGAGTTGAGAGCAGTAGCTGAACTGCAAGTGGGCTTTTACGGTAGGTGCGTACTCTGGAGCGCTCTCCTGAAGGCTTAGCAGTGAAGATGCCCAGCCAGGTGGCTCATGAAGACCTACCTAAGTGATGAATAAAGGGATTAAGGGCCTGCTACCCTGTATTTGCCCTGCACCTTTTGGAAGTGTGCAGGAAACAGTCTTTATGTTTAATATGGCTTTTCCCTCTTACATAGGGAGGGATCTCATTCTTTAGTATATACTGATATGAAGACCAAAGTGATTTATTTCCTTTTAAATCAAACTACTAAAAATTTCATTACATATACACATACTTAATATAGATGGGCCACAGTCCTTGACAGTAGAAGTTCCATGATGCAAGAGTTTGCCAAGAAAAATTAAGTAAGTCTTACATTCAGCTTAATTGTGCTGCATTATCTGTAATATGAGATGTTTTGAAAACTTCATTTGATCCATTTCAGGATTTTAAGGCATGCCCTGAACACAGGTAGACAGAGCTCCTATCAAAATTTGATGGGGAGTGGAAGAGGAAGGGAAACGAGCAGACAGACACCTCTAATTTTTCAGCAGCCTTTACAATTTCCATTGTCTTTGTTATTGTTTTTAGTTGAATTTCTTAATGCCAAACACTCAAACTTCCCCCCTACAACAAGTGTGCTCACCTCACTTTTGCCCTTTCTTCTACAATGAAACTAGCTCAAGGAGATACCATTTACCAAGTTGCCTGTAATTTTTGTTTTCAGGTGGCAGCAAACTGTCAGATGGGGCAGGAATGAGAAACTATGACCTGGAGCCATGTGGGACATGGGAGCTTCTTACCCCAGTGCAAAAGCCAGACCTCTCCTGAATGACCTGGGAGGCCAAAAGCAGACACACAGATATCCAGTCGTGAAGAGGCAAAGCTATGGTTTGGACTGAACCGCTGGACAGGCTGGAGGAAGGACCGAGAGCCACAGGGAGGTAGGAGATAGGGTGAGACATCAAGAGCAGTGTGGGCAGTGACCTCCCTTTACAGAAACACTCGTAGGCCTCAGCACAGACCAGCTCTTGTTTGCGTGTACCTGCACACCAGTCCTGTTTAAAAAATGAACAAACCTCTACCTATTAACTGCAGAGCTCCATTAACTACCTGCTGTTTGCAAAATGCCGTCCTTTGGTTACACTGTAATGTAAAACACCTCTTAAATCTGTAATTCCTCTTCATATTTAATAGCTTTTTCCTAAGGAAAGATACCGAGAGAGAAACGTCACGGATGTTAAAAAGGTAGGCAGCGTTAGCACAGGGAGATAAGGAGTGATTTCAGAGGGCTCGGTTACCTAGCAACGTCCCTTGCAGTTGCCTAATGGTATTTTGGAAGTGCAGAGGCTCCAGACCGGCTCAAGTGCAGGGAACGAGGGGCGGGAAAGCCGCGGCGCTCCGCAGCCCGGTCCGAGCACACCGCGCGGCTGCTTCCAGGCACGACCGGGCACAAGGAGCAAGGTAACGCGACAAACGGGCGGGCGGGCAGCCCTGCCCGGGGCGTTTCTTTCCGAACCGTGCCTGAAGAGGCGGCGACGGAGGAACCGCCGCCGAAACACCTCACCGCTTGCAAGCCTTCCAGCGGCCGAGCGGAGGCGGCGCTCTCCGCCGTGTGCCATGTTTCTTCCACATGGGGAGCCCGCACCGACCAGCCCAGCAGCCGCTGGGCGAGCCGGCCGCCACTCCCCTCACGCTGCAGCCGCAGCCCGGGGCAGCCGCCGGCACCCACCCGGCGGTCTCCCCGCACGGCAGGTACGGGTTGTACTCGCGGCCTGGCCCAACAACCGGAGGGGGACACACGAAGGGGCAATTGCCGGCCTCAGCGCTCGGCCGGTCAGGCCACGCTCCTGCGCCGCCGATGTCAGCGGCCCCGCGCTCGCCAGGAGGCGCCGGGACCAGCGAGCTGCCACGCGGCGCGGCGCGCAAGGGTTAAAATGCGCGTGGCGGGGCCGGCCACGCCCCCCGCGGCTCTCGCCAGCCAATGAGCAGGCGGCGGGGCGGGCGCCAGCCCCGCCCCCGTTCCGGTCCGTTCCGGTCCGTGCGGTGCGCGGCGCGGGGCCGTCGGGATGGTACCGCCGCTGGCGGTGGGGGCAGCGGCGCGGGGCCGGTTTGTCGGCGGCCTCCCCTGCGCGCGGCCAACGGCTGCTGCCTGCGGGCCGCGAGGCTGAGCGCGCGCCGGGGCCCCGCCGGCTCGACGAGGTGAGGGGCGGCGCTGAGGCGGCGGCGGCGGCGGCGGGGCCCCGCACTGGGCGGTCGTAGGGGTGAGACCGTCGGGCAAGGCCTGTGGTGGCGGTGCCCCGTCTGGGGAGGTCGCATCGAAGGAAGGTGCCTCCCTGCGGTGGCCGGGCGGGAGGAGGTGGCCGGGGCGGTGCGTGTCGCCCCGGCAGCGGCGAGGAGGGTGCCCGCGGGAGCCGCGGTTGCGGTGACAGCAGGTGCCTGGCTGCCCGGCTGGGAAGGGGAGGCTCCAGAGGAGGGGCCGGCATGGAAGCGAGCGGGTCCCGCAAAGCCCCGCGGGGGGAGCGGGGGGAATTGCTTGCTGCTCCACACCCTCCGCCTCCGCTCCTTGTAGCGAGGACTTCCTGGACTGACGTTGCAGTTCTGTAGTAAGAGCTGTGTTAGCAGAGGTCTGGAAAGCCATGCTTTGGACGTGGGAACTTGTTGCTACGGGAGGGCTGTCGGCTTTTAGAATGAGGAAGGAGATTGCAGGATCTCTCTTCCTTCTCACCTGTGCTGTGGGTTGTTACACATCTGGTTTCAATGCTATCATTGGCCACCCATACCAAAATACCTCCTTTTGTTGGCTATATTTTCTGATAGAACAACCAACACTTTTTGATGATAAAAGTTCTCCAAAGAAATGCCTGAAATATTAGATATCCCCTCCCCCTCCCAAAAAAAAAATGAAAGTGAAAAATATAGTTTGTCCTTGGCTGATAGGAAACTGCAGCAGCTCACAGCAATCCTTGATGCAGACAGCATTAGCAAATGTACAACTTTTGCATATGGCTTCATTTTAGAAGCATATGAATATGCACATATAAAGCTCCTAGAAATAATGGGACTCGGAGAGCAGAAGACCTTTCCGGGCATTGCACAGCTAACCACGTTTTCTGCATTTTGACTTTTAACTATTCTGGTGAGGGTGTGGTAGTGGAGATCAGTTTCATTGCTAATTATGCAGCTGTCCAATGACATTTACATTCTGTTTCATGCTGGAGCCTCAGGGCTTCCTCCTCACTTGTAAGTAAGAGATATGAGGAAGAGCCAGCTGTGTGTGTAGGCTAGCCTTGTTTCTCATAGTTAATTCATCAAATCTTAAAGCAGTTGTGGAATGATACTGCAAAAAACATGTATCAACATCTAGACTTAGTCTGTAAACTTCAAAATCCCAGATTTGATGGTTTGTTTTTTGTGGGTTTTTTCGGGTTTGGATTTTTTTTTTTTTAGTCATGTTTCCTTGTAAAACAAGTTCCAGAAGTTACATAGTCTGTATTTGTTTAAAAATACTAATTTAAAAGGGCTTTTTTTGTTTTGTTTTGGGGGGTGGGGATGAGGCAAGCTCCAGTATCCTATTATTCCTATTGCATGGGGATTCTCTAAATTTCCTTTGGCTTAGGAAGGTGACCTTAATCCTTGTGGAACAGCTACCAGAGTGAGGACAGTATTGTAGACCAATGTGTCAAAAGGCTTATTGCCAGAGGCACAGCAGGGATGGGGGCACCCCATTAATCTTATCAGAGGAAGTATGCCCAGGTTCTGTCATTGGAGAGCCATCAGTCCCATTGCCCAGGTGTGACATGCATCAAGATAAGTCAACAGAAAGGCTCTCTGGAACAGTTTGCAAAGTTAAGGGGGTAACTGCCTGCAGACTATGGGACATATTACAGGATGCAGGAGATGAGCATCTTGTGACTGTAGAGAACTTATTTTGGGATGCTTAGGGGATGGACTAAAGGGAGGGAATAAGGTTCATTGAGGAGGAACAAGTATGGGAAAATAGAAGGATAAGGGGATAAAAGGGATAAGGGGATAAAGGGCCGGGTTGATTGTAAACAAGTGGTTGGTCACTATGTTTGGCTATGCCCTGTGCCAGATTACTGCAGCCTGTCCTCTTTTCTCATTAAGCTCCGTTTCTAACTGTTTTCCTGGATGAGAGGGCTCTGTGCTATATTCATACTGAGGAATAAGCGCCAGCAACTGGAGTGGTAACGTAAGTTGTAGGGACATCTGTGTCTGATGTGCCAGCGAGGGGAGAGACTGGAGTCAGGGGGGGTCTGAATGCCAGCAGCCACAGTGGAGACCATAAGTCACAGTGGCTTATGTGTCTCTGAGCACGAGTAACTGCAAAGAACAGAGTGCATGCATATTGTCTTGGCAAGCATGCCAGTGTATGGTTGCTAGTGAATATCATGCAGGGCTAGCCAGTAAGTAGGGGAAGACACTTGGGAGCCAGATTTTAGGGCAGCTGTAAGTGTGGTACAGGTACTAGTGAGATCATAGGATCCCCAGTTTGGCAATATGAGAGTCCAGGAGGTCCAAGCCAGCTGCTGGAGGGACTGTAAGATCTAGGGGTTGTTTTGGAGGCTCATTTGCATGTGTGTCGCTGAGCAGGACAACTGGAGACAAAAGGATCCAGGGGCCAGTTACTGAGTGGACTGAATGTCTAAGGCCATTTGCTGGGAAGCTGTGGTGTGTCTGTGGGTGCAGTGTGTGTGTATCTCTGTGAAGGGGGTTTGTAACAGCAACTGGAGTGGGGCTCTGGGGAGGCTGAGGGTTCGGTGTTGGTTCCTGGGTAGATTAGGTGTCTGAGGCCAGTATAGTGGATCCCTTCACTGTACGCACTGTACATACCTCTCTATTCTCCACTAACAGGCTTTTGTCCTAGTCAGCTAGGGAGAGGAGCACAAACAGACCATGTTTGTGTTTGCATGAGCACTGTTTTTAGCTGTATTGATCTGTATATTCAGCGATGTGTACATGCATGTTTGTACGTGCAACTCTGAGAATACATCCTCAGCCTTGTCGCTGGCCAGACTTGGGGACATGGAGCTGCAGCTGCCTTGTCTTTATTGGGCCATCAGTTTCAGCAGCTTCTAACACAGAAAAAATACTTTTTCTGTAAGTTGGAAGATGCAGATTCTCAAAACTTGGAGCCACATCTGCCATGACTGCTATTTTGTGATAGAATTTGAAAATATTTGTTGGTCTGGCTGATGCGAATAGGGCTGCCTACATGAATATCTAAATAGGTATATTTGTTTAAGCTGCCATGAGAAAGCAGTGGAGCATAAATTAAATTTAAACCTAGGATTTTGTTGTAGTTGGTTTTTAAATAGCATTTGTCTTTTTAACTCGAGTGAAGTGAAAATAGAAATGGGAATAAAAATTCTTCTAGTGACCTGGTAGGTTTTGTACTTACCTTTTCCCTCTCTGTATGTCATAGAATCATAGGATCGCAGAATGGGTTGGGTTGGAAGCGACCTTTTAAAGATCATCTAGTCCGATGCCCTGCCATGAGCAGTGGCGTCTTTCACTAGATCAGGTTGCTGAAAGCCTCATCCAGCCTGACCGTGAACACTGAAGTGTTTTGTATGTTGTGACCCTCAATAAACCCCTGTATAGAAAAGAATGTTAACAGAGAGTCTGAGTGGGGGTGCTTACCGTAATAAGAAATGACCTTCCTTATAGACATTTTCTGGCTCTAGTCTAATGCTATAGCCCTCAGTTATTTTTACTGGCAAGTTAAAAGACTCTACTTAGGTCACATATAAAGATAACATAAAAAAAGAAGATTTCTGTTCTGCTTACTGTTGGAGTTTATAAACATATGGATACACAAATATGTATATAGTAGTCCAGTCTGTTTATATAAAATTGATATAATGATTATTTTAGATTGAAAACAGTAACTTGTGGCATTTCGTATCAAATACCAAGTGCAGCTTCGGCATCTGTCCCAATCTGCTTCCAGAAATCCTCTTTGCTTCTGGAATAATGACAAATCAGCTTCTGATTTCCAAATGTGATTAATGCACTTTTTTCTCTTTTAACGTTTCCAATACACTTGAAGGTTTTTTTCCTAAAGAATCTAATTTAACATAATTCCCCAGTTTAAGAAGCAGCAGTTATTTTCAAGTGATTTTCTATTTATTTTTTTTTTCTCTCCAAGCAAGAGTAATTTTGACAGCTGTTAGAGCAGATAACTGAAATTGTATGGCAAAGAGGTGCCCAATATTGAAAAGTGGAACAATGGAGACTTTTTCTTCTAGAAGATGCTGCAGCTATGGTGTGTGCCTGCATGGATTTTTCTTTTTTTTTGCCTTTTAATATGCAGAAGGAAGGCATTGCTGTATTCTGGACCTCTGCCTTTGTGTATTGCAAATTTTGTGGGGATTTTGTGGTGGTAGATGGGGAAAGTGAAAGCGAAAAATAACCATTTTAGTACAGTGAATACTTTTCAGCATCATAGACTGCTTGTGTGTATAGATTTTTCCTTCAGTGTGGGTTGGGTTTTTTTTTTGTTTGGTGGTTTTGGTTTTTGGTTTTTTTTTTTAGGGGGGGGAAGGCACCTGATCTACGCCCTTATATTTTTTTCTCAAGTTAGTGGCATAAAAGACAATAGAAATAAAGCTGGAAACCAAGTCATTTTTTCAAGGCCTGGGGTGTGAATGATGATACAGTCAATTCTATACTTTAAGATGTGATGTCTAAAGGCAACTGTTAGTCTCCACCAAGATGTAGTACTGAATTGAGGGAAGACAATGTATGATTAAAAAATTGTGTAGTGTGCTTTTTCATATTAAAGAACTATAGCTCCTTATCAACCTCAGTTACAATTATGTGGTTTTGATATGACCTTTAAGTTTCTGGATTTTTATTTTGTGCTTCAAGTTGTGCTTCCAGTTTTCTTTCATTTTTCTAGCAGCGTGGAAGGAAAAGTGTATCATGTTAGAGCTGCTTCTCTCTCAAATGCCTTAGATTTCCATGTGTGCAGTAAATCTGATGATTTCTGAAAGTGCCAACCTAACAAATCACACACCTGCTTTCTGTCCTCTCTACTGTCTGTTCAGGAGAGCACTCGCACACACAGAGAGCTGGTAGTTGGAGTGTGTGTTACTGCAAAATGATTCATGCAGCTTGCTCGGGGACAGTCTTTTTCCAATAGACTATACATAGCCAACGAGAGAAGTGTTTGTAGGCTAAATGAGTTGTTTTGGTGGCTGCAGTTCTTCTGGTCGATGGTTTTTATCGATGCTCTGTGTGTTCCATGATTTTCTTTTTTTGTCTCCCTAACTAACTAAATTGGATTTTGCCCATAGACATTAAGAATGATCCTAATGGAGGGAACATCATCAACTTGTTTGTAAGGCTCTGGCTTAAATCCAGTATATATTTAATAGTCAATGTTTTTGTAGCTTAGTCATGAATTACTAGAAAATATCTCAACACTTTGCAAAGATGAAAAGGCCTTGGGCCTCAACAGCCTGAAATTGGCTTGCAAGTGTTTAATATATAAAAACTCACACTTGTTTTGGATGTATAAATCTCACTTTATGTAGGCATAGATGCAGATTTTGTTTGATTTTATAAAAATGGTCAGCCAAGTCCTTTGGTTTTTGAGAAGTGAAGGTTTTTGCTTTTTGTTACAGGAATACAAGGGAGTTGATCTGTAGAAGAGGCCCTGAGGCTGATGCGCTTTCTTCTTCCTTTTAAGAATGGGTATTTCTGTATGAAAATTCAGACATTGTCTTACTCTTTCTTCTGAAAGTGTATCCTCAGTACTTCCTAAAGTGGAAGGGAGACTCCCCTACTTTGAGGGTAGATTTGCTTTTATAACTCTTCAAAATCTGCTGGTGTTTGACATCTCTTAAAGAATTCCCATAGTATACTTACTCCTGGAGTTAAGGTACATCTCATGTCCATATTGTATCTTGACCTGTAGATTGCTTATGTTCATCATCTTTTGGCTTTGTATTACATTTTAATATAATAGGTGTTACATTTTAAAGCATAGGTTTCTTGGGATGAAAGAAATGAACTTATATTACATTTTTATAATTAAGTCGGGATACACTTTAAATGTATACATTCTTGTATAAATATGACAGGGTTTTGTGCGTACAGTCACTGTTGTGATTATGATTTTAAACTAAAGAATATGATAAGCCTTTTGCACTAAATTTATCAGAGGTTGTGCAATTTTGTATGAATATTTGCATTACTCTTGTACTTAAACCTCCAGGCAAGCCCAGGGGAACTGAATCTGAAATAGAATGGAGATCTCTACTTCCAGATATTTAGTCTTTGATTTCTTCATATAGTTTTAGATTTGATTTCCATGTTAAGCAGCTTTAAGTTTGATGTATTTTTCATTTGTTTTTGACAGTGTATTACCTTCAGGAAATGGCCTCTTCTAAGTCTTTGATGAACCTTCTAACCTTCACTTTTGGATCAGCAATAGGATTTTTTGTATGCTATCTTCTGTTTAGCATTATACTAGAAGAACAAGTGAAGATCCAGCCTCATGTCCTTCACAATGATCCGCATGGTCAGCACTCATCCGATACCGATAACAATCAGCTGCAAGGACAAATGAATTTCAATGCAGACTTTGGACAGCATAAAGGTATTTTGTTATGCCTGGCTAATTATATAATATGCTCCCTTTTCATGCATGGCAAAGTGTTGCTTTATTCACTGCCAAGAGTTTGTATGAACCTTTTCTTTCACTTTGCCCATGTTCAGGTTACCTCTAAATAACTTTGTTCTCTACTGAATGGTGGTTTTCTTTGTTTACATTTTTATTACAGTAGTGATTTTTTTTCCTTAGAGCCCAACTGTTTGTTGAACTTCTGTATCCAGACTTGTTTGAAGCAGGAACTTCTCAAATGAACTATTGACATCACATGGTGGTTTTGCTAAGCAGATGTTTTTGCTAGCATTGTAGATGTGCCTGAATTGCTTTTTAGCTTTATGGAGCTACTTTTGGTCCACTTCTAACTTTTGAAATAGCCTCTTAGATAAAGCTGTAACAAAACCCCCAACAAACAAATCCAAACCAAATCAGAAATCAGAAAATCACTTTTTCATACAGTTAGTAAAACATGGAATTGGGATGGTGGAGTGGTCAGAGGGGTTCACTGTAGGCATTGTTTGATTGTTCGGCAAGCTGATTATGCAGCAGTCATAGAACAATAGAATCGTAGAATCGTTTGGGTTGGAGGGGACCTTAAAGATAAACTATTTCCACTCCCCCTGCCTTGGGCAGGGACACCTTCCACTAGACCAGGTTGCTTAAAGCCCCGTCCAACCTGGGCTTGAGCACTGCCAGGGATGGGGCAGCCACAGCTTCTCTGGGCAACCTGTGCCAGCGAACAAGCACAGGTTGCTGTTGCAGTCAAAACCTGAGAAATTGGATTACACTCTGGATTTTTTTTTTTTCCCCCCCTTCTTTTTTTCCCAGAGAACATAGACACTTCTAATATTTCAGGCATACTTTTACATTTGATACATCTCATTAAATGTGTTCATTTTAAATACAGATAGCATCTGAGTCGGGACAGTTTGGATGAGAAAAAAATCGCTCTACTGCATTTGCTGAAGAAGATGTTAATAAGTGATTTGCTATTTAAATGTATTTAAACTACAAACTTCATAAGACAAGTTTGTGAGTGTTTCACATGTAACTGTAGAGCATTGTGACAAAGAAATCTGATCTGTTGTTGCATAAACAGGAATATTTTAGGACCAGTTACGCAGATCTTATTTGCCATGGAGTATTCTTTTACATGAGTTGCAATTGCTGTGTATATGTCAAGTGAAAATGTTTCTTTGAGGGAAACGAATGCTTTGGCAGCTTGTCAAATATTATGTGCCTCAGATAACCGTGTCTGTTTATTCTGTTGGATTGTTGGCAAATAAAAACATTTAAGCACAACAGTAATACTGTTTTCACAGTATCTTAACTTACTTAATCTGATTTTTTACAAATAAGATTTAACTTGATTTGGTGATAAATTCATTCTTTCTGGCTTACCACCTGCTTTTGCCTTCAAAAATATATTGCTGTTTTAGAAATACTTACTAGGTTTTATTAGTTAACATGACTATATACAGCAGACTTTATTAGCTTTTTGACCTCTCCGTGCTGTAATCATTAAGTTGTGTTCACTGCGAATGGCAAAAATACTCAGCTTTTTAATTTTCATTAGTCTTCCAACACCATAAAAAACTTGCCTCCCAACAGTTTTTATGTACAGATGAAGGTTTTCTAAAGCCTGTTCCCTGAACAGATACCTATTCCAGTCTGGCTCTTAGGCTTTTGTTTATCCTGTTAAGTTGAAGTAGAATCATAGAATAGTTGGGGTCGGAAAGGACCTTAAGATCATTTAGTAACTTTAAAAATTTTAGTTTCTGGGTTTGGGAAGTCTTGTTTGCTTTCTTTCTAAATCTAACATTAATTTCATTAACTTTTACATTTGGAAGCAAATGTGTTTTCTCTCTCTGCATCTCTTTTCTGATAGAGAAACAATATCTAGGGGGTAGGCTGCTCTTTGTTTTGCTATGAAGTCTAATATTGTTCTGGAACTTTTCTCTTTTTTTATTAGATGAGAATAAAAATATTGCAGAGGGACTGTATCAGAAGGTGAAAATACTGTGTTGGGTCATGACTGGACCTCAAAATCTAGAAAAGAAGGCCAAGCATGTTAAGGCCACTTGGGCCCAACGTTGTAATAAAATACTTTTTATGAGCTCCGAGGAAAACAAAGACTTCCCAACTGTGGGCCTAGAAACCAAAGAAGGCAGAGACCAACTGTACTGGAAGACTATTAAAGCTTTTCAATATGTGCATGACCATTATTTTGATGATGCTGATTGGTTTATGAAAGCAGATGATGATACATATGTTATATTGGACAATTTGAGATGGCTTCTTTCAAAATACAGTCCTGAACAGCCAATATACTTTGGAAGAAGGTTTAAGCCTTATGTGAAACAGGGCTACATGAGTGGAGGAGCAGGTTATGTTCTGAGCAAAGAAGCTCTGAAGAGATTTGTTGCTGCATTTAAAACAAACAAATGCTCTCATAGTTCCTCAATTGAAGACCTCGCACTAGGAAAATGCATGGAGATCATTAATGTGGAAGCAGGAGATTCTAGGGATACAAGTGGTAGAGAAACGTTTCATCCCTTTGTTCCAGAACATCACTTAGTCAGGGGATACCTGCCAAAAACATTCTGGTACTGGAATTACAATTATTATCCTGCTGTAGAGGTAAGTCCTTAGGAACCTGGTACCCATTTTATGAATTACATCTTATGATGTGTGAATTAGCAGTTTAATAGTTGCTCAATATATATTTTAGAAAAGAAGATTTTGTTGTGATACCCTGATACACCTGTGTGTAGATGTGTTAGATACACTAAACTCGACGCTAAGAGCCTAATGTTGCAGAAGAGCTAGTGAATTGTGAATTATTATTGCTGTTTTGCTATGTTCTGTGGAGAGCAAAAAATAATGAAACCTATTTGACATGTTTTAGTGTCACCACTACTACCTTCCTTGCAAAGTTACTGTTCTGGTTCGGTCCCTCACATCTTGCACACAGTGTCCCTTATTTCTCCTTCAGCCATCCAACTGCCAGTGTGCAGTGAGACTGGTGTGGTTAATTCCAAGATGTATGCACTCACTGCATGGAGCTGGGCCAAACAATATGGCTTAGTTACATTGAAGCCTACTGAAAGGGAAGGTGGCACTCATGCACCTTTATCTTCTACCCAACAGCAAACTTTGCGTAAAACCTGTAGAAGTAGACCTAATTTTGGCACTCACTCGTGATTGTGCTTGGTTAACATTGTCTAAGAGAGTCCCAAGTTACTTGAGGGGTTGGTGGGTAATGGTAAAGTGAATTCCATTGGAAAGATTACAGAATAATGAATGTTGCCTAGAAGTGAAATAACAGCATGACCCAAACAAAGAAATATGATTAGATTTCCTTGTGTAGTTGTATTGGACTCTTGTCTCCCTTCTGTAGAAGTGGAGGCAAGCGTAAGAGCTGGCAAAGTAAGTTCTAAAATATTCTTTTGTTGTAGCAACAAAAACAGTGTTTACAAAGTGAAACATTTTTACTGCAGGAACTTCACGTTGTCCTTTGTATTCATATCTGAAACCTATGGTTTAAAAAGGAAAAAAAAAACGGGGGGGGGGGCAGGGTGCTACTTTAAAACAATCTGAAGGTATTCTGTATTGTAAACTTTGATGATCATAACCTGTGATGTGGCTTCTTTTTAAGATTATAATTTCACTTCTGAAGGTATTATTTTTAGGCAAGCTTTGAGATCAGCATAAGTAGCCAAAATCAAGGATAGGATGTAGGATTTCTTACACAGTCAAGCTAGGGGGGAGAAAAATCTAGCTCTTCAGCAGATTCTTTTCATTGTAAAGCATTTATTTTTATATTCAGTGGCTAGAGCATTTCTGTAGTTTAAACCAGCTGCAATACCATATTTAGTGTGTCAGGATGCAGCAGCTTTAGCTATGGTAGATGTTCACAGGTGGCTGAGCTGTGGACAGTTACATCTGTAAGTGGTGCAGTGGTGGGGGGGATCCGTAATGGAAATCACATATTTGATCCTGTCCTATCATATTTGTGTTTGGATAGAGACTACTTTGTCTGGTACCAAAACCATGGTATATTGATCAAATTTAGTAAGTATTGAAAGAATAACAATTATATAACAATTGCTCACTTCAGTGTCTTTAAATATTTAATCTTAGTTCCATCTGGAATATTAGCAGCTCTGCAGCCAAACCTGATGAACAGCCCCCTCCCAAACTATCTTCCAGAAAAGTGTTCTGAAAGCTGAATTTGAGCTAGAAAATACAAGTTGTAACAAATATGTTAACGAGGATCTTTTAGCTCTTAAAAATGCTTAAGAACATGAATGAAATTAATAAACTTTTAAAAAAAAAAATAGTTCCAACATGATTTGTTACAGCTCTCTGTAGGCAGGAAGCTAGATACTGACTGTTTTGCCAAACTCTGAATGTGTGAACACACACACACACACACACACACACACACACACACACAGAGGTGCATGCACACACACGTTTGGCTTGTGTACTCTGGGTGGATGCTGTCATGAGTATCAAGTATGTATTGTTTCATATGGAAATGCAGTGCATTTAGACCTGCTCACTGCTGCTTGATTCTGTTTAAACACCAACATAAAAAACAAAGTATGGAAAAGCAAAAAACCCCTGATGTTAATGACAGCAGCTAGTTATTTTACCTGCTTGGTTACAGAAACAAAATACTTTGTCCAGCTTTATTTTTGAAAGATGCTTTGGCTGATGTTTGATACATTTTGCTTGCCTGACATTAAGTTTTGAAATATATGTGTGACTGATGATAGTAAATTTCTTACCATGAAGTCGAGGATGTGTCTGAATTCTTACTGGGTCTTTAATGCAGGGCATGCTTTGCAATTTTAGCTGATAACTTTGACTTGTTTTGTATTTTAGGGTCCTGGATGCTGCTCCGATCTGGCAGTTTCATTCCACTATGTTGATTCCATGACTATGTATCAATTGGAATATTTGATTTATCATCTCCGTCCGTATGGGTATTTGTATCGGTACAATCCTGATGCAGCAAGTAATCCAAAAGAGCAGAGCAAAAATGAAGCACTGGAGGATAACCAGAAGCTAAAGCAAAAAGTTACTGAGAGTTAATTGGACTTTGAAGCCAGTACAACGAGTAAGAGTCTCCTCAAACTCCTGCATGAAGCTTGTGGACTGAAATTACTGATAGTGACTCTTATTCAAAAAATCACGTTGGCAGTACTGCCTGTCCCTGTCTGTGTACAATAGAATCTGGTGCTGGCTCTGACTGTTTGGGATAGTGTGACCTTGCAGCCCTGCTCGATGAAGATTTAGGGCTCTAAAGCTGTGAAATAGGAGGTTGTTCTGGTACACTAATATCTGGAAGAATTTATATAAAACACATAGTGAATGGGTTCAAAGATAATCGTACAGTATTTCTGTTCCTTTTTCTGTTCTCCTTTTCCTTCTAGCTGTTCTGTTAGGTAAGCTCTAATGGTAGAAAGTGGATGCTGCACAGTCAAATACTTGATGATGGCTTTCTCTAGTATTCTCAGTATCTTGAAGTTACTTTGTGTACCGTGCCGTACAAGGGAGAGGCGTGAAAATAGTCTCAAGTCTGCCTTGCCTTAATGACAGACTGGCTGTTATGAATAGGCAGAGATCCACCCAAAAGATTAATCTTGAGTTGTTTCAGAAATGGAATTCACTGCTATGAATTATTTTTAACTTTTTTAAGTCTCTTGTACAAAACAATATGAAGTTGGATCACTACTGTTTTAGGGAGAAACCCAGAAATGGTTACTGTTATTTCAATTGCTGAGGTCAGGCAAGCTGCTTACATATTTACCTGTGGCTTTTTTGTTTGTTTTTGTTTTGCATTAACTTATCATATTGGTTGACTGGTTATAAAAATTCATCTCAGAATTTCTCAGCATAAGATAAGGTAGATACTTTTTGAAATAGAAGCCTCTCTTCCATCCTTCCTTCCACGTGAACCAGAAAGAATAGTGTCTTGGCAAAGTTACAATATATTATAATAACTTGGTTTCAGCCAGTGTTAAAATTAGTTTGTTTTATTTAGTTTTCTCATCACTATACTTTGAGATTGTGGAGTTACTTTATTCATTAAAATTTTACAGATACAAAGAAGTTCTATTTTAGAACCGCAGCAAAGCTGATTTGTCTGTTTCCGTACACATCTCATTTATTTGGCTGAAGTACTTAATTTCACTCTCTCTTTTCTCTTCACTTTTTATTTTCCTCCACTTTAAAAAATTTCTTCTGTAGCTGCTGCTCGTTACCTTTTTCAGGACAAAGTATTAAATGATCCTTTTTTCACTCTTTTTGAAGCTGAAGTATATAGTTATTCAGGTAAGCCAGCCTGAATGCAGGAATCTTTGAAAGTGCGTTAACTTTCTCCATTACTTTGAGTATCTCTGCCTCTGAGATGAAAATGCTTTCTTGGTGTGGGACAAAAATAGGTGTTTTAATTACTGGAAGATTTTCAGAGGCCAAGTCTATGTTTTATGTAGTTAACATAAAACTTTCTGGTTTTCTCTTTTGAATTGAGCGAATAGCAGTGTGGAGGATGGGATTAGGCTTGACATGTAGTGTGTCTTTATTCCACACTTGAACAAAAGTTTCGTCATCTTTTTATCGCTTTTCACCTTCATCATATTGATGAATTTGGACATAACCTAATTACCTCCAGTCATTGTTTTGGAAAGGGCACATACTGGTAGCAGACAGCCTTATTTACTACTGCTGTCCTTCAGGATGTTCCTGCAAGAGGATGTTACCGTGAAGTACTGGATTTACTTTTTCTTTTTTCTCCAAAGATAGTTCTTGTATGAATTGGGCTTCTGTCTGTTGCCCAGCAGTAAATGGTCATGACTTACTTTCTGACCATTGCTCAGCAGCATGATGGTGATTACTGAAGTAAGTCTCTCATGCAGTTGAATTATTACATCTTCTCTGCCTGAATATAGGCCAGATTCATACATCAGGTATTAGTTAAATGAATAGTTCCTGCATGGTTAAATCTGCTAGTCTTTTATCCGCGAGACTGCCTCTGAAGTACTAAAAGGGACATGAACTTTATATTAATTGACTTAGGTAGGAAATTATAACTGCATTTGTTTAAAGAAGGAAAAAGCCTCCAGTTTGCTCTAGTCAGAGGGATGCTTGTCCAGAGGAGAATGGATGGTACCATGCTGAAAGGTGCTTCCTTCTGTGAGCTAAATGTTTATCCCATGTGCAGCACAAACCAATGATATTGTGAAATCCATATGCTATTGATAATTCCAGTGGCATTGTTCAAGCATGCAGTTAAAATTTTCTGGGATACTTGGGGAAGTTATAAAATGAAACCAAGCTACCAACTTAATCTCTTGGTAAATGCAACCCATTTAAAAGATCTCCGAACTACTGTGCGGTTCTTTTATTTCTGCTTTCTTCCTCAGTTCATCTGTGGGAATTTAAAGATTTTCTACCACAACAGGCAGAACTAATTCTGCAGATTTTTTTGCAGAGTTGTGTCTTCTGTCTGCCCTGTGCTGCCCTGTGAAGTAACATCATTTACTCTTCATGTTCCTTACTATCCTGACTTCTGTCTTCGGGTTTTCAATTTCATCATGCGCAAGTCTCAGGTGGACAACAGGAAGCAGATAGGGAGATGTTTGAGCTCTGCACAAGTCTGGTTGCTGAGGTGGCAAGCTAAACCAGGCACCACTGAGCTGCCAGTGAAGCATTTTCTCAGCAGCAGTTCCAGTTGTTGTCTGCTGCCCAGCTGTGGCTTGTGGGTTTAGCAGAGCGGGGCAGGAATGTCTCTTTCAACAAACATGAAGGACCTCAGAGGGAATGGAGGAATAAAGGAACAAGTTCCATTTCTTGAGGGAGTAAGGCTAAGAACATACTACCTTGTGATAAATAGGTGGCGTATCTGGAGAAATAGGAGGAGCCTTTTCTTCAAACGTCCATTTCTTGCTTTATTTTAAAGTGTCCTTGTGCTTAGGCCTCAGAATCTGTTTCTTTTGCCTTTCCAACAGCACTGCAAAGAAGTCTTTTTTTCCTTCCAGACAAGCTAGAAAAGTATCAGTTTTTACATTCTGTGATTATAGTAGGGCTGTTGTTCTATATTGAGTTGTACTGCCATAGCAATGAGCTGAAACCTCTGAAATAACTGGTTTGTATCTCACTACCTTCAAAAGCTTCAATAGACATGGTTAGAATGTGAACAGTTAGTATAATTTTCATGTATAATATTCCATGCTAATACTGGTAGTTGTTTCACTCCCAGCTCTTTGTGGTTTGAGAAAGCATTTCTTGAGCTTGAGTACTGCTGTAGCCCAAGGAGGCTGCTGTACTTGAGGTGGATAGACCTTCCTGAAGCACAGTGGCACAGGCTCTCTTAGGCCATACAGGTTATTGCCCTGTGCTTTTGTTTTATTTCTAGAAGAGGCTTCTCAATTTTATAAGGCTTCCGTTGGTACTGTAGTGATTTAAATAACCCATCTAAAAATTTTTAACTCCTTTTCTTGAGATTACTAGGCAGCAGTTGTTTGCAGCTGGATGTGGGAAAGTCACTTAGTATAAGAGAGTAACATTTTAATGCTGCGGTAAGTGGGTTTTAGTTCAGAAAGAATGAGAATGCCAAGAAGTTACTTTCTGATCACTGTTCTCAATCAGAGGATAGTATTCATCTTTGCAGAAGAGGACTGATTTTAATCTTCTTTCACTCCCACTTTGGGGTTTTTTTTTGCAGTCTGTGTTGGTCTTATTTAAATGCTGATGGCATTAGCACTATCTCCCATTTTGTGGCAGCTCTTTTTCCAGTACCTGTTGCTTTTAAGGACACTTCATTTGTTTTGCTTTGGTGGAGATATATATTAAAAATCGCTTTTTCTTCATGTGTTGCCATTTGTTCTGTTAGGCTTCTAGAAGTATAAATTTTAGACCTCTTAGGAACAGTTTGCTGTTTGAGCAGGGTGTTTTATTGTTGTATGACAGAAAAATGCGGGTTATTTTTGATGTGCCTGCAACTGCTACTGATGTTGATAGTGCAGGCATGGGTGAAAATAGATCCCTCAATACAGGACCACTTGTAAAGGCAGTTTTGCCCTTTTTCTGTCAAGCAAAACTTCTGTGGAACTCCAAAAGTGTAATTTCCTTTGTTTTACAATATTGTATTTAAAATACTCCACAAAGGTTGTTAATGCTCCAAAAGAATTGAATATTGCTGCTGGACAGTACGCTCCACTTCGAACCTGTGAATGTTTCACTTTGCAATTATAAGTAGTCGTGTCCCTAATGGCATGTATGAGTTGGTGACTTGTCTGGAATGTTCACCATAAGGATTTGTTTCTTAAATACCTTCTTTGAAGTGCCTTTGACCAATTTTTAGCATCAAAATTAAGTTGAGATTTGAATAAATAAAATAAGTTATCTCATACACACTTCATGTCTGTCTTCCTTTACCCCTCCTGCATACTAGCAGTGTAGCATAGCAGCACAATTTAGTCTAATAAAAACATTCTTACTTTTGGTCTTGGGTGGGTGCAGAAAATTCAAAAAGCTTCTCACACTTGCTCAGTTTTCTATTATATTTATGCCGTTAGCAAAGAAGAAGCTACTGTGAAAACAAGGTAGTATTATTTAAGTGTAAAATTCATTATAAGTGCTAGTACTAGATGACACAAGCAGGCTGTTGTTTCTGCATTGGCCTGATCTTTCAGTGTCTCCATGTTGGTACAGAGTCCCGATTGAACTGACTGTAGCCGATACCGCAAAGATAAAGCAAAACTGTTCAAAATTAACCACCTTTTTTTCAAAAGGATTTGTTCTTAAGGTCAGCCTCTTCTGCAAAAAAAACCCAAACCAAAACCAAACCAACAAAACCCAAAACAACCTGTTGGTTTAATTGCTGTGCTTTCTCACCTAGCTTTCTGCTATTCATGCAGAATAATATCCAGCAATGCAGAACATTCTACTTATGCAGATGGGAGGTGTCTTTCCTTATGGAATGTTGGTTGTTGCACATGGTAGGCGTAAGCACGGTACAGCTGTGTTTTATTGCCTTAACTACAGTAATGGACTCTAGAATTATTAACGTGGATTAATTGTGGATTAATTGTTTCAAGGCGCAGGAAGTGTGTGACAACCAGGTTAACTGTGCTCAGAAGTTAGGATATTTTAACTAAGGAACAGCAGCCTGTTGAACAGATGATAGAAGCTCCTCTCTAAAGTTTCAGGCATAGGTTATGCCTTTATGAACTGTCAGGCACAAACTAGATCCAGTAAATTGCAGGGCGATGCAAGTCCTGGAGCGAAACAAAAACTACAGCTACTACCCTGGAGAAAAACTGTTTGGTAATTGCAGGTTTGCTTGCTTGCCTTTTATTTTTAATATGTAGCAGACTCTGTGTATCTGATTACCAGAAGTTATAGACACAAGTGAAATATAGAATCATAGAATGGTTTGGCTTGGAAAGGACCTTAAGATCATCTAGTTCCAACCTCCCTGCCATGGGCAGGGACACCACACACTAAACCACATCGCCCAAGGCTCCATCCAACCTGGCCTTGAACACTGCCAGGGATGGAGCATTCACAACTTCCTTGGGCAGCCCGTTCCAGTGCCTCAGCACCCTCACTGTAAAGAACTTCTTCCTTATACCTAACCTGAACTTCCTCTGTTTAAGTTCAAACCCGTTACCCCTTGTCCTACCACTACAGTCCCTAATGAAGAGTGCCTCCCCAGCATCCTTGTAGGCCCCCTTCAGATACTGGAAGGCTGCTATGAGGTCTCCATGCAGCTTCTCTTCTCCAGGCTGAACAGCCCCAACTCTCTCAGCCTGTCTTCATGCGGGAGGTGCTCCAGCCCTCTTCTCATTCTCATGGCCTTCCTCTGGACTTGCTCCAACAGCTTCATAGAATCATAGAATCATAGAATCGTAAGGGTTGGAAAGGACCTTAAGATCATCTAGTTCCAACCCCCCTGCCATGGGCAGGGACACCTTGCCCTAAACCACGTGGCTCAAGGCTCTGTCCAACCTGGCCTTGAACACCGCCAGGGATGGAGCATCCACAACCTCCCTGGGCAACCCATTCCAGTGCTTCACCACCCTCACTGTGAAGAACTTCTTCCTTATATATAGCCTAAACTTCCCCTGTTTAAGTTTGAACCCATTACCCCTTGTCCTACCACTACAGTCCCTAAGGAAGAGTCCCTCCCCAGCATCCTTGTAGACCCCCTTCAGATACTGGAAGGCTGCTATGAGGTCTCCATGCAGCTTCTCTTCTCCAGGCTGAACAGCCCCAACTCTCTCAGCCTGTCTTCATGCGGGAGGTGCTCCAGCCCTCTTCTCATTCTCATGGCCTTCCTCTGGACTTGCTCCAACAGCTTCATGTCCTTCTTATGTTGAGGACACCAGAGCTGTACACAAGACTCCAAGTGAGGTCTCACGAGAGCAGAGTAGAGGGGCAGGATCACCTGTTTCTGTAAAACGGAGAAGAGGTTTCAATCCATCGCCTCCTTTCCCCCATGGCCCTGCTCTTCTCCCATCTAGGGAGGGAGGTCACTATTTCTTGATCCTTTCCTTCTAGAGCCCACCCTTCCCTTTTGGTACCAACTCAGGACACCGTGTGGATTGGCATCGAGCTGTCCCTTCACAGCTTCTCCGGTTTCCTGCCTTCACTTGTGAAAGCTTTTGCAACGGCATCGCTGCTGCAGTTCCCTCCAGCTTGTCTCCCTCTGCCTTGGCTGCAGCTCTGGTGTTTCACACTGGTGTCCTCAGCACGTGCCCTCCATTGCAATTACCAGTACTGCTGCGATGCGAGGATTTGTTTGCACTAACGTAGGAGATGATAGCTAGAAATGTAGATGTAGATACAGTGTTAAAGTGTTAGAGATGGTCTAGCTAGAGATAGAGAAGGGTGCGTTTCTGGTTGTGTATATTGTTTGCTCCTTGTTGTTTCCAAGAGGTGATTATGGTCACTTTCTACCAGGCCTGGGCAGAGGCAGTAGCATTTCCTACTCTTGTATGTGAAAAACATAGGTGTTTTGCCTAAAAGAACCGTTTGTTCAGACAGACACAAAGATTTCATCATTTCAGATAGGAACCCAGCTGGGGCTGTCTTCTGCAGCCTACACCAACATCTCCAATGAGAAACTCGGTGACTCTCCCTTTTCCCCCCGATAGACCGCTCAAGAAATAAGCCTATGGCAGAGAGACCAGCGGTCATTCTGCATTGCAAGGACTTGAACAAATGTGCTGGGGGGAGTTGTTGCCAATCTCGCAATCTCTGCCCTCTGTACAGTACCCTCACGTGATACTTAGCTGAGTGTTTTAAAACCGTTTTACACAACTGAGTCAGTTACTTGTTTTGCCTGAGTGTTGCAGGGAAAAGCTGCTCAGTCCATGCGCTTTAAACCAAATTGGGATCAAAGCACTTTACTGAGCTATCAAGAGCATGGAATTAGGCAGCAGTCGGTGAAGTGTTGCATTCAAGTAGTAATACGAGAGGTGAACCCGCAAACTAGACACATGAGTGTTAATAAACACAAGCAAATATCTAACCCCCGTGTGTAACAAACGCAGGAGAGATTTCTGAAATTCTTCTTCTTTCCAAGAAGAAGACCTCACCATAAGCAGTGCAGTAGCAAATGCCACTTGGTGTATTGGTAAGGAATGGTGAGGAAATCCTGCATTGCTCTCTACGTTTCTGCAAAGTTCATGCAGAGGGAACCAAACCCCCTTTCTTTCACCTCTGGGATTGCCACACGCAAATGACCGTACGTGGTATAAAAGCCTTTATTGAGACAGTCCGGACATACAGACTCATTTACAGGGACACCCTGCAGCGGTGCCCAGGGCGTGGCCGCCATGGGCAGGGGCAGCCCCCTGGGCCTCCTGGGCACAGGCACTGCCTCAGGGCCAGCACCCCAGAGGCCTTTCTCCAAGGCACGCTGGGCGAAGGGGCAGCAGCAGGGCTGCGCTGGGCAGGGCTGCGGGGGCCCCGTCACCCCCGTGTCATAGTGCCACCACCCGCCAGCACAGCATCACAGTGCTCTGGGGCAGTATAAAGCCCAGCGCCCTCCCGCAGTGCTTTGGAGCTCCAGTGCCAGGCACAGGAAGGGTTCTTGCTCCCGGGGTAGATCAGCCCAGCGGCATTTTGCTGCTGTGGGAAGCCCCGGAGATGGCTGCAGGTGGAGGCAGAAAAGGCAGTGCCGGTGTCCCCTCAGAGGCATAACCAGCCCGCGGACCAGGAGCAGGTCTTGCTCACGTGCTCAGGGAGTAGCCGATCGCCAGCGCTGGGGTCAGGAAGGAATTTTCCCCCGGGGCAGATTGGCCCTGGTCCCCGGGGGTTTTTTGCCTTCCTCTGAGCACTGAGCATGACCACCTGTCAGGGCTCCCTGGTCCTGGTGCTCTGGGTTATCGCCTGGTGCTCATGCTCCACGAAGGTGGCCCCTCGTGTCCTGCAGCTGGGGGGGGAAGGCTTTTTTGCCCCCAGGGTGGACTGGCAAGTGTCCCCGGGGTTTTTTGCCTCCTCCGCAGCCGAGCACAGCCCCTCCATGGGGCTCCTTTGGGCTACTGTGGCCCAAAGGCAGCTGCTCGTGCTCCACGCAGCTGGCCCTCGTGCCCCGCACGCGGGGGGAGGAAGCCTTCTGGACTCCCAGGGTGGCCCCACAGCGTGGCCCCGGGACTTGCTGCTTCTCCTCTGTAGCATTGAGCACCCCCCTTGTCAGGTCTTCCCTGGCATATTCTGGCTGGGTTCTTGCACTGCTCTCGCACCACCACGGCACCGCTCCTGCCCCGGCTTTCCTTTGTCAGGCTGCAAGGGAGGATTTTTCTAGCTAGACTGAAGGATGCGTCAGCCTGCTGCTGGCTACGTGTGTGCATCAAGCTAATGCTTGTGAGCATTGGCTCTGCAAGATCTAGAAAAGGAAAATATTATCTACACTAGACTAGACTAAAATTAACTAAAGTAAAAATAAAATAAGATAAAATAACTTTATAAATAAATAAAATACTCTTTCCACCTGTAACCTGATTTGTGTCTGATTTGTGTCTTTGAAAGTAGTTTAGGTGCTGACAACCTCTTGACATTTCAGGTAAATGTTGGTTGCACCATTATACAACTCATCGTGAGTGCAAGGAATGGAACGGAACAGAAGAGAATGGAATGGAATGGAATGGAATGGAATGGAATGGAACAGAATGGATTGGGATGGAATGGAACGGAATGGGGTAGAATGGAATGGAACAGAAGAGAATGGGACGCAATGGAATGGAGCAGAATAGATCGGGATGGAAGGAATGGAATGGAATGGAATGGAATGGAATGGAATGGAACAGAACAGCTATGATATGTTCTGCATATAGTTCTGCATGACATGCTCTGACCTAGGTCTGAGGAGCCATCTGCAGTGTAGGTCCCAAGGGAGGCCGATCCCAGGCACTGAGGCCTACCAACACCCTCCGGACCCTGACTGAAGCAGACCTGCACTCCTCATATACTCTCCTTTAGACATGTACGGGGTGCCACTGGAGAGAGAGGATTGGGCCATATGGACTCCTGACGGAGTGGTGTTGTTCTCAGGCTCTTGTGTTTGGTTCTGTTTCTCCAAAAGCACCAACTTGGGCATTTTGAAAAAACAGTATTTGGGGGAGGGGTGGGGTTGGGAGTGGGGGGAAATCACAAGGAAATGAGCAGGTATTGCCCACATACGGAAGATTTGCAACCGTTTAGTTCAGGAGCACATCCTGCTTCAGGCTGAGGGCTTGATCTTTGAGCATCGCTGACGTCAGAGACGTGGTCTTTTGCCATCCTGTGAAACCCAAATAAACTGGTTGATCACAGAAGAGTTTCAAAAACCAGCTCACACGTGTTTTTCGCAAATCTGTTTGGATGCTCAAATCATCCAGAGACAATCTACATCTCTCCCCCCCATCAAAAGGCACAGGCCTCCTTCCCACAAAATGACAGAGCCAATGCCTGTGATGGGACGTGATACCCATTCAATCCCTTCCGCTAGTGCAGGGCTGGGAAGAAATGTCATCGAGTATTTCCTCAGAATTTACTGCTAGGGAAAGAAGGAAATCGGGAGAAAAAAATTGGAAGTTGGAAGAGACCTACAGTGAGCATCAAGTCCAACCGTTCGATCCCTTCAGGGCTGGCCAAAAGTTAAAGCATGTTATCAAGGGTGTTGCCCAAATGCCTCTGCAACACTGACGGGCAAAGGGCATTGGTCACCTCTCTAGGAAGCCTGTTGCAGTGTTTGGCCACCCTCTAGGTAAAGAAATGCTTCCTAACGCCTACTCTAAACCTCCCCGGGCGCAGCTCTGAACCATTCCCACACATCCTATCAACAGATCCCAGGGAGCAGAGATCAGCACCTCCCTCTCCATTTCCCCTCCTTGGGAAGAGCTGTAGAGAGCAATGAGGTCACCCCTCAGCCTCCTTTTCTCCAAACTAGACAAACGCGGTGTCCCCAGCCGCTCCTCCCAGGACATGCCTTCCAGCCCTGTCACCAGCTCTGATGCCCTCCTCTGGATGCATTCAAGGAGCTTCCTGTGCTTCTTAAATGGTGGGGCCTGGAACTGCACCCAGTACTCAAGGTGAGCCTGCAGCAGCGCTGATTACAGCAGGACCATCACCTCTTCTAACTGGCAGGTCATGCTGTGTGTGATGCACCCCAGCATGTGGTTTGCCCTCTTGGCTGCCATTGGGCACACTGCTGACTCACACGGAGCCTGCTGCCAGCCAGCACCTCCAGACCCCTTTCTGCAGGGCTGCTCTCCAGCCCCCCCTCTCCCAGTTTACACTTGTGGCTGGCATTCCTCCATCCTGGGTGCAGAATTCGGCATCTGCACTTGTTCGCTTTCATGCCATTGGTGACTGCCCAATGCTCCCGTCTAGCTAGATCCCTCTGCAAGACCTCCCGTCCCTCAAGAGAGCCAACAGCACCTGTCAGCATCATCAGCCAACTTGCCAATGGTGCGTTCAACTCCTGCATCCAGATCATTGATAAGAAGATTGAACAGAACTAGACCTAGAATTGATCCCTGAGGAACACCACTGGTGACCAGTTGCCAGCCAGATGTAGCCCCGTTCACTACCACCCTCTGAGCCCTGCCATTCAGCTGGTTCTTCACTCAGTGCACCATGTATTTGTTGATCTCATAGCTGGACAACGTGTCCAGCAGGATGCTGTGAAGGACAGTACCGAAAGCCTCACTGAAACCTGGAAAAACTATATCCACCACATCCCTTCCCTCACTAGGCAGGTGACCTTATCAGAGAAGGATCTCAAATAAGCTCAACAGGACTTTCCCTTCGTGAACCCATGTTGATTGTGCCTGATGATCGCATGGAGTTGCATGCCAGTGTTACACTTCCACGGTAAAGGAGATGTTACAGTGAATAAAGTGAGGACTAACGATTCTACCAGACCTCACAGATGACTGCGCTGTAATTCAGGGTTTTGTGTTCAGTGGATTGTTTACCACCGTCTCATAGAATTGACCTGAAATCAAAAAACCTGTGGACAAGCTTTACGTCTTCATATTTCAGAAAAGTGTCTGTTGGTGTAATCACAGTTACATAAAGGAAACCTCTTCGCATAACTAAGAAATAGTACTTTTGTTAAGTAATTAATTTTGGCTTATGCGAGCAGAGTTGCAGTTTGGGTTTTCAGTTAGTTTCCATTTAGCTGATTTATTGGCATAAACAGACATGTACCGGTGAAACTAGAAAAGAGAAATTGTCCTGTAAAGGACCACGAGTACAGGGCTGACATAGGGGCCCATGAACGGACGTGCCGCCATGTGCCGAAGGACACCAGTCCTTTGCCCGGCAGAGCAAAACTCGTCAGTACTTCCCTTTCCGGAGCATGCAACGTGTTTCTGTAACACGGAGAAGAGATTTCAATCCATCGCCTCCTTTCCCCCATGGCCCTGCTCTTCTCCCATCTAGGGAGGGAGGTCACTATTTCTTGATCCTTTCCTTCTAGAGCCCACCCTTCCCTTTTGGTACCAACTCAGGACACCGTGTGGATTGGCATCGAGCTGTCCCTTCACAGCTTCTCCGGTTTCCTGCCTTCACTTGTGAAAGCTTTTGCAACGGCATCGCTGCTGCAGTTCCCTCCAGCTTGTCTCCCTCTGCCTTGGCTGCAGCTCTGGTGTTTCACACTGGCGTCCTCAGCACGTGCCCTCCATTGCACTTACCAGTACTGCTGCGATGTGAGGATTTGTTTGTGCTAACGTAGGAGATGATAGCTAGAAACGTAGATGTAGATACAGTGTTAAAGTGTTAGAGATGGTCTAGCTAGAGATAGAGAAGGGTGCGTTTCTGGTTGTGTATATTGTTTGCTCCTTGTTGTTTCCAAGAGGTGATTATGGTCACTTTCTACCAGGCCTGGGCAGAGGCAGTAGCATTTCCTACTCTTGTATGTGAAAAACATAGGTGTTTTGCCTAAAAGAACCGTTCGTTCAGACAGACACAAAGATTTCATCATTTCAGATAGGAACCCAGCTGGGGCTGTCTTCTGCAGCCTACACCAACATCTCCAATGAGAAACTCGGTGACTCTCCCTTTTCCCCCCGATAGACCGCTCAAGAAATAAGCCTATGGCAGAGAGACCAGCGGTCATTCTGCATTGCAAGGACTTGAACAAATGTGCTGGGGGGAGTTGTTGCCAATCTCGCAATCTCTGCCCTCTGTACAGTACCCTCACGTGATACTTAGCTGAGCATTTTAAAACCGTTCTACACAACTGAGTCAGTTACTTGTTTTGCCTGAGTGTTGCAGGGAAAAGCTGCTCAGTCCACGCGCTTTAAACCAAATTGGGATCAAAGCACTTTACTGAGCTATCAAGAGCATGGAATTAGGCAGCAGTCGGTGAAGTGTTGCATTCAAGTAGTAATACGAGAGGTGAACCCGCAAACTAGACACGAGTGTTAATAAACACAAGCAAATATCTAACCCCCGTGTGTAACAAACGCAGGAGAGATTTCTGAAATTCTTCTTCTTTCCAAGAAGAAGACCTCACCATAAGCAGTGCAGTAGCAAATGCCACTTGGTGTATTGGTAAGGAATGGTGAGGAAATCCTGCATTGCTCTCTACGTTTCTGCAAAGTTCGTGCAGAGGGAACCAAACCCCCTTTCTTTCACCTCTGGGCTTGCCACACTCAAATGACTGTACGTGGTATAAAAGCCTTTATTGAGACAGTCCGGACATACAGACTCATTTACAGGGACACCCTGCAGCGGTGCCCAGGGCGTGGCCGCCATGGGCAGGGGCAGCCCCCTGGGCCTCCTGGGCACAGGCACTGCCTCAGGGCCAGCACCCCAGAGGCCTTTCTCCAAGGCACGCTGGGCGAAGGGGCAGCAGCAGGGCTGCGCTGGGCAGGGCTGCGGGGGCCCCGTCACCCCCGTGTCATAGTGCCACCACCCGCCAGCGCAGCATCACAGTGCTCTGGGGCAGTATAAAGCCCAGCGCCCTCCCGCAGTGCTTTGGAGCTCCAGTGCCAGGCACAGGAAGGGTTCTTGCTCCCGGGGTAGATCAGCCCAGCGGCATTTTGCTGCTGTGGGAAGCCCCGGAGATGGCTGCAGGTGGAGGCAGAAAAGGCAGTGCCGGTGTCCCCTTAGAGGCATAACCAGCCCGTGGACCAGGAGCAGGTCTTGCTCACGTGCTCAGGGAGTAGCCGATCGCCAGCGCTGGGGTCAGGAAGGAATTTTCCCCCGGGGCAGATTGGCCCTGGTTCCTGGGGGTTTTTTGCCTTCCTCTGAGCACTGAGCATGACCACTTGTCAGGGCTCCCCTGGTCCTGGTGCTCTGGGTTATCGCCTGGTGCTCATGCTCCACGAAGGTGGCCCCTCGTGTCCTGCAGCTGGGGGGGGAAGGCTTTTTTGCCCCCAGGGTGGACTGGCAAGTGTCCCCGGGGTTTTTTGCCTCCTCCGCAGCCGAGCACAGCCCCTCCATGGGGCTCCTTTGGGCTACTGTGGCCCAAAGGCAGCTGCTCGTGCTCCACGCAGCTGGCCCTCGTGCCCCGCACGCGGGGGGAGGAAGCCTTCTGGACTCCCAGGGTGGCCCCACAGCGTGGCCCCGGGACTTGCTGCTTCTCCTCTGTAGCATTGAGCACCCCCCTTGTCAGGTCTTCCCTAGCATATTCTGGCTGGGTTCTTGCACTGCTCTCGCACCACCACGGCACCGCTCCTGCCCCAGCTTTCCTTTGTCAGGCTGCAAGGGAGGATTTTTCTAGCTAGACTGAAGGATGCGTCAGCCTGCTGCTGGCTACGCGTGTGCATCGAGTTAATGCTTGTGAGCATTGGCTCTGCAAGATCTAGAAAAGGAAAATATTATCTACACTAGACTAGACTAAAATTAACTAAAGTAAAAATAAAATAAGATAAAATAACTTTATAAATAAATAAAATACTCTTTCCACCTGTAACCTGATTTGTGTCTGATTTGTGTCTTTGAAAGTGGTTTTGGTGCTGACAACCTCTTGACATTTCAGGTAAATGTTGGTTGCACCATTATACAACTCATCGTGAGTGCAAGGAATGGAACGGAACAGAAGAGAATGGAATGGAATGGAATGGAATGGAATGGAATGGAATGGAATGGAACAGAATGGATTGGGATGGAATGGAACGGAATGGGGTAGAATGGAATGGAGCAGAAGAGAATGGGACGCAATGGAATGGAGCAGAATAGATTGGGATGGAAGGAATGGAATGGAACAGAACAGCTATGATATGTTCTGCATATAGTTCTGCATGACATGCTCTGACCTAGGTCTGAGGAGCCATCTGCAGTGTAGGTCCCAAGGGAGGCCGATCCCAGGCACTGAGGCCTACCAACACCCTCCGGACCCTGACTGAAGCAGACCTGCACTCCTCATATACTCTCCTTTAGACATGTACGGGGTGCCACTGAAGAGAGAGGATTGGGCCAGAGGAACTCCTGACGGAGTGGTGTTGTTCTCAGGCTCTTGTGTTTGGTTCTGTTTCTCCAAAAGCACCAACTTGGGCATTTTGAAAAAACAGTATTTGGGGGAGGGGTGGGGTTGGGAGTGGGGGGAAATCACAAGGAAATGAGCAGGTATTGCCCACATACGGAAGATTTGCAACCGTTTAGTTCAGGAGCACATCCTGCTTCAGGCTGAGGGCTTGATCTTTGAGCGTCGCTGATGTCAGAGACGTGGTCTTTTGCCATCCTGTGAAACCCAAATAAACTGGTTGATCACAGAAGAGTTTCAAAAACCAGCTCACACATGTTTTTCGCAAATCTGTTTGGATGCTCAAATCATCCAGAGACAATCTACATCTCTCCCCCCCATCAAAAGGCACAGGCCTCCTTCCCACAAAATGACAGAGCCAATGCCTGTGATGGGACGTGATACCCATTCAATCCCTTCCACTAGTGCAGGGCTCGGAAGAAATGTCATCGAGTATTTCCTCAGCATGTACTGTTAGGGAAAGAAGGAAATCGGGAGAAAAAAATTGGAAGTTGGAAGAGACCTACAGTGAGCATCAAGTCCAACTGTTCGATCCCTTCAGGGCTGGCCAAAAGTTAAAGCATGTTATCAAGGGTGTTGCCCAAATGCCTCTGCAACACTGACGGGCAAAGGGCATTGGTCACCTCTCTAGGAAGCCTGTTGCAGTGTTTGGCCACCCTCTAGGTAAAGAAATGCTTCCTAATGCCTACTCTAAACCTCCCCGGGCGCAGCTCTGAACCATTCCCACACATCCTATCAACGGATCCCAGGGAGCAGAGATCAGCACCTCCCTCTCCATTTCCCCTCCTTGGGAAGAGCTGTAGAGAGCAATGAGGTCACCCCTCAGCCTCCTTTTCTCCAAACTAGACAAACGCGGTGTCCCCAGCCGCTCCTCCCAGGACATGCCTTCCAGCCCTGTCACCAGCTCTGATGCCCTCCTCTGGATGCATTCAAGGAGCTTCCTGTGCTTCTTAAATGGTGGGGCCTGGAACTGCACCCAGTACTCAAGGTGAGCCTGCAGCAGCGCTGATTACAGCAGGACCATCACCTCTTCTAACTGGCAGGTCATGCTGTGTGTGATGCACCCCAGCATGTGGTTTGCCCTCTTGGCTGCCATTGGGCACACTGCTGACTCACACGGAGCCTGCTGCCAGCCAGCACCTCCAGACCCCTTTCTGCAGGGCTGCTCTCCAGCCCCCCCTCTCCCAGTTTACACTTGTGGCTGGCATTCCTCCATCCTGGGTGCAGAATTCGGCATCTGCACTTGTTCGCTTTCATGCCATTGGTGACTGCCCAATGCTCCCGTCTAGCTAGATCCCTCTGCAAGACCTCCCGTCCCTCAAGAGAGCCAACAGCACCTGTCAGCATCATCAGCCAACTTGCCAATGGTGCGTTCAACTCCTGCATCCAGATCATTGATAAGAAGATTGAACAGAACTAGACCTAGAATTGATCCCTGAGGAACACCACTGGTGACCAGTTGCCAGCCAGATGTAGCCCCGTTCACTACCACCCTCTGAGCCCTGCCATTCAGCTGGTTCTTCACTCAGTGCACCATGTGCACGGAATGGGGTGGAATGGAATGGAACAGAAGAGAATGGGACAGAATGGAATGGAACGGAATGGATTGGAATGGAATGGAATGGAACAGAAGAGAATGGAATGGAATGGAATGGAATGGAATGGAATGGAATGGAACAGAACAGCTGTGATATATTATGCATATAGTTCTGCATGACAAGCTGTGACCTAAGTCTGAGGGGCCATCTGCAGTGCAAGTCCCAAGGGAGGCTGTTCCCAGGCTCACATCCACGGAGCTGCAGCTCCTGGGCGAGGCCTGGCAAGGGCTCAAGGGTCTGTCGGTGGCTCTCACCGCTCAGAACTGAGGCTCCTGGACGTGGTGTTTGCCCTTGCTCCGGGGTTGAAGCGTCCTCTGTGGAGCTGCTCACTTCGGCAAATGACATATCTTTAAATGAAGCTCATGTCTCATAAACGTCTCGCTTACAGAAAGCTTCACTGGCTCAGTGGAATTTTCCTAGAGGAGGAGTTCTGGTGCACTAGTGTGAACTAAAATAAATTTAAGTAAATACCTTACACCCAGGGACTGTCGAGTTTGTTCTAAGCTTCAGGGAAGATAAGCCTGTGTGTTGCTCACTCCAGCTCTCACTGCAAAATGTTTAGCAGTCCCTCCTCCTTTTTTGACAGTGTTTCGCCTTAATATGAACTTCTATGGGTTCCAAAAACTTGGTGAGGAGTAAGTGAGAAAGTCAGAGCCCTGCAGGGAAGGGTTTCATTGTTCCACATGTAAAGTAATTTAATGTAGACTCGGGGCAGGGAAAAACTGAATCATGAGATCTTACTTTTGGGTTAGGGTGGAACTTGGCATTTGTAAAGAAAAGTGGTTATTTAATTCAGAAAAGTTGCTTGAGCTCTCCTTTTTTTCAGCTTTCTAACACATATTTCTGTGAGACCTCTTGAAATGCCAATAAAATAAACTGTAGAGATGCTCTCAACATTGGTTAGCCAAAAAGACCTGGCGTGACCCACATGCTTTCCTTTAACTCTTCTTTTCAGGCTCAGCCCCCTGTTCCCTTGTATCTAACACTGCTCTCTTGTGAAACTACAAGCCATCAAGAGCAGTCCCTTCTTCCCTTCCTCCTCCAAATGCTTTTCTGTAAGTTTTGTTTTCTTTAGTGAGGTTGAAGCCCCAGGTGCTGATGCCTGCACTCGTGCTGACCAAAACTTCATGCCTCAGTGTCCCAGTTCTACCTGGGACTTTTCTGGTGTGTTAGACAGCTGCGGGGATGAGGCAGTGTCAGTTCTTTTGCATAGTCAAGGTGTTACCTTCTTTGGAGGTGCGATTCACCTTTTAAATGGATTCCCTTCTCTTCCCTCCCCCCACCACTTCTTTCCTTTCCTTTTCCTGCCAATAGCTTCACCTTCTGCTCTGCAAAGTGCTGTTTGAGGAGTACATGATACCGATGGATTGATGTCATTTCCTCACTCTCAAGTGGCTGCCGCTCATTTCAGGTCTGTATGTGAAGTAGTATACTGCCTTCAGTAAAGTTACTAACTTACAGCATACTTTAAAGTCAGCCTAAATGAGCCACTACCAAAGCAGGAGCTGGAACCATGTTTCAACAGTTAGTGCTTAAAATACTTCTCAGTTTGAGAGGAAGGACAGGTGGGCTGGCTCCAAACTCTAGCAGCCAACTTCCTTAGAAGTTGTCTTCCTTAGAGAGAATTCTTTGTAGTAAAGTTCTTCTAAAAGAAATGTGAATTTTCCAACCATCTACTAAGTATTGTTGCAGCCACTATCTTCTTTTTTAACTTCTGCACAAAGAGGCAAACAGTCTTTTGCAAAGCTAAGTGGCAATAGTTTCAAATTTAGATCTGAATAGAGATGGGAGTTTTGCAGGAATGTTTGTTAAATAAAACACTATTGTGAGCAGCTTTCTTCTTTCCTTTCATTTAAACTCCAGAACTTTACTTGAGCAGGTACTTTACTTGAGTAGGTACCTAAGTTTGCAGCACTGATCTTCAATTGTACAAACCCAACCTGTGGTGCATATGAACCCATCACTTTGGCATCTTGAAGTCAAAAAGGCTGGTTTGCTGCTTTCAATTTCTAACCTGGCTTCCACCAATTCCTTGCCCTCTTCTGATTTCTTTCTCCTGCTAGGATCCTAACCTGCTGCAAGGAAAGGAGCTTTGTCAGTAACGTCAGTCATCTAAAGAATTGGATCAGCCTCCTGATTCTGCTTCCCAGTTCCAGCCTGAGTTTTCAGTGTTCCCCAGCAGCTCTGGATCTGCATGGCCCCAGATAGTCAAGGTCTTGACTCTTCCTCCTCTGCCTAAGAACTGATCAAAAAGGTGTAGAAACTAACGTGCATTGGTACCCTGCACCTTTAAAACCTGGGACTATGATTTATTTTTTTCCTTCTTGTGCTGTCCCACATGAATTCTTAACTACGAATCACCCAAATGCTGGGCTGTTCAGTGCTTCTTCCTGCTCCCTGCCCCTGAAGGTGTAGAATATAACATTGAAGACAAATGTTAACTTAGGGCTCAATCCTGAGTACTTAGTGGAAATCAAAACAAATCAATATCTCTGTAATTAATTCTTTTTTAAATGTATGTCTTCAATCCCCTAGTTCTACGAAGCTTGGGAGTACAACAGCATTATTAAATGTCTGTTCTCTGGCTACTCTATCTCAAGTGGAGGCTGTGGTTGTAAACTGGAGCCCATTTCCTTCCTAGATCTGCAGCCCAGGTGAGCACTCTGCAGAGATTAATCATAAACCATATGAAAATCACACCTGAGGGTCTGCAGTTTTTCCCAGCAGAGTGCTTCACCCGCACCAGGAGTTCAGACATTTACCAGTGAAAACAGCAGGTTTCACATGTTCTGCTGTAGATTCTGTTGAAATCATAGCTGAAATACGATTAACGCTCCAAAGACAGGTAGTGTAATTGTGTCTAAAATCAGTTTTCAAACACTGTTTAGAAAAGCAAACTCTCCCGTTCAGAAGCTGGCAGTGTTGGCAGTGTTTCGATGTGAACAATGAAGCTTTTGTTCCTGCTTGTCAGTGTTACTCTGTTTTTTAACAGGGAATAGGTGGTGTTGTTTACCCAGATTAGACATCATTTGTCAGTCTAATCAACAGCATCCTGCTCTGAAAGTATTTCCCTGTCAGCTAGCTTGGGCCTTATGGGCTTTATCTTCATCAGCTTCCAAAGCTGAATTTCATGTGTCTTGTTCAGACTTATTCCAGTAAATATTTGTCAGAATGCACTGGCCATGTTTTCATTTTAGGTAAAGCTTCATGGTTTCTAAATGCAGAAGTTGTCTTATCAAATGTAGATGTGAATGTTTACGAATTCACACCAGCCCCAGTGAAAGAAGTCTCATTCATCTTGCTTTAAAACCATCATTTTAAAAAAGTAGCATTTGGGTCTTATTAGTCACTGTACAACTACCACAATCCTGATTAATGCACACTGGGTTTTATGGGTGTAAAGGTTCCCTTCTCCCTGTTCCTGTACAATAGCTGTGCCTGTTGAACTCAGAGATCACGTTTCTTTGGTATGCAGAGCCGGAAGGTTAACTCTGGTATTGGCACAGTTCATTTCTCTGTTAACAAAAGCTTCTCATCTCTGATAGCCAGCAGGTAGCTGCTACTAAAAACACCATAAAAAATTATTATGCAATGTGAGGACAGAATCCAAAACAGTTTTTCCCACGTGGAAATAATAAAGGGGGGTCCTGTGCTGCCTGCAGCACTTGTGCCCAACTTAAGCCCAGTACTTAAGAATTACATGTTGTGATTCTTAAAAAGCCAATACACAAAATGCAACAAGGCAGGAAGCACTTTCCCTTGATGTTCGGTTCAGCATTATTCTGATATTTAGTGTTTTACTGCTGTTTCACAAATACATCTGATCCGTGTTAGAGGAGAAAGCGAGCTGGTTAAACAGAGTACAGTTAAAGAAACACAGCAGCATCCAAAAACTTCACACCAAGACCCACAGGAGGAAACCTCCAAACACATGCTTGCCCCCTGTGATAACCAGCTGGCAAGCAGAGCACCTGGGAGCAGGTGGAGATGGAGACCAAGGTGTGGTACTAGCACATTGTGAGTGTGGAAGGTCAGTGTACACCTGAGAGCAAGCATGATCCTGACACCATGATTGGAATGAGTTTTATATCACAAGTAACTTCTGGATCCAATGTTAATGCTACCCTCTCCCATTGCAGCAGTTTGATTAATAGACGCTGCTCTTGCAGAAGCTGAAACAGGCGATTGTTACAGAACAGGATGCTACAGAAAACATGGTAAGATACATAAAAGTAAAAATAGTTCCCTGCGCAAAGTATACCAATTAAAAAAGCCAACCAACCAACCAACCAAACAAAAAAACCCCAAACAACAAAGGAATTTAGTGAAATAATGTTCCCAGAGTGAAGCCTTGTTCTCAGGGTTGTAACATGAGAAAGCTTTACAGAGCACTGGTCTGTTGGGGCACTGCCAGTTTGAGCTGATGGGAGAGGCAGGAAGGTAGTTCAGCATGTACCCCAGGGTGTGTCCCGAAAGGGTAATGCTGGGCATATTGAGCCACAGTCCAAAAGCAGAGAGCAAAATCTGTACTCCTGTCTTAGGTCATCTTCACCTCTCTGCGCACCAACCAGCTCATAAACTCTGGAGCCCTTAACCTCAGATCACTGCATGAGTAATCCAGCTCAGAGTAAAAGCTGCTCCTGTGTAATAGCTTCAATTCCAGCATGACATGTTCTTTGCCTGGCTTTGTACTGGAGATAAAGCTTGGGGCCAGGTACTCTCATTTACTACTGCTGTTACTACACTGAGTCTTGACTTCCCTGAATCCTTGGCTTTCCAGAAAGTGCTCCTTGGCTTGGCATTTATTGCTAGATGTAAATTTGCTTGTTTCAGCAGTATTGCAATGGCTATAGATGAAGTGGGGTGCTGCAAGGGGATTTGTGATGTGATTATGGGGTACATTGCTCTGGCTTTCATGCTATGGTAAAGAGCATAAGGGCCCTTTTTATTGCCATGTTCCTGCTTCAGTGAAAATGCCATGTAGACTTGTCCCTGCAATGCTCAATACCTAGTTTGCTGAACATCCTGTTTACACAGTGTATGGTTCAAATGTCAGTTGTCCTCTTGTCAACGAGACTGAGGAGCATGAAGTAGCTACGGTGGCCAGCAGAAAATGTGATTTTGTGAGATAAATTAAGGTGATTTAAAAAGTCCTCAACCAGCTACTGCTGCTCAGCTGAATTTTGCAAGTTGTTACTTCAATATGATTTTTAGAAACCTGTTGTCTTGCTGTTTGTTTTATTGAGGCATTTTGTTGTTTTCCTCCTGGTGGCACTGTAGGATAAAGCTGTGGCTGTTGGGGCCCTGTACTGCAGCTGCATCATGGAAGATGCTGGGATTTCTTGTCGCTGACATGACAGGTCCTGTAATGCTCAATTTCAGTACAACATCCTTATACCTTGTTAACCTAAATTACTGATGTGAAGTTTAGCTTATTTAAGGGAACTTTTGTTGGGTGATTTTCTCCTCTCGAAAAGGAAAGTTTCAGCCAGCTTATGAATTGTAACAAGTCCAACACATCACTGAGCATGTCAAAAGATTTCAAAAAAGCCTGGCACATGACAACTCAGTTCTCAAGGACCCTGCTCAAAGGATGGTTTTTCACTCACACAAGTTCACCCCTATCCGCTAGAATGTGCAGACAGTACCATGACTTTTGGCTGACCATATTATTTGGTTCATCCAGAACAAAAATCAAAGATTTCTTTTTGCAAACATGACATTCCCTTCAGGCAGAGTGCAGTTCTGCCTCCAGAACCACCCCTGTCAGTACACTTTCTTCTTATTACAGACACTTGCGTATTTTGGCAGCCTGTGCCTCAAGTAAGTTATGATCTGCACATTTATGGGGAGCGCAGCCTGATGGAGTCCCAGTCGTAGCTCTCTGAGGGTAATTGCAGAGAAAACATTAACGTTCAAACCTGGATTTTATATGTGAATCTCATTATGCTTGAATTAGTTGGAAAGTACAGCCTTTCTGGTCAGCAGGAATATATTTTACCTATTAATTGACAATGTAGTTAAGACTTATAGAAGCTATCCTCTGAGAAAACACGGCACACTAGGGAGTTGCCCCGAATGAAATCAGACATAGCTGAAATTGCCAATTATGTCATGCTGGTAATCCAGAAGAATTACTTGTTATTTGCCTTCCATGGAAAAATCGCTACTAACTGTCCCTAGGCTCCTTCCCCTGCTCAGCTCCCCACACCCGTGCCTGTGCGCACAGTGAGCCTGGGGCACCCCTGGGCCAGCAGGCAGCAACCAGACCACAAAATCCCCCAAATCCTTCTCCCAGGCAATGCTTTCCATGTGCTGACTGGCTGTCCCGTGCAACCTCTCTTCCCCAGCCCCACCGCTGAAGGGAACGTACTGGGCACATCCTGGGCCTGGGGGCTTGTTTGAATTGTCGGCCATTTATTTACTGCTCTGGCAGGGTTTTTTAAGTGTCCTGGAAGCTTTAAGCTGCTGAGAGAGGAGCATCAGTCCAAACACTTTCAGCAGCACTAGGATTAGCTGAGTTTGCAACAATTTTAAAGCTAATCCAAAACTCTTTTGGGGGATTTACTCACTTGTTGAGCCTTGTGGTTGCCAGATTTATTCCTTTCAGAACTCTCATCTACCGTTATTTTGCAATAAGAAAGGGTTTTCTTTGTGTCCCAGGGCCAACCGTGCCAGAAGATGTAATTCTCAACAATTTTTAGCTCTTATGGTTTATAGCATTTGGCCTGTTCTAGCAGACGGTTTAAGAATTGTTCTTGCTTTTAAAATGTGCCTGTGAGGAAATAATGGGTTGATTTGTTTGTTTGCTTGTAGAACCTGTAGTGCTTTCAGTTAGTAATGATGTTTTGTGATTTTATACAACTCCAGAACAAAGCGGTGGACATTGGCAAGAGGTGCCCTCTCCCGGTTTACTGACTCATGACACCCTTGAGGGTGCAGCGCTGCTTCAGCAAACGCAGGAGCCAGTGCTGCCAGTCAGTGCTGGTACAGATTTAGAGTTATCCTTTCAGCAGGGATTTATGCGCTTTTTTAATGGTTTACTATATAGCAGAGCACACATTCAGCGTTTTCGGTCTGAGGATTCACTGAAAGACCTGAATAGAAAAGGATGCTTACTTCAGGATAATCTGATTTGAACAGCTTACAACTTTTAAAAAAACTTTATAGCCTGCATTTTTAAGTTCTTTGCTACAAAACCTTTAGTCAACCCTACATGAAAGTCTGAAAGAAAGCAGTGACCTTCTGGATCATCACCCTAGTTTAACTGCCTTAAGAAGATTCCTTGTATGCATGTTTTAATGTGCATAAGATGTTCTAACATTTTTAGAGTAACTGCTGATTTCTTTCCTAGCATTGTTAAGCAGCAAATGGTGTCAGTATTTGTACTTATTAAAATTTGTCAACTTTACGAGGGAGGTTTGCACTAAACATTATAGAAGACATTATTGCAAACCTGTAACTTGCATCTTCACATTTATTCCCAAATTTATTATCCCCAGTCTTTCCTAGACAAGATATATCTCTTTGTCTGGAGACCTGGAGCTGAACACAAGCCAATCCCATCGCTGAAGCAACTGCCCAGGCACAGAAGATTAGAACAGGTTTGAAACATCCTGCAAATTCCTACACTTGCAGTTCCAGTAGGATTTGCTGCCTACTGGGTTTTCACGAGTAGCTAAACCTAAAATATACCTGGTAGGTGTGAAATGAAGTGGATTTGGAACCTGTTACACTTGGAGGTTTTTCATAGCTGTCAATAGGGTATGGTAGCATTTAACTGTCGAATTTTGCATCTTTTCTGGATGAAAAGATCTTTGTATCTTCATCTGTACATGTATCTCTGTCCCTGTATCCATCTGCCTGTGTTTGTCTCTCTTGTTATCTGTCTCTGTCCATGGCTTCAACTTCAATAACATGCATGCCTGCATCAGTGCAAAGAATCACTTGCTGGTGAGGATGTCCCACTTCCCGCTACCGACTCCAGGCTGCTGTGGGGTGAGGGCCCTTTAGGATGAGGGATGCTGGGGACTTTTTTTTCCTTCAGATGATTTTTTTCTTCTTTTGAGGGTGATATTTTGTGCTAATCTTTTTCTTAAAAATATTTGCACTGCCTCTTTGTTTTACTGTTTCTTATATTACCTTTGTCATCTGACCAAAATGAATTCTAAACTGGATTTCAGACCTTGCCTAGAAAAGAAGTCTCTCCGTACATCTTTCAAGTTTGACAGTACGTTGACATTAAATTTCAGTATGTTTTAAGTTTTGAATCTGCTGTTTCCAGCCAATTTGAAAGCATCATCATATCTATCCCTCTTGCTTTTCTTTTTCCCTATACTTCTGTGTAAACTGCTGTCAGTTTTCTCTTTGTTAAGTTGAAACTCTCTAAAATGGCAATTTAAAACTTTTAAACAGTACTTCAAGCACAGGCTTCCATACAATTAAGTTTGCATCCTATCTGCTGCAAAGAAGTTCATTTTGCATGGTACGTGCTGTCATTTGGTTGTGGGGAGAGGTGGGGGAGAGGAAATTGTGCAAGGAATTGTTAAAGCAGATGAAGAATTGTCTATATTTCCCACGTAGATACCACTCTTTGGTTTCTGAAGAAATAACAATGCATGATTCTTTATCAGGTGTCACTTTCTGTTTTAATCACGTGCTCATCATTTTCAGTTTTAACAATATGTTCATACAGGATTATGGCTAAAAGTAGAAAGGATATCAGTAAACATTTCTATACATCTTTCAATGCTTTTCCCTTTTTAATTTAATAGCAAATGAAATATTTTTTCATTTTTATTTTTTTCAACACAGAGGCCCTGAGAAATGGGAATGCACTGACTGGCCTAAAGGGCATGAAGAATCCTGGGTTTAATGCAGTTCTGGATGAAAGTCCCACCTTTATAATTAAAACCATTATATTTTAATCCAATTAAATTATAATTTAATCAAAATGTCCTTTAACGGGTCCCCCCCAATTACCTGTAGCTGTGCTATTTACATGCCAAAGAGGTACTTTAATGAATTGAAAGCTCCATTTATGACTCTAAATGCTGTATTAAGAGTGCTAATTTCAGAAACCACTTACTCTTGTTTAAAACTAGAACATATTTTATTCTTCCACAAGACTAAGAGACCTCTGGCATTAAATGCTAAGTGTAAATGGTTTTCACATTTTAATCCTAAAAATAAAATCTCATCACTGCCATATATAGTAGTAACAAGTTAATAGAAATTTGGAGGGAAAAGGTATATTCCTCTATGTGTGTATGTGTGATTGTAAGTTATTGCTATGGTGTTGCAGATAACATAAGTTATACAGGACTCTAGTTAATGTGAATACCATAGTGGGGAAAGCAGTGGAGCATGGTAGCAATATATTCATGTTAACACATCATTCTGGATTTGTCTCTGTCAGTTCTTCCTCAATACATATGAACTTCCACCTTTAAAAACTCTGACCAGCAGTCATTTCTAGAAGAAATAAGGAATTGTTTAATTCTCCTGATATGTTTACAAAAACACATGCTGCAGTTCAATAGAATTTTCCCATACTGAAAGATGAAATAGAGTACTTAATACAACTTACTGGGGATGAGATACATGGCTTTTGTAAAGGAAGTTATGCATTACTGGTAAGCAACCTCTTTGAAGTCCACACCTCACTAAACATGTGCACCTAAGGCAGTAGTATAGTCCGCTTGGATTTCCAAAATGTAAGGTCTCTCCCCAAAGAGAAGTGACACTGGTTTGAGAGGGACAGCCTAGAAAGGGTGGACCAGATGATCCTTGGTCCTGGTATTCTATGATTCTATGATACGTACATATAGTATGGGATACATTTAAATAGACTAAGTCTTTTTAGCCTGAAAAAGAGGTGACTGAAGGATGACCTGATGGAGACAACTTACCTATTCATCAATCAACGCAAGTTTCTCGACATTCTGTTTCTGTTTCAAATCTATTGTTGGAACCGTTACAACCTCCGTACCAGAACTGGCCGCAAGAATTGCCATTCTTGTCATAATACCATTTCACCATGTAGTCCCGACAATCCCCTGGTTTCATAGGTTCCAAGCACCTTGGATCTGAAAGTGTATTGGTAAAAGTTAGCTTGGATTCTGGAGAGGCGTTACATTATCCTAGAAGTGCTTTCTTCAATAAGAGCACCCCTTTTTTCCTTCCCTGTAATGCCCAGGCGTACATATACCTCTCTCAAATTTGTAGCCAAATTCCATTTCTGAGTTACCTAAACAGGCCTAAACAAATACAGGATCAGTTTGAAATGAGACTGCCTAAATCCTGATGTAAGAACCAAACTGCTATTTAAATCCCATAGCACACAATTGGTACACAAGGGTTGTCTGTCATCTAGGTTTGAAAATCTGGCTCTCACTGTGTGTGATGTCTGTAGACAGAGCACCCAGAAAAACAAAAGGTGATAAATTCTAGTAACTATACTCGGGGAGGGATTGGGGGTTTCTCCATCCTTTTTTTTGGTGCAGATTTGCTACAGTATTTATTACTCACCTTTCTGGGTTGCCGCTACATGTGTTTGCAGCACAGTTAGGTGGTGATCTTCAGTAGCAGTTACATTGAACAAAGGATTAACAACTGGACTCTGCGGGCTGATTTCATATATGTCATAAAATGAGGGAAATCTTGATTCTCTGTGGGTAGAGTTGGTCACAGTGTGATCCTGAGCAGTTGGCAGTGGCTCAGTATATCTGGTCTGTGGTGGACTAAGCTGCAAAAGGAGTCAAAATCATCAAATTCTGTCTGGGCTCAGATGCTAAGAGAAAGAATTGAGAGAATGATGTTGGAAGCTTTTGCTAAATAACCTGTGAAAAAATACCATTAGCAGCAGGTAGGTTCGGACCATTGGCTGTTTTTAGGCAAAGCAATAAGAACACCATAGAGAGTGCTGATATAAAAGGTGACAGATGTCCTACTCTAATACTCACACAGTGACTGAGAAATACCAAGGACTTAATAAGGGAACAAAGATGATATATACCTGCAGAAAGTACTTATCTGTTGCATTAAAACTCTACCTGTCCTGTGTACCTGTGCAGCAGCACTTTGTTGGAGAGCAGAACCCTAGCGCAGGGCAGGAGGCATTTAAAGCTGGAGAACAAAGAGTAATATAGATGAGGAGTCCTAAGGAGTACAGCCCAATGTGGAAAGCAAAACAATCCCAAACACTTTGTACTAACGATCAGCTTGCATACAAATAAATGCCTTACACACCATGTATCTGCCTCAATAAAGACGGATCTGTAAGATTTGTAACTCACTTCTAAGATGAATAAGAACTACAAAAAATATGAGGACCGTTGGCATTTATTGCAACTAAGAAGCAATATTACCCTTTTCATTCTGTAAGCTTCTGTTCTCAACAGATAAGTTCACTCAAACTTTAAAGGTCTTGTTCCAGTCTTTTGGTCTGACACATTAGTTGCACATTAAAAGATTGGTGAATGATGAAACAAAGAGTATTTGAATTAAAATAAAGACACACATCTTTTAAAAGCATTTGATAACTGTTACTTCTTTACTTACTGGGTAACTGACTCCTTCTGTAGGGAGTACGTAAGTCTCTGATGTAGTAATTGTAGGTAACTGGTTATTATTATCTTCACTAGCAATTTCAGATTCTGGACTTGGAGCTGGAGATAAACCATTACCTTTTCCGGTGTAGACTTCAGACATATCCTCACATATTTTTGTGATCAGCTTATTTTCAAGAGCTGCATAATGAAAAAGTCATTTTGATTCACCAAAAAAAAAAAGTCATAATGATTCACCACAATCTTTTGGTGCAGTATTAACCCTAAATCTTTAATGATAGTGTCTTGTGAAACACCATCAAAATGCAAATGGGAAGTAACAAACTAATGCACTCTCTGAAGTATTTGATTTTAAGGCCCTTTTGTTCTTTTAAGAAGAAACAGTTAAAAATACTAAGAAGCCCCTTTCCTAAAGCAGAAGTCATGGCTCAACAGTGAAGAAGAAAAAAAGAGTGAAGGAAAGCAAGAGTACATGTAAGAAGGAAAAAGAAAAACGGGGTGACACATTCTACTTGCATAAAAAAAATCAGTGACTGGGATTACTTTTATGTTGAGTGCTTGAGTCTGAGTCAGAGCCTTGTTTAATCCCAGCTTGGACCAGAACTTTGGCTTGGACTCCCTTCTCACTGTTAATGCCTTAACTCCATCCTCAAGCTCAGCATAGCAAAATAAGTTTATACTTAGGAAAAATATACTTTATAGTGCTATAGGGCTAGTCTGTGGTTAGTCTAGATCAATGTCCTTTTTTTTGTCATGGGCCATTATAGGTTTCCTCTGGATTTTCTCCTGATTCCAACTGTGGCCACAGGATTTTTTCAAGCCACAGTTTGAACTATACAATGTACTATCAGACCGCATTCCCTCATGTGTTGCTCCACCACTTTTCTCCTAGAATCAGGATGAAAGTGTAGGTTCCCCTGTGGCTTTCTGAAAAAACCCAAAACACCAAAAGAGTGCTTGTAGGAGATGGCAGACGGACTCCAAGGCTGACAAGAGCCATATGAAATAGAGAAAGATACAAAGATGTTGCGTGAGGGTGGAAAGAAATCTGCACCTCTCCGAGATGAAACTGCGGCCAAGCACAAAAGGACTGCAGGGAAAGGCTGGTGCATACTCACACAAAAAAAGAGTGCCTCAAAGAAGGTCTTGGCTCAGAAAAATTATGGTCACTGTGTTTTATTGTTTCTGCAAGAGGTAAAAAATTTGCAAAGGTTTCATTTGGCCAGAGAAGAGAAACAGAAGAAAGAGCTGCACCCAAAAGAGAAACATAAGCTGCCATTCAGCAGCCCACCTTGCCTTGCTATAGGAAAGGCCAAACTCTCTTAGATCCTTATTTTAAGTTTCTTCTTAGTAAAATGGTTTCTTTTACCTGAAAGCGTCATGAAGTCATCTATCTGGTAAACATGTTCTTCATCAGGGTCTGTTGCAATGAGCTGCATTTCTTTCAGAAAATCATCATAATGAGATTTAGTCCTTTGAATGATCCCAATGACAAATATCTCAATATTTGCAGCATGGGCCTTTCTTACTACAGTGTCCAGTTGTACGTCATCACGATCGTCCGCTTGCCCGTCCGTTATGACAACAGCCACTTTCCTTACTGCCAGGCGTGCTGCCTGAAATAACCGAATGGCTTCTTGGATAGCAGAAGCTGTGTATGTGCCTTCTCCGAAGTAGGGCATGTTATCGACAGCTGATTTCAGGGATTCCTTGGATGTGTACTCCTTCAGAGAAGACACCAGCTCCACTTTATGGCTGAAGTTGATGATGCCAATGCGGGTTGTAGCGTGGTTGGATGATACCTTGTCAATGACTGTTTTCATGAAAGTTTTGATAATATTGAAGTTTTCTGGTCCAACGCTTTCAGAACTGTCAATGACAAATACTAGTTCCAGTGGTGTTACTCTACACCTGATACCGCAACCTAGAAAATAACAATTTCAGACATTTTATAAGCAGCCACCTTCATAACAATGAACTGAACTCATATATCAGATTTACAGTTAAAGCTAAATTAATGAATTAATTTATAGTTACAGATACTGATAAACAGAAACAGAGCTTGACCAAATTACTTTCAGTACATCTCTGGTGACATACTGAGCATCATTTTCACATTAGTGGTATTCTTACACACAAGCATGCAGAAGACAAATCCATTCAGTCAACATAAATTCAGTGTGTTTTATTAGAACTATTTTTTTTCCATGCTGGAACGCTTACCACATATTTCATTGATAAGTCTGATAACTTCTTCTCTCTGAAAAAAAAAAAGAGTATTAATTAATTTGCTGTGTGTTCGAGTTTTAAGAATGTTGATTTCTATGTATTTATTTACAAAAAATGCAGGCAATGCAATGCCCCATAAACAACCTTGTGTAACATCACATAACCTTTAAACATTTTCCCCAAATAAACTCCTATCTTTCAAATTAATTCATTTACATACTCACCGAAAGACCTGGTTCACCTTTTCTTCCCCAAATTCCCTGAAAATGTGTAGAGCGAGATGATTAACAAAAGCCAGATTTGTCTAACTTCTATCATGTAAAATTAAGTAATACAAAAAAGTGTTTTACCTTTGGTCCTGGAGGTCCTGGGTCTCCAATCTCTCCTTTGGCACCTTTGCTCCCTGGATCACCTTTGTCTCCATAATCTCCCTAATTTAAAACAACTGTATTAAACACAGTCAATAACTCTGGTTTTGTTGATAGTCAGAACTGGCTTTCTGGTTCAATGAGGTTTTAACATAAATTTTCTGATGTATTTTTTTGTGTGTGTGTTTGTGGCTAGTTTATCTTGTATGTATTATGAAAAGAATACCTGAAAGCAGGCTCTCAGAGAAAGCAAGATGGGCAGTGAAAACATCTTTAAAAATTGTTATGAAAAATTACCTTAATTGAGGACTGAGTGGTAAAGACATCTTTAGACAAGTGTGTAGAATATATAATTTACTCATCTTTGATTTTCTTGAACTCTAAACAATCTTTATACTGGACCTATATTAATTCAGCCCTATGGAGAAATGTAACTGCCTCAGATCAGCCAATGTACTGAAAATCACACCAGCTTTGTATAGAACCCACACAAAAAACTGGGAACTGCAGGAACAGGGAGAAAGGCATACTTGGACTGTTACAGCTATTGGAAAATATGTAGTTTCACATTTATAAGCAATTCTGCACTTTTTCCCTCAAGTGACCAGACCTTTTGATTTCCAAAAGGAGAAAGGGTTCAACGTTATGGTATTTCAAGAGAGAGTTTTCACATAATGCAGTTATGAAACATCATACTATCAAAGGATTCAGGTTGTAAATCAGACATTTCTTCAAGAATATTGTGAAGGACAGTTTTTTACTTCCCTCTGGAAGTTACTGACCACCTTACATTTCATTTGAGGCTTTAAAGTTTAGAAAGTTATTTAGATTACTGTCCATTTTGATATTATTCAACATTATTACCCAGCCAATGGAATCACATATATAACTCCCTGTTACAGTGTTTGCCATCATGGTTGCTATCAATTTTAAGGAACCCTTTTGACACTCTCAGTCTGATTCTGATCTTACTCAAACTGATCTAAACCTGAAAGTTGTATATAGCTCCTCCACAGCATTAAGATAACCATTCTCCACTAAGTAAGCTCTTGGAAGACAGTTCTTATACTATTTCACAAAATTGTAATATCCAGCAAAGGATATTACTTTCCATTACCTGTCCATGAATTGAATCTAACCTCATCAAAGTTAATGTCAGCATAAGGGAGGACAAATATGATCTACTGACTGCGGTGTTACTGCTACTCTCTTACACATAAATATACTAAAACCTGATCTCTTTGGTGTTTGGCACTTATATGAAATTCCTACTGCACTAAACCATTCCTTTTCATGTGTGACAAGTCTGCTATATTAATAGAAAACAGAAGAATTTTGAGTATTTGGAGAGATTTACATTGGGTCACAAAGATTAGTCAAGATACAACATGAATACGAAGAACAGTGAAAATATTGCAACTATTATTACAGTATGTAGCGTTTGGCATCTGAGAGAAAACAGAATTAGAAGGCAGAAATTTGAATCTGCATGAAAGAGCTTGATATTCGCTGTTGCATCAAAGCTCCAAGCTATAGTAGCTTGAATAATACAGAAGTCCGAGAAAGTGCTAGATAATGTGAGCTAGTGTAGACCATAGTACCATGAACATTACTAGTGCAGGCAATAAATGGCTGGGGCTCTCAATGGGTACTGCCTGTCTCAGGTGACTAGAGAGAGGACTGAACTCTTATTTGGGCATCTTCTTAAAGTTAGGGAGCCTGATCATCTCTGCTTTCCCATGAAGACTGCCATGGGTTTTTTCTTCACAGTATAGTCAATATTTCAGCTATGTTGTAATTGTTGCAGAGGGGCTGCCCAGCTGGCCCAGGCAGATGCTGTGAATTGAAGGTGGTGTACTGCATCATGCATTTACATTAAGGCTCATTTCGCTTGGGCATACTGTTCCCACTTGTGTATGCACATAGTTGGTCTGCACATCCACATTGAGCATGAGCCTCGGTTTCCTTTGGCTAGGCTGCTCCCATCAGAAGCTGCACATCTGAAAATCACTAATAAAGAGACAAAGTATTTAAATTCTTTTTGTGCAAAATTTGTTAGATGGGAATAGGTATGTGTGGGAAATTCCTACAATTTTTATGTCAACCAGGAAGTTGTCCAGTACGGAAAAATTCAAGCTTGGGCTTCAATCATTGTAAAAAGAAATGAGTCAAATAAAACAAAGCCCTTAAAAGGCATGAGTAAAAAATATCTTTTTTTGTCAAAGCCTGACAAATGAAAGAACATTTTGTAATACTTCAAAAGTACCTAAGATAACTGAATACATAATTTGACTAGTATTACTCTCCTGCTAACAGATATGATCTCATTCTAGATCCTACTTCAGAGCCTGGTCCTTAATGACAATTGGGATTTTTACAGGCTCGAAAGCTGACAGTAAGTAGTGGGTGCTTACCTTGCAATGTCTGCCTTCTATTTATCTTCGAAGACCTGTCACACCCAATAACCAATAAAGGAAGAAAAAATAGCCTTTTATTTCTTACCGCAAACATAGGATTTACCTTTGGTCCAAGAAGGCCAATTCCCATTGATCCCTTTTCTCCAGGAAAACCTTGATTTCCTTTTTCTCCCTGAACAGAAAATGGAAAGTAAGTTTAACTGAAAACTAAAGTAAAGCCTATGCTCTATCTATTCCCTTTGTAACATTCTGCATCGTTGAGAAAGCCAGATATTATGCAATGAAGCATATCATTTTCAAGACAGAAGTCATCTGAAGCTGGATAAATACGCAGTTGGGTATGATTCAGAACACACATGAAGCCTTTATAAAAAGTATATAATGAAGAATTGTTCCTGATTAATTAAATGAAATAGTCATTTCACTGAAACAGATGATAGGCAAAAGTTATTCATCCAGTGTACAAGTAAAATGAGGTCCAACATAAAGGTTCTCTAGAAATACACACCCAGAATCTCAGCAGGGTTGACTTAGTTTTTCTTATCTTAAGCAAATAAAAAGACATCCCTGCTTTTCACAGTGCAGATTGCAGAGCATTTTGCTGCTGATACTTCAGAAGACAGTATCAGTCCAGCTACGGAAGTTCAGATTTGTTTGTAATTATGGTTACCCATGCCTTGCTGCATGCATGCAGACTTGAAAAGCATGTTTATGCTAGCAGTGTGTGCATACAACATATTATAAACCACAGCTGCTATAAAATACGTACAGAAAATCCTTCACAGCATCTGGCTTCCAGAAATTTTCCTGCTTTATTTAATAGAGTAACACAGTTTTTTATTTATTTCCTTTTTTCAGATCAACTGCTGTATACATTTTAAACAGTGCTAGAGGTGATTATATTTCCTGGTACATAAAATCTTCACCATAACTGACATTACATAAATAATTCACATAACAACAGTGCCTGGTGCAAATACAAAAAACAGTTCCAGAGAATGTCAATGAGACCAGGAGCAGTCCTCACCTGTACCTAATCTAGCCCAGGAGATGCAAGTTCAAGGTTAGTTAGTTGCATTTTTCAGTCAAGCGCTCTCACCCCGTCTCGCTAAAGCATCTTCTACTAATACTTGCATAGCTGCTCACAAACTAGCCTAAAGGACCTATATTGCTCATAATGGGCAGAGAAATATAAAAATATTTCCAAGTTTATCCAGACTCCAGCCTTCTCCCAAGGCACGCTAGAGCAGCAGGACTGACCACTGACCATTCCTGCTGTGCTAGATAGGGGCTATGGGATTTCTGCAGGTGGAGAAGCAGCTGAACAGTGCACAGGCAAGCCAACCTTCTTTTCCTTGTACTCATGGCTCCCATGACCTGGGAGTTCACCAGGAGTTAGACATGAGATGCAGCTCCTAGATGGGGCATTGTACTGGTTCATGGTTGGTTTTTCCCCTGTCCAAATTCCAAATTCCAGATTTGACTGAGTTCCTGCTGAAATGGGAGCTTCTACTTGCACAGGGGTGCGCGGTGGTCTTGGGCCATGCTAGGCAAAGACACCTAATGCACTCCACCGTCCACATCTCCACTGCAGCACTACCCTTACAGCCCTGCCCTGCAGGAGCCTCTTCGTACACTAGCCCTAACGCGGGTTGCTACAGTGCTCTGCTAGTCATCAGGGCTACCTATCCCTGATGTTCTGACCAGCAGCCTCTTGCCTCTGTAAGAACTTCTTCCCTTTCCCTCTCCCCAGTTTCTTAGAGCAGCAAAAATTCAAACACTGTTATTTAGACTCTGGACAAAAGAAACTATGATGCACCAAATTACACAGCTGATTCACTAGCAGAAAAAAAGAAATTACTTCCTACAAATAGGAAATATTCCTATTGCAATTGGGTGCACAGGACAATTTATTTTTTGCTGTTGTAGAAACACACAGTTACTATTTCATCTAACTTACTTTAAGTCACTTTATAGCAGGATTGTGCTTTCTGGGTCTTCATGTATGTTATTAATGCAAATGCCTTTTAAACATAGTGAAACAGTGTGCCAGCTTGTTCCAGTGCTTGTTGTCCAGCACTGGGACTGACAATCCTCCCTGCCTAAGTCACCACATAGCTTCCCAATTAACACCTTTGCAGATCTGAAGAGCATGATGCATACCATCCAGAATAAGATATGCTGTGTATTCCAATGGCCCTTCACTAATAATAAATGCCAGATCCGACAAAACTATAGATTTATTGTTGCCATTTGTTCCAGCCCATTTGACATTGTTAAGATGGTGTACAGGCAGGTCTGAAAAATTGTTCTAGTGTTCTAAAAAAATCCCTACCTGTATAGCTGACATTTCTCACAGGCACACATGTGAGTTTTATCCTTCAATATGTCAACCGTAGAAGCAAACTGTGTTTCTCTAATTGTGCAATCAATCAACATAAGAAGGATTTATTATAGATACCATAACTGAACATTTAGTAAAAACCAAGAAGTATGCTGCATTAATTTAAAAATATTTATTGTTTTCCCAGTTCCATCCATGTACATAATTAAATTCAAACTTGACCATCAGTCTTATCATAAAACCCAAAGTGATACGCATGTAAAAGTGCAGACCCTTGGATCCCTGACCCTAATATCCTGCTACATTACCGATCAATAAGCAGACTCCCATGTAAAAATGCCATTCTATGAGCTGAAGGCAGTTCTAAGAATGTCTAGACTGTGGTTTTGAAAGGAAACCGAGCATAAAAAAAAGAAGACCTGTAAATGTAGCTATCAACATAAAGTTACTGGAAAACCATCTCATTTTTGACATTCCGTTCTTACCATATGCAGACTGAGCTTTATGTATATATATAAAAAAATAATTGGAGTGATATTGATTTTTCAAATGCAGGAGTATAATAACTTTAAGCTACTAAGTGGCTAAAAAGAATGACGCTTGAAGTAACTGTAGAGATAGAAGGACAGAAGAGACAGATAGAAGCTCAACAAGCACCAGTGCATGGAGGAAACAGATATTACAGGAGCACAACAGTTGCCAAAGTTGTTCAGAAAGTTGTTCCTAAGAATTATATAAAAATAATCATAATTTAAAAAAGTGATTGTTAAAGGGAAGAAAATTTAAATTACAAGACTGTACTAACACAACTTGTAGAATGCGATAGACACAACATCAGCTGAGTTTGATCCACCCCATCATTACAGCTTTGGTTTCAAACCCAAAGACAAAGACCTTCCATAGCCAGACCATATGTGACTTTCCTACATCCCTAAATTCCACATCCTTACAGACAAAGCATGCCTTTGTCTGATAGTGTGTGTCAGTGGACTTCTTCCACTGGAAAACTTCCATGATGAAACTGAGTTCTCTGCACTTGATTGTTGAAACATTTCTGTTCAAAATGGCAATTGCACTTTTATAAATAACCTCACATATCCATAGAATTAACAAAGATACATCCCATGTATTAGACTCTGGAAGCACATCAGAAATATCTATAAAGCCAGGCATGTAATGGTTTTCCTATACTATAAAGCCATACAGAGATGGCAGAAATGTTTCTATTTTCCACAAGAACAGAGCAAATAGCTTTCAGAGATTCAGCAAAGAAAGGAAGAAGAGAAAAGATGGTCCTTATGCCCTCACATTAAAATACTTAATATCTCCATGGTTACTGATAACAATTAATACAGAGGAAAACCACAAATAGATCAGAACCAGAGGTCTAGACAGTCATGACTCTAACTGTGTAGAGATCTCTGTCTAGGAAAGTCCTGAGAAAAGATAAATTAGATCTGTTAAAGAAAGTTATATGAAAGTTATATAAGTTTTATAAGCAGAAAAGAACACAGTAAATTATGGTTTTATGCTACGAAACACAGTAAAAGAAGGAAAGGCTTTCTGCAATATAAAACGGGAAATGATTGAACATGAATATAAAAATAGAAGACATTGAAGCTGGAATCAGAGCAAGTACTGAACAAAAGAAATTCAGAAGGAATCGCTGCTTTTCTGGTAAAGCTTGTATGAAGTAATTCCATTCTGAACTCAAGAATTAAAGCAAGTATTACATACCATGAACAGGAAACTTAAATGGACAGATACCACATTGACCTGGATTACCTTGCTTCCTTGTATGCTGTCACCAGGGGGGCCAGGTGGACCAGGCAAGCCTTTCTGTCCCATAATACCCTGTAATGGTCAGTGGAGCAAAAAAAGAAGAATTAGGAGGTAAACTCTATTTCTGGTAACACTAAGTAAGTCATCTCAAAGTCACTGCACGCAAAAAGTAAAACCATGTCAAAACCACCAGTTCTGATTCCTCTTTGGTTTATAGATTCTCACTGTGAGTCCTGGCAAATTCCCAGGAAAGCAAAAGAACAATTAAGCTGAAAATACTTAAAGAATAAAATTTGCCCATGACACAGGGTGATATTTTCCCCCGTTTTCCCTGTGTAGAAACCAACAGGAACCATCTGTATACAACAGCTTCAAGCAATCACTCCACACAAGGGAGGTACAAAAGGACCAACCAATAAAACCCAGCGTGTAAATCTGCCAGGTGTGTTCACTAGTTCTTGTGCACCATGTATACATGCCAAGCCCCTGGGTGCCACAGTCTCTGGGAGCAGCAGTCATTCAGAAAATCGTAAGTGGGAGGGGAAGAGAGAAAGCCAAAGAAGCACCTGCTGATCTGTGTGGATACAGTCAAAGCCAGGTAAAGCCTTTGTGCTTTGGAGGTGGGCTAATCTAACATTTCAAAGTGCCAAAGTGAAGCATATCCCTTTGATTACATCAAAATTAAATGTTTGTTCTTCTGGTTTTGATTTTTTTTTCTTTTTCCCCCTCTATGTTTAGTTGAAAAAAGCTTTTGAAACTTGACTAAGCTTCATAAAAGTTTATGTAGAGTTCAGGTTAGTTTTCTGGTTACTGTCTTTCGATAAATAATCATCGTGCTGCAATATAGTAAATGGCATTCATTTGATGGTATGTAAGTTACCTAAATTTTGCAAATGTTGAATATTTAGGCAAAATATATCAAAACTTGATTATCATTAAATGGAAATACATAGCTTTAAATATTTAACTTTTAGATATTAGTGAGGTTTGAAAAGTCATCATTCTCGTATGTATAGACAAAAAATTTGCCACAAACTTTGAGAGTATCTCTTGTGAAAAATACTGTTAATCTATATATTTATAGGCTATTTATGTGCTAAATAGCTTATATCAGGAACTAGCTGCTACAAGCAGGTCCTCATCCTTTTTCCCCTGCAGAGAACATATTTTTCATTCACAAAGGCTTTGTGGCACATTTGTAGGATTTTGACACTCAGTTTAAACTTACTTTTGTTTGAACAGACTGTGTCTGTATCATTTAATAAGGTACTGAAATTGCTGAAGCTTTCAGAAAGCAAAGGAAAGTCAAACATACATCCTGAGAAAATACTCATGCTCTGTCACTCACGGCATTTCTGTGACAGGTTGGTAATAGCAATGTTTCTCCATTCAGATAGTAGTTTATTCAAAATGGCAGTGGAGACATCTGCTAATCTCTGCTAAGGAAATCACAGCAAAACTCATAAAGGCATATCTATTTTTAACAAGTTAAAATGGAGAAATATACACAGTGTTTCTCCTCATTGCCTTTGTAAAAATAATTGATGGATACATCTATAGCAAAGAAATCCAGGCATGCACTGAATTTCTTTTCTTACCAGTATGTCTTTTTTGAATTATAAATCACTTGAGTGGATGGAGATAAAAATTGCCAGGATGTTGCATGCTAGCTGCTTATGGAATGAACATTTTGTTTTCATGTTTCTTTCCTAATGGTTTGAATAATGCAATTAATTGCATTCAATTTCATTGAGCAAAAATTGCAATCATAAAATTCACATTTAATATATTTTCCACCTCAGAAGAATCTCTTGGAAACCGAATAGATGCAAATACAAAAAATGCATCATTTAACTGATTTATCAGCCTGATAGTTCTGTTCAACTTCCAGCTGTAATCTCATGAAGTTTAGCTGTGAATGCAATTTTCGTCCAGTTAGTATTCCTTCCTAATCTGGTTGGTAGAAAAGTACAGTCAGTGCCCATGTTTTTATGCTTGATTTCTCCTGCAGTTGCGCCAATGTAAATCAGTCATTGATGAAGATATCTTGGTGTCTGAGAGATCAGAGTCTGGCAGCCAGCATCACAAAAGAGCACGAAAGCTTCAGCAAGGCACCATACCAACCTTGGGACCAACTGTTCCAATTCCCCTTGGCCCCGGGGGCCCAGGATAGCCTCTCATTCCATGGTCTCCCTGAAAACAGTCACAGAAATATCAGTGATTTATCACCTATTATCTGTTACATCTTTCATCCACTTACGAAGCAGTCAAAGTACTAAGTTGAAACCAACAAATATTATATACAAACAGTTGCTTTATATAGATATAAAAGATATAAAAAAAAGCCCAAAATGCAGGCACCCACATTATTGAAGCTCTAGGTGAAGAACATTGTTCCCCAAGCAAAGGTCCATGTGATCAAAGTCACCAACAGAGTTAAGACTCTAATTTGCAATCTTATCTGCTACAGAAGAAAAAGAAAAGCAAACTCATTTGAAAACAACACCGTTTTTCCAACGTGTTCTGCAGGGGCTTACCAGGATGGACAGGGAGCTTACTAGTGGGACACAACAGCGATCATGCCCTTTACTGATACTGTGCTTGTTCTAAAACTAGAGATATTTAATTTCCAGAACTGTCAAACTCATGTGTTTATGAAAACTAAATGAATTTTAATAACATTGATATAGAACAAAAAAGAACAACCCTTTCTTTATTTTCTTAGAAAGCCTTAATGCAGATATGTTTGGCTTGACTTCTTGAGGAAATGAAGCTTAAGTGATACTCCGCCTGTGTTTCTGCTTGTCTGTGTTGGTCCTCTTTTTCTCCCAGTATAATTTGAACTCATCAGTTGATTTCAGCCAAATTCATCAGAAATGTAGAGGCCTTGAGCATATTAATTTTTGACATTTTTGTTGATAATTGAAGGCTGGGTAAAGGAGACAGATTCAATTGATGCTTTTAATGAGGAAAACAAAACCAGAGGGGACTCACCCCTTAAGCAGCAGGCAGACAGAAGGCAGCAGCTGGCTGGCCAAGGGGACTGAGGGTAATGCTGAGCGTGGCACTGCATGCTGCAGACAAGTCCAGTGAAGGACATAGGGGTCAGGGGACATTCCTAGTAGGGGGAAGGCACAGGGACAAGAGAGGCAGTTTTGTTTTCCTCAGTCCAAATTGTACAAATGAGGGAATAGGCACACATTCAGCACATGATCACTAGAAAACTCCTGTCAGTTTGAAAAGAAAAAAGAACTCTGTAACGGGTAAGTTATAGATGCAGAAAATTCTGAATCAGGTGTCCCTAAAACAATGCCTGTGCAGGCAAGCACAAAAGAAAAAAGTGTTCTGATAAGCTATTGATCATTTAATAATTGTATTAACAACAGAACCAAGAAGAAATTTTACTTCTTGACAAAATAAGAAATTCCATTATAAAAACTCTTCATTGTACCTATTTTTGCACTCAGAAAAGCTGAGCCTGCAGAGGGAGCATTCAAACTAAGAGAGAGGTGCAAGCATGAATCACACACATCACACACTAGAGTTGTGGTACGTGAAAAGAAACTACATATCAAACTGATTAAAAAGAAAGAAAACAAAGTACAGAATCTTTCACTGACTTCCTTTACTTTCCAGGAAGAATGTGTGCAGTCATTGTAATGACTGCTTTTAAGTGAAATACCCAAGGCTTAGTCTCTAGCGAGAGACCACTCAAATTTGTGTTTTTTATATAGGATATGATACTCTCATGCTAAGTTCCAACATATCTGCTATTTATATAAATATATACTATGGCTCAAACTATGCTCAGGTTTGATGGATTTGGAGAGGTAGGAACTCTGAATCCAAAGGCTAAGGCTTTGACTGAGTTTATAATGCTTTCCTTCTTGATGTAACATTTGGTTTCTGAATTTATATTCAATTCGTCTTTCTCCCAAAGCACTGGAGACTGGCCAATTTGAGTCAGGACATAGGCATAATACATGGATGGTCTTAGCTTTAAATTGGTGTGTCAAATCAATTGGGTTAAACTGATCGCCACTTTCAGTCGAGAGGAAATTTCTCCCTCAGATTTGATCAGAGAGCAGAGTTCGTTGTTTTTGTCTAGTCTGGTTTGGAAAATGGAATTAAAGAGAGAACTACTCTCTTTAATAGTGTTCTCTTTCTTCCAATGACCTTCCCTGCTAATGCAAAGAGACAAGATATTAGCAATGCCCTTGAACTTTTTTGCCTTTCCCCTCCCATCCCCCCAGATTCTAGCTAAAAACACTCCAAGAGTACAATCTTAAGTACTTAAAGATTGTAGCACTTAAGTCTAGTACATGGTGCTGAGAAATGCCCCTCTGTAGTGGGATGAATGGTAGATATCCCTGCCCAGCTTCTCATTAGAACATGCCTGGTTTCTCAATTCTTCCTACAATGCATTTTCTTACAATTACCTTGAGATTGTCACATTACTAAGAGATACTAAGAGTCTAGGCAAATGTAGTCATCTTCATACTTAGTACCATCAGTTATCAAAGGTACAATTATTGGTCCTCAATGTCCCCTCAAACCATAACACAACCTTAAGCTGTTTGTAGGAGAACTCTTCATGAGCAGAAGTTTTTCACAGAGCAGCCAAAGCTTTCCCTGCCCAAGCCTCCCTCTAAACCTGCCAGAGGTGCCAGAACTAAGAGGTGGATATTCAGGTAAGATTTTGCAGTATAAGGATTTTTTTTAGGCGATTCTGGGCTGCTGTGGCATGTGAAACAGCCTGTAAGCTGCTGTGATGAAAGCTGAATGGGAGGTTATCAAACAACTAAATGATTCCTTATGGTCTAGTACCCAATATACCTACAAACTCCTCTTAGAACCAGCCCTGACCAAAAGGAGTGTAAGGGTGGCTTGAAGTCATCTGCCTCTTCCTCCCATGGGTAACCCATTCTTACTTGGGGTTGTTGCAGGTGAAGGATAGAGTTTTAGCCTCACATGCTTAGTTAATACCAGATGTCTCACTGAAAAGCTCTTTTGTAGAGCTTTATAGTAATCCTCAAAGTTTCTGTATTTCTTGGCTTAGAGAAAAAGACTTTTAGTTTGCTTTATGAGTTGCGAAGTAGAGCAGTTCTTTCTCTAAGGTGCGACGCTAAACTGTCCTCCAGGGAATTCATTTCAAGAAGGATTAGTACTGTTCTTTGATGAGGTCTAATTTATTTCCTGTATTGTGCTTGTAGACAAGCTTGTTACCATCAGCAAAATGGTGAACTAGAAAAACACCACTGAAACAAGAAATAAAAAGCTGAGTCAGACAGTGTAAAGTATGGGATTCCAATGTCTATTCTGTACTATTTGTTCAACAAAGTTCATTAAATGACCTAATGGTCACCTGAAAAAAAATCTTGGCTTCCAAATACACACACCTCATTTACCTCGAAGCATGTATATTTGATACTGAGACATGCAACTGACACTGCAATGCTCTCTTTAGTGAGAGCTAGTGGATACAATGGTATTTGTAAGAAGAAAAGATCAAAAAAAAAAGACACTGCATCTTTACTTTCCACATTTTAGTTCAAATAGACGGGGCATAAGCTGCAAAAAAGTTGTATATATTGCAACTGGATCCAGCCCAAATGTTCATGCACTAGGGATTATGCTTGGGGTTTTAATAATCCTACTGCTATCCAGTTACTGAGAATGAAGCTTGCTTTATTTCTGGTGCTGGGCTATTGCTCTTGAATGTCTGTAACCCACCTCCCAGTTGGCAACCGTGCTTTTAAATCAAATTTTTATTATATTCTGACATTATGTGCTTCTGTTTTCATGCTATAGAAAATAGGGTGCTGCCAGGATTGAATGTATCCCACATGTTCCAATTTTGTTTTCATGTGAATTTGACCTCTGATACATAAAATTCCTATCTAGCAGTGTGCACATATGTGAGCCATTTCAGAAAGTGGGGAGAACAGAGCTCTGATTCAGCTGAGTGGAACATTCCTATATAATGATACTCAAAGGAATTTCAAATTAACTAGTGTGTAACTTTATGAGTCTCTTGTCAAATAAATGTTTGGCTTTATATGCAGAGATTGTTGCTGTTCTTATATTCACTTTTATGTGGAAGGGATGAGAGGTAGCCAGTGCACTTAGATTTTATTTGAAAAAACATAAGATTATCCATTTCATGAACTAAATTCCAGGGGAATTGTTGTAATTCAACTGAATTGTTTTTCCTTGTGGCATCTTTGCTACCAGGAAGTTATGTAGAGACTAAAGATTCAAAACTTTGTATAGGGAAACAGAAGCAAAAAATCAGGGCGGAAGAAGAGGTATATATATACTTAGTTTCTTTTCTTTCCAGTGTGCTTTATGCCATATCAAGTGTGGATGCACAGAAGTAAATCACAGATGTGAATATCTATTTGGATAACGCATGCTTTGGTGCAGCGGTCACACATTGCAAAAGCTACAGCTGCTCGCCATTGGTAGAACAATATGCATTTTCCCCCATAGGATTAATGCACTAATCTGGGTGCATTATCAAAAAGAAACTTAACCATTTTAAAGTAAAAAATGCAAATCAGATCTTTATCAGATTATTTTAACTCCTCTTTTTTTTTTTTTTTTTTGATGAAGACTGTTAGACAAGCACTACTCTGAGCAGCCAGATTTGATGGGTAATATCACACTGAAACACAATCAAACCTGCAGATCCACGCAAAACTTTTCATACAAGATCTGATGGGAGCATGATTGCCCTAACTGTGTTGTGTTACTTCCAAAGATCCTATGCTGTTCTACAGTGTTCTTTGTAACAAGATGCCACTTCTCCATAACCCATTGTGCATTCTGAATCTACCCCACAACTGGTTATTATAAGTAAAAACCTCTGCCTTATAGGCAACTTCTAACTCTATGTGTCTAAAACCAAATACTGCTACAGACCCAATAGCAGTGCATTTGCAGCCTGATGTTTACACTACATGCAAAGTGAGGAGACCTGCCTGGTCTGCTCCTCTGGACTGATCATCCACTGGGGCTAAAAGTACATTCAGAGTACAACTCCCTTCAACTGGCAATGATATACATCACTTAGAGCTGAAAGTGAAAACTGTAAGTACTATAATGGCTAATTCGTTATTTAATTATAATTAATTATAATATGCTATTGTATCACGAGACCTACAGTGGTTTAAGAATAACTGTGATAAAATGACTAGATTCCATGTTCTCCACTTCAAAAACTGGATATATTTTCCTTTACTTTACAGCTTTTACCTCCTGCATTTTATGATACCATATTGTACTTCCACCGTTCATGATCTGGGTTGGAATTTTCCTAATAATTATACAGCTGAAGTATTGCTTGTCCCAGCAATACATGAATTATTATAACAACAAGAGGGACTTGTGACCCACTTTTTGATCTCTCATATAAGCTGGGCACTATGATTTTCCTAAGTGCATTTCTGAATACCTTGTATATTTGTGATACTTTTCAGAAACACAACCACAAATGCTGATTTTAAAACTTCCAGTTGTGAAAAATTTCACTGCAACTGTTCTAGTGGTTTCATTCCACTTAAAAAAATAATACAATCTTTTATTTTCATTTTGGATTTAACTCAAATTTCTTTAAATTAAAGCCCTCTATTCTTACTGAAATTCTGATTTATATTTCTAGGTTTGAAATTTTTCGACGCTGGCATTACAGTAGGAGATCATCTTATTTGATTTCCCGACACTACTTTCCAATTCCTTATCTTTGGGAAACACTACTTTTCAGAATTATGCATTTAGGAACTGAGGGAGAATTCTAGACATAATGATGCCCCTACACATTCTGTAGTCATAAATTACATTTTAATCAATATCTGCCTTAATAATTACATACAACGTTCTAAGGTTTTTATGAAATGTTCTTCTGTAGTACCAAGAAAAATGTCTGTATTATATCAAGCCTGTTATCTCTATTTGGAAAAGATATAATCTCATATAAAAGAAGATCTAATTAGTTTAGCTGTATGTATTTTCTGTAAGTCTATATTAAATAACATAACTGAAATTATTTTTAGTCCCTTAGTAGTTTGTGTCATGGGCCAGACCTTGCATTACATTATGTGAAATGTCTTGATAAGCAGTAATTCATAATAGGAGCACAAAGCCAGGTTTCCCAGATCCCATTGTCAGGCCATTGTATGGTACTTCTAAGGTCAGGTCATTCTAAGGATGAACGCCCTCCAGTTTCTCCTTTATTGTGGATACATTTTTTAAGAGGTTATCGTTGTTTATTTTAAATGGGAATTCTTATGTTCTGGGAACTGAAGTTGAAAGTTCCTTCTGTTTGCGAAAAAACTTGTTTGGGCAGTATTTATTTTGCTTTCTCCTGCCACAGGCTGCTTACTTCCTATTTCACATATGTAACGAGGAAATCATTAATAAAACCACTCTGTGGGATATTTTAAAGCAATTTCTTTTATCATTTTAGTCTTAAGTGTCTTTTTTCCATCTTATTATAACATAGCAGTTACAATACATTTTTTTAGGTGAATTACATACTGCTTAGAAGCTTATAACACTTCAGCTATTCTGTGTTTTATGAAAAAACTTGTGTTTCAGTGTTGCATTTCTAATCCCTTTACCAGTTTTGTTTTGTTTTTCTGCCAAGTTTTGCCTCTAAACTAATACTAATTTTAGATACAGGTTTATAGTCTTCTCTTAGGTCCATTTCTAAGAACTTTAAAAATCACTCACTAGTTCCATGTAACCAACATTTTCCTTGAGTCCCTTGGAGTCTGCGGGAGATAGGAAGTGCATAATTATAAGGCAATACTCTGCCTGTGTTGGATTCTGACTTCCACATGGAAACTCCAGCATTTTGAAACATCCTGCACCTTTGGATTTATGGCAAACCTGCAGATTTGCATCAAATGTGGAGATAAAACAAGAACTGATTTCTATCTATTATGGCAGAAAAGCCTATCACAAACTTTTCTTCTAACTGAAACAGAAAGTGTGAGATGAGATCGCAGCATTTTGTCATAAATACACCATTCTAATCTAATGCATTTTTTGAGAGATGTTTGTCTACCTTGTCTACTAGTCAGATGCATCTACCACCACTGCACACGTACCTTTGGTCCAGCTTCTCCCACACCTTTTGGGCCAGCTGGTCCTGGGGGGCCTGGTGGTCCTGGAGGTCCCTGGTAGAGCAGAGGAATAAAACATGTCAATAGTTGTCCTAAAGAAAGAGTACTTATGTTCTTCAACAAAGAGAATTTCAGCAGTAGTTAATATCTCTTTGGTTTTTCTGTATTTTGTCAAATTCTTCACATTTACAATGTGTACTGAGCAACAGCTATCCTCCGTCCCAGGTAGAAACCTGAAAAGGCTACCAAAGTAGTGGGAAAAAAGTCCAGCTCTTGACTTCAGAACATTGGAGTTGTCCTCAGCTCAAAGGCACCAGTGAGAAAGCAGACATTGCTCCATGATTCATACATTGCAGACATTACACATGTGGAATACCAGACCAGAGCTAAGCCATCTAAATTTGGGAGTTGGGTAACCCTAACATACTTCGGTGTATTTCTGTTTGATAGTCTGTTCTCCTGAACTCCCCAGTCAATCCATCACAGTTCATACATCTGCCTTTCGCACTGCTGGAGGCATCCCCAGCCTCTCTTTCATCATTCATAGGGCAGATGTCTTTTCCCCATCATGCTACAGAGACTTAGCTACATAAATCTTGTCCATGTCTGCCAATGGTTTACGCAGTTGGTATTTACAGATAACATGGCATGGAAAGGCAGCAAAGAAGGGGAAAAGATGCATGCTACAGCACAACAGAACCTTCGCACATTTCAAGGATGTGTGCTGATGTGGCAGGGAGAAACACAACCAGCTTTTACTGAAGCCTGAGACTGAGTTGCAGAGAAGCATGATTCTTGCAGCAGTTGCAGATGGGATTCCTAGAATAGACATGATTTCAGGAATACTATTGAAGAGCAAAGCTCTTTTTATTTTCTTTTTCAATTGCCTAGGCACTAATAGAAATGCAGGAACTGCAAACATGTATAAGTTTGTCATCCTGTGACTGGGAAGACTACAACTAGCTTTTGTTTTATTAATCAGTTTAATCAGTGGTTACCAAACCAGGCTTCTCTTCAATTCTTTGATTAATTAGAAATGAAAAGTTTTCAGCTTCTCATTGACCTCTTTGATTCTGTATCTACCAATAGTTTTTTTTTATATAGTTTAAACAGATATCTTGTAAAGCTTAAAATTTCACTTCCTAGGAGGCATTTTAAGGACTACTAAAAGTTTGTCAGTCGTCTAGTTGCATCAATGTCTTCTTCATGATTGCCTTTCCATTTGCTTTTTATTTTCATTTGGGATGGCATGTTTTCATGTGCTCTCTTTAACAGGTCTGGGTTTGTTACTGGCACTCCTTGACCCTCCAGGGAGTCTTGAGCTGGTCTAGTGTTCCTGTGTGCTGTGAAGTATGTCAGGTACATAGCATTACATCAGGAATACTGAGTGAATGCCCTCTGAACTAATTCTGATCCCAAAGGCTCTTCCCAGGATCAGTTTGAATGATAGGAAATAGGAGCTGAGCCGTGACTTATTTGGAAGCACTCTAGTCCCACCTCAGGGTATTTGTGAATGCCTTTGTGATTGTAGTTTGAAATAAAGCTGGATTACAGGCATAAAGAATATAGTGCTAATGGAAGTTTGACTTGTGGAGGTTGAAGGATGGCAACAGTATTTTCACTTCCTAGTTAAAGGTTGGTGAAAAATGTCTGTGTGTCTTTGGATGACTAAAATTTAGGGTGATATGCCCTTGTAATGGAATGTGTCAGATGGAATATGCAGGCATTGACATCCTCTGGAGCTCACTATCAGAAAAGCCAGGCGGTGGCAAGGGGCAAATCTTCAACAAAGAGGATTTAACCCCTCAGTATGAAAAGCAGCTGAAACCTCAAGGAATGGAAGGCTGTAAGGTGTGGCCAAGCAGATGTTATTGGAGATCTTGAAAAAAGAACAGTAAAGAAATGGGAAGGAGTGAAGAAGGGAAGGAAAATTATTCAAAGCAGTGATTATATTAAACATGTATGAGCAGCCATGAAGATTTTTATGGAATTACATGACGTCCTTTTCAGGATGCTGAAATGAGAAGTTTATAGCCGGTTCCAACTGCCTCTAGAACTGGCACTGTATCTAGGACAGGAAATTACTTCAAAATATATATAAAACATTTAAATCAGCTAAAGGATGAAAGAGATTAGTTGCACTTACTTACTTAAGTAACTAAATATTGAGTTATCAACCAATAATTCTTTTTTTTTTTTTTTTAATTAGAACACGAAGTACAGAATTAAAATCGTACTTACAGCTTCACCTTTGTAGCCATCACCTTTTGCTCCACGGGGTCCAGGTAGTCCAGGTAGTCCCCGGTTACCCTAAATACAAAACAGTAAGCCAGGCACCATGCCAGTAACTGGATCATCATGATGTGACAAGTATTAACAAATATGCAAGGAAAATATTTCATATCCTTTTGGAAATACAGAATAGCAGTTACCAGCTCTTGCAATTTGTTCATAAAGCTCAGAAATTTTATTGTCACTTCAGGTGATCAAATTAAAATTTCAGAAGGAGTTGTCATTAGGAAATTATTAATTGTTAGATTTGTAGTTGCAGAGAGAAATATTCAGAACATTGACTTTATCTTTAGCCAATACAAAGGTAAATTTAGAAAGTTAAACTTTTATGACTTTGGGGCTAAGTCCTGACGTTTGAACAATGCATTTAACAATACTGTAACATAACATGCCAGCCTTAAGTTATCATATGCTGCACATTTTTGCGCTTCCAGGTAATCACATTGATTCTTCCATGCAGTAAAACAAAACTGCATCCTACAAGGGAAAGAAGCAAAAAATAGTAGAACAACTGGTTATAAGAAAGATATAATTTCTCTTAGTTTAGCCTAAAATGCTCTATATCAGGACACAATCATTCCTTCTGTGACTCTTCCACTGACTCCCACTGAAGATTTGTGCATGTTCAAACCTCAATGCTTCCTTTCACAACCAGCAGAGAAGCAAATAGCAATCTTTTCCTCTTCCCTCATTCCAATGATCATTTTCCTGACGTTTAATAAGAAAATTAACTGAGCCAGCAATAGACTGTTCTTCACAGAACCGAGACAGAAAACATACTACTTTGAGGTATCCCTCAAGATATACTGGCAGTCTGTACTGTAGATGTTCACATGACAGCACCAGAAATCCTTATTGATACTTGTAGGTCACACATCCACCCCACTCCTAAGCATGGTATGTATATGGCCATACAGGAAGTGTACACCCTTCACTCAGTCCCACAGAACCAAGAAATGTAATTGGCCTGAGTTGGTGGGCCAAGAGTGTCGGTGGGTCAGTTGTTAATATACATACAGTTAACATATCCTGAAGAATAATTACATACAAATAGTGAATATTTCTCTGACTACTCTGGTAAAAATAAATAGCTAGAAAAAAGAAACTACAAATGACTGAAATCTGCTGTTTCATCTGTGCATTGTGCCTGGAAATTTCTGCAATAACATAATGCTTCAAGGAACCATGGATGGAGTCCTGGTAGCAGCTCAGATCTCAGTGGCTGGTCTGTCTGAATACAGTGTTCATGACCAGAGAACAAGCCAACTCATATTCTAGTTAGATATTCAACAAAACCAGAGGTTGGGTTCAAATTTGCTGTCCCATGAACATCTCCACCATAGACACAAGTAATCAGATCTTCTTAACCAATTTAGCCCTGCCAAGTTAAAATGAGAGAGCTGCTTTGGCTCTCCTAAAGATACCCATCACAGGTTTAGGTTAGGAAGCATGTGAATGAAGAAAGACAAGGTAGACTCAATGTTCTGGTTAAGATGAAACCCTGAAACTACTTTAAGATGCAATTTGGGATAGGGATACAAGCATGCCTTATGCTTAAAGAAAATTGTACATGGTAGGTCACTCCTGTATGAATTTCTCCTATTCTCCTGTCCAAAGGGATAGTTTCTCTGGAAGACTTTAAACACAACCTGACTACCAGATTCAAACTGTATTAGCTGAGGAATATGTTTCTTCATGTTCCCTAATTTTCAAATGATGCAATTCTGATCCAGTTCTGTGAAAATTTAACCACTGAGTGTGCTTCTAGTTCATAAATAGCTTTATAATGGAAAGTCATTTTTACCTCTTCCTCATCCTTAATATCCATAGTTCTTAAACTGTGGATAAAATAACAAAGATTTTAGAAATGTTTAATAACATTGTTTTTGTAAACACGAAAGGAAACCACAGATCATGAGTTCATCTCTATTTTTACTTCTAATTCCACTACAGTAAAAAACAGCCAAACAGATGTTTTAATTTAATCCTAGCAGACCGTCGTAAATACCCAATACATGTTAACACATTCTCTTCTGTAAGAATTGGAATTTTTTGAAGAGGCTGGTTTTCCCATTAGTAACACATCTATAAATCTACTTAAGTCAAATCTATGGCCAAATCTACTGTAAGAAACAGTTCTCTAAGTCATAGAATCATAGAATGGCTTGGGTTGGAAGCGACTTGAAAGCTCATCTAGCTGCAATCTCCCTGCCATGAGCAGGGACACTTCACACCAGACCAGGTTCCTCAAAGCCTCATCCAACTTGGACTAATTGTTTAGTTTTAGTGCATGTGATTTAGATTTAATTTTTTAATAGCTGCATGAAAAATACACAATGTATGTCCCAGGTGCAGTTCTGTGACTGCTGTTTCCCAGAGTTTCGTGGGGTCTGGAAAAGGCAATCACTGTGACTCACTCTAAGGCAGCTTGCTGGCAACAAGGCAACTGCCATTAACGTCACAGATGGCATGCTGAATTAATTAATCTACTTGGGCAACCTTTCCAGGACAGGTTTTAAAGTAATTTTCTGAAAGCAATAATATAGAGATAGTTGCTTCTACACTCTTTCAAAGAAGAAAGAAAGAAAGAAAAAAGATAAATAGAATATAAATATAAATCTCTCCATGGTCATTGTTATGAAAAAATAACTGACATAATCAAAACCTAAATGATTAGGTATGACTGGACAAATAAGTCATGTTCATCACTTCTTTTTATAAGAAAAAAGCATGAAGTAGCATTCTAGATTATAGACAAAGTAAATTAATTTAGAGTTTCTGAAAATTCGAAAAGACAAGCTACTGAATGCACATGGATCAATGTGCTATCCAGCATCCTCTGGTAGGAGTAAAGCATTATTGGTATTCCTAAGATGTTATCACACAGAAGTTACTGCACTAAGTTGTTTTACTTTGAACTACATTGTGTTAGGTACACATAAACTAATTGGTCTCTGAATTTGAGTCTATCAATCAACTATATTCCCAAAAAGTGAAACAGTGGAATTTAGTGGAACATTTTATGTACAGACATGGTAAATGTTAAAAAAAACCCCAAAGTTTTACTAAGAAGGTTCCTGATTTCAGTCTGGAAAGAAGATCACAAGAATGGCAGAATGGCATCTTTCCCAAACACTGAAGGAAGTCTTCCTGAACTATTCCCTTATCAAAGTGGCAAAAGGCTTAAGGAAGTTTCAGCCCAGACTATGACTGATAGAAGTACAATATGATATCATAAAATGTATTAAAGGTGAAGCAGAGAAAGCTGCAAAGTAAAAGGATATATACCCAGTTTTTGCACTAGAGGACACGGGATCTATTCTAGGGACTGTGTTTTTCAGTTCTTAAATAGTGTAGAAAGGTGTGTAGCGCTGTTTTCTAATGACACCATATTATTCTGATTAGTTACATGAAAGGCAATTTCAAGGAGTTGAGGAAAGACCCTACTTAAGGTTTTGAGTAATTTGGTGACAAAATATCAGACAAAATTCCATGCTGATAACTGTAATGCATTATGCAAGGAGAAATAGCAGTCATAACTCTATGTACCTAACAGTAATCCTGAACTAGTATTACCACTTAAGAAACAGAGGAGACAGAACAATTCGTTGAAAAGGTCGCTTCACTGTTCAACAATGATAAAACCCCATACATTTCATCCTTTGCAAATTAATCTATATCCTTTTCCTCTAACTTATTTCCCACTGGCAAGAGGATGGTCCTTGGTTTCACCTTATTCTTCAAGAAGCTTTATGTCAATTCATGCATACTACAGAAAATTTTTCAGTCTCTCTCTTTTCCAAAGACTGCAATCTTTGCGTACCAGTGAATCCTCAGTTTTATCTTGTCTTTCACTTTAGTTAACCACTAAAGGCTCAAAAACAGTGAGCACAGCAATCCTGCCACAGACTACTGTACTCCATTCTTGGTGTGGAAGTTAAAAATGTAAATTATATAACCAAGTAAATCCTATTCTGTAACTTATATGCAAATAAATACTTCAAAAAAAAAAACTTTTAAAATTCTTCATTTTGGGTCTTACTTATGTTTTTGAATGTGCAAGATTGGTAATACTGAAATGCCACTATTAAAATAACTAATACCTCTCTTTTTATACTTACTAAAGAGCATATTGCCCATAGAGAGGTATAAAACACCTGTCGTGGTTTGAGCCCAGCCGGTAACTCAGAACCACACAGCCGCTCGCTCACTCCCCCCCCCACTTCTTCCTCCCCCCGCTCCCGGAGGGATGGGGAGGAGAATGGGAAGAATGCAACTCCCACGGGTTGAGATAAGAGCAGTCCCGCAACTAAGGTATAACACAAAACCACTACTGCTACCACCAATGATAATAACGATTAGTGAAATAACAAGGGGAGAGGATACAATTGCTCACCACCCGCCGACCGATACCCAGCCCGACCCGAGCAGTGATCTGGGCCTTCCGGGTAACTCCCCCCGGTTTATATACTGGGCATGACGTGCTGTGGTATGGAATACCCCTTTGGCTAGTTTGGGTCAGGTGTCCTGTCTCTGCTTCCTCCCGGCTTCCCCTCCTCCCTGGCAAAGCATGAGACTGAGAAAGTCCTTGGTTGGAATAAACATTACTTAGCAACAACTAAAAACATCGGTGTTATCAGCGTTGTTCCCAGGCTGAAAGTTAAAAAACACAGCACTGCACCAGCTACTAAGCAGGAGAAAAATGACTGCTATAGCTGAACCCAGGACACACCACATGAGATAATGAAAGGCGGAGCTAAATTTGAAGAGCTACCTTCCTAATGAAGACTTCCTGAGGGAAATTTGCAGGGTGAGGTACACTGGACTAACTATTTAATCTTTTTTGTGTTTCTTCTTTGAAAAGATATCAAGCTTATATTTAAAAGTAGACTTAAACTGGAATGATGTAAAAGTTGAAGAACTGGTCAGTTATTTTCCCAAAAATGTTGCTTAAATGGTTTCTGCATATTTGCAAGAGTTTTTCATATCTCATGTTTCTTTATTTTTCATATTTTGTCTAGAACTCCTACCGTTGGTCCCATTATTGAATTTCCAGGAAGTCCATCATCTCCCGGTGGCCCCTTGGGACCCGGATCCCCCTATCAAAAAGAAACAAAAGCAAACCCATATTCATTATTTTCAGTTTTACTTTACAAAGTTTTACAGAAAAGAACAAGTATTCAACTCTTTGTGACAGTGACAATTATTGAGCTAGGTAATATGAAATCAGTTTTTCTAGAGGAAGCTTTTACTACCTTGATTCTGACCTCACTTATACTTTTGCTTCTCCACAACTGTGTCAAAGAGCGTGTTCTGTTTTGATGAATAACTTGACAGCTTCAGTTTTCAACTGAAGGTTGAGTAGCATAATTCAGTCTCCATGGCCAGACTCACTTGTGGTTTCTGCCTGCTTTTGCCCACACAAGCAAGGATACATAACCTTGTTTCTGTCAGAGCACAAAGAGAATAACAAAGAAATTTAAAGACAAGTGCTGACACAGAGTATGTTCAGAAAGATGCAAGTGTGCAGCACTTCAAAATTGTGAGCTCCACAGGCTGAAGGCTCAGGAAGAAACTTCTTTTCTTCCCTCAAATACTACCTAGTACAACTGTTTGGTAATCTTAGCTCTATCGGTGGCTTTTCTGGAAAGCAATCAGACTTCAAATTCAAGTTCCTCATATTATCCCCCCATAGAGAAAAATCTGTCTTTAATCTGTGTTTAATCTATTGGCAATAAATGTCTCACTTTATATTAAGGGTCTTAAATAGAAAATTTTGATTTTCAATGAAACTTGCAATTTTTAACAGTAGTGAGAAGGACAGGCAGTATTTCAAGAATCATTCACTAGGGAATGCAGATGAAATGTTCTATCAAAACCACTGAGCAGCTGTAACCATGAGAAAGGAATATGAAAAAAACCAGCTATCAAATGTTACTGTCTCCACATTAGTAATAATGGTTGTCAAGGGAAATAAAACTCTAGTCCCCAAACATGGGTGTTGCTTAAAATAAATAAATTTCCAGTGAACACAACCATGCCTGTTCAGAAGTTGTCTAGCAATCCTCCACTGCTACATCAAATGCTCAAGAGATGTAACAAAAAGACCTCAGACCCTGATAACTCCCAGCTTTGAAAAGCACGTGAATTCCCTGCATTAGAAATTTATAATGTCTGGCTTCACTAGTGCAGATACCAGGATTTTCCAAGAACACAATTACTAGTAATCATCGTACTTTCCACAGTGGAGAGAGAAAACAGACCTCTGCAGCCTGTTACATTATTGAGCAATTGTCAGAAACACAGCAGATATGTCTTTAAACAAAGAAATTATTATGGAGCTAAAGAGATAAATTTTTGCATATTTTCTAAAAATCAACTTGCATTTTGTAATTACCCGAAATACTTGCTTTCTTGCATCAGCCACTGCACATAAAACTCCTCATCTAAAATTCAGTAGAGTGTGGAAAAACTCCTACAGACCCCAGTTAATTCTGGATCCTGGCCAGTCTGCTATGAAAGTGATATGAAGTATATTGAACAGAATAAAATCAGAGTGAAAAAGGCAGTAAAGTCAACAACGTTCTTTTTTTTTAGCATGAGTTTTATCAATAAACCATCTTGACTCCCTTAATGGTCTATTCAAAAAATGCCACAGCAACCATAAAAATGTGAAGACGGCAGACTGGTGTAGTGAAACCTGTCTTTATACAAGTTGTGCATTATAGCATGCCACTTATACTTTCCTGAGATAAAGTTTGGTTGCATTTTTACTCCAGGTGTACCTTGAGCTTCTTGCATTCCCTTCTTTCTCCCTCCTCCACACACAAGCATGTCCAAACCACATCCCAGCCCTCTGTGATGCCCTGTTGCCAGGCTCATGAGTACATTGTATGTACAATACCTATATCTGCTTGAGGGGGGTTGGGGAGGGGGCATATATATTTTTAAGGAAGAATAAAAATGGGGATGAAATGTCTTCAGAGTGATAGGATGCACATTAGTGATTTCTCTATCCTAAAAACTATCTATCACCAAAGCTGAAAAGCAGCAATTGAAGTAAACTGATTTATTTACACAAACTGCAACTCTTTTATTCTTAAAATAAAAATGTGGTGGTAGTGAATTTTCAAATGTTTTTGAAACCTTCAGAGTTATATTTACTGTTGCTGAATCTGCGTATTTTACTTAGCAGGACAATTCCCACTCATTTCAAATACATTTTCCCCATACAGAAAATGAGATGGATGTAGGTCTAGCTACCTCATATATGACATTTCATTTCATTTAAAGTAGTATCTACAGGCCAGCTGTTCACTTGGAAGTGACATACAAACATTCACCTCCAAAAAATTATCTAGTTCAGCATATCTAGAACTATACATAGACACATTCCTGTAGGGATTTACTGCCACATTCAGGTCTAAGAAACAAAATACATAGTAAATTCAAAACAAAACAAAACAAAAAAACCACAGAAAAAAAACTTCAAAGACACAACAGAAATGTTATAAGGATTTTTTTTTTTTTTTTAACAAATGGATTCAGGAGGCAATAGCACGTATTAAGTTCAGCGTCCTGTTAAAGGGCTCACAAACATGCATTGTTAATTTTTAGTACCTTTCAGTCCTTATTCCTAAAATTCAGTCATCTTTGTTACTACAACAAGGAATTTTAACATCTTTAACTTATATTCTTTTGACAGAAATGCGCACCAGAAATTTTCCAGTCTCTGGTCTCCAGCAAACAATCACATAATCAATCACCTTTGGTCCAGCAGGTCCCCGAATAGATGATCCAGCAACACCAGGTGGTCCATTCTCTCCCCGTTCACCCTGTTACAAAATTGCATCATCTAGATTAAAACAATTTCATTTTCTGTACAAGTAACAAAAAGGTTTTTTAACACTTCATATTATAAAAGTATCTACAATATAGATCTATCTACAATATAGGCAATATTGGGAAAAAACCGTAAATCAAGTTTCTGTTCTTGTGAAAGCCTGTCCATGCTTCATGTTTTAAGTAACTATTGGTTGAACTGTGTATTTGATTTTTTAACTTTAATTAATGTTTTGTGCCTGGCTTACAAAGCCAATGCAACCAGAACGGTTGCATTATTTTGATTTCCTTACCATTCAGAATGCCACTTACAAAATATTATAACAAATTATTGTTTCAAAGTAAAAATTTGCTAAATGCTCATAGTTAGGATCATTTGGACAACTTTAATTTAGCTTCTCAGTCCTCATGCATAACTACAAGATCTGTGATTCTATGTTTACCTATTCTTTTTCTCCTTGGGACTTTTGTGTCATTCAGGACAGCAGAAGAAAATATTTCTGCTTTTCCTTTTTTCCTGTTAAGTCTCCAAGCATCAGATGCTTAAGAAATCTGTACATTACAAAAACTCCATAGATTCTTTTACAAAATACAAAAACTCCATACATCCTTTTACAAAGTAATAGGGGAAGAACAAGCTTACTTTTGGTCCAGCTGGGCCTTGTACTCCTTTAGAACCAGTCAGTCCTTGGGATCCTTTTTCTCCGGGGTCACCCTGAGGAAAAACAAACCATTTTATCAACCACAGCCAAGATTCATTCCTAACTGGGAGATACATAAATAACCATAATTATATTTTATATATATATATAATTATCATAATGATGCCCATAACTAGAAAGGTATTTATATGCTAAAGTCAAACTGAAATCCCACTCAGTTTTAGAATCTGCTCCAAATGTCCTAAACTTAACTAGGTGGGAGATAAAAGCTGTCTGTGTACTAATAAATACATCTTTCCAGGATTTAATTTCATATTTAGATATCTAACTAGCCACATAATTTCTCTTGTCTCTCCCTATCAGCATACTGAGATAATTTGCCTCTTGTAACTTTAATGCAACCTCTTTATTAAGATTTTAGGAAATCTCTACAGCTCAATTAATTTAGGGTCTATGTTTATAGTCCAATTTTGCTGCACTTGATCATGCCAAGGAACGCATCGCTCTCAAAATCTTTTAAATCATCAGTTAAACTATAGTTGCTACTTTAAGACATAATGAATGAAAAAATGGGCTATAATCTGAACTCTTATAAAAAAGGTCCTTCTAAAGTTGTAGTATTTCTCCAGTGTGCATGTCAAGCCATACCTTTTGGCCTACATCTCCTTTGCCGGGGGGTCCTTCTGGGCCTCTTGGACCTTGATCTCCCTTTTCTCCCTAACAGAGATTAGATGGTTAACCAATTCTCATGTAGCTAATTTTATTGAATCAATAGACTTATGAGAAACAATGCATAACACTTTACCCAGAAATGTCAGTAAATATCTGATTAACTTTTTTCCTACAAAAAATAATGTATTCTGTCTTCTTAAACCCCTTCCACCCTGCTGCATATATATTCCTCATTTTCCAACTCATTACAATTCATTACTCAACTGTAATAGTGCCATCTGCAATTGCATCAATCTTTGTGGGAGGAATTGCATGCATATACTCATATGAAGAAGAGAAATGCTTGCAGTTATCAGAAAAGGTCTTGGTTGACCAATTTTAAGACAAACAACTTTTAAGAAGCAGTAATTTTAAGCAACTCTGTAGCCAAAGACCAATCCAGGCAGCAAACATTAGCCAGAAACATCACTTCAAATAATTAGCAAATAATCCACATAAAATGTTCTATTAAGGAACGTTATTATTTATGCATAATATAAGTCAGATTAGCATATCTGAATGCTTGTAGGCAATTCAGAAAGTGAAAAGGAGGTTAAAATAAAGTTTAAAAATCCATTTCTGATTTGAGCTGTTGATGGTAGTGGCATTACAGAGCCTGCTGTTGATAGGCATACCCCACTACTGTGACACCGCTTCACACATGCAAATAACTGCCTTAACATCACCATGCTACCCACTGCAAGCATCAAGCTGTTCTCTGCGCTGTCGCAAACACCCAAGGTAGCTGCTCAGTACTAATATTTTCACCTATAATGAATTACAACAGTGAAGGTGACAGCACTAAGTTGATCATCAGAATAAAGGCAACATGCAAGTGAAAAATACCCCAGCATTCCAAAATACAAAAGCCATCTGTAACTTTAACCCTATATTTATTGTAACTGATGTTTGACTTCAGATACACTGGGGTCTCCTTGAGCACTTACATAGTGGGCGATTTCAAATATTATGAAGATTTATATTAATTTATATTAATTAAGCAGCAACAGAAATGCTACATATTTTTCCACAGCGGAAGACTTACTGACTCAGGTGTAGCTTGTCAAACTGGTATTTGCACTGCCCTTGTAGATGAAAAAAATGCAAAGCTGCATTCTTAATAGATGTTTATTACAGCTATTCAGATATCTTCTGATTAAAGACTTGCAGTCAAAAAGTGCTGATTTGCTTACTCTGAATCACGTTCAGTTCATCAATTCTACACATTGGCCAGCTGCTACCCTCATTTAAGAGCTGCACAGTAGCAGAGCGTGGAGGCACCTGGATTCTCAGCAGCAATTCAAGAATCAGCCAAAGAATTGAGTTTTGCCCACTCAGCAGCTCATTCTATTTGGAAAGAGTAAAATTAAAACCCTCTATTTAACTTACTCTAAATTGACTATTTTGGGCACTCAGCTTTGCACTCCTCTAAATTCCTTTCCACCATTTTGAATTTATGCTTCTTTTTCCCAATGTGGCAGAGTGTCTCCTAAAATCTCAGAATTTCCCTTGGAAACAAGCAGCCCTGGTTTCAGCTGTTTGTGATGGTGTCTGTACCAGGCTGACAGGTTTCAGTCAGAGTTCGCCACCCTGCCAGATGTTCTAAGTCACATCACTGTGAGCATGACTTCTTGGTGTCAGGAAATATCTGAATAGGCTGTGAGGAACAGGGTAAAGGTACAACCTATCTGTTCTCCAAGAAGACTGTGAAGTTTAACAGTAGTCAACAGCCCACAGAACGCAGCGCAGCTAAATCAGTTGAAGATTCAGATGGTTTATTGGAAACATCTCAACTAGCCCAGTCCCTTTTCCCTGGCAGAAGTACTGGCACATGCCCTCCTACACGATGAACTCCTTGACATTGCATACCTGCAAATAATAATTTGTTCTTCTTTTCTCTACACCTTTTACATGTGGTAAAATATATTTCCTTACCTTTTTCCCTGATTTTCCAGGATCTCCCTGCACCCCTCTCTCTCCTGGAAGTCCTGTTAGACCTATATCTCCCTTCAAGAAGAATAAATAATTATATCTGCATACTTCAAGTAAGTCTTCCTTCTGTAAAATAGACCTAACAGTGTGTTAAAATATAATTAGTTATATATAATATTTTTGCTCAAATAAAGGCTGTTATCCCCAGTAAGTTAAATACTCTGTAAAGTCAGTAATTTTTTCTATCCATATAATCTAAAATAAGTATTTTAAATTTCTTTCCAAGCTCCTCACCTACTTCTTAAATCTTGGGTTTGTATTAAATAGATTTACATTTATTCAGTGAGTAAAAACATGATTGAATGCTGTTTGTTATTCTGAAAGATGATTGAATGCTGTTTGTTATTCTGTGCACAAGAACAATATGATACAAATGTGATTTACTTGCAAATTCAAACATCTGGGACTTAAGGAATGGTCAGCCAAAAATGCCTAAATGGAGTTGTTGACTGGAGACTTAACACTTCGCTGGTTGTATAAATGTGTCTAGGCATTACTTTTAAGACTTGCCACAAAAAGTTGAAACTATCCATAAGAACTAGTCCTGCCAAGTACTTCTTCAACGATCCTGGGAAAAATCACCACCAACAAGATGTTTATGTCATCTTACCCAAGATTTTGGAAGCCCTACTTAAATCATTAAGGACAGGTCTGCAGTCTTCAAAATGGCAGCTGAAGTGTTTCTTCACTGCTGCCATTGAGTGAAATTCAAAGCTGCAAGTGTTTCGTGGCTCTTCTAACATGTAGGCAGTATGACCACCACTGTATCACAGATTGGGCTTTTTTTTTCCCAAATCACTGCAGGGGAACAGAGGTAGTAACATTTCTAACAGGCTTTAGAAATACCTCACAAGCTTAGAAAAGATGGGGAAAGCTCCATTCTAGTTATGGCTGCAGTAATAATTTTAGGAGAGAGGGTGGGAGCTCTAGCACAGCATTTTGCATTTAAAAGCTAAAGCTGTGAAGTTAAGTGAATATCTGTCACTGAAATTCCTTCTTATTTTGATCATAGTCAATTTATATCAAAAATCTTTTACTTAGTTTATCAGCAACTAGTGAAAGAATTAGAAGACCCTGTAAGGAGCAGTGACAAACAAAAATAGGCTCACTTTAAGTCCTCGTACACCAGTTCCTGGATGCCCTGGTTCTCCTTTTTGTCCGGGTTCACCTGGTTGACCCTAGTAACAAAAGTCTTTTGTTTAACAAAGAGACACAATCTAGCTTTATTAATTTCTTGCACTATTTCACTAACTGGTTTACACACAGAATTGAACTTGAGGATCCTTAGGGGTCCCTTCCAACTTGAGATACTCTATGATTCTGTGATTCCATAGTGCTAAGCAGTCAAGTTTTCAACCAAGAAGTTTTAACCGGAAAATTCTGTTCTTTAAAAAGCTCAGTAACTTGTAGGATGCATCTATTTTATTTAACCTTGCAGTGGGCAAAAAGTCTAAAAGTGAATCATTCCAACTTTCTCCTTTTTGTTTTAAAACATTTTCTTTTTAGACTTTATAACATTAAATCAAAATTTCTTTGGTCACTGAATGAAAAGTGAGCCCAAATAAATACCAGAACTTCTGCTTAAGAGAAAGTTTTACCCTCATGATTCTTCCTTCCAGTTGTTCTGAAACAGTTAAAGAAATAGGAATTCCACTTTCCAATTTTGATTTTAAAAATACTTTTCACATTAGGAAAATTGTCCTCATACATAACATGTTTCACAGCTACCTATTTTTCCCTACGTTAATATTAAATGTTGCTGCTGTAACTGCTACTTACATGCCAAAGAAAATTATTGTATTTCTCCCTGCTTTTGCTACAGCGACTAATGTCTTCCTTTTGTACATCAAGGTGATTACAAAGCACACTTCTGCTTTACAGTTCATCAGTTTATTCTGCTTGCTCTCCTTAGTATTTCAGCAATTCCCCTTTCCTCTTCTGACAGTGTTCACCTGACACTGCATTGCTAGAGGTCTGGGCTTGGACAGCTGTAATTGTTTACTCCACTTTCCTGTTCTCTGCCTACTTTCCCTCCTTCTGTGGTGCAGTGTCAGCTACTAAGTGCATTTAAGCAATTTTTTCTCTTCTAGTGTTTCTATCTTTGGTTTTGGTTCTTATGACGACCACAGAAGGCTGAAGGACAGGCGGAAGGCATGGTGGGACTAGCCTTAAGTCTCAAAACCATCACTGTTTTACAGCTGTTTGGTAAAATGCTTTACTTGAACACAATGTGTATATGGCACCAAATTAAACTGATATAAACATGTCTGAAAGATGCTTCATTTATAAATTTGCCTTCATTTAGAACCTAAAATCCCCATTCACAAAGGTTAAGGGCTGATGCTAAGCAGAAGTCATAGGCTCCACCTGGGGAACACCTTGATAACATGGGTGGTTTCCCCTCAAAGATTCAAAAGTGAATTGTTATCTCCAACAAAGAGTTACATTTTCATCTCATCAAAGAGACTCTTGAAAAACCTGGCAAAGATATATTGCTTGTTGTTTCTTGCTGGCACTATTTTTAAAAAATAGTATGTGAATCTTTACCTTTGGACCTGGCAGACCAAAACCTTTAGATCCTTTTGCCCCAGGGTTTCCTTGTGGACCCTGTATACCCTACAAGGTAAAATAAATGAGTTAGTCCATTACACTCTTCCACATCTGAAATTCATCACATTTCCATCTTTCAGTTAATCACGATTTTATCTTATCTTCAAAAGAAAACAATTTCTATGCCTGTGCTCAGGCTTAGTTCGGAGATCTTGGTTTTATTTTTCCTTTGTCACTATCCTCTGGATTTCACTGATGTATTCAAGTGTAATGACAACTACTATTTAGTGAAGCGCCTCAGTATCTGCATTTAAGCCCTGATCCATAGCATTGTGGAAGCACGAACACTTATCTTCTTTCCAAAAAAACAAAACTCAAAAAATCTTTTGGGATGTTTCAGTTTTCTCTATCCAACTATTAAAGGCTGTTCAAGCTTCAAAGGGCTTGAAATTCAGAAGTGATAGATTCTTACCTTGTGGAACTGTTATCTATAATATGTCATCATCCAAGCAATGCACCTGATTTATCTCCCGTGCAAATTATTATGCAGATTAGGTCAAATTTCTGTTGGTTGATTCTAAGACCATTCAGATCAGTTGGAATCACTTGCAATTACAAGCTTTGCCTAAAGACTGGTTTGATACTTTTTAAAATTAAAAATCACTATGAGATTTTTAATGTCTTCACATCAAAATCTGCTAAAGTATAAAATGTAAACTATGTGCAAATGCTCATTATACGTCCAAAATATAAACTTACCTGGCTTCCAGGATTGCCTATTCCTGGTGGTCCTGCTGGGCCCTGTGGTCCTACTTGGCCTTGTTCACCCTATAAAAAGAATTTCATCAAGCAAAGGGAATTAAAATTGTTCTGGGTCCCTCTTTGGGGGACTGGGCATCAAAAAGCTAACAAATTTTAAAAGTCAGAGTGCTCCTTTGCCTATTCCATGTCCATTGGATTAGATGACTCAAAGGGTTTTTCACAGTTTACAAATATTTAAATAAAATTTAAAATATTTTAACTACAGTATTTCTGAAATAAATTTAGGAGGAAAAAGTCAATTCCTTTCCTCATACTCCCAGATGCATAGAATACAGTCCTTAGTCTGTCCCCCTGCCATTTAACATCAAAAGGCTCAGCTCCTTGATAAGCAGATGCAGCCTATGGAGCTGCATGGAACAGAGGATCATTGTTCCTTAGATTCCAGGTAAAACATACCTTTGTATTGTTGTGATGTGTGAATAATTCATCATTAATTTAACTATAAATATAGTTAGCTATGGATATGATTAGAAAAATACTCTGTGCCTCACCTTGTCTCCTTTGATTTGTTGACCTGGCGGTCCAGGAGGACCAGCTACACCTTCAGAGCCTTTTTCACCCTAGAAATACGTGACAGTTTTGTAACTGTATTTGAGAATTTATGAAGAACACCATCTTAGACAAACTGGTCATCACAATGTGGTTAATGAGGAAAACAGTATTCCTTCACAAACAAACAAGAAAAATAGTCAATGTAATTGGCAGTACTAGAGAAAAGTGATTCAGTTACAATTCATTAAATGCTTCATCTGCATTCACTGTATTGTTGAACACAGGACTTCAGAAGGAGAAAACGAAATACTAGGAAGAAGGAAGCTACATTTTGTAAATGTGATGATATGTTCATTAGTCAGAGAGAGCAGTTTGGAACGTGGTGCAAGGACATGACTCACATCTTTCCCATAAAAGGAAGAAAAGCCTTCTTTGCTTAATAGTTCAAGGCTCTAGAGAATCTTGAAGCCACTAAAAAAGAGGGATGCATTTTGATGGGAAGCCCAGTTGTGAATGAATCATAAATCTTTGTTTGTTTGTACTTATTTTTAAAAAAGGGAATGTTCACATGTATTAAGCCAGCAAGTGCCCTTAATGAGGTAACTGTCCATAGGGACTCATACAACCCATCTTTCAGTTTCCCAAAATGGTAAGGCAGAATGAAAACAGTTCCTGAATGTTTTCTTCCAATACAGAACCCAAATAGCTAAGTAGTTTTTCAGATTATTTCTCTTATTAATGCTACCAAAATAAGGTATTTTATTAACACATAAATAGGAGAATCATTAATTTACTACTGATAGAGGGACTGTACAACTTTTTTGTAGTCATCTTGATAGAGTTTCTGAACACAGAGAGATATTCAGAAGACCAAGATCCATCAGCTGTTATTTTATACCGGTGGAATGACCAATGATCTTAAGCAACTTAGACACCACTGCAAATGTGACCCACAATGTTAAAAAAAGTAATTTCCATAAAACTACCTTTTGGCCTTGAATGCCCTCTCCTGGGAGACCTTTCTCACCTGGCAAACCATCAGGGCCACGTGGTCCCTGTAAGAAAAGAGACACATATTCAGACTATACCAGCAATTCCATTTTTATTGACATTTTGTCTAACTTAAAAGTCTTCTGACACTGGTAAACTAAAATGCTCAGCTGGCTGAGCCCAGGCAATTAAAATGAAGTGTAACAACACTTACTTGGAGGATTTATATTAGAAAAAGCTAATGCTGAAATGGTGTGAATTACATAAGTAATGTCTAAAGATTGTACCCTTAAAACTTACATGAACCTGTAGATTAATTTAGAATATATTTACCACTGTGAAATTTATTCCCTGTAATTTCATATAAATTTATTATTTCATAATGAAAATTCTTAATTTGAACATAGTTTTTTCATGCAAATAGCAGGTTAAACATACAAAATTAGAGAATGCTAATTTTGCTTTAAATAGGTACAGAAATAATTATTCTTGTAATGCTTTCTGTTCTTCCACGAAATTCTGCTTTCATTATTTAAAGCTAGTAAAGAGTTTTTAAAGATTATTTTGATTAAGCAAAAAGTTTCCACATTTTTTTTGGTGAGAAAAAGTCTTTTACAACTACAAAGTGACTTTCAAAAATACTATTAGAATGAATCTAACATCCACTCACATTCCTGTCTTCTTTCAAAATCTCTGAGATTTTTAATGAAATACACAAGAAAACCATACATTTCATAGATTTCAGGAAGAAAAAGCAACCAATGAGCACTAACTCAAGATTACAAAAACCTTGCTAAATATCTGTAATTCAGAAGATAAAGATACAATTCAAAGCATATAATTTGGGTCTTTGTTTTTGATAGAATCTAAATTACACACAGAAGTTGAGGCATGTCTCAACTCTTGGATTTTTATCTTCCTGAAATTTGATTTTAGACAATTTTTAAAGATTATCCTCAACTTTAACAAGTAGGTGTCCAGCTATTTATATATAACTCCAAGTCTTTCTGAAAACTGGATACCGTAATCCTGCTCACATGGACCAAGCAATTTTTATTTCCCCAGAACTTGTTTGGACATGGTTTTATTCTCCTGCTTGGGCAATCCACATGCAAATACTGCTGCAATGTTGGAGTGGCATAGCCAAACACACTTCTGCTGCTCCAGACTAAGTACAAGGTGGTTTATGGAATCAGTAGCCATCATAGCTGTAACCAATCAGTTACACTTACTAAGACATATTTTATTACCTTTCTATTTCCAATGCATATATCACTGACTTACAGGTAATCCTGGCTCACCAATTCCAGGGGGTCCTGGGAATCCAATTTTACCTTCTCGACCTTGAGCACCCTTGTGAAAAAAAATAACATAAAAAATTACAAAGTTCAGTCCTAATTCAACTCAATGCTTTTGAAAAACGTAACATTCACATACGGATGACTTAATGATGTCACCAGAAATGTCTGAAATCCATTGTATAACATCTCCTGATGGGAAAAAAAAAAGCATAAATAACAATTTAGAAACATTTGAAAGTACCAATTTCAAATCTTGGAGCACTAGATTGCATTCCATCCCCCATGCCAACAGCAAAGGTGTATCATCACTTTGCATAGGGGTAACTGCTGAAAAATGCAGGACTTGAGAGATGACAAGGATGAGGGAGTGAAGTCAGGCTAAATTTTGAAGCAGGAATGCTCATGTGTGAGGAATCCTCACTGTAATCTCTATCTAGACACTCAAATTGCAGCCTCCTTCAGTGGAATATGGGATTGCATGGGAACTCCAGCAACTGCATAGTGTCTATATCTTCTGTTTATAAGGTGCCATAATCTTCACAATAATTCCTTCAGTTTACTAAAGACTGTGCTTCAAGGATAAGAGTACAGAGGATTTTTACATCCTACAGATGTACAGGGCACTACATAGACCAGGAGTAACACTCCTTCTCCATAAGCCATTTTCCATTCTAGAATGACCCAGTGTTTTGCCTTTTACATGGCAAATTACTACTAGGTTCTGAGCTGTAACCTCTATATTCTGAGGTCTGCCCCACTGCACGGAAAATATGTGAGAGTTCAATGAATGCACAAATTAGAGCAGTAAAAGCCAAAAAGTGCAGCTATTTTAGACACTAGCACTTGGCTCCAAAAAATAGGGGAAAAAAAGGCATAAAGCAACACCAAAGACTTCACAGCCAGAATAACTAGGGTGAGACCTAGTTCTGTCCAATTTAGATATCTTTTTGAGTCTCAGCTGTAGGTCTCTGACAAAACTCTCATGAACTCAGTAGTCATGTTTCCTATGTAGATGCTTTTCCAGTTCTCCAGAAGATTTAGTTGGCCAGCATTAGCAGACATGACTTTTCCAAATTAGCAAGTGTGGATTCCATCTTGTGTTCATTTGCAATAAAATAAAATGGAAGAATTAAATGCGTCATGAGACAGAGAATTTTATAACCTGCAAGAATATCTGTTCCCCAGTGAAGAATAACAAGGCAAATCCATAACTTTACTGTGTATCACAGTGACTGAGATGTATTTCTGTGCCTTGAATTATGGTTTACCCATTAGTGCAAGCATTCGCTAGTGCTTGAAAATGACCTCACGTATTTAACCCCCATTTAAATTGCATTATTTCTGACTTCTGTTATATCAATGGGACCACAATCAAAACTTAAAGAGCTGCTGGAAAGGCAGGTCTGTTATCTCCATCCTATGCAAATATGAAAACCTATCAATATTGTATCTATATTTTTAATCAACAGTTTTAATTTAGATGTTAAGAGCTTCACTTTGATAAAACAGCAGGTGAGAACTTGCATCCAAAAAACGACTGCCAACAGTTGGCACTGTAACAGGCAATACTACTGAGAGTTACCTTGGGTCCTAGCTGTCCAACACCAGGTTGCCCTGGAAGACCATAGGGACCTAAAGGGCCTCGCTCTCCCTAAAGAGGTAAAAAAAAAAAAAAAAAAGTGAAGAAATTATTAATGCAAATTGAACTTTCACCAAATTCTGCCAGAGTGCCTCCCTACAGTTTCATTTAGGGCAATAGAAATACGGTTTTCAAGCAAAAACCCCACAACCAACCACCAACAACTCCCCCAAAAGTCCCCCAAACCTGTTTAGATTAGGAGCAGGGTCAATATCCTGGCCACACAAGTTACCAGTATATGTTATGTAATATATAGATAATAATGTTCTAAAGCATTCCTTCATATGCATCAAGATAGATACAAAATATATTTATTCTTTGTCATATCTTTGGTCCTGACTATATCCAACAGTTTGGTGCTTCCTCAGCTTTTTTCTTGCTAGAAAGAGGGCAATTTAGAAATTAAACAGGGTTTATGCTTTAAACATTGCACTCATGGTTCTTCCCATAGCAACACCTGCATATCATGACTGTTGTTCCTACTTCTACCTTTGACTGCAGCTCCTAATTCTCTTGTTTGTTTACTATGTTCCTAAGAAAGCCAACATAGCCACATGACTGTTAAAAAGGCTTCTTACCAAATTGTGTTTATTTTCTGGGGAGGTACTCATATTTTGGGGCTTGAAATTTTGTATATACCAAGAAATTTTATATGCTGAGTTGTGAAACTTTTTAATGAGATTTTTGCACTTGAAGAGGAAAATGGAAGTATCAAAAATTACTTCAAAGCCAGATATTTCTCCAGAAATCTATCAGTTTGTAATCTGCCAAAGAATGAAGCTAAAATGAAGGAATAGGAACACATAGTGAAAGTAAATAAATAGATTATCCTTGAAGCTTAATTGCCGATAACTATACACTTGGAGAGCTACTACTGCAGCTTTAAACCTAGAATAAAGTGGAACTTAATGCCCAGTCTTAAATTCATTCCATTACAGGACAATATGATATTTTGAAGAACAGCTATGAAATTTAATGTTTATTCAAAATACAAGATTTTATAGCACACCTTCATAATCTAATAAATTAATTCACCATCACTAGGAGATAAGCCTTAAAAGGCAGAAAAATATCAAAAGAAAGCTGGTATCACTCAGCAAAACAGCACCTATATCTCCACATAGCACACTGATATGGTATTAGCAACATTGACATTGCTTTAATGTGGATTCTCTGCATGTACCTGTTGCCAAAATACAAAACAAAGAAGTTTACTGTATACCTAGGTAGTCCTTATTTTTGAGGTTTCTTAATTATATTTTAATGACCAGAGTCACAACTCAGTTGATGTGTATCCAGATTATCATAAAGGATGCAATCTTTTCCTGATACGAAGCTAATTAGAAACTGACCCATTTTGTTCATAGCTGGTTCTTTTTCCTCCTGTGTTTGTTTTGAAACTGATCAAACTACAAAACCAACAAAAATTCCTCAAACATCCATCTTCTAGACTTCCAGTTCCTCCATGGGATTAATTTGGCATTGAACAAACTGTCCTTTTAAAATCAGCTGATCAAAACTCATTTTTATTAAATGTTTCCCATCAGCAGGAAATTTCGGGAAGGCCAAGAATAATACAACCAAAGTTCGTACTTGTCTCCTCTTTAATTCTCTTTACAAACTCTCTGTTTCAAGTACTGTTGTCCTTTAAGCCAACAGTTAGTTGGATTTCAGGTCTTTTGGGGCTGATTCTGTTTAGACAAGAAGTAGGGGAAATATGTAAAGAAATGTTTTATACTATTTCTTTAGAAAATAACATATGCTAAAACAGACATTTTCAGAAGGGATTTAGTGACTTAGTAGCCTCCATTTCATTTCCAATGGTAGTACTTTAGGCTACTGAATTTCATTCATGCCAACAAGTCACAAGCATCTAAGCATCAGTGGAAGTACAGCTGTTGACTGTGCATCAGTACGAAAAAGTGCACTGGCAGAATGGTATCAGCAAAGCCGCAGTGCTGTAGCTACACTCACCCAGCCCCATGGTGTTCTCTGCTTCCAGAGCAAAATCATCCCCAAAGCAGCTATACAAGTAAAACTGTCGTATTTAGGTTTCAGTAGAAACTTTTGCAAGCAAATTTCTACACACAGACACACCCCCAAGAACAGAGATACTCCTGCCACTTTCACCCACAGCTGTGCTTCTTGCAAAGCTGGTCAACAGGCACAAAGCATGGGTTTTGGAAGAACATTAAGCCAAGCACACCAGCCTGGTGTCCAAGAAGCTTTGCCTTTCAGCCTATAGGTGCCCTTACCTAACCACCAACTCTTACTTCAATAGCTCTTCACTTGACGAGCAACATTAACAGGTACAGCTCCATGTACCTTTAGGGCCTGGAGATGGTCTAGTTAAGGATGGAGTTCCCCACTTCAAGGAAGAGGTGCCTCAGTGAGAAAGAAATAGGCACAGGCTGCTGCAAGGCCAGGCAATATACCAAATTCTAGCTTTTCTTCACAGTCCTCATTTCTTTCATGAAGAAGGCAGCGTGAGATCTCTGTTGTGCCATCATGTATCAGCACACCCCACAGAATGGATGCAAAAGATATGCCAAGTTGAAAATATATTAAAAAAAATCTATAAGATTAAAAAAAATAATAATTCAGCAGCATGCAGCACCACTATTGTAAGTAGCACTCTGAAACAGCAAATGCCACTAAGCACGCTGGCTCCACTTGTCAAAACTAAGCCTCTGAAATGGTGTTGGAACTTGTTCAATTCTAAAAAATAACATTTGATAAATACAGGCTCATCTCTCAGCTGAAACAATAAACCAAATCCCTTTGTTGTGTTTGGAAAGTGTTTTCCAATTTTTGCCCTGTTGTCCAAGTGGACACTGTGTTTTGTATCTATTTCTGACAGCCACTGACAGAATTCCCAGGGCAGTAACTCTCAAGTATGCTTCCTATCGCAAATCATTCGCTCCTTTGCGAGTTCACCCATGTGATAGATGTAGGCTAATATATGCATTGCCTTGAATGCAGATGGGAGTCCTACTGAAGTTAATGTTTTTCTAAAATCTCTTTTTCAAACCATGATAGAAACATTACAAAGTTTTATTTCCAGTGACTGGTGTCATGTAGTCTGCCTTGCAGCAGCTGTACTAGTAGGTGCTGGTGTAGGCAGCATAAACAGCCCTTAGGATAAAAAGCATGTAGGGTAGTTGAATGCTTTCTCGCTGATAGCAGAGGATGCCTGAGCATTAATGGAGAAAGAAACCCCACCTTCTGCTAGACAACATAAACAACTTGGAAACTTAAACTTTTAAAAACTGCATATTTCAAACTTCATGTGGCTATTAGTAAGCCTGGCTTTTATCTTCTATGGTTTTGGTGCTACAGGTAACGTGGAATTTGCTAAAACCATAAAGTGCTGGCAATAATATTGTCTCTACATGTAGAAGGAAAAGTCTGCTTTTCAAAGTACATCTTTGTTATTATTTTCTTTATCTAGCACTCTGCTCAAAATCTTTTTTTCTCTCCCTGTTAGGTTTTCCTTTCAGGTGGCATCTAATATCAGCTACATCAATGGCAAGGAAAATTTACACTTGATTTGAGATTAGTATTTTTACATATTAAAACACTTTAAGTTGGGAACATGCTTAACAGTCTACTCCCCACTTCAAAAAGAAAAAAAAAGTTTCTTATATTATGATGAGTACCAGTTATTGCCAATATAAAGAATTTCTTCACTTTTCAGAAAGTAAATACATACTGTAAGGAACACAAAGACTCTATATTTCGGTCTATAAATCAATAAAGGTTAAGCTATAGTAAAAAATAGTATTTCAAATATAATGATCATATCTTTAAAGTAAACATTGGCAGCAACAATGTAAGTAGATACAGATATTTTAACAGCTATTGTTGGTATTTTGTATTTCTAGTCTAGTTGAAGTACCTCAGAACTATATTTTGCAGGGAAATTGGATTTTTCAGTCTACTGGGAAAGACCTAACTTGCCACATAAGTAAGGAAAGAATTTATAAGTCATCACAAAAGAAGCAGCATCCCTTAGCAGTTCAGTCTTGGGCATATTTTCAGGGAAATATGCAATGATGCATTTTTCACTTAACCATCCAAAGGTGTTTTAATGGGAATAACTCTTGGAATACCCACATTCAAACTTAACTGTTTCCTTAAAAGTTTGAATACATGTCTGTTCATGCAACTTTAGACACTAATTCAGAACCTTACTATGCACATGAAATTTTTCAAAAGAGACTTTTATTATAGCAGTGGCTTTTAAGAATGTGTTGTTCTCAGTCTTCGTTTCTAGAAATGTGTACTTTATTTCTAGTATCTGGTCTAAGAGTTTAAACAAACACACCCAATGTCACTTCTGACATGACAGCCATAAGTACTCCCTGTTCATCACTTCTTTATGGGTGGAACACAAGGCATGCCCACTTCCTAATTTTATGCCCAATTTTATAATCTGTAACCATATCATTCTGTTTGTAAACTGTCCACTGAAATTCATGAATAGTCACTATTATTCCCTTCACTAACAAGAAAGTTTTCAAAACCACCTTGAATATAAACACTCTTATGGAACCTTATTGGTGCTATTGTATTGAAAATGTTGTTGATTTTTTAAAAAGTAAATAATAGTTAAGCATTTTTTTTTTTAATGAAAACAAAATAATTCCTACTATTTTGAATAAATTAATAGATGTATGCATGTTGAAAATATAAAGCACAGCTGTGAATGTTATTTTTTCCTGGTATTTCAAGTTTCTGAGCGAAAAAAATAATATAGAATTTAGCTTTAACAATATATTTTTTTCTTTTGTAAATTTAACATCTTTCTATTGAAACATTGCCAGTAGGCAGTAGAAAGTCAGTAAAACAGAAAACAGTCAGTGTAATCCTGGTCCTTTGCTCATGACATGCACAGGGAACAGGACCAAGATGACTGATTCAGCAGACAGAAGACACACAGTGAAAACAGCCAGCTCCCAACTCCTGGCTATGATTGAGTGAAATGTCCTGTTACATTCTAGTGTTTTTCTCTTAAAGTTACTATGTTTTATACTGTCTTGTAGGCGTACTGTGAATGTGGAAGTTAAATGGAAATATATTTAGTCAGGTAAGCTAATAATATGAGTCAACATTAACATGTATTTTTATTTTTATAGAAGTGGAGTTCAAATTTTCATTTTAAATGCCTCAACCTCTTTATGGAGAAGATTTGTTTATGTGGCAATAAAACTATTTAGATGGTTTTGAGATGTTATAACTTTGCAGAAATGCAAATAGAGAAAACTTTATTTAAGTCTGCTTAATAGCAAAAACTGGGTGTATTTAATGCTATGCTGAGCTGCATTCTCTGCCGGATATAGGCTGTACAACATACTCATATATGACTTGAAAAGGGTGAAAGTAAAGTGGTGAAGTTCGCTTGTATATTAAAGAGGTTATTAAACATAAGGACTGATTGTGAAGTGCATCAGAAAGACTTTAAGAAGTTAAGGATGTGTTTCAGCTCTGTGTGATCACACCTAAACTTAGGCGTCTACGTGGCTGAGTTCCTACTGTAGTCAGTGGAAAGCTGGTCAATGCAGGCAGTGGGACTTTGAAAGAGATTCAGTTCATTAATGGCAATATGATAAGGCAATACCATGAAAAGGGATAGAAATTAGGGTGTTGTGCAGCCATAAGACTTCACAAAGGGTAGATTAGCAAGCAGCTTAAGAGGGAATGAGAAAATGCACATGAATGACAGAAGTAAGGTATGAAAAGTTCTTACTCTATGCTACCTTGCTTCAGACAAGTCAAATTAAATTAGTTGAAGTTGCAATGCTGCTGGTGGCTGCCAGAGCCACCAGCATCCAGACAGCACAGAGATGACACTGTCCCCAGCTGCGTCTGCTGCCTGTCACTGTAAAGTGCGAGAACGGGTATGGCATTGCCTTACAGAGGTGTAGGAAGGGCTGAGCTGGCCAGATGTATGAGGGAACTGTATACTTCACAAATGAGACCCAAAACATCTGCAGGCTGAGCTTGATCCAGAGTCTATATTTCGAGGAACTGAATCTCCTCTTTCAAACCTCAACATGGCCCACTAACAATGAATAAAAATGTTCAGTGGTGGTGTTCTGCATTATGTCACATTGATACTAACGGTATGCAACTGCCTTTACCCTTGCTAAACCAGGGCAAAGTCACTAGTTCAGCTCAAAAAGCGGGAAGTATTAGCATGGAAAGGCCACGGGTATAAGGAACTGCACTAAGAATAGACTTACTTTTTTTTATCCAAAGCAGTTATAAATAACTGCCACTTTTCCGATATATTGCATTATGTGTCACGAAAACTAATTTTAAAAGAGTAATTGAATAATCCTTCTGTAAGGACAAAAGATACTGGAAAGACTGCTATGTGTCTGAACCAAAAAAGGCCTTGACCTTTACCAGTTGAATGGGTGTTTATTAAGCTGTAAACAACCACTGATTATCTGTATTGATGATTAAAAAATTTTTCACTCATCTCAAATAAGCTCCAAAATGCCAAAGGTTAGCTTTGGCACTAAGTATGGACAAGACATAGCCTCCAAACGTACATATGTTTTGACTGGAGTCAAAGCGTAACAATTACCTAAGCACACTAATCAAACTTGTCTTGCAATATATGTATTATGATAGATGTCTGAGCTGGAAAATCCTTAACTATAGACTTTAAATAGCAGGTTGCAGAGTTGGAAGCTGAAAAAAGAGGGAACTCTGATTCATGCTGAAAATGTGCAGCTAAAGTGTAACAAGAGACCATAAATACTATGTCCAGGTAGATGAATCCTAGAGAGAGCTGCATGTACTTTGCAGACATGAAAGTGTGTGAAAAGACTGACAGGAGGACAAACAACATCCAACAAATATGGTTCAGTGTATAATAAAAGAATGTGGTAGTACTATCTTGGACTCATCAGCGTGGAAAAACAGATTAAAAAATTACTGTCATTTGCTGTAGTGCAGTCAGAGAGGCATGACTTTTCTCCCACATGTATGAATAGCTTCATTCAGACCCATCATCCTCTTTCTTTCCCTACTTCTGAAATATTCTGTAGCAGCTTTCCTAGTCAAGCATTTTGTTGAGAAGATGAAGAATTAAGAAATATGAAAAAGCATTTGTCAGGAATAGGAAAATCATGATGGATGCCAGTATTCCAAAATTTTTACAATAAACATTTCACATATCTAAATTTATTTCTGCTAATCTTTGACTGAAATTGTTGCCTAAGAAACAAAGCCTGAGTGCCTAAATATTACATCTTTGACAAATTACTTTGTGTGAATTTAGTTGCCTTGTGTAACTTATGTATGGCATTGCATAAACAGGCTACCAATAATCCTGTGGTAGAAAGCCTTTGTCATCAGACCCTACATTTTCAAATGGATACACGAAACATCTTTCTGTATCAAATAGTGATGTTAATAGCTATCCCATGAACTATTATCCGTATTCACATATCGCAATTTCCCAAAGGTTTGCAAACCAGAAGACTGTCTAAATTAATCACTTTATCCAACTGATTTTGCTTGACAAGCTGTAGTCATTAACTTCAAATGATCTGTTTGAAATAGGATTAAAGCGTTAATCATCACTAAATCTTACACCTCTACCAATGTCAAAGTTGTCTTGCGTTTTTACACAATTAAAATTACTTTAAATACTCAATCCAAAGATTTTAACCACCATCTGGAATTACTTAAAATCTCTAAACACAAGGCATTTTAGTAAAAAAATATTCTAGAAAAAACTTCCCAAGTGATGGCTGAAGCCAAGACACATATTCGGGTGATTTAAATTTCAACCCAAGTGCTGTGGCTCTAGGCAGGTCCTTGGTAGCACCCTGTTGTGGCCCTATAAAATGCCCTTGAAGACCCAGATGGAAAATTGCCTGTATGTGCTAACAATACCAAGCCTTCATAACACGATGGCACCTTAGTTTACCAAGCAGGTGGTGTACACTAGTGCTGTGCAAAGGACTCCACTAACAAAAAACTACCAAGGAAAAAAGATAGTAAAGTATAAAGATTCTACACAGAGTTTCTGCATCTCCTCTCCCTGTATAAATAACATCTACACATACAAATGCATCTTACCTTGCTTCCTTGAATGCCTTTTGGGCCTGGCTCACCTGGAGGTCCCCTGATACCCTATTCAAAAGTCAAAATACAGAATGAGTTGCCTTTGAAGATGCATGTAAAGGTGGGGGATTTTTGCACTTGGCCTGAACAACTGCAGTAGAACATACCACAGTGCTAAGCTCTAAAGGGCAAGAGTTTTCTGTGTCATACCCTGGGAAGTGCCCAACGCATTGAATATTGTTAATATTCAATAACCAGTGCTGGCAGAAAGGATCTTCAACTATTCCATGTGAATTGCATCTGTTCTATCCGAAGCTTTCTCTTCCTTTCTCTTCCTGCTCCCGACTTTGCCATGTTTTCATATTCTCTCTTCTGCCCAAGTAAATAAACTAAGCTACCACACCCTATTTAGCTCTGTTGTTTGTAAGAAATCACTTCCCTGCATCTATCTGTGATGATAAGATGGGATTAATCTTAATTCCCAGACATTATTACAACCATTGTGTCCCTTTACAGAAGGAAATAATTAATGACTTTTTGGAAGAGACAGAGCAGGTGAGGTACTAAATATGGATGCTGCCATATAATATAAGAGGAATTTAGCAAGTAGGAGTATACAGGGCATGATTATGCTCTACAGGTAAGAGGAGAGCTCTGCAGTTGGAGAGCACAAGTGGGCCACACGCACCACTAAATCTGAGCAGATTTAAACAGCAGCAGCAACAAAGCTTTTTTCTTTGAGAATTATTTCCAAAAAACAAAGATTTGCCAGACTCTACTGTGTTGCTACCTCATGCACCAACGACGCTGCTCTCCACAGAGTTGACAGGTTGTGTGTAGAAGAAACTTACAGAATATTTGGAAGCTTCTAGTTCCCTTACCTGAGGCCCCCGAGGTCCCACAGGGCCAAAAGGACCTTCCAAACCCTGAGGAAAAATAAGATTCAATTATCAGATTAATAGGAAATTGCAATTATCTGCTTTCAATTATTGAGAACAACAGTAACACAGTAACACTAATGACCCATATCTCTGTTTAAGCATTTTCTAGGTAGTTTATTCTCTCTCCAGAGTACTACTATTCTTGTTCTGTATTCAGTAATTGCCTATTACATTCCATCCTCAACATTTGGTTAGAATACTTTTCATATACAAGAAACATTGTGGATGGCTACTTAACATCTTAGCTGTTTAATTAACTAGTTGTTATTTATTACAGGTCTTTACATTCAATTTTTAGGAGTATATTAGATACAGAATTCTTAACAAAATCCTGCAGTGCTTACTTCAGGTAATTTTGTCTTACTAACTCAAAATGCTGATCAGTAGCATCTTAGAATCATACTAATAGTTCACCAAAAAAACCCACCCCACATTAAAAATGCATTAAAAAGAAAAGTAAAATGACGTATTTTCTAATTCCATTAGCTGTTTCTGATTATTTTGTCCAGCATTAAAAAAAAAAAAAAAAAAAAAAAGTAATTTTCTTCTATCATCTTCTGCATTTGTAAATGTGAAGCTGGGAATTCTGGAAATGACTGCAATTTTCATTCGTTCACTAAATTCCTGAAGTCCATAATCCATTATAATCTCTGATCCTCTGCAGATGTCAAACTTTTTTTCATCACTGTCCTCAACAGAAGTGAAACAAGCAAATTTCCAGCAGCCCTAGCATGTGTTTTCTACATCCAGATTTCTTGGCTGCTTTGATTATGTTCTTTGCCAGCACCTGAACAGCTTCCTTTTATCTTAGTAGACATTTCACATAACCTTGTGCTATTTCTCACATATTGCCCGGATAAAGAAGTTATGATCTTTATTCCTCTGAGAAATGCAACTCTTTCTCCTTTTTCATTGATATTTCAGCTTTTTCTGACTTGCTGCCATTTTGAATCCCAGCATCTCACAAGATACTATCAGCCTTTAGGTTTTTATTATAGTATAATGCCCTTTCCTCTTTGCTACAAATACTACTGCTTTGAATATTTCCTAATTCCTACTTGAAATTAGGTAAGTTCCAGGAACCACAAACTTTTCAAGTTGGTCTTTGGTAAACGTGAGTATAAAATGGATGTTAAAACTGAAGAAATGTGCTTTACTAAAATGATCAGTTGCAACCCAGTTGGTAGTACTTAACAACTCTAACTATAAATAAGTGGTTTGTAGTACTCACGCAAACCTGCTTACATGAACTCAAGAGACATCATTGTTTCACTCAGGAGTACATTATCCTTCCATCTTTCAGAGTGTAAAAACCAGGAAAAATCTATAATCACTTCTATCAGCTCTGCACATCAGGTTAAAAGAGGAGGAGGACTAAATAGAAGTGTGAATGCATATCAGCACAGATGGGCTGGTAGACCTAAAAGTTATTCAGGTTGTGTAAGAACATGCCTCCATTGTAATATAACTTCATACACTTGAATTAAAATTAACAATTTAAGGAAAAAAATCTGGTGAGCTCTATAACATGCTCACAGTCCTTTGTAAGCAGGGCTTGGCACTGATCAGGACAGCTTTTGTTTACCTTTTGTTTTAGGTAAGTGACTACATTTCTTCTGCAAAAAGGTAAAAAATAATATAGTGAACTGTGGGTTCAGTTTTCACAAATCCTATTTCTACTCTGAATGTATTTCTATTACTAGGGAATTACAAGCTATGTTTATTAATGTTACATGTTTTTCTAGTATCTTCATCAATGTGAAACAGTTCAAATAATAATTATGCTTACTTTTTCCCCTTTTATTCCTGGGGATCCACATTCTCCTCTTTCACCCTGTATAAGAAATCAAAAGGTTAACAGCTAAACAAGATGCTTTGATTACACTACATGCATTAAAGACTGTGCAAGCAGTTCAATAGCGCAAGAAGTTTAGTAGATTCTGAGGACCAGAGAGTGGCATCATTAGATACAGTCTGTAGAAGATATGATCTGCTCCACTCAAGATAGATACTTTTTCTCCCTGAGAATGCCTACAAATTTTCCAACCTACATCATAAGAGGATAATACATTTAATATTTAGAAAGTTTTGCTGTATTTTTCCACCTCTCTGCACTGCCTCTCTATATTCTGATTTCATAATTGTGATGTCTGAGATTTCCCTGAATAACAATTGTGCAATTGTATGAATGGAATGAAGAAAGAGAATTACTAATGTGTTCCACTGATGATTTAACATATCAATAGACATATTAAAAGTAGACATCTGAGTCTACTTTTCCCATTTCCATGAAATGTTTTGATGTAACGAATGTTTCCATGAAATGAATGTCAATAAAATCTACAGAAGCACTTTTCTAATGAAATCTACACAAATGATGAATTTACTTGTAGGGATTGCATTAGGAGCTCTCATATCAAAAAGACGAGACAGGCTTTTCTTTCCTTTCTTTTACATACACCACCAGCAAGTGACAATCTATTTTCAGACTACTTCTTTTCTATAATAATCTTACCTTGTCTCCCTTGTAGCCAGGACCTCCCTATTCAAAGATTTAAAAAAAAAGGGGGGGGAAATTATAAAAAAGAAAGCAAAGGCATAACATACTGCTAACTTAAGTAGGGAAAGAAAACCCAAACCAGTACCCAGCAAAGAATTATGTTTCAGAAATTCAGCTATTCACAACAATATAATATCTCTCTAGAATCATTTAACATATAATTCCCTGCAAATTTAGATGTGTATTTTTTCCTTATAACATTAGCTGTAAATACACCACTTAGTCTGCCAGCCTCTTAGCAGATACACACTAACACTTAAACGGGACTTTTAAACTGAACTGATCTATGTTAACCTTTCTACTGTGAACCAAAAAGAATTCAAGCTGAGAAATATCAGATGACAGAAGCCACTTGAGGACTATCTACATGTTTTAGCGATGACATTTTAAATTATATCTTTAGGATAAATCTAATGCAAGTCAACACAAAATCATGCAGCTTCAAAAGTTCCTTTTGTCAGTAGCATCCCACCTCTATACTTAAGCACATGGTTAAACTGTTTCTGTCAGTATAGATGCTTCTCTAAATCAGAACTTTGTTTAGGTGCTCTAAATAATTGAATAAAGTAGATGTGTGAAAAAAATGGAAAACTGCAGTTCAGTGGAACTAAACTGTGAATCGGGGTCTGGAAGATAATCTGAAAAGACAAATACAAGTTAAAACTGTAGCAGTCACATACCTCTTCACCTTTTTCTCCATGATCTCCTTTTTGAGCATTGCCCTGTTGGAAGCAAAGGAATACAACTGAAATATGTATTTCATTTATCACTATTAGACTAAAACAAAGAACACTGTTTAAGGAGCAGAAGTAGCTTTTCCTGTTTATGAATTTCCACACTTCTTCCTCCCACAATCAAGGACACATGATTCCTGAACATTAACTGTTATTAAATGACTGAAATCTTAAGTCATCAGAGCAAGCCCCTCTGCTCCAGAGATTTGTGTACTGTTAGAAAGCTCTGTGGAACTTCAGAGAGCCTTCAGCTAGGTTCAGAGACCTCTGTTGTCAGTGAAAAACTGGAATGATAAGCAGTGTTAACTTTGTACCAGTTAAGTTTGAAATTTTTCTCTCTCACTTCTAAAGCAGCTCACTATAAACCTCTCATAGCAAAAGTTAATCTTTTACATCATATTTTAACGTACTTTTCCTTTTCTATATTCACTTCTATGGTTTGCATAAAGCCATAGGAATTTGCTTTATTTTTCTAAATTCACTTTACCTTGCTTCCTTTTGGTCCTGGCTCACCTTTTTCCCCTCTCTTACCAGCACTGCCCTGAAACAAAGCAGGAAAATGTTATTACCATTGTGAGAATAAAATTCTCCAGTTTATCTAAGACAACATCTTTGGACACAGGCAAAATCATTCTGAAACAAGCTTAGGTAGAAACCCACACCAATTCAGGTATGGCATGTATGACAATACTTTCACAGCTAAAAAAAAAAACGGTATTATAAGGTTTCTGTGATTTTTTAAAAATCAACATTCAATGATACTTACATTTTCTACAGAGCATTTGAAAATCTAACCAGGAAGGTGTCACAGAAAACACATGAAGTTCCTCCTCCTAATTTTTCAGTTACCTACCACCATCTGATCTTCTCAGCTTAGAAAAAAACCCTATGCACAGAACTGCTTAGTGTCAATATTCAGCAGCCCCAAAATAAAAAATTAGCACACCATTATTCCTATCTGGAGGATCGTGAAGGTAGGAACTAGAAAGCTCAGTGTATATGTGTATATGTAAAAAATACATATACAATAGGCTACATCTAACCATTTTGGATAAAATAACTTAAAATTCTTGGATCATAGATTTTAAATTGGAAATAGGGATTTTAGTTCCAGATGCACATTATCCAGAGCCAAGGGACTGGACGATAGGCCCTGCTGTCATAACCTGCTGCACATACGGTTGACCAGTTGCCTAGTATCTAGGGAGAAAGGCAAAAACCTCTCTATGTACCTTGTTTGTCTCTGAGGAACTATTAAAGATACCAAAAGGATCAGAGAGGTCACACGCTGTCTGAACTCCCACTTCTCCCTTCTTTACCAGAGCCAAGAAACAGTTCTGTGTTGAAGTGTCACAAGAGAAAAGAGTGTTGGAGGCAGAGTTTTAGACCTTTCCTCATATATGCCATCATCCACAATCTTTTGAATCTTTATCTCTTATACAAGGAGAAGCTGCTGGCGGAAGTAAACCTGTATCTAATGGACCTTTCTTTCCCCATTGAGAGATTCAAGAATAACTTTTTTATTTGGGCTTCAAATTAATGTACCTATTTATATACAGTGTTTTATTACCCAATAATATAAATATATTTCCAAGCGAGTACGTGATTATGGATAGATTTTTTTTCTGAGCTCTTACACCAGTGGCCTTTCACAGTGAATTGCTATATGCTACATCACTTCTTTTTGCAGTACATGCACAGCTAATGTCTTGCTTTTTACAGACATAGTAACCAATTTAAATACTGTGCAACATTGATCTCAATGCTTCAAATTCAAACTCTGGAAGCTTTTCAAATTAATGTATACTTACAGAATCACCTTTGTCTCCTTTTGCTCCCTTTTCACACTCACAGTTCTTCTGCATACACTACAAGGTGAATAGAAACATGAAGGAGAATATTTTTCAAATTTATGACTTCCAATTTTAAAACAAAATCTTTTTTTTCCTAGCCACAACCAGAGAACATCATAAAAGTGGAATAACAATAAATAAATTCTTTTCTAATATATATATTTTTTTTATAATCGACATTACACTTCTGTATAGCCCTGTCAAAATCAGTTGCTTGATTTATTTATAGCAAAGACAAATAAATCCATTACTACTGTAACTACAAAGGTTTAAGGTTGCATATATATAGTATATAGTACCATGAAACCTTATCTGATTTTTGGACCATGTTGACATTGCTATTGCTTTCTAATGAGACAACTAATGAACTTGTATGTGTTGTACCAGTCTTATTCCACTCTGGTAGGAAGAATTCTTTATGTCTTACTGTTGACACTACTCACTAATGAACAGAAGTTGTAGATTTCTCAGGAGAAGAGATGGAAGAAATGAATGAAAGTTAAAATAAAAACAACCATGGTTGAAACTTTACTCAGGGAAGGAAGGTTGATTTCTCCTGGAGTGTTGTATTACAGAAGCAGACATCAGGAGATCTAGTACGAATAAGAGTAATTGAAACACAAAACTCAAGAAACCTACCTGCTTCTGAAGCAAGGCTTCCTGAAAAGAAAGGAAAAATATTACTTTCATACAGATTTAATTTAACAGAGTACTAATTTAACCCTTTTTTTGCTCTCTAATTTAAAGAATTTCCAAGGTGAACAGTAAAGAATGTGAATACCTTCATCCCTTCTCCACAGTGGGAAGCACCAGCCTATCAAACTACTCGTACGAAAAAGGGTTCTCAAGTAGGAATAGGGGGTTACTTCGTGTGAACCATAATGATCAGAAAACAACTGAGATGTAATGGGACAGCTAAATAGACATATTAAGGAGCAGTGCTAACAAGGGGGATATGAAAAGACTTCCTAATGAAAGGCCTTACTATGGAAGGCCCTACTAAGATAATGTAGGGGAAGGACCGTGATTTTATCAGCCTTATGATAAAACAATTCCATAAAGAGAACAAGTTACTTTCTGAAGCATTATCATATGCTCAGAGACACACTCTGTTTGCTGGAAAATACCCTTTCCCTCCATCAGTGATCAGTGCAGCTGAGCTATTATTGCCTAAGCACACAACTCCTTGGAGAGTGGCTGGGAGGAGAAGCTCCCTCTGTCCTGACTCCTGATGTAGCAGATGCATGCACCACAAAAACCTCTGCACTGCCTTCAGGACTTACCTAGCAAAGTTAAATGAAACCCGCTATGGACAGACATGTTACAAGATTGCCATCAGCATTACCTACCAGTTCCAATGTTACATGAACTTTCAGGTTCTGATCATCCAGGCATAAGACACGTTTAGAGGATATATCACCAGATATCACACGCAATTTTTCTTCTTGGACATTTTCCTTAGAAAGGCCAATGGTAAAAAAATGTATTCCAAGACTCCTAGCTGCTGTGGCTATACTCTGGACATCAGGGTTGTTTGGATGATCCACACCATCAGTCATCAAAAAAGCCACTTTTACACTTCTCTTACGACCCTCAGTTTTAAACAGCTGAGTGGCATTGGAAATTGCATAATAGGAATAGGTGCCATGGCCAATATAGCCCAGAGACTTGATTTTCTCTTTAAAATTCTGCACATTTTTCCAGGCTATAAAGGGATGATCAATGCGGACTGTGCTGCTGAACTGCATACTTGCTAGTTTGACATTATACGTCTGAGACTTAACTGGCTTCATCTGGAAAATGCTGTTAGTTAAGTCTTGAACAAAATTCTTCTGTAAATCAAACAACTTATTTTTGGCACTTTCTGAACTGTCCAAGATAAAGACTATATCGATGAGACACATATCACCTGTAATGGAGCAAGAAATTTAAATCTATTAATGATGGGCACACCTGAACAACAGATTTGAGATAATTCTCTGCAACAATCCCAACCCTCAAATCACTTCCTCAAGGATTCCTCTGTCTTTGCAGTAAAAATTCTAAGGATAAATTCCACTGTAAATGCCAAGAAATTCTACTGAAATCAAGTAGTTAAATTTAAGTTACTGTAATTCATACCAGTATTATTAAACACAGTCTACAGACAAAAGCTTTCAAATTACGGTCTTTATGGGACTGTTTCATGATTTTAGTTGATTTTGTATACAAAACATTCACAGGCAATTTTAAACTAAAAACTAGGCTCCTTATTATTTATCTTAAAAGATATATGCATGTTGATGAAAATCATAGATTAAACTGGAGTCCATCACCAAGTAAATGTCACTACAGTACTTTTCAGGCCTGATAATCAAAATAAATCACATTTAATAGATGCATACATAAGTTGTCAATTACTAGCTAATTATCCTGAAATATGTGGAGACATACAAGATGGTCAATCAAGAATTTTAAGAAAATGGTTTTACCTTCATCTTTTTGCACGAGAGAATAAGGATTCTTTCCTTTCTTTCTGTTTTGCCCATATACTATCTGGTTTGTTGTCACAGCCAGAAGTAAAAAGCAAAAGAAAAAATGTTTTTTCCACATAGTGACTTTGATCCCAAACTAGATTAATTTTTCTTCCTGTTAAAAGTAAAAAACCACCTGTGAATACTTCATTTATAGATGCAAATAAATACAGATACTTCACAACCAGAATACACGTTTGTGCGAAGCACAATTCTAGAGACAACATGCAAAAAACAATTATAAAAAGTCATTGGGTAAGTGATTTAAGCATAGCAGCCAGTACAGTCCCAACTGTAGCTCACGTGTATTAGAACCTGTTTTATTGGACAGGAAATACGGGTAGGACAAACACCTTAAAAACCACCAGTGCTATCTTTATCTTTCATTTGAACATCTAACAGAGAAGGATAAATGAAATTGTTACTAATGCATATTCCTGTTAACTTACTTTGCTATTAAACTCATTATATCAAATTAGCAGAAATATTACAGAAAACATGGAACATCATAGATTGTTTCTAAAAATCCCTAATTGTTAGGAATAAGCAAAAATTTGGGTGTTTTCAGATGCAGATATATTACCTAGGTCTGGAGCATCAGTAACAACTTATTCTTCTAAGAAACAATGGCTTAGCAATGAAATTCAGTACATGAATATATTATTAATATTACACGGCTGTAACAGAATGTGTGCAATATTTTCCATAAAGACAATATTCTATTATAATGGCAACATACACTAAGAAAATGAACATTACAGCATGTAAGTTTGTGATTCAACAGATCTTCAAACTGAACTCCTGTTAAACTGGTTTACAAAAAATGCCTGTAATTTACAATAATTCATTTTAAATATCATTAATAACAAAGACAATACATTAAATTTAAATATCCTTCCTAAATCTTTTCAAGTCCATCATGCAGTCACAGAAACCATAAGTGCAGTCCTCTAAAGACAGAAAGGAAATAACTAAGTCTTTTACCTTCAAAAGCATTCAAAAAGAAAATTGTGGATTCAGTAAACTGTCAATGTAGAAAATATGTCCAGTAAGTCATGCCGGAAAATGTGTTCTGTTTATAAAAAAAAAGCAATCTGTCAATAAATAGCCTACCCACTTGTAAGTGGCTCTCTCTTGCATCTAGATCCTTTCTAGTCCATTACTGCTGTTTAGTTGGCCAAAGTTTAAATGAAGATAGGCTGGCACTTAGCCAGGGCTGAGTGGGAGACCAAGCCATTTTATTAAAGGGACAGTGTCAGTCTGGGAGCACGAGCGTTTTCCTATTTTAAAGAAGTGAACTTTTATGCTGAAAAATTCACTTCTAGACAATCTGCATCTTCATCCATCTCCTTGCCAGCCACACCTCTTCAGCTTGTTGATGTTAAGGTTGCAGCACTGGCTAGATCAAAGATGTGGGATAGTACATTATCATTTGTAAGCCAGAACTGAATTCTGACCCGATGGAAGACAACTTAAAAAAAAAGTCTCTGTGAGCTGTTTTCCTCAGAAATTATTTCTGCTCATTTAAGCCTCTGAGAGGTCAGACACAGACAGGATATCTGAAATGGGGCTGTCATTTAGGTAGCTCTCAGCATGCTCCATGCAAATTGTATTTGCTCTATTTGATGGCAGGCTTCAGGGTACAATTGTACTGTCATAGTGTTCAGTAAAAAATCAGGATGAAAGAAATTATGCCAATGGTAAGCCTCAAGGACTCACGATATACCTTGAGAGAGTTTTGAGCAATGCCCAGCAGAAGGTCAGTGCCCAGACTCTGGACAGGCATAGCCTACAGGCAAGACATCCATCGGTGCCTTGGTGGCAGGAGAGAACAGAGAGCTCCTTTGGATGCTGATGCAGAAGGGAGTGCTCAGGTGTTGTCACTGAGATGAATCAGGTCCCTGGACTGCTATGTGATTAAGCATTGAAACATTTCAGTTATAGATGAAAAATTATTAACAATTTGGCCATTTAAAAACACATTGTAAAAAGATAGTTTTGACTGAAGCAGATTTTTTGGCAGAGGTCAAATCTTTCAGCAAAAATGTAGGATTGAAAATGTGTAAAAAATTGTTTATTAATGATCCAACTGTACTGAATAGCCTTAAAAAAATCCGCTTAAATGCCATGTAAGTTGCACTCTTTAACTTTCCTCAAGATAAATTTTCTAGACTTGAGATCACCTTGGTAGCTTATGTCTGGGGCACTACTTTTAGACAGATACACCAAAAATAGATTCAGTAACTAATTCTATAGGACAGCAATATTGCCTATTCATTGCTTTTTGGTGTTTATAAACCCAAAGATTGTGTGTGCTGTTTTTGCTCTAGCACCTGATGGAAGCTCCATGGTGAAATTAATACCACTTATTACATAGAAGACACTTTCAGCATGGCAAGTGGCAGGCAAAGCTTAGGAATCATCTTACCATAAAAATATGAAAGTTGAGGCTTTGCATTCTCTGTAAGTAATTTCTCCTGTTTTAGTTTTGTAGGAAGAGTGTACCTGAAAGGTGAAAAGTCAAAGAACACAGAATTTCTAAACTTTCATTTTGGTATTGTGGATTTAATAAGTTTATTTAGTAGAAATAGAGCGAATACCATGCTTATCAATTGCCATTGGTATGTCCTTCTTGACGGCATTCAACTTTCTGAAAAAAAGCTAAAGCACATCTGTCTATTCTGCATCAAGCATAGCTCTTACACAGCATGCCTTTTGGAAAGCTGTTGGAACACAACATGGTAAAGTGCAAATACTTGCTCTCAGAGAATTGCCAGTCTCCTGATCAAGAAATTTCATTAACAAGGCTGATGGTTAGCTATGATCCAGATTTTATTATGGGGAAAATAGAAAAACAGAAAGAAAAAAGAATAACTATAAATCACGAGATTAACATTACTGTTGTTTCATATGCTAAATGAAAAATCAAAAAATGGAAAATATTAAAGCCATTTAGAGATTCCATAAGCCTAAGGCAACAAGAAGGGCTTCTATAAGTACATAAGTAGCTAACACTGGCCTTGTGTGATTTTAAATCCACTGAACTACGCTTGCAGCAATCTACACCCACATAAAACCACATCTGTTAAAATTAATGGGGGATGTTTTCCCTACGTCAGGCTAAACAAGGTGGGGAAAACATTTTTCCCCTCCTGCAGAATCCTGAGAGCCTCTTTTCTAACCTTTGTGAATTTCATGCAGTCGGTCTTTGAGTTTTTTGGCTACTTTCTATTGGATTTAAAACAGAGATACTAATTTTGTGCACCTTCAAGAAGAAACAGGAGCCGTGTAGTGAATGAAGCACTTGGTGGCATTTACCAACAACAACCCCTGACACATACACACATGGCAAAGAGAGGCCAGCCCTTACCTGAGTTTCCTCCACCAAGTACTCAATCCAGATGAACTCATAAATTTAGGAATCAGAGCTGAAGGCTACAAACCAGATACACCATTTGCTAGCTCTTACCAGAACAGAGGGAAAAGACATGGGTGTCTGGTAGGGGTGTTGGGAGCAGTGAGGACAGGAAAGGGGAATGGAGACAAGAAACTTAAGTAATGCAGGAAGGGAGCAGAAGTACTGCAAAAGAGGACTCCAAGCATTGGAGGAGTACCTGGGTGCACTGCAATAAATAGAAATATTAGGAAATCTGAGGTTACCGTTGTATGGCTGAGAGTGTAGGGGATGTAGGACCCAAAAAACCCCAGTGTTAGTTTCATTGTCTATCAAACAGCTTGCTGTACTGGAAGGCACATCTGATAAATCTGGACGCAAATGTTATATCCTTCTTGAAGGAAGTTAAAACAGTTATGAGCAAGTAAAGAAAGAAGCAATCCACTGAGGAGAGCACCATTCTAGAATTCAGATTACCTTCAAATTCTGCAATATGAAAAACTACGAAGAAAAAGAATGAATTACTTAAATTCCCCTAATCGAATCCTCTTTTTTTATTTTTGGTACAGTTATGGACCCTAATAGCTATGTAGTTCAATGTCTTATAGGATAATAGGGTTTCTCCTAAATCAGATAATTATTGCAATATTTGATCTCCTTGGCCACAAACGCTGAAGCAAAGTGTGGTGTTTCACAGATCACTGCCATTATAAAACGGTGTAGATAATCACACTTACCTATCTCTTCTCAGTTCCCTTGTGTAACACTGTACCGAAACCACACTTATTTTGCTTTTCATTTGGTGTTTAAATAACAGCAATGGAATATGCTAACTAGGAGCTTGTAATACGGGAGCTGATAACACAAGGATGTTTTAGCTATTGCTGAGCAGTACTCATACAGAGTCAAGGCCTTTTCTGCTGCTCATCCCACCAGCAAGCAGGCTGGGGTGCACACAGCCAGGACAGCTGACCCAAACTGACCAGAGGTATGCTCCATACCATATGATGTCATGCTCAGCAATAAAATTAGGGGGAAGGTTGCTTGAGGTGCTCAAGGACTGGCTGGGCATCGGTTGGTTGGTGGTGAGCAATTGTTTTATTTGTATGACTTACCTTTCTTGGTCTCTTTTTGTTGTTTTCCTTTTCATTATTATGATTATAATACTTTAACTGTTCTTATGTCAACCCATGAGTTTTCTCACTTTCATCCTTCCAATCTTCTTCTCCCCATGCTGCTGGTGCGCAGAGTGAGTGAGAAGCTATGTGGTGCTTAGTTGCCAGCTGGGGTTAAACCATGACAGGTTGCATGTGAGCGCTGTACATCTGCCATATGATTGTACATAGTACCATTTGTACACAGAATTGTCAGTTTGTGCACACTCTGTTAGTATGAGATGTACTGGAGGAACATGCTGCTACCAGAAAAACATCACGCACGTCACCACTGCTTACGGTCTTTCCCCAGCGCAACCTAGGAAGTATTAGCTGTCCCAGCAGCTGCAGCCTGCTCCTGAAAGGCCTCCTGAAAGGCCTCCTGATGTAGAAACTTCTATGTTATCTCCTGTCAGATGATGGATGAGCATGTGTCACCTCCATTGAGGTTAACTGTCTTCATTAAATAAATGTTGCTTTCATTATACAGGCACTAAAGAATTTCAATGGAATTCAATTTTTTATGTTAAATGTCTGGTAACGCTATATATAAATGATAATTACTGGCAGCATCGAGCATCTGTTGGATCAGACACAACAGTGATGAGTAAGGACTGAATTAATAACAAATTAGTCACATGGATCACTCATACTGTTTACATACTTATTCTTACCCTTATGCATGCTTAGATCAAGGCTTGTAAACAGCCTATCCACCCTGAAACTGATCATCAGCTATAGGAGAATGCTCCTTCCAGCAGTCGTCAAGGTTTATCTGCACTATGTGCCAAAGCAGAACTGAGTGAATGTATCCAGCTGTGTTCAAAGATTTCTGACTTTATTTTGGACCTTCAAACATGACTCATCTAGCAGAGATCAGAAAACGTTAACATTTATGATTTAACATTTATGAACATGTTATGAGACATAATTTGACTGGTCAAATACACATATAACTTGGTAGTTCTCAGAAACATGCAGTATTCAGATAGCAATGGGTTCAAGTTTGGTTGTATTTCTCTGGCTAGGAAATCTGTAGATCTGTTACATGTTGTGTGTAATTGGTGTCTGAAAACAGCCTAAGCTCTTCTTCATTACTTACTGTGCTCTGGAAGTACAATAAGGATCTCAACAGTTCTGTTACAGGACTGTAGATTTACAATTCAGAGTTTTATTTTTTCTCTAGTCTTGCCAGTATACCATTTCATAACTTTACATTCACTTAGAAATCAAATCTGATGGAAGTAATGCCTCCAGATTTGCAGAATTGTTTTTAACACTACTAATACTTATTGCTAAGCTGTTGAGTACAGCAGTGTTTCAACAGCTGCACTCAACCACATGCTCTTAACCAGATGCTCAGTACATCCAGCTCTCAGGACTACTGAATCTGTCTAAATGAACTCATTACATGACCATACTAAAGCTCTGGCCTGCAACACAGTTTTATCTGTGAAACTCATGTTGCTATTGAATTTTGAGTTAAAAAGCCTTTAGTTTCTGCATTCATACTAAGTCACCTCTTCTATTGGAAAAAATAATGTATCAGCTTTCTTTCCTGTTACAATACCTACCCTCCTTGAATCCTTCCCACTGTTCTCATTATTGCAACTTGAAAATAGTAAAGAAGAAATAAATAGAAGCAGAGAGAGCTGACAAAGATAACAGATAACTTCTGTATGAAGACAGATAAAGCAAATTGCCATTCTGTAGCTTGGAAAGCCACAACCAAATGCAAATGTGGTACAGATCTATAAAACTGTGGAAGAAGGTGAGTATTCTATAGTACATGAATGTATTATGTCAAAGGACTTACACTGTGGATCAGTTTGGTTGATGATGTTAACCAAAATTGCCTGCCCCCCAGTACGCTTTTCTCTCAATGACAATAGTTACTATAAAGTTATAGTTACTATAAAGAATGGTAGACTTTTTACTGGCTAGGAGACATAGCTAATTGATGCAACTCGAAGTAAGTATTTTAAACAGTTTAAAAAACCACTGTTCCTAGTACTAGACATATCTTAATTCAGGGCCATTGTTATTCACACACTCTGTAAGTAAAGCCATGATTATATGCCCTTTGAAAATCAGATCGTAATAAATGTATCAAAATGATCATTTAGTTGCTGAATTCAATTTATGTAAGATATAAAGATATTTCTGCTATCTAAATCCTGCCCTCTGGTGTATCTACGTGATAATGCATAATGATAGTATTTCATAGTGGGTGACTCATTCAGCATTTAATCAGGACACAGCCAGTAAATGAGGCTACTGTCTGGGCAAAACATTTGTCCCCTTGTAGAAAGAGGTGGAAGCTAAAGACAAAGATATTAAAAGACTAGGATACAATGCTTCAAGAAGGGAGGATATCTCCTGGAAGAACTGGTTTCGATCTTTAGTTCCTGTCTGGTCCTCATTTCACACATTCCTCTCTCAGATACCCAGATTGGGAGTGCCAGAACCTGACACATGGATCTTCTAAGCACTACAAAGTCAATGCAATCTGTAAACGTATCAGCAAAGTACAGATCCAGGTTATCAGAGAATGCAGATTAGTTTTGCTGTGTCACTTAGGAACATAAGTAATGCTGCCCTTAGAAGTGTTCCACATTATTACTTACAACTGTAAGAAAACAGAGCAAGGATTACAACAGTAACTGTTCCAAACCAGACTTACTTTAATTCCTGGCAGTCTGGTTCCTAAAATTCCACAATCCCCAGGCTCACACCCATGTCCCTAAACAAGACCAAAACACCATCAACACCACCCCAAACAAAATTTGAATTTAGAATAACTTTTGTAAAATGCTTGACTTCACTGACAGTTTAAAGCAAAGATGACCAAAGTTTTTATGTGCGGTGTTCACATTGCCTGTTGTGTAGCCACCTTGTGGCAACAAAAAATTATCAGTTTGAAAAAGTGTTTTGGTCAGGCTCAGCAATGAGGAACCTGGTTAGGACACAGCATATTTCACCTTCAAATCCTTTAAAGAACTTTCATAAAGCTTCTACACTTCAATTGATTTCTGTAAGCACCTGGTGACTAAAGGCTGCTTATTGTAACATGTTATACAATTCAAGAGGAGCTCTCTAAATGAAGAGTTACCTTTTCTTTCATGAGTTTCCCTAAAAGAACAGCAGCTCTAAATGCATAAAAAAGCTTGTCCTCAGCCACACATATCCTTTGCACATATATCCTTTTAAAATCATGGGATTTGTTCACATCTTGGGATCCCTCGAGTCCAGAACTCTGGATACCTAAAAAGATAAGGTAGGAGATTAATTTCAAACTTTCACAGATTAAGTTTTCAACTAATAAAATGAAGTAACTACCTTCCAAAGGAAACAAGTGAGTCCATGAAAGTCTTGCTGTCTTTATTTCAATTCCCCTTGCTCACATTTCTATGCATCTCAGTGAATAACTAGGACAGCAATGACAACCTGATACTAATAGAACAAGTGAAGTTGAGAGGTTCTTGCACTCTTATCCAACCCTATACTGTGGCATAGGATGCTCTGCAGTCTAAAAACAGCCACCTTCCTTACTCAAAAGGCTTCTTATTTTGAATGCTGAAGTTAATGAATGTTAAAGGTGAAAGACCTGGTGGGCCAACTGGACCCACTGAACACTTTTCACCCTGAAAATATACGGCATTTGAATACACTAACTTACATTAGGATTTTATTATGAAATCATACAAAACTAAGTGATAATCACAACATATACAAAGAATGAAAGTATGACCTCTCCAATGAAAGAATTTTCAGTACAAGTACTAAAACGTAGGAGAAATACTCTTCAACCTGTACCTACAACTTTTGCAGTCACACTGCTGAATCTGTGTAATTTGACATATTTTTAAAAGGACATACATTTTACAAAGACAGACAGACTGAACCCCAGCTTCAATCTCTATATATAATTAATACTTCCTTTTACCTAAAATCAGATAAACCAGTATTACCGGGTACGCATTATGGCATGGAGGACTAAAACAGCACATCTGAAACAGTCTGCTAGGCTCCATCAAGCAACAATTTTTGCAAGTTTACATAATCATAATCCAAACCAGAAGTAATGTGAATGACAGCAATGTTGGACTACATGTTTTTTCTTTTTCTGTAAAGGGAAGAGCAGCAGTAGACTTACATAACTGAACTAGAAATTGACGTGTCTTTAAAAAGTCAGTGTTTACATTGTGTTACAACAGGCAAAACACCAGTAGCATTTACGTGTTATAGCTCCATATTCCTGAAAGGATTTGTCTAGTTTGGCTAGTCCTCCTTGGTCAGGCATGACACAAATACAATAAATCTCAGAGATGGACATACACTAAAAGAAAAGACAGCCTTCCAGGAATCACACATGGAAAAGCATAACAAAGTCATAACAGAAAAAAAGGTTTCCAATTATATAAAAAAAACCCATTAACTAACCTTGGTATAACTTCATCTCTCATTAATTTAAAGAGATTTTTAAAGCAAAGCAGCTTGAAATGGAGCTTCCATTGTACAAAGTCCCTAAATGATTATAAATTCTTAAAGAACTCACGGACTTGTACATAGAGCAAACTTGGAATAATCTGCAGTCAGAGTTACGTTACAAAAAAAAGTAAATCCATGAGGAGAAATTGCTGAAAATAGTTTGAGATACAACTGCATGAAACCAATCCTCACATACGATATTAGAATTAAACAGATCTTGTGAGGAATATAAAAGGGACTGCTCAGAAGCATAAGCAATGTCTGAGAGGCCAGAAAATGTATGATTAAAATGAGACTTGCCAAAAGAGAAGCTGAATTACATACTTAATGATTTTTTTTATGTGTAAGTTTATCTAGCCATATCAGTTACAAAGAAGAGGAAAATATAAATGTAATAGTGATGAAGAGATTTATAATCATCTAAGAACAAAGTCAAATCTAAACAAATATTCTGCATTATTTATAAATAAAGATACTGCTATTGGATGAAGGTGCAAATGTGGAGCTACAGGAAAACTAAAAGTGGAAAATCACAGTGTGGAAAACAGAAGCAAAGATCCAGAGTTCAAAAGGCTTGGAAACTTTTGAGAAATTCACAACATCACTCACAAAATACTGTTCCAGCAATTTGAGATCAACACTGGAAATATCATTTCTGGTCATGGTAGAATGATCAGTTATAAAATGTGTATGTCCCACCAGTTCATGTGATCTAGTAACTGGCACAGTGGTCTCTGAGAAGGTGAAATTCTTTTGCATTTTTAAACACTGACTAGCTCTTGTATTTCCATTAATCTTACCTGATACCTGTCATTAGAGTAATAGCATTTACTGGTTAAAAGTACAAGTTTTATTTTTTAATTTCTCTGAATCTCTCTTTTTAATCTCTGTTAATCTCCTGTGCCAGAGACACAGGAAATACCTCTTCTGTAATTCGTGTACATGTGAGTAGTGTTTTTGGATCATCATCAGGACACAAGAAATGAGTAAGATGTCAGATGTTTTAACTCCCGATTCTCCAGTACCTAAAGAACTTCCTCTTAAAATCAAAGTTAGATTATGTCACTATTTTAAGTATTAACCAAACCCATGTCCCATACTTTCATGTGGAAAAATGTAAGGAACACACAAACAGAAGTTCATCTTTGTTATAAAAAGAACTAGTAGGTGAGTATTGGAAACATGAAAAAGTCACTATGTCCTACTTCAACTGTAGCAGAGGAAGCAGAATAATGAAAAATCAAACAGATAAGCATGAAAATACAGGCTGCCAATTTTGCCTTTTATCTCTAATACAGACTATTGTATTTGATTTAATTTTTCCACACATTTTGGACTACTCTATTTATCAAAATAATTGCTGAGTTCCTAAAGATTACTATTATTATGGAAAAAATGCTGGTTTTATGAGGAAAAATGCTTTTAAAATGGAAGGAATATTAGAATGAAATCTAAGCCAACTAATTGTGGTACTGTTAGACCACATTTGTGGCTTAAATTAATAAACCCTGTGAATATATAACACAGGAAATGTTGCTTCTTGGATAAAACAAATTCTCCAGTATGTTTAGAGACACAAAAAACAGCCAACAAACAGTAACATAAATGATGAGAAAGGCCAGTCTATCCACATGTTTTTAAACTAAAGGCACCAAACACAGGGAGATTACTGGAAAGACGGAAGAACAATGGTTTATCATATTTTGTTTGAAAAATTTTGCAAAGCTATAAAAACATTGGAAAGACCATTATTTACTGTGATTCAAAAATTAAAGTAGGGAAATATTTAATAAGGAAGCCACAGACTATGTGTTTCCTTTGGTTTCTGAGAAAAGAAAGAAATATGAGAGGCAGCTAAACTAAGCAACTAAGATCCTGACTAACAGTGCCAAAGAACATGTTAAAAATGTGACATTTAAGTATTTCCAGACCAACTATCAGCCTTTGTATCTGAAGAAATCAGAAGGACGCTGTTCAGAGAGAACCAGAAGTTGTCCAATTCAGCTTATACTTTCTATTTCAGACAAGTTTAAGGAGAGTTAATAACAAGTAAAGAAGAAAAGGTAAAAGGACACATCTCCATGGCTTGCAGAAAAGCAGGATCTGAGATCCTAATCACAAAGGACTGAGGAAATACCCTTTTTTTTCAGGTAATTTATAAACAAGAATAATACTTTATTACTGTGTGATCAAACACTGAAACAGGTTGCCCAGAGAGGAGGTTGAGTTTCCATTCTTGGAGATACTCAAAAGCAACTGAGCAAGATCCTGAGCAACCTGCTCTAGCTGACCCTACCTTGTGCAGAGGCATTGGACTACATAATCTCCAGAGATGCATTCTAAATTTAGACATTCTGTGATACCAGGCCACTGAGAAACTGACCTGTATTTCAGAAATTTCACTCAAAATACAAAAGAGTTCATGCAAGTGTACCTTACTCCCATTGCAAGTCCTCAGCAACTGTGTGCACTGTGTCCCAGACTTACTGATGTATATCTAGTTCACCTACTTTTCAAACATGATGTAAAAACCCTCATTTCTGATCTTGTGTGAACTACATGAAAATGCTTATCATCCCTTCCTCTGTTAAAGAGACAACAGATCTGACAACAGGACAAACCATGCAAAAATACATCACTACACAGAAGTAAATGTTATCATGAAAAAGCAAAGCAAAGCGATTTTTTGTCTTGTGAAATCAAAACAGAAGACCTAACCATATGGGAGTGGAAAGAAGTGACCCAGGCATGCCAGAAATAGTATGCTCCAATTTGGATGTCTCCCTGTTTTAAAGATCTGAGATGAGCTAATTTGCTTAAGACAAAAGGAAAACAGAAGTACATAGGTTAGGGTAGGCCTGCTTAGCTGTTTAATATCTGGTTTTGGGGCTGACCACTAATTGAAAATGTTGCCACCTATTTTAACAGCTTTTCTATTTGAATAATAAATTCAATCCTAAGAAGTTAATACCTAAGGGACATATAAAAATCACCAACATAATATGTAAAAGTCTCTCACAACTCAGAAACTGAGAAAGTATTCCAAATCACCACTCTTTTATGAGGCATTTATTGGTCTTTATGGAATAATGGAACTTACTAATACGTAATTGTTTATTGAATACATTAACACAAATTGTTACATTATTTGCATGGCATATTCGTTTATTCATTTTTATACATTCATTGGGGGCTGGACTAGATAACCTTTAAAGGTCCCTTCCAAGCTAAAACATACATTTTTGTCGAGGTGAGCAGCTCCATAGAGGAGCCTTCAAGCCCGGAGCGAGGCCAAACACCGCGCCCACGACCCTCAGCTCTGACGGCGAGACCCACGGCGGGAGCCCCGAGCCTTCGCGGGGCCCTGCCCAGGACCCGCAGCTCCGCGGACGCGCGCAGGGACTCACAGGGGCGGTGCCAGGAGGGAGGGAGGGAGGCACCGCCCGGAGCGGAGCAGGAGCGCGGCGCCGCAGTTGGCGCCGCAGTTGGCGACGGCAGCGCGGGCGGGCAGCGAGCGGGGTGGGGAGCGGTCGGCTCAGGGCAGGGCTCGCTCTGGGAGCTCTGCTCTGTCTGCCCCGGCGGTGGCAGCGGCGGCACCAGACAGAGCCGAGGGGAGGGGAGGCTGCGGCGCAGAGCTCGGGGTGCACAAAGTGCCTCCGCTGGTCTCTGGGGGCGAGGGTGCGCAAAGGGCAGGGCTGCGCTCGGTGCGCCCTGGTGCATGTCTTCCTGCAGCAGGGGCTGAGCTGTGGGGCACTGTCAGTAGCTGGAAGATGTCAGGGAAGGTGGGAGGGAGCTGGACTGCTTGCTCCAGACCCAGACTATGAAGGGGCCGAAAGCGTCCACCATAGCGCATTCAGGAAAGGAGGAGAGTGCTAATCCGGGAAGCTGGGAGCTAGTCACAAAAAACCAACAAAAAACAAAGAAGAGGTGATGGTCCTGCTGTAATCAGCACTGCTGCAGGCTCGCCTTGAGTACGGGGTGCAGTTCTAGGCCCCACCATTTAAGAAGCACAGGAAGCTCCTTGAATGCATCCAGAGGAGGGCAACAGAGCTGGTGACAGGGCTGGAAGGCATGTCCTGGGAGGAGCGGCTGGGGACACCGCGTTTGTCTAGTTTGGAGAAAAGGAGGCTGAGGGGTGACCTCATTGCTCTCTGCAGCTCTTCCCAAGGAGGGGAAATGGAGAGGGAGGTGCTGATCTCTTCTCCTTGGGATCCGTTGATAGGACGTGTGGGAATGGTTCAGAGCTGCGCCCGGGGAGGTTTAGAGTAGGCATTAGGAAGCATTTCGTTACCTAGAGGGTGGCCAAACACTGCAACAGGCTTCCTAGAGAGGTGACCAATGCCCTTTGCCCATCAGTGTTTCAGAGGCATTTGGGCAACACCCTTGATAACATGCTTTACCTTTTGGCCAGCCCTGAAGCGGTTGAGCAGTTGGACTTGATGCTCACTGTAGGTCTCCTCCAACTTCCACTTTTTTCCTCCCTACTTCCTTCTTTCCCTAACAGTACATGCTGAAGGAAATTCTGGATGACATTTCTTCCCGGCCCTGCACTAGCGGAAGGGATTGAATGGGTATCACGTCCCCTCACAGGCATTGGCTCTGTCATTTTGTGGGAAGGAGGCCTGTGCCTTTTAATGGCGGGAGAGACGTAGAGTGTCTCTGGATGATTTGAGCATCTGAACAGATTTGCGAAAAACACGTGTGAACTGGTTTTTGAAACTCTTCTGTGTTCATCCAGTTTATTTGGGTTTCCCCAGGATGGCAAAAGACCACGTCTCTGACATCAGCGACGCTCAAAGATCAAGCCCTCAGCCTGAAGCAGGATGTGCTCCTGAACTAAACGGTTGCAAATCTTCCGTATGTGGGCAATACCTGCTCATTTCCTTGTGATTTCCCCCCACTCCCAACCACACCCCTCCCCCAGATACTGGTTTTTCAGAATGCCCAAGTTGGTGCTTTTGGAGAAACAGAACAAAACACGAGAGCCTGAGAACACTACCACTCTGTCAGAAATCCATCTGGCCCGATCCTCTGTCTCCAGTGGCACCCCGTACATGTATATGAGTACTGAGAGTATATGAGAATGCAGGTCTGCTTCTGCCAGGGTCCAGAGAGTGTTCATAGGCCTCAGTGCCTGGGACCGGCCTCCCTTGGGACCTACGCTGCAGATGGCTCCTCAGACCTAGGTCAGAGCTTGTCATGCAGAACTACATGCATAACTTAGCATAGCTGTTTTGTTCTGTTCCATCCCATTCCATTCCATTCCATTCCATCCCATCCCATTCCATTCCGTTCCATTGCATTCCATTGCATTCCATTGCATTCCTTGCAGTCACGATGAGTTTTATGATGGTGTGACCACTATTTACCTGAAATGCCAAGGGGTTTTCAGCACCAAAACCACTTTCGAAGACACAAATCAGACACAAATCAGGTTACAGGTGGAAGGAGTATTTTATTTATTTATAAATAAAGTTATTTTATTTATCCTAGTTCATTTTAGTTTAATTTAATTTTAGTCTAGTCCAGTTTAGATAATACTTTCTTTTTCTAGACCTTGCAGAGCTGATGCTCACAAGCATTAGCTCGATGCACACGCGCAGCCAGCAGCAGGCTGACGCATCCTTCAGTTTAGCTTGAAAAAACCTCCCTTGCAGCCTGACAAAGGAAAGCCGGGGCAGGAGCAGTGCCGTGGTGGTGCGAGAGCAGTGCAAGAACCCAGCCAGAATGGGCCGGGGAAGACCTGACAAGGGGGGGTGCTCAATGCTACAGAGGAGAAGCAGCAAGTCCCGGGGCCACGCTGTGGGGCCACCCTGGGAGTCCAGAAGGCTTCCTCCCCCCGCGTGCGGGGCACGAGGGCCAGCTGCGTGGAGCACGAGCAGCCGCCTTTGGGCCACAGTAGCCCAAAGGAGCCCCATGGAGGGGCTGTGCTCGGCTGCGGAGGAGGCAAAAAACCCCGGGGACACTTGCCAGTCCACCCTGGGGGCAAAAAAGCCTTCCCCCCCCAGCTGCAGGACACGAGGGGCCACCTTCGTGGAGCATGAGCACCAGGCAATAACCCAGAGCACCAGGACCAGGGGAGCCCTGACAGGTGGTCATGCTCAGTGCTCAGAGGAAGGCAAAAAACCCCCGGGGACCAGGGCCAATCTGCCCCGGGGGAAAATTCCTTCCTGACCCCAGCGCTGGCGATCGGCTACTCCCTGAGCACGTGAGCAAGACCTGCTCCTGGTCCACGGGCTGGTTATGCCTCTGAGGGGACACTGGCACTGCCTTTTCTGCCTCCATCTGCAGCCATCTCCGGGGCTTCCCACAGCAGCAAAATGCCGCTGGGCTGATCTACCCCGGGAGCAAGAACCCTTCCTGTGCCTGGCACTGGAGCTCCAAAGCACTGCGGGAGGGCGCTGGGCTTTATACTGCCCCAGAGCACTGTGATGCTGCGCTGGCGGGTGGTGGCACTATGACACGGGGGTGACGGGGCCCCCGCAGCCCTGCCCAGCGCAGCCCTGCTGCTGCCCCTTCGCCCAGCGTGCCTTGGAGAAAGGCCTCTGGGGTGCTGGCCCTGAGGCAGTGCCTGTGCCCAGGAGGCCCAGGGGGCTGCCCCTGCCCATGGCGGCCATGCACTGGGCACCGCTGCGGGGTGTCCCTGTAAATGAACCTGTATGTCCGGACCATCTTAGTAAAGGCTTTTATACCACGTACAGTCATTTGAGTGTGGCGATCCCAGAGGTGAAAGAAGGAAGGAAGGAAGGAAGGAAGGAAGGAAGGAAGGAAGGAAGGAAGGAAGGAAGGAAGGAAGGAAGGAAGGAAGGAAGGAAGGAAGGAAGGAAGGAAGGAAGGAAGGAAGGAAGGAAGGAAGGAAGGAAGGAAGGAGGAAGGAAGGAGGGAAGGAAGGAGGGAAGGAAGGAGGGAAGGGAGGAGGGAAGGAAGGAGGGAAGGAGTGAAGGAAGGAAGGAGGGAAGGAAGGAAGGAAGGAAGGAAGGAAGGAAGGGAGGGAAGGAAGGAAGGAAGGAAGGAAGGAAGGAAGGAAGGAAGGAAGGAAGGAGGGAGGGAGGAAGGGATGGAAGGAAGGAAGGAGGAAAGGAAGGAAGGAAGGAAAGAAAAAGAAAGAAAGAAGGAAAGAAGGAAGGAAGGAAGGAAGAAAGAAAGAAAGAAAGGGGGTTTGGTTTTCTCTGCATGAACTTTGCTGAAAGGTAGAGAGCATACAGGATTTCCTCACCATTCCTTACCAACAGACCAAGTGGCGTTTGTTACTACGCTGCTTATGGTGAGGTCTTCTTCTTGGAAAGATGAAGAATTTCAGAAATCTCTCCTGCCTTTGTTACACAGGGGGTTTAGATATTTGCTTGCGTTTATTACCATTCATCTGTCCAGTTTGGGGGTTCAGCTCTTGTATTACTACTTGAATGTCACACTTCACCGGCTGCGGCCTAATTCCGTGTTCTTGATAGCTCAATAAAGTATTTTGATCCCAATTCAGTTTAAACCACGTGGACTGAGCAGCTTTTGCCTGCAACACTCAAGAAAAACAAGTAATCTTCTTATCTTCTTAATCTTCTTAAACAATGTTCTTATCAATGATCTGGATGCAGGAGTTGAACGCATCATTGGCAAGTTTGCTGATGATGCTAAGCTGAGAGGTGCTGTTGACTCTCTTGAGGGACGGGAGGTCTTGCAGAGGGATCTAGCTAGACTGGAGCATTGGGCAGTCACCAATGGCATGAAAGTGAACAAGTGCAGATGCCGAATTCTGCACCCAGGATGGAGGAATGCCAGCCACAAGTGTAAACTGGGAGGGGGGGGCTGGAGAGCAGCCCTGCAGAAAGGGGTCTGGAGGTGCTGGCTGGCAGCAGGCTCCGTGTGAGTCAGCAGTGTGCCCAATGGCAGCCAAGAGGGCAAACCACCTGCTGGGGTGCATCACACACAGCATGACCTGCCAGTTAGAAGAGGTGATGGTCCTGCTGTAATCAGCGCTGCTGCAGGCTCACCTTGAGTACTGGGTGCAGTTCCAGGCCCCACCATTTAAGAAGCACAGGAAGCTCCTTGAATGCATCCAGAGGAGGGCAACAGAGCTGGTGACAGGGCTGGAAGGCATGTCCTGGGAGGAGCGGCTGGGGACACCGCATTTGTCTAGTTTGGAGAAAAGGAGGCTGAGGGGTGACCTCATTGCTCTCTACAGCTCTTCCCAAGGAGGGGAAATGGAGAGGGAGGTGCTGATCTCTTCTCCCTGGGATCCGTTGATAGGACGTGTGGGAATGGTTCAGAGCTGCGCCCGGGGAGGTTTAGAGTAGGCATTAGGAAGCATTTCTTTACCTAGAGGGTGGCCAAACACTGCAACAGGCTTCCTAGAGAGGTGACCAATGCCCTTTGCCCATCACTGTTTCAGAGGCATTTGGACATCACCCTTAATAACATGCTTTATCTTTTGGCCAGCCCTGAAGCGGTTGAGCAGTTGGACTTGATGATCACTGTAGGTCTCCTCCAACTTCCACTTTTTTTCTCCCTACTTCCTTCTTTCCCTAACAGTACATGCTGAAGGAAATTCGGGATGACATTTCTTCCCAGCCCTGCACTAGCGGAAGGGATTGAATGGGTATCACGTCCCCTCACAGGCATTGGCTCTGTCATTTTGTGGGAAGGAGGCCTGTGCCTTTTAATGGCGGGAGAGACGTAGAGTGTCTCTGGATGATTTGAGCATCTGAACAGATTTGCGAAAAACACGTGTGAACTGGTTTTTGAAACTCTTCTGTGTTCATCCAGTTTATTTGGGTTTCCCCAGGATGGCAAAAGACCACGTCTCTGACATCAGCGACGCTCAAAGATCAAGCCCTCAGCCTGAAGCAGGATGTGCTCCTGAACTAAACGGTTGCAAATCTTCCGTATGTGGGCAATACCTGCTCATTTCCTTGTGATTTCCCCCCACTCCCAACCACACCCCTCCCCCAGATACTGGTTTTTCAGAATGCCCAAGTTGGTGCTTTTGGAGAAACAGAACAAAACACGAGAGCCTGAGAACACTACCACTCTGTCAGAAATCCATCTGGCCCGATCCTCTGTCTCCAGTGGCACCCCGTACATGTATATGAGTACTGAGAGTATATGAGAATGCAGGTCTGCTTCTGCCAGGGTCCAGAGAGTGTTCATAGGCCTCAGTGCCTGGGACCGGCCTCCCTTGGGACCTACGCTGCAGATGGCTCCTCAGACCTAGGTCAGAGCTTGTCATGCAGAACTACATGCATAACTTAGCATAGCTGTTTTGTTCTGTTCCATCCCATTCCATTCCATTCCATTCCATCCCATCCCATCCCATTCCATTCCGTTCCATTGCATTCCATTGCATTCCATTGCATTCCTTGCAGTCACGATGAGTTTTATGATGGTGTGACCACTATTTACCTGAAATGCCAAGGGGTTTTCAGCACCAAAACCACTTTCGAAGACACAAATCAGACACAAATCAGGTTACAGGTGGAAGGAGTATTTTATTTATTTATAAATAAAGTTATTTTATTTATCCTAGTTCATTTTAGTTTAATTTAATTTTAGTCTAGTCCAGTTTAGATAATACTTTCTTTTTCTAGACCTTGCAGAGCTGATGCTCACAAGCATTAGCTCGATGCACACGCGCAGCCAGCAGCAGGCTGACGCATCCTTCAGTTTAGCTTGAAAAAACCTCCCTTGCAGCCTGACAAAGGAAAGCCGGGGCAGGAGCAGTGCCGTGGTGGTGCGAGAGCAGTGCAAGAACCCAGCCAGAATGGGCCGGGGAAGACCTGACAAGGGGGGGTGCTCAATGCTACAGAGGAGAAGCAGCAAGTCCCGGGGCCACGCTGTGGGGCCACCCTGGGAGTCCAGAAGGCTTCCTCCCCCCGCGTGCGGGGCACGAGGGCCAGCTGCGTGGAGCGCGAGCAGCCGCCTTTGGGCCACAGTAGCCCAAAGGAGCCCCATGGAGGGGCTGTGCTCGGCTGCGGAGGAGGCAAAAAACCCCGGGGACACTTGCCAGTCCACCCTGGGGGCAAAAAAGCCTTCCCCCCCCAGCTGCAGGACACGAGGGGCCACCTTCGTGGAGCATGAGCACCAGGCGATAACCCAGAGCACCAGGACCAGGGGAGCCCTGACAGGTGGTCATGCTCAGTGCTCAGAGGAAGGCAAAAAACCCCCAGGAACCAGGGCCAATCTGCCCCGGGGGAAAATTCCTTCCTGACCCCAGCGCTGGCGATCGGCTACTCCCTGAGCACATGAGCAAGACCTGCTCCTGGTCCACGGGCTGGTTATGCCTCTGAGGGGACACTGGCACTGCCTTTTCTGCCTCCACCTGCAGCCATCTCCGGGGCTTCCCACAGCAGCAAAATGCCGCTGGGCTGGTCTACCCTGGGAGCAAGAACCCTTCCTGTGCCTGGCACTGGAGCTCCAAAGCACTGCGGGAGGGCGCTGGGCTTTATACTGCCCCAGAGCACTGTGATGCTGCGCTGGCGGGTGGTGGCACTATGACACGGGGGTGACGGGGCCCCCGCAGCCCTGCCCAGCGCAGCCCTGCTGCTGCCCCTTCGCCCAGCGTGCCTTGGAGAAAGGCCTCTGGGGTGCTGGCCCTGAGGCAGTGCCTGTGCCCAGGAGGCCCAGGGGGCTGCCCCTGCCCATGGCGGCCATGCACTGGGCACCGCTGCGGGGTGTCCCTGTAAATGAACCTGTATGTCCGGACCATCTTAGTAAAGGCTTTTATACCACGTACAGTCATTTGAGTGTGGCGATCCCAGAGGTGAAAGAAGGAAGGAAGGAAGGAAGGAAGGAAGGAAGGAAGGAAGGAAGGAAGGAAGGAAGGAAGGAAGGAAGGAAGGAAGGAAGGAAGGAAGGAAGGAAGGAGGGAAGGAAGGAGGGAAGGAAGGAGGGAAGGGAGGAGGGAAGGAAGGAGGGAAGGAGTGAAGGAAGGAAGGAGGGAAGGAAGGAAGGAAGGAAGGAAGGAAGGAAGGGAGGGAAGGAAGGAAGGAAGGAAGGAAGGAAGGAAGGAAGGAAGGAAGGAAGGAAGGAAGGAAGGAAGGAAGGAAGGAAGGAAGGAGGGAGGGAGGAAGGGATGGAAGGAAGGAAGGAGGAAAGGAAGGAAGGAAGGAAAGAAAAAGAAAGAAAGAAGGAAAGAAGGAAGGAAGGAAGGAAGGAAGAAAGAAAGAAAGGGGGTTTGGTTTTCTCTGCATGAACTTTGCTGAAAGGTAGAGAGCATACAGGATTTCCTCACCATTCCTTACCAACAGACCAAGTGGCGTTTGTTACTACGCTGCTTATGGTGAGGTCTTCTTCTTGGAAAGATGAAGAATTTCAGAAATCTCTCCTGCCTTTGTTACACAGGGGGTTTAGATATTTGCTTGCGTTTATTACCATTCATCTGTCCAGTTTGGGGGTTCAGCTCTTGTATTACTACTTGAATGTCACACTTCACCGGCTGCGGCCTAATTCCGTGTTCTTGATAGCTCAATAAAGTATTTTGATCCCAATTCAGTTTAAACCACGTGGACTGAGCAGCTTTTGCCTGCAACACTCAAGAAAAACAAGTAATCTTCTTATCTTCTTAATCTTCTTAAACAATGTTCTTATCAATGATCTGGATGCAGGAGTTGAACGCATCATTGGCAAGTTTGCTGATGATGCTAAGCTGAGAGGTGCTGTTGACTCTCTTGAGGGACGGGAGGTCTTGCAGAGGGATCTAGCTAGACTGGAGCATTGGGCAGTCACCAATGGCATGAAAGTGAACAAGTGCAGATGCCGAATTCTGCACCCAGGATGGAGGAATGCCAGCCACAAGTGTAAACTGGGAGGGGGGGGCTGGAGAGCAGCCCTGCAGAAAGGGGTCTGGAGGTGCTGGCTGGCAGCAGGCTCCGTGTGAGTCAGCAGTGTGCCCAATGGCAGCCAAGAGGGCAAACCACCTGCTGGGGTGCATCACACACAGCATGACCTGCCAGTTAGAAGAGGTGATGGTCCTGCTGTAATCAGCGCTGCTGCAGGCTCACCTTGAGTACTGGGTGCAGTTCCAGGCCCCACCATTTAAGAAGCACAGGAAGCTCCTTGAATGCATCCAGAGGAGGGCAACAGAGCTGGTGACAGGGCTGGAAGGCATGTCCTGGGAGGAGCGGCTGGGGACACCGCATTTGTCTAGTTTGGAGAAAAGGAGGCTGAGGGGTGACCTCATTGCTCTCTACAGCTCTTCCCAAGGAAGGGAAATGGAGAGGGAGGTGCTGATCTCTTCTCCCTGGGATCCGTTGATAGGACGTGTGGGAATGGTTCAGAGCTGCGCCCGGGGAGGTTTAGAGTAGGCATTAGGAAGCATTTCTTTACCTAGAGGGTGGCCAAACACTGCAACAGGCTTCCTAGAGAGGTGACCAATGCCCTTTGCCCATCACTGTTTCAGAGGCATTTGGACATCACCCTTAATAACATGCTTTATCTTTTGGCCAGCCCTGAAGCGGTTGAGCAGTTGGACTTGATGATCACTGTAGGTCTCCTCCAACTTCCACTTTTTTTCTCCCTACTTCCTTCTTTCCCTAACAGTACATGCTGAAGGAAATTCGGGATGACATTTCTTCCCAGCCCTGCACTAGCGGAAGGGATTGAATGGGTATCACGTCCCCTCACAGGCATTGGCTCTGTCATTTTGTGGGAAGGAGGCCTGTGCCTTTTAATGGCGGGAGAGACGTAGAGTGTCTCTGGATGATTTGAGCATCTGAACAGATTTGCGAAAAACACGTGTGAACTGGTTTTTGAAACTCTTCTGTGTTCATCCAGTTTATTTGGGTTTCCCCAGGATGGCAAAAGACCACGTCTCTGACATCAGCGACGCTCAAAGATCAAGCCCTCAGCCTGAAGCAGGATGTGCTCCTGAACTAAACGGTTGCAAATCTTCCGTATGTGGGCAATACCTGCTCATTTCCTTGTGATTTCCCCCCACTCCCAACCACACCCCTCCCCCAGATACTGGTTTTTCAGAATGCCCAAGTTGGTGCTTTTGGAGAAACAGAACAAAACACGAGAGCCTGAGAACACTACCACTCTGTCAGAAATCCATCTGGCCCGATCCTCTGTCTCCAGTGGCACCCCGTACATGTATATGAGTACTGAGAGTATATGAGAATGCAGGTCTGCTTCTGCCAGGGTCCAGAGAGTGTTCATAGGCCTCAGTGCCTGGGACCGGCCTCCCTTGGGACCTACGCTGCAGATGGCTCCTCAGACCTAGGTCAGAGCTTGTCATGCAGAACTACATGCATAACTTAGCATAGCTGTTTTGTTCTGTTCCATCCCATTCCATTCCATTCCATTCCATCCCATCCCATTCCATTCCGTTCCATTGCATTCCATTGCATTCCATTGCATTCCTTGCAGTCACGATGAGTTTTATGATGGTGTGACCACTATTTACCTGAAATGCCAAGGGGTTTTCAGCACCAAAACCACTTTCGAAGACACAAATCAGACACAAATCAGGTTACAGGTGGAAGAAGTATTTTATTTATTTATAAATAAAGTTATTTTATTTATCCTAGTTCATTTTAGTTTAATTTAATTTTAGTCTAGTCCAGTTTAGATAATACTTTCTTTTTCTAGACCTTGCAGAGCTGATGCTCACAAGCATTAGCTCGATGCACACGCGCAGCCAGCAGCAGGCTGACGCATCCTTCAGTTTAGCTTGAAAAAACCTCCCTTGCAGCCTGACAAAGGAAAGCCGGGGCAGGAGCAGTGCCGTGGTGGTGCGAGAGCAGTGCAAGAACCCAGCCAGGATGGGCCGGGGAAGACCTGACAAGGGGGGGTGCTCAATGCTACAGAGGAGAAGCAGCAAGTCCCGGGGCCACGCTGTGGGGCCACCCTGGGAGTCCAGAAGGCTTCCTCCCCCCGCGTGCGGGGCACGAGGGCCAGCTGCGTGGAGCGCGAGCAGCCGCCTTTGGGCCACAGTAGCCCAAAGGAGCCCCATGGAGGGGCTGTGCTCGGCTGCGGAGGAGGCAAAAAACCCCGGGGACACTTGCCAGTCCACCCTGGGGGCAAAAAAGCCTTCCCCCCCCAGCTGCAGGACACGAGGGGCCACCTTCGTGGAGCATGAGCACCAGGCGATAACCCAGAGCACCAGGACCAGGGGAGCCCTGACAGGTGGTCATGCTCAGTGCTCAGAGGAAGGCAAAAAACCCCCAGGAACCAGGGCCAATCTGCCCCGGGGGAAAATTCCTTCCTGACCCCAGCGCTGGCGATCGGCTACTCCCTGAGCACATGAGCAAGACCTGCTCCTGGTCCACGGGCTGGTTATGCCTCTGAGGGGACACTGGCACTGCCTTTTCTGCCTCCACCTGCAGCCATCTCCGGGGCTTCCCACAGCAGCAAAATGCCGCTGGGCTGGTCTACCCTGGGAGCAAGAACCCTTCCTGTGCCTGGCACTGGAGCTCCAAAGCACTGCGGGAGGGCGCTGGGCTTTATACTGCCCCAGAGCACTGTGATGCTGCGCTGGCGGGTGGTGGCACTATGACACGGGGGTGACGGGGCCCCCGCAGCCCTGCCCAGCGCAGCCCTGCTGCTGCCCCTTCGCCCAGCGTGCCTTGGAGAAAGGCCTCTGGGGTGCTGGCCCTGAGGCAGTGCCTGTGCCCAGGAGGCCCAGGGGGCTGCCCCTGCCCATGGCGGCCATGCACTGGGCACCGCTGCGGGGTGTCCCTGTAAATGAACCTGTATGTCCGGACCATCTTAGTAAAGGCTTTTATACCACGTACAGTCATTTGAGTGTGGCGATCCCAGAGGTGAAAGAAGGAAGGAAGGAAGGAAGGAAGGAAGGAAGGAAGGAAGGAAGGAAGGAAGGAAGGAAGGAAGGAAGGAAGGAAGGAAGGAAGGAAGGAAGGAGGGAAGGAAGGAGGGAAGGAAGGAGGGAAGGGAGGAGGGAAGGAAGGAGGGAAGGAGTGAAGGAAGGAAGGAGGGAAGGAAGGAAGGAAGGGAGGGAAGGAAGGAAGGAAGGAAGGAAGGAAGGAAGGAAGGAAGGAAGGAAGGAGGGAGGGAGGAAGGGATGGAAGGAAGGAAGGAGGAAAGGAAGGAAGGAAGGAAAGAAAAAGAAAGAAAGAAGGAAAGAAGGAAGGAAGGAAGGAAGAAAGAAAGAAAGAAAGGGGGTTTGGTTTTCTCTGCATGAACTTTGCTGAAAGGTAGAGAGCATACAGGATTTCCTCACCATTCCTTACCAACAGACCAAGTGGCGTTTGTTACTACGCTGCTTATGGTGAGGTCTTCTTCTTGGAAAGATGAAGAATTTCAGAAATCTCTCCTGCCTTTGTTACACAGGGGGTTTAGATATTTGCTTGCGTTTATTACCATTCATCTGTCCAGTTTGGGGGTTCAGCTCTTGTATTACTACTTGAATGTCACACTTCACCGGCTGCGGCCTAATTCCGTGTTCTTGATAGCTCAATAAAGTATTTTGATCCCAATTCAGTTTAAACCACGTGGACTGAGCAGCTTTTGCCTGCAACACTCAAGAAAAACAAGTAATCTTCTTATCTTCTTAATCTTCTTAAACAATGTTCTTATCAATGATCTGGATGCAGGAGTTGAACGCATCATTGGCAAGTTTGCTGATGATGCTAAGCTGAGAGGTGCTGTTGACTCTCTTGAGGGACGGGAGGTCTTGCAGAGGGATCTAGCTAGACTGGAGCATTGGGCAGTCACCAATGGCATGAAAGTGAACAAGTGCAGATGCCGAATTCTGCACCCAGGATGGAGGAATGCCAGCCACAAGTGTAAACTGGGAGGGGGGGGCTGGAGAGCAGCCCTGCAGAAAGGGGTCTGGAGGTGCTGGCTGGCAGCAGGCTCCGTGTGAGTCAGCAGTGTGCCCAATGGCAGCCAAGAGGGCAAACCACCTGCTGGGGTGCATCACACACAGCATGACCTGCCAGTTAGAAGAGGTGATGGTCCTGCTGTAATCAGCGCTGCTGCAGGCTCACCTTGAGTACTGGGTGCAGTTCCAGGCCCCACCATTTAAGAAGCACAGGAAGCTCCTTGAATGCATCCAGAGGAGGGCAACAGAGCTGGTGACAGGGCTGGAAGGCATGTCCTGGGAGGAGCGGCTGGGGACACCGCGTTTGTCTAGTTTGGAGAAAAGGAGGCTGAGGGGTGACCTCATTGCTCTCTACAGCTCTTCCCAAGGAGGGGAAATGGAGAGGGAGGTGCTGATCTCTTCTCCTTGGGATCCGTTGATAGGACGTGTGGGAATGGTTCAGAGCTGCGCCCGGGGAGGTTTAGAGTAGGCATTAGGAAGCATTTCTTTACCTAGAGGGTGGCCAAACACTGCAACAGGCTTCCTAGAGAGGTGACCAATGCCCTTTGCCCATCACTGTTTCAGAGGCATTTGGACATCACCCTGAATAACATGCTTTATCTTTTGGCCAGCCCTGAAGTGGTTGAGCAGTTGGACTTGATGATCACTGTAGGTCTCCTCCAACTTCCACTTTTTTCCTCCCTACTTCCTTCTTTCCCTAACAGTACATGCTGAAGGAAATTCTGGATGACATTTCTTCCCGGCCCTGCACTAGCGGAAGGGATTGAATGGGTATCACGTCCCCTCACAGGCATTGGCTCTGTCATTTTGTGTGAAGGAGGCCTGTGCCTTCTGATGAGGGGGAGAGAGACAGGCTGATAAAGTTAGGGCTGTTCAGCCTCGAGAAGAGAAGCTGCGTGGAGACCTCATAGCAGCCTTCCAGTATCTGAAGGGGGCCTGTAAGGATGCTGGGGAGGGACTCTTCATTAGGGACTGTAGCAACAGGACAAGGGTAACGGGTTCAGACTTAAACAGGGGAAGTTCAGGTTAGACATAAGGAAGAAGTTCTTTATAGTGAGGGTGGTGAGGCACTGGAACAGGTTGCCCAAGGAAGTTGTGAATGCTCCATCCCTGGCACTGTTCAAGGCCAGGCTGGACAGAGTCTTTGGCAACATGGTTTAGTGTGAGGTGTCCCTCACCCATGGCAGTGGGGTTGGAACTAGATGATCTTAAGGTCCTTTCCAACCTTAACTATTCGACGATTCTGTTCTATGATTTTGTGATTTATATGCCCATTAGTAAGTAATTAATTCCCACCAATACTTTATAGATGATAAATGCTTGTTTCATCATCATCATTTACCAGTTTTCTGGAAAAGACAGACCAAGAGATTCTATGTACTGCTTTCTTGGCTTTGTTTGTTTGTTTGTTTCAGGCCGCCTTTGAAACATTCCTGGAATAATCTGTTATCTGATAAAACAGTTTTTTTTGGGATCTTACAGCTTCTTGGAAGGTTGTTTAAGATATTTTTTGCCTTTCTTACATGAGGTATGCAATAATTCCTCACTAGATTGATGTTTGAACTTTTTTTTATTTACCTAGAATTCCCTTATTACTAAAAAGATGCTACAAACCCCAGGGAGACCCCAAACTTCCCATGCCTCCAGAATGTTAAAGACATGTGAAAGACATTTCTATCCTTTGACAAACTTCTTGCTTTCGTTTGAGCTCTTTATTTAAATAATTTTCTTAATGACTGCCCTCTGGGAACTGACAAACCTTTCCATTTTGTCTTTGGTATAATATAGAGACTGTAAGGAAAAACACTCAGAATTACCATTGACAGGATTTAGATATGATCCACATGACAAATCTGTGCAATCACAGTAATATCTACTTTTAAGTATTTTTTACTTGCAGAAGTACGATAATTTTGAGTTTATCCTATATGTCTAGGTAGTAAGCCTTCAGTTGTTCTTCCCCTGTGCATGTTTCTGAGCCTACAAAGTCAAATGAAGACTGACTTGGCATCTGTAGGGTGTGGATTAGACTCCATATCCATGTGTATTTCCCCTCACAGAGCATATTCAGAAGCAGAGATGAACCAAAGGACACATCTAGAGAATGTGTATGGAAAACATCTGTATAATTACTGACAGGCTGAGTACCTCCCCCTTTTAACATTGCCCAATATTTCCTATTTAAGGCTGTGGTTTTTTATTGTTTATAGTTTTATTTAACTTTAAAGAAAGAAACTGAAACTATTTGAGCCAGATGTTTTTCCAGCTAAATTTTATCCAAAGCAATCCAGTCATTTCCAAGAATGAGGCTAATGAAAACCAGGTGGTTTTCTTTAGTTAAATAAAATCCACATATAACGTTTTAAAGCAGCAAGCTATACTTTGGAAAGTAGAGAGATAGAGCTTAGGGGAGGAGAAATAAGGTGAAAGAGGGATATACTTGCTGTAGTTCTTGTGCAGATCTACTTAATTTTGGCCAATCTGTATACCTTTGGAAAAGGTCATCTGCACCCAGTCAGGGAACACTTGGGTTGGAACAGAAAGAACTTGGGACAGAGTGAAGGTAGAGGGGCAGAACACAAAGCCAAGAGAGCTGCTGCTGCCGGAGGTGTGGTGTGTCGCACCCTGCACACTCCTGCAGTGGAAAGGCTCTGGAAACCAGCTATTCGGAGGGCAAACAGGCACCCAACAGCGTGTTCCAGGCTGAACGCTTTCTGAGGTTTTGTTCACACCGGTACAATCTTCAGCGTAAGAAATACCGTCCAGTTGTTAACTGCTTACGTGGTACTTCCACTCGTGGGTAAAAATTGGTGGTGATGTCACTGTTAGCCTTTTTCCCACCTGTTGGAGTACTTATCAATGCTAACTTTTTAACAATGAGCCATTGAACAATGCAACAGAAAGCAGTAAGAGTGTTGTGAATGCTCCATCCCTGGCAGTGTTCAACCGCGGGCTGGATGGAGTCTTGGGTGACACGGTTTAGTGCAAGGTGTCCCTGTCCATGGCAGGGGGATTGGAACTACATGAGCTTTAAGGTCCTTTCCAGCCCACCCCAACCCTGTGACTGCGCTATGACACCAGCGGGGTACGCAGCCGCCAGCTCGCGGGGTGACCCCAGCTGGCTCACCCACTCCACCCGCCATGCGGGTGTGCGCTGCTCTGCGCGGCGCCGCCCCGCCCTGCCGGGGGGCCGCGGCTCCGCGGGCCAATGGACCGCAGCGCGGCCGTGGCCAGCGGTGGGTGCGCCGCTCCGCCCGGCGGAAGGCGCCCTGCGGCCGGGGTCGCGCTCCTCCCCTGCCAGAAGTGACGGTGTTTTCCCCGCCCCGTGCGCCGGAAGCGCCGCTGTTTTCCCTTCCCGGCAGCCGGAAGCCCCGGTGCGCCTGCCGTGCGTCCAGCAGGGCCGGCGGGGCCGGCTGGCGGCGGGGCCGGGGCGCCCCGCGGGCTGGGTGATCGCAACCGCGCCCGGAAGGGAGGGTGGGTGCGCTCCTGCCGCCGTGTCCCCGCAGGCAGGAAGCGGCGGGGCAGGGGTGTGCTGCGGCCCTGCCGCCACCCCGGGCACGGCGGAGCTCGGCCGGGGCGTGAGCAGCAGGAGGCCCAGGAGGAGTAAATCCGCTCCCGTTTCGTGCTTCCCGATCGCGTGTGCGCCTCTCTGCAGGTACAGATGATGTTTGTAGGGTCTGTGGGGTCGGTTTGTGTATACGCGTGTGTGATGGTTCTGGGCACGCAGCTGCTGAAAGCGTAAATGGACTTTAACAGCAGTGCCCGTTTGTGAATGCTGTTAGGCCAAACGTGAGTGAAGAGAAGGTAGTTCTGGGACAGAAGTTGGGATTAGGAGCGGTAGAATAAGATAAAGAGTGGAAAGCTGTATTTCTGTAGAAATCTTTAAAGAGGGCAAGCCTTTCCAGGCTGTGAAACAGACTTCAGGCAAAACAAGCAGACTCGAGTTTTTGTCAATTAGTGCACTTCAATTAGACGCAGAGATTTTCTGTGTGTTTTAGGGAGTGTCTCTTTACCAGCAGCACACCCACATATTATGCCTCCTCACATCTCAGGTAATCCTGTCTTCATTAATACGCGTGTTGAGTTTGTAAACACAGCAAATCCTGCTGTTAGGCTTGTAGGTGGCTCTGTTGGCTCTGTCTCTGTAGGAATACACCAGCAAAACCAGTGAGCTGTGGGGAAGGTGATGTAATGCAGAGAACGCGTCAGGTTTCGGCCTGGAATTTGTACGTGTTCAACCCCTGGGCTAAAAGTCATTCAGAACCATACTTTTGTTTGTTTAAAGATGATCTCAGATTGCAAAGGAATGTGGGTTTTGATAACATTCGTACAAATTATTCTCTCAACAGTTTCCATATGCATGGATGTCACCTGATTCTTCTTACAAGAGTTTAAATCGTGTGTAAACCTACCTTAAACATGAGTGGCTCCAAACCTGATATTCTGTGGGCCCCACACCACGTTGACAGATTTGTTGTGTGCGATTCAGAATTGAGCCTTTATCACATTGACTCTGCTGTAAGTTCAGAACTCAAGGCGGGGTCCTTGCGCTTATCGGAAGAAACGACAGCTACGCTGTTGTCTATAAATTCAGATACACCATATATGAAATGTGTGGCTTGGTATCCAAAGTACGATCCCGAATGCCTCCTTGCTGTTGGACAGGCCAATGGTCGAGTGGTTCTTACTAGCCTCGGTCAAGATCACAACTCAAAATGTAAAGATTTGATAGGTAAAGAGTTTGTTCCCAAACACGCACGGCAATGCAACACCCTCGCGTGGAACCCACTGGATAGTAATTGGCTTGCTGCCGGGTTAGATAAACATCGGGCTGACTTCTCAGTGCTGATCTGGGATATCAGTAGCAAATATGCCCCAGAGACTGCAGTTGCTACAGAGAAAGTAAGACTTTCATCAGGAGATGCAGAAGCAGGACTGGTAGTAACAAAGCCACTATATGAATTAGGTCAGAACGATGCTTGCCTCTCTCTTTGTTGGCTTCCACGGGATCAGAAGCTGCTTTTAGCTGGAATGCATCGAAATCTGGCTATTTTTGATCTGAGAAACACAAGCCAAAAAATATTTGTAAACACCAAGGCTGTCCAGGGAGTGACTGTCGATCCCTATTTCCACGATCGTGTAGCTTCCTTCTATGAAGGTCAGGTTGCCATATGGGATTTAAGAAAGTTTGAAAAGCCTGTTTTGACCTTGACAGAGCAGCCAAAACCCTTAACAAAAGTTGCATGGTGTCCAACAAGAACGGGACTGCTAGCTACTTTAACAAGGGATAGTAATATCATTAGACTGTATGACATGCAGCATACTCCCACCCCTATTGGAGATGAAACTGAGCCAACAATAATTGAAAGAAGTGTCCAGCCATGTGAAAACTACATTGCTTCATTTGCCTGGCATCCCACAAGTCAAAATCGAATGGTAGTAGTGACTCCCAACAGGACTATGTCTGACTTCACAGTTTTTGAAAGAATTTCTCTTGCATGGAGTCCGGTGACCTCCTTAATGTGGGCTTGTGGACGACATTTATATGAGTGTACAGAAGAAGGAAAGGCTAGTTCCTTGGAAAAAGACATAGCAACCAAAATGCGGCTCAGAGCTCTGTCAAGGTATGGTCTTGATACTGAGCAAGTTTGGAGAAATCACCTCCTAGCTGGAAATGAAGATCCTCAGCTGAAATCACTTTGGTACACTCTGCATTATATCCTTTATTTTACAGTAGTTTATGTCCTAAAGAAGTAATACACCTTTGTATGTAAACCAGTTATATGAAATGCATGAAAATCTTTAACTATAATGCAACATCTTGTAAATACTCTGCATGTGTTAATATGATGTGACTTTAAATTATAAAAGAAAAGTTTTTCAAACACTTGGGAAAGAATTAAGCTTCCTATACATGAAAATACTTATGAAGCAGTATACTGAAGATATGGATCAAAAACTTTCAGGAAACAAAGGTCCCTTAGTTTATGCTGGCATTAAATCGATTGTGAAGTCATCTTTGGGTAAGAATGTTCCAACTTTGATAAGTTCTGTTGTAGTATTCTTTCAGAGTGATGCACTCATGGGTTTGCCTTTAAAAATTGTTGAAAGAGGCTATTTAAAAATACAGAAACAAAGTATTTCTGTTTGTGTTTTAATACATGTTAACAGTTTATGTTACAGTAATTTCTGGAATTTTCAGTGTTCTCAGACAGTCAGTAACAATAAAAACAAAGTATCCTTGGAGGTAAATCTTCAACTGAACTATTTCAAATATGTGGATTTTGACTATGGCACTGAAAATTCTTGCTCCCCACTTAACTGTTACATTTTTTGAAGTTCCACACATTGTAGTCACTGTGAATGTACTTACTACATTTGTGTGGCTGTATTTAAATAAGCTGTCTGGACATCCCATGCCTCTCATGCTCAGAGAAGTTTTTATTAGGATAATCTAATATTTGAGTCTTTCATTCTTTATTAATTATGTCTCTTATTAATATTATGCTCCTTGGAGCAAAAAGTAACTCTTCAGTGGTGGGAAAGCTTCTAGCACATTGGTGCTTGCTAAGAAGAGAACTGGTAGAACAGGTGCTCGGCTGTGTCATGTATTTTCAAATTGGACATACTGATAACTCCTGTCAACTGTAACAGGAACTTCCAAAATCTTAGGAGGTAGAGGATGGAAGAAAAGTCTTACTGGGGGATATGTGTCAAGTTTCGATGCATGATTTTTGGCAGATCAAAATAATTTTGTGTATGTTGCTACTTACTGTGGAGTTTTTGGTGGTAAAGTTCTAAAAGATGATACTCAGCTTTATGATGGAAATCAAAGTGTTGTGTTGTCATTGCAATTTAAACTGTAATTTAAGCATAATTTATTTCCCATTTCTAGGAACAACAGAGAACCTCAGGCACAGCAGGAGTGGATCTGATAGACAGGCAGATATTATTCAGTATCTGAGTGAGGAGAGATCCTTGGCTTTGCAGCTTTGTGGGTGGATAAAGAAGGGAACAGACTTAGATGTGGAACCTTTTCTAAATTCATTGGAACAGGAAGGAGACTGGGAGCGAGCTGCTGCTGTAGCACTTTTCAACTTGGACATACGGCGAGCAATACAAATTCTAAATAAAGGAGCTTCCTCGGGAAAAGGTGTGTATTGTGTTTAGTATCTTTTATTTTAGTATTGTAGCACCTTAGTAGATTTTTTTTTTTTGAAAACAGAATTATATACTATGAAAAAATGCCCGTTGTCTTATAGGTACTTGAAATGGTTGTATTGGAGCCTGAGAATCTGACAAATCCTGATATTTCACTCCTCAGACTATCATAAGCCTTACTGTCTAGTTAAAATAGATTGTATGTTTCAATTTCCTACTGATACGTACCACAGAAAGTCTTATACTCAGAAGCAGTGGGATTCTTTTATTTTAATGGAATTTCGTCTTGGCAAGGTGTCATGTATATCTGCTTCTGTTGAACTGTATGCCGCTTGCTGGTGGTACAGCAGCTGTGGAATAACTGAAATATAATACTCAGTCTATGCGGAAAACATTTGATTTTGAGTAATATTTGGTAAAAGTTGCAATGTATGAGGGAAAAGTTAAGATAATGGAGCCAGGAGATGGAGGTATTTTTGTTCTGTTTTCTTGACAGGATTCCTCCTACAACTCCAATTTGCATCTTTGTTCTCATTAAATTTAAAAGACTGTCTTGCCACTGAAGTGGGTAGGTGACACATGAAGGGAGCTGTTAAGGTTCTTTTATTTTTGATATTACCCCTTTTTGGTGGGGGAAGTGTGTGCTTTACATGGGGACAGTTCAGAGTAGAGACACACTGTCTTGTAATTAAAAAAAAACCAAACCCAAAATTAAGCTTTATGGCAGAATTAATATCTAGATGAAATAGATTTGATGTTTTCAGGAAACTTGTTAACTTGAAGCTGCTGTATGCAATCGTCATCCTTCAGCTAGGTCTGTTAAGTGATGGCTACATATACAATCCTATCTTTTCAGTGCTTGTGAATATGAATTATGGTAATGACAATCTTATCATAGTGATACAAACACATTTAGCAGTTCAAAACTATTTCAAAGTGCCAGAACCAGAGTGTTGTTGCTTAAAATATAACTCAGGCTGTCATGCATATGGGCTTGTGTCTTTTAGAGCTGTTCCCTTACCTGAGCAGAGGCATTTAAAGCAGACACTAATAAATGATAGTGTATGCACATTTATTTTAGTTAGTCCTACTATGTTTTGTTTTAGTTTGTCTACTACATTTTGTCTTACTTCTACTACATTCTGTCATCCTGACAGAATGTTCTGTTTCAAACTGATGCCTTCAATTACAGTTTTAATTGTATTTATTTAAGTCCTTAACTTGAATATTGTTTCACTGTTTGTTTTTAATAAATCAGGTGATTTGAACCTTAATGTAGTGGCAATGGCTCTATCAGGCTACACAGATGAGAAGAACTCACTTTGGAGAGAAATGTGCAGTACTTTAAGACTGCAGCTGAACAATCCCTACTTGTGTGCTATGTTTGCTTTCCTGACAAGTGAGTCTGGTTCCTATGATGGTGTTTTGGTGAGTAAATTTCTGTTTGTTAAAAATGCTGTGACTAATAGGTGCCTATGTATGTGTGTGCGCGCACACATATATGTAGGGGAAGTGCTTTATACTCCATGAATTAATTAATTAGAGTGTATTAATTTCTCCTGATGCTGTTGGATAACATTTTTTTTTCTGCTAAACAGCCATATTAGTGAACAAAACATGCATAAGCAGTGAAAATAGTCATATAGCTTACACATTTTTTAGAGGATTTATTGGATCATGGATTTATTGAACTACCAGAAATAGATTATCAAAATAATTTAAGCAGGGGGAAAAGGGGAAGGGAGATTAATAATGGAAATGCACAAAACTGAGTAAGTGCAGGGGATTTTACAGAACTTTGATCAAGCTGTATATGCATTGGATTGTATTTTTACTTGTTTACTGCTTAAAATAATTTCGCTGTGTTGAAACAGTAAACAGAATAGTTTCACATCTTCTGAACTTGGTATAAAATTGCCATGTGAAGAACAAACTAAATCTTTAATTAAGAGATACTTTGAGCCTTTGGAGGAGTAACATACTTGATCCTTGGTTAAAGAACAACAGAAATACTGGATTCCATAGGAATTATTTAGGTCAAGGGAGGACTCCTGTAATGCAGCAGGGGTGATTGGCCTAAACCTGTTGAAAACAAAGTTGTCATATGATATGATGCTTTTAGGGTATTTAATAAAAAAAAAAAAAAAAAAAAAAAAGTTAAGAAACCCAAAGGAGAGAAACTTGAGTTTTTTTCTCTTCAAGAGAGAATGTTCTGGTTCTCTGGATTTTAGGTAATAATTTTATAGTTGTTTTTTATTGATGAATTGCAAACTGACAGATTACAAGATGGATTGTTTTTTGGGGGTTTTTTGTTTGTTTTTGTTTGGTTTTTATTTTGGTTTTATTTTTTACTTCAGTGAGACCTGTTGAAGTTTGCATAAAAAAAGATTTTGGCAAGCATATCTCCTTGTTTTGGCATGTCAATCACAGTTTCTATTCTGAGAACATCAGGAGGGAAAACATGGGCACAGCAAAGTACCAGAATTTTATCTACTCAAGGATTTTTTCTTTTTCCCCATTCAGTGTCACTTCTAGTAAAAGGATTAAAAACCAGAAAGTAAATATTATTGCATTTCTGCACCTTGAGTGCCAGTGTTCTTGTAAGAAATCCACATTCTGGGTGTTTGGAATTAGTTTTCAGTTGTTTGGGTTTGGTTGTTTTTTGTTTTGGTTTTTTTTGTTTGTTTAATAACTTTTAGTTGTGATTTTTAGAAAGGAATTGGTGGTTAGGCTAGTTACTTTGTAAATATGGTGACTGAAGGTTTGTTTTCCTTCCCTCTGTGACTTGGTGAGAGTCTTGGCTATATGTGCTAGAAAGCTCTAAGTCCAGCTCTACATGACCTGCAAAGTTTCTTTTTTTAGAGTTTCATTAACCTCGCAGGATGTGTTGTACCAGGTTTTCCTGCCGTTTGAGCAGATTATTCCTGTAGCTAGTCTTGCTCTGATACCTGTATCCGAGTATCAATGATTAATCTCATACTTAGTGTTTGCTTTCTTCAGATGTGCCGTTTTCTTTGTACATAAGTAATTTCATAGTATTAGCTATAAAACAGTGCAAATGTTCTGACTTTTACAAACAATGTATTGACAAGGTGGAAACTTGCGTGTGATGGTAGTATTTCTGTGTTTCTCTTCAAAGTATGAAAATAACGTAGCTGTACGAGACAGAGTGGCATTTGCTTGCAAGTTCCTCAATGATGCTCAGGTAAGTTTGTGGTTGCACATTTAAGCAACTGTTAGGCTGGGCTTTATTTAGAGGCAGAAGAAACTCTGGGGTGGAGGGGTGAACAGTGGAAGCAATGAGTCATGAGTGATTTGTCTCATTGCAGTAGGTTATAGTCTGGTCTTTGGTTTGTACCTTCAGCTTGTTTTTTGTTGTTGTTTTTCTTGTTTGTTTGGGTTTTTTATTAGTATTCATGACATGCTGGTTTGTTAAATGCTGTTGCATTACCTTTATGTCTGTTTTTCTTGAGAGTATTTGTACTTACTCAGTGCTTATTTCCAGATGTTTACATTCGAATTAAGGCTTGGCTTTACAGCAGGAATGTTTTCTTTTAAATTCACTGAAGTATTTAAATACATAACCTCCCTCTTTGCTCTTCCTATCAGGAGGTTTAAAGTTTGTTGATAAATACTTGAATTCTTGCAATATGGTGGATATAGCCATATAACTTTTTCTGTGTAACGTCCAGCAAGCAACATGGTCTGTTGGCAGCTGACACTCTTAAAGAAATCTATTCAAATCATGAAAGTTTTGTCATATGCCAACATAAGACAAAGGTTAGGAAAGGAGTTAGGAAAGGCTGAATAGATGGCAAAAGTTAAGTAAATTTTCTGTTTTATAGCTGAACAGGTTTATTGAAAAGCTGACGAATGAAATGAAAGATGCTGGGAATTTGGAGGGAATACTGTTAACAGGGCTGACAAAAGATGGAGTTGACTTGATGGAAAGTTACGTTGACAGAACTGGCGATGTCCAAACAGCAAGCTATTGCATGCTACAGGTTAGTGTTTCACTCAGATCTTTATAGAGGAGAATTAAACATAGTTTCTTTAGCAGTATAGTACTGCATCTTGGGACAATATATGTCATGCCTGTTTTGTGGAATCATCTGAGACAATCGGTGTTAACTATGAATATGTATCTTCACTCTCTCTGGTTGAGATAGCCTGAGGCGATAGTAGGGGAAAGAGGCAAAAAGAAAACATAGCCCTTTTCACAAGCTGAAAGGGCTACCATTCCCCGGCTTATTGCTGATGTATCTCCAGAGAGGTTCGTTATTCTTTTTTTGCTTCCAGGATTTTGACAGAGAACTGAGGTGAGTCTTTTTATTTGTCTGTAGACATTGGGTTTTTTTATGATGGACTTGTCTTGGTCCTTACAGTTGCAGCTATTGCCAACACTGTGTTTAACTGCATATATAATCATAACAATGATATAGACTGTGTTATGTGACAGCATTTTGTAATGCTTCATTTGACAGACACAAGTTTTTAGGAGGACCTGGCAGCGCAAGTACTTTCAACCAGAGGCAGACTGGAGAAAAAAACTATCAAACTTGTGTTACAGTTTAACAGAGAATTAATCTTTTTCTAGACAAATTATGCTGTATTATTTCTCATATCTTGTAGTAAAGCTTTGTAAATCACTTTGTAAAGCCTTTTTCAAAAGTGAATAATACGTATTGTGTATCTTCAGCCTGTCTGACACTTTTCCCTGCCTGCTTTAGGGTTCTCCGTCAGAAGTACTAAAGGATGAGAGGGTTCAGTACTGGATTGAGAACTACAGGAATCTTTTAGATGCTTGGAGATTTTGGCATAAACGTGCAGAATTTGATATCCATAGGAGTAAGCTGGATCCCAGTTCAAAACCTTTAGCCCAGGTAAATATAATTCTTGTGTGAAGTATGACCAGAAAGGAAGGTGTCCTGGTCCTTCTGTAGAAAAAAGTTGCTGGCTGCACATTGGCTTTCATGAGGATTCATGTGCAAAAGAAAGATTTCAACTAAGGCTGCTCTAAAAAAGTAGCTGAGCTGTGGGTTGGGGTTTTTTGTTTTGTTTTTCCCAAATTTTTATTTTTTTTTTTTTAACTGTTGATAACTGTTTTGACAGAGAGTGCAGAAATATAGTAAAAAAAAATCTACATTTATTCATATCTAATCTAGGAAATCAGTTCCTCCCTTTTTTTTTCTTTAGCCTTTTTTCTTCCAAGTAACAGATTGTCTTTCGGAAACTGAAACTTCTCAACGCTTTTTTTTCTGAGAAAACTGTTTGGGTTTTTTCCCTCCCATGTTGAAAAACAAAGTCAGAGATGATTCATCCAGCTGAATTCAGCAATAGGGTGAGGACGGTGTTGAAACCAGGGAATTGAATCAAGAACTAGTTCAAATTGGCTCTATTTTAATTGAGGTGAACCTCAAAGCTATTTTGAAGCTCTCGAACCCTAAACTAAAAGTGAACAGCAGCAACTTTCGTTATCAGTTCTGAACATGAGCTAAACCAAAAACTAACGCCCTGTCCAAATGCTATCTACTTAACGTCTGGTGGCATTTTTAGCCAATGTGCTCTTACCACAGCACCTTCTGCTCTGTCATGTCTGCTAAGTGTGTGCACTACAAGCCTGAGGGCCCAAGGGTTTCTGAGGAAGGCTATTTTTGAATTCATGTATCCATCACAGCTGTTTAAGGAGAGCTGCATACATGCTGCTCCAAGCAGGAGGGAGTAGAGTTTACTCCTCCTTCCTTATGTGATCAACATAAATAGCCCCTAAGGAGTTTAAAACATGCTGCATGGTATTAAGTCACAACTTGTGGCATAAGGTATGCAGAGAAAGATTATTAGGAAATTCCTCATGTTGGAGACTGGTCATAGAGTGGGTCACCTGACTATAAGGAGGGAGAGACCAGATTTAATTATGCAGTAATTAGAGTAAACTTAGTTTCTTTCATGACTGTAGATACAGCTTTTTATTATCTTAACTAATACCTTTCCAAGTGGTCATAATTCTGCATGTTTTCATGTGCTTTTGGGGTAAGTGAACATCAATAAGGCCTACTTCTCAGAACTGCGTGGCACATCTCTAAGCCAAGATGTTAGGGACTCTTTCACAAGTTGCCTTGGCTTTCCAGGCCACTCTCTAGAATATCTGGTAAATAAGTGTTTGCTAGCTTGAACGAATTCACTCATAGGTGTAGCAAAAGTGGAACCAAACAAAAAAATTAATGGGTTTTTGTTCTCTTTAGGTGTTTGTGAGTTGCAATTTCTGTGGAAAATCAATCTCTTACAGCTGTTCAGCTATTCCTCACCAGGGACGAGGTTTCAGCCAATACGGAGTTAGTGGTTCACCAACAAAGTCAAAAGTTACAAGCTGTCCTGGTTGCCGTAAACCCCTTCCTCGCTGTGCACTTTGCTTGATAAATATGGGAACACCAGTTTCAAGCTGTCCAGGTATGACTCAGTGGATTTGAGTTAATAAGCTGGAGTACTTGTTAGAGGCCTAATCGGCAGTTCCCATTGGAAGATCTTCAGTTGCACTTTTTTCTTTCTATCTGTATTCATTCTGTAAATATTCATTTGAGGCAGGAAGACCATAATTGAAAACTTGTTTACATCCTGTCTGATTTTATGATGAAACCTATGTCTCAGTTCTTTGGTGTCAGACAGCATGCACAGTTACTGGGTTCTGACAGTTTTCCCAGTGAGATTGTCAGTGAAATTCCATGGTTAGACAGAAGAAAAGATGCAGGTATTGTGGTGGTCATATTGTGGTGGTATTGTGAGCTTCAGAACTGTAAGAAACGGGAAGTGTGTTTTCTTGAGATGAATTGTAGGGATACTACAGAAATTATGGAATGTAAATGAATTGACTTTTAGCTGGAAGAGAGGATAAATTTAATGTGCTATACTTTCTGTCACTAAGTATGAAAGAACAGATGGATCATGCTGTCACAGCTAAGAAATACTATGTCTAGAAAGAATCTTTTGGTTCTAAATGTCTTGGCCTCAGCATTATACAAGGTGTAAATGGAACTGATTTTGTTCGTATTTGTTACAGAGCCATGAGATTCTGTGCAGTTGTCATTTATTTATGTATTTCTTCTCGTTCTTTCACTGATCTGTTATGACTTCTATATTGTCGTCCCAATTCATAACTTGGATTTTGTTGATTTGTCTAAAGCAAACATTTCATGTGCAGTGAAACAGGCCTATAATTCAGTGGAACATAATCATTGAAACATAAATCACTGTTGAAAGAGATTCTGTCTGTAAAATTTGTTCAGCAGGCAAGTTTAGCATGCCTCTAAGATGTGAAACAACAGCTCGGCAATGCAGTTCTTTTTTTGGCATTCCAACAGTTCTTAACTTTACTGACTTCTCTTTTACTGAATTGTCTGGCTCTTTTCAGGCCACTTCTTCACATAATGTTGCTAATTTCAGATTTATTCTAATAGTGTTACAGGGACTGAAATGTAAACGAAGCATAATGATTCACGAGCGTGTTTGTGGGGGTGGGTTTGCTTCTGCACAGGAGGATCCAAGTCAGATGAAAAAGTGGATCTCAGCAAAGACAAGAAATTAGCCCAGTTCAACAACTGGTTTACTTGGTGTCACAACTGTAGGCACGGTGGACATGCTGGGCACATGCTTAGCTGGTTCAGGTAAGTTGACGTTAAAATCTTCCTTCACATGTGTACGCTGCACTGAGCAAGACGTGCCTCCTTTGCCGTATCTGGTTTAGAACATATGCAAAACTTCACTATGATGCTGAGTTTTTCTGAGCTACAATTAAGTATGTGTCCCTGCACATACTTAATTGTATAGATTACAAAATTATTGTTAGTTTTATTTTACCTGTTTTTTCTTTTTTCTACTATTGCTATCTAGGGACCATACCGAGTGCCCGGTTTCTGCCTGCTCTTGTAAGTGTATGCAGCTGGATACAACAGGGAATCTCATTCCAGCAGAGACTGTCCAGGCATAAATATTGCTTGAAAATGTGAGGCTTTCTTGTGGATCTCCATCATAGCCCAAGCATATATTTTATGACAAAGGTCACTTACTGACTGTGAAAAAATAAATTGCTATCAGGTTGGTAAAATGCTGTGTGTATGACTGTGCTTGGTAGAGACAGGTATTCCTGAAATGAGCTTCTGGGTGTAGTACGTGGTCCTTGTTCAGAGGATTGAAGCAGTCCAGTTCAAAAGCACTCCTGGAATTGTGGACTCTTTGGATTTCCTGAAATCCAAAGAACTTTTAATAAAAAGATTTTCAGAGTAGTGCCGTTCGGCCCTTGTGGGTTTTTTCCCAAACAGAACAGTGTTTATACGCTGTGAAAGTGGGCCTTCAAAATAAACACCTCAAAAGTGTTCTTCAGAAGATGCAAAGTGACTCTTCATTGTTTGATCACACTTTCTTATATGCAAATGATAGTTTCCTTGAAAGTTCTTTCAAAGTGCCACTGTTAATTGTATTCTAAAGATTTATTTTAAAGATAAATCAATTTCTTTCTGCTCCCACGTTTTGTTAATAGTAAAGCAGCATGTTTGCAGTTCAAGGTCTTATTTAATTTACCTACATACCTAGCTGATGTGAATTTTAATGCTAAAGAATTGGGGGTTTGTCTCCTAGTGATGTCTGTCCTAGAGAAGAGTTCACTGAAAAGTCATATGTCTGTTTCAGTGCAGAGTGCAGGTAAACTATGGGAGGTTTCATTTGATTAATTTTTAATGTAGTACTGTGAAGATCTGAAATCTCAAGGACTGGAAACTTGTAAATATTTAAGTTTTAAACTACATGCTGAATTTTGCCTACAGACATATTTAAGGACTTTTGAATAGTCAGCATTTCCCGGTACTTCTGAAATACGCTGGGAAGTGTGAAATGAACCTATATAAATCCTGCTTCTGGTCACTAGCAGACACCAATCTGCTCCCTAAAGGCTGCACAATTTTAGGTCATTGAACCGAAGTAGTTCTAGATGTTACCAGCTGGAATTAGGGTTATTTATTAACTTGAGAGGCAATGCTATTTTGCTAATACTGTGCTAGGAGCTGATCGGTATTGTTGTCCTTGATTTTACAGGCAACAAAATTCACGCAAATTAGGGAAAAAAACCTGTTTTAAGGTATGTGATAATAACATCAGTTTACATGGTGTGTGTTTATTTACTGGTAGAAACAGTATATGAGTTACTTAACACTTGCGTGCTATGAAATATTAAATGGAATGCTAGCAATAAACTGGTACTGTATTGCCAGGACTGTGAAAATGGGTGTTTTAAAAGAGAATATATTGTAATACACCACTAGTTTGAAGTGCTCTAGTGTAGTTGCCACAAGATAGAACGTAGAAGCATTTTCTGTAGCTGTACACGATTCCATTCAGGGCTTTGGGTTGCGTTTTCTGGTTTAGTGCTAATGTTGTAATACATCTGCTACGTTTATTCTGATCTAAAATTGTTGCCTAGGTGACAAAGATCTTTTTAAAGTTAAAATCTAAGAGGTACTTGGTATTTGTAGGCATGGGAGAGGAGCTACTTTTTTTCTTGTTAGAATATTTATTTCTCTTTCCAGTATTTTTGCACACTTCATGTTGCTGTTGAAGAGCTCTTCAAAATGTTCTCCATTTATAAATGTAACCTGGGGTTTACTGTATGATACCCTATTTATATGAATACAGGCAATAAAACGTTTGCTTTATGGAAATGAGGGTTTGTAAGTGTCAAGGATATGTTTTTATTCCTCTTAGGAAGAACATTTAGTAAATTTTCCTGATATTTCCATGTCCAGATGAACACAACTATTAACATTGTCTCATTTTCTTACGTAAAGAAAACTCATTTGTAATGTTTTCAACTTGACTATACCTGTTTGTGTCAAATTCTGTCATTTCATTAAACTAGGTGCTTACTTTGATACTTGGCATGTCTTTGAAATGTTCTGGATTATCAGTGTGTCCACATTCTAGCACAGTATAACTGTCAGTTTTGGCTGTTGTAATTGGGCTCTCAGACAAGTAATTCCACTATTTACAAAGTAAATGGTGTATGTTTTTTAATTATTAGATCTTTTTTTTTTTCCTGGTTTTGCTTTTACATTAATAAAGCTGTGATTTTGGGGGTGATCCGTTGTCTTCTAACACAAATGATCGCTACAGACATTTTATTAGCTGCAATTACTTTTACATTTTTACTGTTTTCTGATGTTTGCTTAACTCTCAGAGTTAACTAGGTGAAAGTGGCCTTGCATGCTAACATGGTTTGACACTATGGTTCATGCTGGTTACATTTCTTCATTTTAATTTCATTATATGCTCCAGCCTTGCTTCCCTTCCCTGATTAAGCACAAGCACTTCCTCATTTTATGCAAAGGATGCTTGCATGTGAGCACAACAGGAGTAGTACATGTGTCCGTGCCCGAGCGAGGACAGTGGAGCAGTCCTGGTGCTGGTGACCATGGTCAGCTGGGAGTCCAGGGAGCCAGGCATGTATGCAGTGACACTCCAGATGAGGCTTCTCCTTCCTCACCTGTGCGCAGTCCTGGAGCTTCCTGTGTGGTGCTTCACTGCACTGCTGCGTTCTGGTGCCCTTCCCTGGGGATCCCCAGTCAAAGGGAATTTCTGTCCTCTGGCAGACACCCCTTCTATACCACATTTGTGTTTTCTAGTTATGCTTACTTAGATTAGGATACTGCCAACTATGCCAGATGTTACAGGAAAAGGCAATGTGGCAGTGTCCCCCATGCCAAGGTTAGAAAGGCTTCTCCAAACATTCCCTTGGCAAGGGCAGGAGAAAAAAAAGCCAGGTCCTCAAAGTCAGTCACAAGTGTGGGAGCCGCAGGCTCACTGCTCTGCTCTAACTGACAGGAACTTCTCCCAGTCAGCTCTGTTCCATCATTCATATACTCTCCTCCGCCAGATGCCCATCCTTTACCGTACCCAAATCTTCCCAAAGCAACTGCTGGCTCCTATTCACACGTTCTGTTACTGGCCCTTCTGCTACCCTGCTTTTGGTGACATACCTCTTCAGTGTGTATGATAGAAGTGCTCTGGTCAGCGACACATGAAGCCATTATTTCCCATTTTATTATCTACCAGGTCTGGCAGTTTCTCACACCTTCACCTTGTTAGTGCCATCCTACCAGACAGCAGGCTCTATGGCTATTCATTTCCTTTGGGTACATAGAATGGCAATTTCCCACACTGCAACCCTGATAAAGGCATATGTGACCTGAGCATTACTTTACTTTAACATCAAGAATATTTCATAGTTCCTTGCATTGCTGTCTTACTGGTACAGCCATATAGCCAGGGTAGGCCATTTATTGACAACCCTTGATAGGCTGTAGAGAAGCAGATGAATGAAGAGCATGTACTGGAAACTTGGAGTTGTACACTGCTTGCCTAGCCACGTATCATTGCTGCACGACTGTGTAAGCAAGAGTCTTGACCAACAAAGAGAAACGAGCATTTCCCACTTGGATGTGTTAAAACATTTACACACAGGCCCGCACATCCAAGGATGGTCTCGGTGTGGGGGTAAAGTGCTGTAGCCATCTAGTGGTAGACTGCTTTATCAGGCCTGGATGGTCTTGGCTTACCAACTGCATGTAACATTTTACAGAATATATGTACGAGCACAAATACCAATTTTCTAAAGTATAATCATACAATAGACTTAAATGCTAGGAAAACATGCACGCAGTTAATAAGAATGACATTTTTTTCTACTGAGCACTAAAATATAGTGGTAGTAGTGTTACAGCACAGAGCATGGCTTCATGCCACACTGACCTCATGTTCTTGTTTGCTGTACAAGACTGACTCAGGTTTCCTTCCCAGTGGCAGTGGTTTTGTCATTGTCTTCTGAGTAGAGAGGGGGGAAAAAAAAACAGATCATCTGTTATCTTGATCATCCACCCAGTTTGTAGTAACTTTAATAAGTAATCTTTGAAACGTGAATTCCTTGACTGAAAACACACGTCTATAAATAAGCACAAAGCCAGGCGTCTGCATAAGGCACTAAATCTAGCTATTAAACCTGAAACCTGTTTGTATGAAAGGTTTAGTTAAACTACATTAAAATACTTTAGTAATTCAGAGAGAATATTTCCAAAGTTAGATTTTCCTTTGATTGTGTTACCTTAAGAGCTGTAAGAATTCTGCTATGTGCTGTAAGTAGACTGGATAGTAACAAAATTGGGACCCGTGTGGAAGTTTACATGGTTAAAGTCATCACTTGGACTCCCACCAAGAACAGAGGTCGTGGTGGGAAGTCAACTGCACTTGCAATCCCCAAGCAATCTTCCAAGTATTTAACATCAGAGCAAGAGTAAGTACCTTGTACTCCACTTTCTTAAAATTACCTGTGTCAGCTAAAATAGAACAGGAGTCACCACATATCACTGGAAAAACCCACTTTTTTATTGGAGGCCATTTTCAAGATGCGAAATACCCTCTGTTCAATAGATGTCTATCAAATCAAATGAGATTAAAAAAAAATCTTTACATTAAAACCCCACCAAGTGTCCTCAGTACAAGTTTCCTGTAAAAAAGGAAACTCTACCAACAACAAAAAGATGCTTACAAAACTTCAGCTTCTAGCAAGACCAATCCTGCAAGAGAACACCCCTCATGGATGCAGAAGGGTTAAATATATACAGACAGTGAGACAGCCACAGAAGTGTTCTCCTTGCTGAATAAATACATTTGCAAAGAAATCATTCCTCGGTGGCAATACATGGCGCATGTAACAGCATCTTTTCAGTGAATCGGTGGGAAATAAATGCAACTGTTACCATGCTGTCAATGTATGCAAAGAAAAATCAAGTGTTCCTCCCAGTGCCGAACGGGAAGTATTCAGGGAATTCATGAATAATTTTTAGTGCTTCATCGTATAGTTCCAGATCTGAAAGAGGGCAAAGAAAATGGCTATGATGCGCAAGTAGAATTCCCCACAAGCAAATGACAGCATTAAAGCCCTGCTTATTTCAAAACAGTATAGCTGAGCATTCCCAGAGCCCCTCATCCTCCCCGGTTTTCTCCAAGGCAGCAACCCTCCCATTGCTTGCTTTTTGGAAGGTTATTTTTAGGCCTGCAAGCTGCACGATTACACAAGGCAAGGCAAGAACCACGTGGTCAGGAGTGGGAGAATGACCAGAATGATCTAGGCTGGCTCCAACCTCAAGTCAGTCCCTACAGGTTGACAGTAAAATGGTATATTTTGTACAGGACTTTTCCCATGACACTCAACTTTTCTACATTTTACTGCATATGTGGTAGATTGAAGAAAGACCTTGTCCATAAGCAAAGATAATCAGGGTCTCCCTTTTTACTTATTATAGAATCATAGAATAGTTTGGGTTAGAAGGGATCTTAAAACTCATCTAGTTTCAAGCCCCCTGCCATGGGCAGGGACACCTTCCACTAGACCAGGTTGCTCAAAGCCCCGTCCAACCTGGCCTTTGAACACTGCCAGGGATGGGGCAGCCACAGCTTCTCTGGGCAACCTGTGCCAGTGTCTCACCACCCTCATAATAAGGAATTTCTTCCTAATGTCTAATCTTTCAGTTTAAATCCATTCCCCCTTGTCCTATCACTACATGCCCTTGTAAAAAGTCCCTCTTCAGCTTTCTTGCAGGCTCCCTTTTAAGTACTGGACGGCTGCTGTCAGGTTTCCCTGGAGCATTCTCTTCTCCAGGTTGAACAAGCCCAACTCTCTCAGCCTGTCTTAATTACTGATTGAAGAACTCAATATGAACTCAAAATGAATGTTATAATGTATATTCTTAACTTACCAAATGGACTTTTATCTTCTCTGAACTGGACATATGACATGCACATGATGGTTGCTTGATTTGTTACTCTTCCAACGACTTCAATAACTCCTGAGATCTCTTCGTCTAGCTAGAAAACACACCAAATATAAAATTAGTATTACTAAATTAGCTGCTGCCTTTACTGCACAGCACTTAAGCTAGGAACTCTCCACAACTGACTGACTGTTCATGACAGATTCTGTTCCCCATCAAACAGTACAGTACCACTGAACAGCCGTGTCCCTGTCCCGAAAAAGCCCCACAAAAGCCTTGAACCACTTACAGATTTAGCGTTTGTAACAGACAATTCAGTACTGACACAAAAAAAAGATACAAAGAAGCATCAGAGGGAAAATAACAGTTTATAAGCATATAAAAGTGTGTAATTTGATCACTGAACAGAGACTGGAGAAGACAGCAGAAGAATACAGATTTTAATGCCCTGCATTTAAACCTGAGAAAATTATAGAACTCTGTAAGAGCTAAGGAGGTATCATACACTCCAGAGAGCAGTTCCAGTTTTCCAGATGCAGGAGGTATAATGGGAAGTTATTTCTGAAGTAATCTGTCAGTGAGTGTTCAGAATACAAAGACATCGAGAATACAAGCTTTTGCTTGAACAAGGAAAACAAAATTAAAGGACCCCCCCCCCCAACAGCTAAAACTTTAACCTTGTTCCAAACCCATGTAGCTTGAAGATGTTTTCTTTCTTTTTTAAGATACCAATTTTAAGAATGTGGTACTATTTCAGTAATGTTCTTCCAATATCTAACTCTTACTTTTAGCTTTCTACCAAATCTGCTGGTACCCAGCAATAGCTTCCCTCTCCTCCCCATAATTTTGGATTTCTGTGTTGAAAGCAGGAACTACACATAGACACAAACAAAGGCATCTGTTAAAGGGAAAAAAAGTTAGAAAGCATTTTGGTTAGCAAATCTAGAAGTCCCTCCATTGACATTAGACAAACCAGAGAGATGAACCTGGTGTGTTTTTTCTGCACAGACCAGTTTCTCCTACAGCAGCGGAACACAGACTGTGAAGTGCCCAGTGCTGCAGCTATGCATCTGTGAAATTCAACCATTTGCTCTGCTATGGACTGTTGTGGAACTGTCGGTCAGACGTTGACATCTGAAGTTTCAACAACCCAAGGCAGGAAACCTTTTCACAAACTCAAGAAGGAGTGAAGAGACAGGCAGAACTTCAATTTCTTTGAAGATGAAGTCAGCAAGCTTCACCTTTATAAGACAAAACTTTGCCAGATCAAAGTCCACTTTTAATCAATAAGGAGAGCCTCCCATCTTGAAAGTCAGAGTGTACCATGCGCAATTATTTCACATGGGAATGACAAGATTTCTCAGAGAAAACGATGTAAAGACCACACACATGCTCAGTTAAAGCATTTGCCATCACAATGAAAAGAATCCTTTAATTACAACATTTGCTACAGGGACAAAAAAATACTTAAAGACAGAATAGAATACAGGGTGTTCTTCCACTAGTGAGTGGTATGTGGTAACAAAGGAAGCAGTATTTTTCTGCAGTAGTTGCTAGCATATCTTATACCCACTGCACTAAGAATGTTTCAAGCTAACTATGAAGTTTATCAGAATGCTCTGGCAAATGTTATAAAAGCATATAGAAACGTCAACTCAAAGTACTCATGAGAATACCATATTCTTGGTTTTTTGTTTTTTTTTTTTTTTTATTATCTTCACAAAATATTGTTAGGCATATAAAGGCAATAAGAAAAAGGGAGGAAAAAGCAAAATGAAAATCAAGCTAATACATGTAGTGGCATATATGACACTGTAAACAATGAATAGAGTAAGACAAATTAGCAGACAGGGATGTGTCTGACAAGGAATGAATTCTCGCTCTTAACATCAGCCAAAAACTGATGAAGACCAAGGCGGTTCCTGACATGCAGACTGCATGGAAGCTGGAAGATGTAAGAAGTAAAGGCAATGAAACAGGCGGAAAAGGGAGAAACCAGGGATTATTTCTTTTTCCTGACTAAAAACTCAATACACGTTAAGGCACGCACAGGTTTCAGAAGGGACCGAACCTCCGGTATCCACAAGAGGCAACATCAAGTATTTCCAAAGCATTCCCTAACTTACAGGGTCTCTCAGCTCCACCGTCGTGTGCTTTCCTTTCCCATCCGACAGCACGAGGAGCTTCCCGGTGGGGTGAATCTACAAGAGACACGAGGCGGTCGCCTTCAGAGGCCGCCGCGCTCCCAGCGTTACCGGTTCAGCCGCCTCCACCAGAGCGGCGCCGCAGGCTCTTCCCGGAAGATCAGACCGCTACCGCCGCCTCCCGCCCTGCCCGTAGCCGCGGCCTCCCTCAGGACAGGGCCCGCGACCTGCCGCACCAGGCACGGCGACAGCGACCCCTCGCAAGGCCCCAGCCCGGAGCGCACCCCGCGGCAAGGCCGTACCCAGGCAGGGCAGACACCCCCTTCCCAGCCCGCTCCCCCCGCAGAGCCCAGGGCGGCAGCGACCGCCGCGCACATCCCGGACCTTCTCGACGCGGCCCACGAAGCAGACGGGCTGGCCGATGAACTGCGCCAGGTGGCTGGTGGCGATGCGGTGCCGCGGCACGTCGTGGACGTCCCCCATGGCCGCACGACTTCCCGCCCTTCGCGGAGGGGAGTGGCGTCGTTACCCCTGGCAACCGCAGGATTTTTGGGAAGGCGAAGGAGGGGGATAGGGGCAGGACTTCCCTTTCGCCCGACGCGACCCGGAAGAGGAGGTGGAGGTTGGTGAGTGGCGGCGGGGCCGGGCGGGAGAGCGGGGGGGTTGTCGCTGCTGTTTGACGGCCGACCCCTTCCAGCCCTGACATTTAATCCTTTTCTCTGCTATTACCTCACGTTTTGCCTCCCCTAACAGCCGTCTGCCCGCTCCCTTTAGATACTGGCTCCCCTCAGGTCACTGCTGCCCAAGCCAGGTATTCCCGGTCTGTTAACCCCCGTTAGTTTTACAGGCTGTAGTTGACGCTCAAAACGTTGTGTGGCATGGCTGTGATACACATGTTTCCACAGACACGAGTAGAAACTGGGAGAGGGGTGGCTAGAGAGCAGCCCTGCAGGAAGGGATCTGGGAGTGCTGGCTGGCAGCAGGGTCATGTAAGTCAGCCAAGAGGGCAGATTACACCCTGGAGTGCATCAAACACAGTATAACCAGCTGGTCAAAAGAGATTTTGATCCTGCTGTGTTTAGCACTGGTGTGGCCTCACACTGTTCTGTGTGCAGTTCTGGGCCCCACCGTTTAAGAAGGATGTGAAGGTACTTGACTGCTTCCAGAGGAGGGCAGCAAAGCTGGTGACAGGGCTGGAAGGCATGTCCTGGGAGGAGCGGCTGAGGGCACCGCGTTTGTCTACTTTGGAGAAAAAGAGGCTGAGGGGTGACCTCGTTGCTCTCTACAGCTTCCCGAAAAGGGGAAGTGGAGAGGAGGGTGCTGATCTCCATGGTATCCAATGGCAGGATGTGTGGGAATGGTTCAGAGCTGTGCCAGGGGGGGTTTAGACTGGACATTAGGAAGCATTTCTTTACTGAGAGACTGGTCAGACAGTGGAACAGGCTTCCTAGAGAGGTGGTCAATGTCCTAAGCCTGTCAGTGTTTCTGAGGCATTTGGGCAGTGCCCTTAATAACATGCTTTAACTTTTGGTCAGCCTTGAAGTGGTCCAACAGTTGAACTAGATGATTGTTGTAGGTCCCTTCTAACTGAACTGAACTGTTCATTTTGTTTCTTTTCACCATTAAAAAGCTTATGCTTGATCCTCAGGATATGGGGACTGATGGACATAAGACAGAGCTAGCATCTGGATGTGGCACTCTCACCATGTCTTGCCTATTTCCATGTGTTTTCCCTGGCTGTCCCTTGGTGGAGAGGTTCTCCCAATTGCCCTGGTGGCAAAGGTGGCTGATGGTATCCTGGGCTACATTAGACATAGTGTTGCTGTCAGGTTGAGGGAGGTGATCCTTCCCCTCTACCCAGCTCTGGTGAGGCCACACCTGGAGTGCTGGGTCCAGGTTCTGGGTCCAAGATAGACGTGGGCATACCAGAGAGAGTTCAGTGAAGGGCCACAATGATGATTAAGGGGCTAGAGGATCTTACATATGAGGAAAGGCTGAGAGAGCTGGGAACTGCTTAGCCTAGGGAAGAGAAAGCTCAGGGGGATCTTACAAACACATATAAATACCAGAAGGGAGGGTGGGAAAGAGGACAGAGCCAAGCTCTTTTCAGTGGTGCCAGTGACAGAACCAGAGACAATGGGCACAAACTGAAGCACAGCTTTCCTCTGAACATCAGGAAACACTTTTTTTCTCTGTGAGAGTGACCAAGCACTGGCGCAGGTTTCCCAGGGAGGTTGTGGAGTCTCCATCCTCGGAGATAATAAAAAGCCATCTGGACATGGTCCTAGGCAACCAGCTCTAGGTGGCCCTGCTTAAGCAGGAGGTTGGACAAGGTGACCTTCAGAGATGTCCCTTCCAACCTCAGCCATTCTGTGATTCTGTGGTTTCCTTTCTGTTTTCAGGACTGGTGTTTCAGGAAATAATTGAGAAAATTTACCTCTGCTCTGGCTTAAAAGGGCGATGCCAGCACTGCCTATGTGCTGTGTGTCTCTTCTAACAAGCCACGGGTTAGTTCAGCTTGCTAACCAGCAGTTCAGCTTGCTAACTGTCACAAAGTGGTTTTTGTTAGTTGTGTGGGTTAGTGATGTGATGGCTCAGCAAACTGAACCAGCTTGCCAAGGAAGCAAGCTACCACCCAAAGCTGTGCAGAACCAGCATGTGGCCAGGAAGGGGAGTGCTGTGGGGTTTTATCTTCAGTAGGGTGTAGCTGGTTGTTATCTCCTCACTGTCACTATGCCATTCACCTTTTCAGTAGTTTATTTGCAAGAGAATATCCTCATGTCCTTAGCATGTCTTCAGAGATTCTAAAGGAGAGATCTCATGAGTGCAACAGTTGGAGCAAGATGCAGCAGGCTGCTGCAAAGCATTTCTTTTAGGGCTATTTGTCTTCCACATTTGAAGGGTCAACTGTTAGAAAAACATGTTGAAGTTCTTACAAATATGTGTCTGTATCATACTTAGCAGCTGTTGAAGGTTTGCAGTTAAAGAAAACTGCATGCAGGGAAAGAAGCGGGTTTCAACCTATTGAATATTGTATCTAATAAACACCTTGCTTTCTATTTTAGCATTTTCTATCTTCTTCAGAGTTTTGAAAGTTGACATTGGTTTGAGTACTGTTATTTCACTCCTGGCTTTGCCTTTGTCACAAGTGCTTTTATGGTCTGACCAGATTGTGGTTGTGTTTTGGTTTTGGTTTTTTCTTTTTTTTTAAATGATGCAGCATCTTCGAGTGGTTTTATATTATGGTAATGTGGGTTGCATCATTCTTGGTATTTCTGATTCCCTTAAATTTTATGAAAACTTTAAAAATAAATATTCACTTTTTATGTAAGTAAAAAAGTCTTTGTTAGTGTTTTGTTATATGTATATACCTCTTTTGTATTTGTGTTTCTCTTCATACTTACTCTTCTTTTTTTAAGAAGCACAAACTGAAGGAATATCACTAATGATAATGCCAGATAAAAGAAATGATATGTTATATTTTCTTTTACTTCTTCACATAGTAACTTACACTAGGGCAAAAGCTTTTAAACCGTTCTTTTGGTGTCACAGGGAAATTGTTTCGACATGCATGTTCTTGACTCTTAAATTGGTTATTTTCGTGTCATAAGCAGGGCTGTACAGGGCTGTAAATGTCTTGCTCTATTTATAGTTGATGCTTTATTGATGAATCACAGCAGATGCCAATATGGAAGAGATGCTCTGTTTCCTCCTTCCATAGATTATATAGCTTAAACTGCTAGATGTGAAATTACTCTGGTCCTTTCTTTAAGGTCAGTTTTGTATCTTGTTTTGACCACATTTCATCATTTATATAATTCCTGGCAGTGCCACTGCAATTCCGCTTTTCTGTATTCCTGGGCATCACCTCTTTATCTTGTCTGCATCTTTGTGGTTTTTAACATTAAATTACCTTTCTCCTCCTGCCCTTGTGAACATGCAGGAAAAAGCCAAAAAGTAATGCTAAATATGCTAGGATCTTCATTGTATAGAAAATTTTTATTGAATGTAACGTATTGGTTTGGCTCAAAGGTCACCCATACTTCTTGTCAAAGGAGACTAACAAAATGCAGGAGGAATAAATTAACCCCTTTGTGCAGCTCTGTAACTCATCTTTGTCGAATCTCACTTATGTTCTTGAGCCTCACAGAAAGACAAAATATTTTTTGCAGCCTCACAGAATTGCTATAGTTCACAGTTTATTACTTGCTAATATCTGAAGCGATGCCAAAAGTATTATCTTTAACTATCAGCGATTGAGATTGGAGAAAGAAAAAAATTATGTTCACTTTTTGGTGAGGGGGAAACATGAGGAGAAGGCAATTGCATATTCCTACCAAGGGAGATTTTTATCTTTAGGCAGTGAATTCAATTTTAGGTCTCCTATAGAAATAAAATTAATCCCATCTGGCAGGGAAAAGTGCTGTGCTATGTAGGAGAAGTTACTACAGGAACATGGTACTATCTCTGAATGGTGGGTGTATTTTCTGTGATTTTGTGCTGACAGCTTTAAAAAAACAACCCATAACTAAGTGGTTTTTTTTCTCTAGTTTGTGTGACCGTGCATCCAGGTCCACAAACTTCAAATGTAATTTTTACTCTGAAATTAAACTTTTGTGGAAACTAGTTGTTCTCAACTTTTGTTAACTGAAACCTCATCTTATCTACAAGTAGTAAAACTCCAGCCTGATTCTGCAAGTGCTTAAACTGTGTTCTTATCTTCAAGAGCACGAGTGTTTCCATTCAGCTCTGTGTTTCTTTGTTGGACAGGGGCTTTGTTCTGGTTTTAACATGTAACTCAAGAAATTTAGTGGTTGCATTTCCCGTTGCTGGAGAGATTTATGTTTACTTTTGAAGTACAACAGTTGATAAAATTCTGAAGAGAGAAAATATCACAAATGTCCCAGCATTGCCTCTCTACAGCTTTTCCTTTAACTATGCCATACGTGCTCTACATTTTGTTTCTGTACCCCCCTTTTATTTTGTTGTGCATTGTTAATACTGTGTTCAGCAAAGGTATTGAAATACTACAAGTAGTAGTTGGCAAGCTCCTTCCTTCACATTGGTTACACAGACCCGAGATCTACAACCACATTTTGTTCCTAAGTGGTAAACACTGAAAGCAAGAAACTGCCTCACTAAGTACATTAGTCTTTTTAATATGTGCATTCCTTACCACCTCCCCAACATTCACAATCACAAAATATCATATATGATGTTTTCTTACTGCTGGACCAGTGGTTTTGACAGCATAAGAACTGGAGGCCTGAGCTTAAGGAGTACTTTTGTTAGCTTTGTTTTTCTGCTTCAAGTAAAAGGATGTGTGGGGTGGGGTTTTTGTTTTGTTTTGTTTTCTGTTTGAGAAATACTGCTGGCAGTGGAATTAAGTTAAAGCTACTTCAGAAACCAAAAACTACAAAGTAAAGATCAACCCTCATGTACGTAGAGAAGATGAATTTTGTGGGTTTTAGAAGAAAAATGGGATACTCAGGCTGCCTTCTGTCAATGAAAGGAAGAAAATCTAGCATGTGAAAGTGCTTGTGACATTAATTTGGCTAGATCAAATTGTACTGATCGATAATTTACTCTGAATTGAAAGGTCTGTTGTCCTTTAAGCAGTGAAGTTTAGGGATGATAAATATGCAGGATTTAAAAGGTGACAAATAATGGTTTCCTATACAACTCTTTTGTGTCATGTAGATACTGCTTTTCTTTGTGCAAGAATGCAGGGAAGGGGAGCTCTATGTGATAAAGCTGAAAACTGTACAATAATGCAGATCTCAAAGAGAAAAAAAATGTGATCGGAACAACTGCAGCTCTGGCACCTGAAGTGGCCAACTGGAATCTGAGGCTTTACCAAAGCTATCTGTGAGATTTTATACATCAAGTTGATTTTGCTGTTTGTTGTTGCACACTTAGGATGAAGGTAAAATTGCATTTTAAACTGTTCCACAACTGCCTCTCCTTCATACATCACTGGAGCAGAAACCTGACTCTTGAGCATTACAGCACAGGTTTTTACCACTTGAGCTATGGGACTGACAACCTTAATTGGTAGCAGGAGAAGACTTATTCCCTGAGGGCTGAAAAAGGAATATGCTGCTGGCGCCATGTGTTGAGCCTGGGTGTGGGGGAAGGTAAGGAATAAATGAGATAATTAGGAGTTTCTACTGCATAATCTCCACAGAACTGGAAATATCAGTATTTCACATGGCAAGGCTGGGAAAAAAGCAAAGGGAATAAAGTGTAGATAAATAAATAAATAAAAAGTTACTTATTTTTATTGCTGCATACCTGGTTTGGATCATTTGTTCTGTTCTTGTGTACATCAGTGTAGTTTTAGTTGGTTGCTAGAAATCGCATTGTGTCAGCATAAGCAAGCAGTAGCTGGCCAGCCTGGGGGTATTCGGTCTTCAAGTCTCAGGTATCAGGCCACAGATCAATCATTGCTGCTTTTGCCATGTTCTGTTTATACACTGTTCCTGAAGGCCAGTGCTTACACTTCACATAGGACTTTCTGTGGTCTGGAGTATGGAAGTGTTTGCTATTGCTTGTAATAGCTGAGTGTGAGCTAGTTTGTATCTCATGAATAGTCAGTGCTGATTGTGCAGTTAATTGCTACAGGTCACTGGCTAGGGTTAAAAAAGTCTTGCTTATGGTACCATGAGTATTTGGGTGGGAAGTGAGGAATTCTGGTAAATAATTAATGCAGGATTTTTATTTTTCTTTTATTATTTATTTATTTGTAAACCCAAACACTACATGATAGCACTCTTTTTCCCACCTTATAAAGATTCTTTGTTAAATAGAGTGAAACAACATTGCCGAAACTTGACACTGTTTCAAATAACCCCTCTTTTCTTTAGACTGGACTCCTTTCCTGTGTTGTAGGTGTGTGTTAGATGCTGATACTGGTTTGACAGTCCTCCTTTAAATGTTGGTGTCTGCTGTAGCAGAATTCTGCTCCTCAAACTCTACTTCAAACATGAAATGACACTATTCCACTTTTCCCAATGTCATATTGGTATTTTAACAGAGAAGATGTTCACACACCTTTCTTTCAACCTTCCTCTCTGCATTGGGTGCGCAGAGCGTTTCAGCCAGAACATGGGCTGCTCCAGAGGTTGGATTGTCCTAAGTTCAGCCCTTGGAGGCTGGAGGCAAGTGCACCTTCAAGGGGTGACTGCTGCTGCAGTGCCTCTTTCCTTTTCTCATTGTCCCAGTGCTACAGATGGAGTTGCTGTTGTGGGAGGAGGCTGGGGAGTCCCATTGCTGCGTTCAGTACTGCCAGTTAGGTAGCAAGTAGAAAGTAGGTGGTGGTACATCGGTACCCTCTCAATAAGCAGAACCTGTGAATATGTGCTTTGTGTAGTTCTGTTTTTTGTTCTCCTGATAAAGCTTTTCTTATAATTTTTCTTGAAAGAAGAGAAACTCCCTTGAGCCTACATCTTAAAGTTCAGAATAATTAGAGAATGTGCTTAGAAGAATGTTTCATGATGTATCTGTGTTTATGGAGTGGTTCATAGGACTTACTTTGTAAAAGCTGGCTCAACTGTCTATCTTTTGGCTAATGTTTGGGGGGGGGGAGATTTAATATGAATTTGTGCTTTTTAAGCTATTCATAACTGCTTCTATGTAATCTTCCGGTCTTGAGAGAGAAGAAATACTGAGCATAATCCTTTGCAATTTATGTTTTTATCCCACTGGTTTCCTTGTTTTGTTCTAACTGTTGTGAACTCCTAGTCCTTAGCTGCTTTGGAAGACTCTTTTAATGAATTACTCTTACAAAAAATTTGCAACATATGATTTTGTTGCAGTTTGTTTTAAGGGAATCAGTGGTAACTGTTAATCAAATACAATGTTAAGCTGTCTCTAAGATTGCAAACTGGAAAAATGAAAATAGATACTACGCTAATATGTTAGGGATGCATGGGTTGGTCTTTTTAACTGATGCGCAGACACTTAATACTGAAAATTTCTAGTGCAATTTGTCTCTTTCAAGTATTCCTGTATTTCAAAGCTACATTCATTTTGGGCGTCTGTCTTTAGAGGCTCTAGAACTAACTCTGATTTCTGATGTGAAAGTTTGTGTAACAAGAATTTGAAGTAGCAAAAAAATAAGGAAACATGCTGGATAAATGCTGAAGGGAAATTCTTTCTTTAACTTTCCTTTAGAAAGGTTGAAGGGTTTTTTTGTTTTGGTGTTTTTTTGTTTTTTTTTTTGGTGTTTGTTTTTAATGGCTCCATTCATAACTTTTTAGAAAAGCCATTGATACTCTGTTCTCTTTTTGTGTATTGAAGTCAATTGCTACATCAAGAAAGTAATCTGTCTAACATAGACGTGCCTGATACTTCAAATCTGGTAATAAATATTAAGCTGTAACACCATGTATGCAGCCGTTGGCGTGTTGTGACCTTCTTATGGTAGACTCTGTTATCTTATGTTTATTTAACATGTTTTGTCTTCCTTTTAGGTAACGATTTAGAAGAAGGAAAAAAAAAAAAAAGAGGCTATGTTCAGCTTCTTCCGAAAAAGTCAAGATTCAAAGAAGGTGACAGTGCCTGAGAGAGAAGCAGATGGATTTGTTATTGTGGGTAAGAGGTGCTTCTATATACAGTGATTCTTACCATCTTTTAAATATAAAAATTTCTTTGAGGGGTTTAGACCAAATGAAATGTTAAGACATGATAAAAATTTTTCAGAATTCTTACTCTCCCTGAAGAGGTTCATATTCCTACTTTCATCATTTTGGACTAAAAACTGAAGTTTTATTTACATAGGTACAAACTCTTATTCAAGAGCATTGAAAATATGTTTTCTTGTTTTCCTCTCATATTCTGAGCAAGGAGAAGTTATGTCCTTACAAAACAAGAAAGCTCAAAGTTGAGGCTTCTAGCTTTATGATTAGGCTTGTGGGAACAGAATATCTCATTGCAGTTGTTAGAGGCCTGGGATTCTTTTTTCAGGTTCCTTCCTTTTAGTGTTACCCCCAAAGTCTTTTCTTATTAGAAGCCAAGAAGCATCTATGTGTTCCTAGTCACATGGCAAATGTAGATAGATGTTCTGTCTCAGAATCTGATTCTTGCTTAGTTTCATGAAAATTAGGCAGTTCAGGGTTTTTTGAAATCTTTTTGTTATTCAGATATCAATCTGAAATGTACTCACCTGTGAACTAGCTAAATTTGCAGCTTTAATCAAGCTTTTTCACAGCCTTGTAGGATGGCTCGAGTGTGCAGAAGAATTTATTGCTGTCATGCTGTAACAGATTCTTTTTCCTCTTTGAAAATTTGTGTTTTCCTCATTGTAAATCTGTCATCATCACTATTCAGGTTCTGCTGTTCTGATTTACTGACTTGTTCAGGAGTATTACAGTGTTTATTTAAGTGTTACTTCTTGAGCATTTTCAAGGCATAAAACCCTCTAGATTATCAAAATCTAACAATATGAGACACTATTGGAACTCTTTCTGAGGAGAACTTACTTATATTTTTTTGTAATAACTCCATTTAAGCAAATCTGATTTTGCATCCGTGACTGTGTTGTCATGTTTAATGGTTGCCTTTCACTAGATTTTGTTTATTTGTTGGTTTCAATGGCTACATCAAATCACTCCAGCAGTTGCATTGTGGAAGGGTCAAAGGAGACACATCATTGCCCTAAAAAAGCCTGGAGGCCATTTAGAGTTTCAGATTCTCTAATAGAGAGATCTGCACCCAAATGGTAAACATTGCTTATGCCCCACAGTTGCTGGTCCTGTTTCTGCATTTGATTTAGCTTCTCTACTTTTTCCTGAAATGCTGTCAGCGACTACTTAAACTTTGTTCATGTAAATTCATATTAAATCAACCTGTTAAATGTAAACTTAAGAACTATCAGTTTTGCTTGAATCATCTCTTATTTTATTCCTATTATTAATTTTTTCTCAGATGGAAGTTAATTTAGCAAACTGCAAGGACATGGACTGTAATTTCATCTTAACTAACTTCTACTGGGCAGAAGAATTGCCATCAACATTGTCAGTGTAGCATATCAGTGTCTTGCTAAATGGATGTAGCTGCAAAATTATAGGTCAGCACTTACACGGATACTTATCTAAAAGGTTTTTTGTCTAGTAACAGGCAGACCAAAAAAACCCCAACAAACCACAACACCTAGCTATTCTGCTAGTTAGTTTTTTTATTACTCAGATGGGAGGTTCTGAAGCTTCTTTAAACTTGGGTCTAAAATATTCTAGAATACCAATACTAAATGTCTTTAACCAATATGAGTAGAATTATAGGACCATCAGTGTGAATACTGCTCTAGGCAGTGAACACTCTTGAAGGGATTGAGAATTTCATTTCTTATGTTTTAAGTTGGTTCCCAAACCCAATCTTTAATTCAAAGCACGTAAGAACAAAAAGCCTAGTTCACTGATATTCTGCAGACATGGGAAGAAATGCTTCGCTTTCCTTTCCTGGAGAAAGAAGAGGAAAACTTACATCCTTGGGGGATGCTTGTGCCTGATTTCCACTGTTGTGGTCAAGAAAGCTTGTCTGTCACAAATCACTTGCAAGATTGTTCACACCATGCACAACTGATAAGGGCAGCCAGGAGTCTTACTGGAAGTCTGAATGAGACTTATCAAGAAAGGATCAAATGTCATGTCCATTAAGGTATGAAAGAAGGTACTTCTTTCAGTAATGTAGTGAGAGTAGTGAGCATCACCATTAAAAATAGGTAATTAAGTTGGATTTTCCTAACAATATTTAATCATTTACTTCTCTTTCTGTATCATCTGATATTTAAAAAACAGGGAAAGAGGTTCAACATTGAGAAATAAATCAGAAATATCACCCTGTCAGACCTTGAGGGTCTTTTTTTTTCTTGTTTTCTATTTTTTTTTGTCATAACTCCTCCAAATCTTGTTATATATTGCTGTATTTTAAATCTGTCTTTGCTTGTAGAATATCAATGCATTCAGAATTTCAGTATCCGAATACCTATTCTTTGACTAGAAAGATGATTCATAAAAACACTGGCAGCAACAAAACCAACTTCGCAGCATGGTAGCTGAAATTCTCTAGTTTAGCTTTTGAAGCAAATAATACGTGTGTGGGAGTCAAGAAAAAGAATCTGTAATTCACTTTCTACTAAATAAATATAAAATGTAATTTTCTACCAGGGAGTAAAGCATTTTTATGTCTAGCTACCAGTTCACTTATTTTCCAGATATTCCAGGTCATCTCATCTGTTCATGAAGCTGTAAAAGTGATCCTTGTTCTGCAGCAAGCCGAGCTGTTATTCTGAAAAGGGAAAAGAGGCTTATGGAATATGCACAACGCATGCAATTGGCTTTGATGAGTGAATCAATTGGAGAAATATGAAAAATGTTTGCCTGATCATCATGATTTCTTTTTAAAGTTAACATTCTGATTGCTAATATTCAGAAAACAAGTAAGTTTTTTGTTAGCTTGGTGATCTTGAAGAGTAGTAGTTCTTAAGGGAATTTTCATGTTTGTGGCTTTTGTAATATAAAATAAGTTCCAGCCTACCGTCCATTCCTACTGTTGCTAGCCACAGAGAAAAAGACAGGTTAGTGCTAGCATTTTGGTTTGGCACAGAGCTAAAAATCTCACATCATGTCTCAAAGATGCATGCTACTGGAATCCTAATCTCAGTCTAAGATTGGGAATTGAAAAACTGAGACAGCAGTGCTGCTTCACATGTGTGTTTGGTCAGAAGAAAGTCAGAAACTCTGCAGACAATCACGTGGTGCTGAAGGTTCCACTGAGGTGGGTGATGAGTGGTTTTTGCTTGAAGACAACCGAAATATAGAATCATAGAATGGTTTGGGTTGGAGGGGACATTTAAAGATCATCTAGTCAAATCTTCCTGCCAGAGGCAGGGACATCTTTCACTATGTTATGTTGTTCAACGCGACATCCAATGTGACTTTTGAACACAACTTCTCTGGGCAGCCTGTTTCAGCGTCTCATAGAATCAACAAGGTTGGAAAAGATCTTTAAGATCATCAAGTCCAACCTTTACCCCAGGACTGCCAAGTCCACCACTAAACAGTGTCACTAAGGGCCTTTTACATGGTTTTTTAACAATTCCAGGGACAGAACAATATTCTGGGATAAGTGATTATTTAATGATGAAAAGAGGTTGTAAGGTGGGGATCAGTCTCTTCTCCTAAGTAACAAGTGACAGGACAAGAGGAAATGGCCTCAGGCTACACCAGGGGAGGTTTAGATTGGCTATTAGGAAAAGTTTCTTCACTGAAAAGGTAGTTAGGCATTGGACCAGGCTTCCCAGGGAAGCGCGGTGGAATCACTGTCCCTGGAAGTGTTCAGAAAATGTGCAGATGAGGCCCTTAGGGACATGGTTTAGTGGTGGACTTGGCAGTGCTGGTGTAACGCTTGTCCTTGATGGTCTTAAAGGTCTTTTCCAATGTAGTTGATTCTATAATTCTAATAACTTGTGATTTAAAGACCAGTCTATTTCATGGATCTGAGTTACTGGGTTTTGTTTTGTTTTCTCTATGGCTTGTAGAAGCAGCTCAGTTGCTCATACTGATAAACTTGATTTGTAAACGTGTTTAACTTCTGTTTCTTCCTTGAACTTAGGACAGCTTCCTGTTTCATTTTTTTAGATGTAGGTTAACATGGATTTTCAATACTGACCAATGGCTATTATTTCAGAGCTCTGCTCTCATCCTCTTAAAGGTGGGAGCACTGACTTATAGGGAGCACTTAGCTGTCACCTGAAAGTTGTTTTCTGAGATTCAGCAATTTTGCTGCAGAGTTTTTCAAAGTTTCTAGAGTAAGTACCCAAGGCAAAATGGACAGACTCAGGATTGTCATCAGGGTGGAGTGACTGTCAGAGATAGAGGGAGGCTGTGGCTGTGGTAAGAAGGGTTGGCAGGAATTTAATTAGGAAGATATATTCCTGCTCTGTAAACCTCCCTTTTCCCCACTGTGCTTTCCTAGATCCTTGGGAGCCATCTAGAACCAGTAAGCAAATTTTGGATTAACATCTATATGTTATGCTTCTCAATATTGGAGGAAGAATGATTTTTGCCTGTTATGTTTCCTCTCAAAAGAACATAAATAGTCATAGACATAAGAAATAAAGTATTTTGACATAAGAAGGTATTTTGAAATCTCTTCCTAATAAGGAGAAGGATTTATGGTATTTAAGTGAGTATTGGGTCTGTTGAATTAAACAATGTGTACCTTCTGTTTCAATGCTGAAGACAAGAAGCTCTAGAGAACTGATGTGGTCAGGCTTGCACCAACATCTAAAACCTCACAGAAAAGGAGGTGGGAACTGCTGGTTTTCATCCTGAGAGGTAAAATACAGTTTAAGGCAAATATTTCTTTCTTATTAAGAAAGTAGAAGTGAACTGGTATTAGGTGAAAGTTCAGGATTTTTTTTTTTTTTTTTTGCGAGAAATAAGGTGTAGAATTCCTCACTACTACATGCTGGGACAAAGTTGTGGAGATAATGGGATGCAGCAAGAGTAGGCAGTGAGTTTGATAAATTATGACAGATGATAGCAGATTTTCTTATCTCAAAATTTTGGTGGTCGCATATGACTTTCTATTTTTTTTTTTAATTTATTTTTTAATCTCTGCAAGGCATTTGAGCGTAGATTTTATCTTAAGTGAGGTACTTGAACCTTCCTCTGGTGTATTCATTATATATATTACTGAGTTAATTCAGTATTATAATTCCTTCATATAGGACCATCCTCATCTATAGACAGGAGCATCTTCACTCAGCTGTGACACTGTGAAAAGTATGATTTACAGCCAACTGAATGCTTCCCTTTGTTAACTGCAGCGATACTGCAAAAGAACATCCTTAAAACATCGCAAAGTCTTCTGTACTGAAGATGTAAAAAAGTAAAACGATCAACACAAATCAGTCTTCAGTTCTGGAAATCTTTCCTGGTTTTGTGAAGTCCAGTTTCAGATATACTTGTTGTCCTTCAATTTCCCATTTCTGTTTTGCCAGAATAAATTTTGAATTTATTCTGCATGCAGATAGTTTTGGGCATATTTTTTATTGTGGAAGGATGAGTTAATAAATTGCATATTTGAATTAAGGGATACCCCCACTGTCACCCAATATGTAAAAAGGTCTTACAAGATCTTTGTTGTTTCCATATCAATCTTAGTAATACAGATCTCTATGTATATTTCAAAGAATTCCTTAAATGTTTGCTTCTCAGAGAAATGTGCAATTTTAAGATCTTCAGAAATGAGTCTGTTACGAAAGGGAAATTTAATATACTGATCTTCCCAAATCACAGGACTACCCCCATACTAGTTTATAACTGCAATTCAAGTAGTTCTTTTCAAGTAGTTCTTTGGTTTCTTCCCTCTGCATACACACCTCGATGATTAAATGCATCAAGAGATTTGTAAAATCTTAGTGCTACTGCTGCTGTTTGTTTTCTAGGAGTCAGTAGTAATGTGTACTAGATTCCTGTGAATCTCTACGTTGTTTTTTCATTAATATTTAAGGAGCTTTTAGTGGTGCTAGTAAGGAAGGCTGGGCTGCTGCAGTGTTCTAAAATATACTATTACATTAAAGAAATGCACACGGCTTTGTGCCAGTTGGAAAAAAAGCAGTCTCAATGTCCTTTCATTTTCTGCATCAGTGGGCTTATATTATGTATTTTTTATATAACAGTAAGTGCTTCTGTAGTTATTTCCAACGTTGCAGTTTTCAAATAACCAAGCTGCTATTTCATTAGGTTGTGTAAGTTTAAAAATATTTAATACCAACTTTATAATAATCTGAGATTTGGGAAAATCTTTTAATATTTTCATCTAAACAATACACGTCAGCCTGTGCCACTGTAAGTGAACACTTTTGCTGCACACCAAGAAGTTACTGTATTAAGTGACCTGTTTCTCGAAGTGCTGCTTTATGGGTTTTATACTTAAAAATCGTTAGTAGCTCATTTGGGCATTGAGTTTTACAGCCAGAGTTGACTGTAAAGGGAGAAGGAGGAATTCAGAAGAAACAATCCTCTCCTGTTACCGATCCTTAGTTGCATAGAGAGGTAATGGCTACCCTTCATTCAGTAATGAAGTCTAACTAATCCTCTTGGGTACTAATTTTGCAGAAAAACAAACTGCATTTTTCAATAGTACCGCTAGATGGGGATTTCTCTTGTATTCAAGAGTTGGAGGGCTTTTCTCTCCCGTTCAGGCACACACACACACAGTGGAGTAGTAGTAATTATCAGTACACCATTTTATTAGACTGTAGGTTTTCAACAGATTTATAAAAAGCTTTTTAAAGCCTAATATCAAATCTATAATGGCATTCCAACCTAATAAAAATAATGAAGCTTGAAATGTTGACAGCATGTATCTTAATGTTGGCTTGTAATTCCTTCCAAACAGATCTGTTGAGGCCCATGTGGGACCTAAATAACACAAAGAAGTAAATTTGCATATTTTACAGCAGGGGGAAAAAACAGAATGCAAAAACATGAATAATTAGGAGCACAAGCTTCATGCTATATTAATACTGTTGAAAAGCATGTGTTGATTGTATTCTGAAAGCCAGTAGTGATTTGGTTGAGTGAACTCAGTCAGCATCTCTTATGCAGATTAAAGGAACTGGGTTACAGAACAACTGAAATTCATTGTTTTGCTGTATAAGGAGGTATATTTCTTAAAGGATTTTTTTCCCTCTTGGTTTCTGTACAGCGCAGGGAATCTTTCTTTTTAATGCCTCATCAAAGCATGTTTTTGTTGACAAAAGAGCTGTGCAATTCTTCATTTACTTGTACCCCTCTAGATTTTAAAAACAGTTCTTTCAGCCACAAATCAGATGTTAGCATTTTTAGTACTTTAATATAGATGACCTACTTACTTTTCATTCCGTAACATTTCTCTTTTCTTTTTTTTCTTTCTAAGGCTTGAGCCCCTGGAACACATTCATGGTGCTTCCATGCTGTGAATTTGATTATTTTTGAATTTGAAGAAATGCCCTTCATTAAATGTTAGCATACAGGCCATTTTTTAATCTGGATAATATGAATCGTTGTGTTGGCTTCTATTGATTGCAACATAAAATGTATAACACACCTTTTAGGAATAAAAAAGCTATTTACTTGAAAATAGTAAAGAGTATTAAAAGAGATTTATTGATTTCTTTGGTTGAATATTGTCTTGGCCCCTTAATTCAGTTATCTCAAAAAGTTACCTGGTTTTGAACACTGACTTAAGGTAGGAGAAAAGAAAGAAGATGAAGACTTCCTGTTTAACTTCTACAGCAGTTTTAATTCTGGGGAGAAAAAAGAAATATGTGCTGCTGTGTTAGAGAGCTTTATTTTGAGTCTTAAAGACAGACAAAAATGCACAGAACCAAACAATTTCAATCTGTCTTTTAAACACATCTTCTGAATTTGCATAACTAAAGGAGGAAAAATGGTAAAATGTACCAGTCTTTTTAGAAGTTGATGTAATTGTAAGAGGTTAAAGAGGCATCTGGCAAAAGGTTGTTTTGAGGTCACACATGCATCTGGCAGTTTGCTGCCAGCCCTCTAAGAAAATATTGGTTGGAGTTACGTTCCTGTTTTTCATATTAACTGTCTTCTGACTTGATGTATAATAGTCACTTTCAATATGTCCAGGTCTCCCAACTGCTCCTGAGAGGTTTGGTCCTACTGATTTTAAGTCTTTCAAATAGTGATGTAGCAGAATATGCTGAAATAAGAAAATCCTTCCCCCCCCGCCCCGTCCTCCCCTAGAAGTTTATCCTCAGGAAAGATGAAGGTGTTTCTTAGACATTGACTACTCTGCCATGATGTATTTACATATTTGACATAGTATTCTTTAACCTTTGCTTATATAGTAGGGTGATTGCTTCTGACACCTGGATTCTGACAATTTTACTCCCATACATAGTAGTTTACTCTCTTGTAGTAGCACCTTAGTCTATTGGTCCATATAGCATTCTTAAAGCAATTTGCAGTTAGAATACAAGAAGAGAAGATACTGATTACTTATTGTAAAACAGAGTAAAAATAGCAAAATGTAGTGTAAAAGTAGGGATTTTCAAGTGCTGTTGTAAACTTTGTTTCCCAGACTATGCTGGTCATTAAATCTCTCATAGAATTAAAAGCTTCTTTGCTTTATGATGCAAAGAAAATAGTTCAAGATATGCAAATATATTTTTAGCCCAAGTCTGATTTTCCTGTAAAAAGTGAACTTAACACCTAGGGCTAACTGAAACACAAGAGTTAGAAAATGTGTTGCAGGAGTGCAAGTTGCTGTTCTGGCAAGTGATAAATTCAGGTTGAAGTCCCTCTTTCAGCAATTTACAACATAGATGATAATTCTCTGTAAAGAGGGCCCTAGTCATTATCCCGTGCAATCACTGCCTGTCTGGTTGGAGTCAGACTTCTGCAGATGTTAATGAATGTTAATTTTATCTGAAGGAAATGTTATGTTGAGCTAACTTTACACATGCTCCTCCTTATTTCTGGCAATTAAATTTTGTACATTTTTTTCAGTGGAAGAAGAAAAATTACTTTTCTAAAGATATATTGTCTTGTTTATTTTTAATTAGGTAGTATAAAGAAACAAGACAGTTATGTTCTGTGTTTCACAGGTGTTTCAACTCAGTCATGTCATAGGCTTCAATATGAAGCAGTAACAGAAGTATAAGGCTTTTCTTTATAAAAGAAAAGATGGCCTGTCACCTTCTGCATAAAGGTGTTTTTTCTTTAGTTGCTCTTTCTTGATATGGTAGGTTAAGTACCTTTCATTAAGGGCCAAAGAAATTAAAGTATATAAAGGATATAGGTGATTTATCCAGTCAATTGTTTTGCACTTCAGTGCTATTTCATCTACTTCTGCCATAACACATCTTTGGTGGTGCCAAAAATGTAATGTGTTTTCTGATCTCTGCTCACACAGCTGAATGATCTTCAGCTTTTTCATGCTGCTTTTCCCCCACAAATGAGGGCTGCGTGGAGTAAGTTCTGAAATTATTCTCTCTTCCTTCAGTCAAAAATAAGCATTTGCTCACAGCATTGGCCATGGCTTGCTGGCGAAATTAGTAATAATTTTTTGTGACCATGATCACTTTGTGCTTTTTATACCTTTTATTAAAATATTCTAGCACTATTTCCATCATCATGGGAATGTCCTTTTATGGGATAGTAAAAGATAAGAGGAATGAAAAGTCCTAGAAGTAGTGGGCTGCTTCATTTGTGCAGTTTGTTTCTTTAACAATTAGCACACACTTTGCTGTTCTTACAGTTAACCATGTGCATCATAGGATGTAATCAGTCTTAATGCTGTATATTGTTTCCTCAATTTACACATGGTTGTTTGCTACAAAAACCGTATCTGGGGCAAAAATTATAATGGACAGAAAAACATTCAAAAGCTTAAGTGAGTTTAATTCAGGAACATATGTACAGTGTGTTTCTGTCTTTCCCCCTCCCAGGAGATGAGATAAATGTGGGACTTCAAATACACTCAGCATATACTGTATGTATATAGTCTTTTAATTTCCTTCTTGTTTTTGTCAGGTGTCTAGGTGAAGTTAGGGGAATGTTGGATTAGGCAAATATGGATTTTGTATTTTGTCTGTAAGAATACAATTACAAACTGTAGAGAGAGCTATCACAATTGGTAGTATTAAGTTGTCAATGGTGAGGTTCATTTGTTTTGGTGGAGTTTTGTGGGTTTTTCTCTTCCAGTAACACCCAGAGTAATTATGAGGTATTTGAGCATATGACTACCATTAAACATGTACAATATACTATTTTTTTCTTTTTTTTTTTTTTCTTTTTTCAGTTAAAATGGGGCACACTTCCTTAAAATGATCCAAAGAACCAGAACTTTCCTGGAACAACAAAAAAAAAATATTTGCTGTTAGATCGTATCATTCTAAATCTCTTTTTCTCAATATACTGCAGTTGTTAAGGAGTTTGAGCCCATATTTTTCCTATTCCAGGGTGAATAAGGGAGAGGAACAACTTAAACCTCACAAGATTAATTTTAATCCTCATTTCAGTTTGTATGAAAGTTAATTTTTTGAGAAGGAGGGAGTAGGACTTTATGGTTATTTCTTTGGTCATTTTATTTTTTCAGTGGGAACTTGCCTACATAATTTCTTCTGAATAATTTCTTCCTTAGGTCTTGCAGAAGAGGAAGGCTGTGACTAAGGAAGATTTGATTTACAAAAGCATTGGCAAAGCTATTATAGCAGAAAGCAGCCAATATTATCTTTAAAACATGGATATTAAATACACATACCAATGCATCCTTCTTTAGGAGAGAGAATTGGGAGAGGGAACTAGAGCTGCTTTCTTTCACTGACCTTCAAGTTATGTCAACACTGTTATAAAGAGATGTGCAAAGAGCTTTTAATGTACGGAGTCCAGTGGAATATAAACTTAAGTTGGACATACCAACTCTTATAAAAATTTACTCCTATTTTACCACTTAGTGAACCAGAGGTGAGACCAGAGGAAAGAACCAGTAGTAGTTTCCAACTTGTGCATTGTGTTTTCAAAAAATAGGAAAGAGTGAACCAAGAAGTAGAATTAAACATCTCTGAAATTCTGTTTACAAAATGCGTTTTGAGCATATTTGCCTAAAATGGCACATTGGCAAAAACAGAGACCAGCAGTAAGCTTGAATTCTTGGTATGCTCTGAAGCTGAAGTGTCTGAATCAAGGCACCATGCATCAAGCACATCTGTCCCCTTGATTCAGAAACAAAAGGTGAAGTTACAGCATGGTTTTTTAAATATATTTTGTGTATATTCATGCTTTTTCAAGCATTCATCCGAGAAGTGGAAGACCTCAAATCTAGTTCTGCATGGGCTTATCGCAGTCAGATGCGCATCTTGTAGCATCAAAGTCTGAAACAGTCCAGCTGGGAGGACCTCCAGTGTTTATATTGGCTGCACACTGGTCCTACTGCAATAACGCAAGATGCAGGAACTTCTCTGACACTGCATAAATCATTGAACTGCAGTGACCTGGGAGTAAGGAGACTGTAGTATTGGTGTCTACTCCCTAGCCTGTGTGTGTCACCAGTTTGCCCTTTTTTTCCCTCGAACTATGTGAAGACAGAAGAGTGTGTCGCTAATTGTTAAGCCTCAGGCTTAGACCCTTTCTGGTTTGTTTTATCTCTGTCTCAGGCAATCTTTCCTTTTTGGGTGTCCCGCTTCAAAAGGGGAGAAGGGAAGAAAGGTGCCCCAAGCAAATTAAAGTCTAGCTGACCAGGAGGGTTCCCTGTGGGAAGCAGGAGCTTGAATACCTTTAGACTACAGGCACCAAATCTCAGGGCCGTTGCTTCTAGAGTGGGCCAGTTAGAGGGTGAGGGGAAAAGTGGGATCTGTTCTCATTACCCCTGTTTTAATTTCCAGGGAAAAGGTGCTCATTATGCCTGGAACATACGCAAGGCAAGGGGAGGCAGGAGTTAAGCTACTTCCTGATCACATCCAGGACGCTTGTGTTCATGTGCAGAAGCGACAGCTAATGAATTTAGATCCTTAATGCATTTTGTGGCTTCTAAGACAGCTGCTTTTTTGGATTATTGTTTCAAGTAGGCCTTTCCAGGCGTCATACCCATTCTAATCTTGTTGATAGCAAAGTATGCATACTGTGTGAAGATAATGAGTCATGGTTCATTATAATATGCTTTTCATTTTAAATAGCACAGAACAGCAGTCAAATTCTATAGTTGCAGGCCTTTGCTATTAGACTAAATTACCTTTCTAGGAGTACTAAAAAACTATTAAAAGAAAGAAAGGGGAGAACTCTAGGACAAATAATTGAGGATCATACTTTTGGGTGATATTCAACTTGTCACAGCCGCAAAGGCATTCATTATCTGTCATGAGTTGATTTAAAAAAGCCCTACTTTGTTGCTGGGAGGTGTATTGCAGCACGGCTGTTGGGTGGAAGAGGATGTTTCATTTGTGTGAGCTCCTTCTACTGGCTTCTTAGTGATCCGATGGGCATGAGCCCCCGGCCCCCACAGAGGGGAGGATGGACAACACTGACTGCTAAAAGAAATGAGATCTTCTTCTGTGTAAAATAATAGTAAAAGCTATCCAGCATATTCTCATTCCAGGTATGATTTTAAGAAGTTATTGAGAATTTAAGATTATGAAATGTTTATACATTTTACTTGCTTGCATATTGCTTTTTTAAAACCTGAAGCACACAGTACTGCTGTGGAAGTTGGTTTAAAGCTGATCAGGGCCATAGTGCAATAGTGTTCGTCCACTCTTTATCCTTTTTAAAGACAACCCCCCACACAATTTCTTGTTATATCTTTTAGTGGTTAAGCAATACAGGCTCATACCTGCTTAATGTCAGCAGGTATCTTTTAGCTGCACGTCTTACACACTGACCTTCATAACAGCTACTTTTGAGCAAGAAATGCTTTCTTTTCCAGCTGTAAAGCTAACGATATTTGTATTGTTCTTTTCTGGTTTCAGGTATGATAATGTCTAAGTGGTCTTGTTTACTGCTTCCCTTCTCTCTTTCTTTTTTTTCCTACCCTCTCCCTTGCGTCCAGTGAAACTTCTGAATTCTCTGGGTCTATATTTCTTTAAGTCTTCAGCACATTCCTGGCAGCATAAGCCATCTGTTTGCTTACATTCTGTAGCTAAAGTCAATGAACTTCTTGTACAGAGAATGAATTACAAAGTTAAGGCATTTCTGGTGAGAACATGTCTAGGCACTTTTGATCTTGACTCTCCAGATCAGACTTCACATGGGGTGCAAATGAACACACCCTTAGAGGCTCTTGCTTTAAAACTTCTATTTCCACTCTACTGCTGATGTATACCCTCTGTTACCTTTGCCACCTGGAGAGAAACCAACAATTATTTTTGTTGTCTGTCTGTGTGACTTCAAGTAGCACAAGTGCTCTGATGTAATACCTGGAGCGCTAAGGACTCATCTATTGATGTAGTGTTTCAGGGGTATAGTGTACTCTGGCCCTTTTGAGGGGATTGAACCGTGTGCTACCCTGACATGCTGCAAGCAGAAGATGATACCTGTTATACTGTGGGGTATTGTTTGATTTTTGCCTTTACTTTTACTTTGTAAATACATCTCAGATGCTTTTTACTACTGTTAAACCATGCAGAAGAACAGAACTGGTGTTGAAATGGAAAAAGCAGGCATTGTTTGAGAGGTCAAGATCTTAAGTGTATTCTTTAAGATAACTAAATAAGATAAATGCTATATAAACTGCTTCCAGAAATTATCTGAAGGTCAGAACATAATGTAACATGGTCCTTGTCCTTTTTCTTCCTCCAAAACAACAGCTTTTAATTAGAAACTCATATTCTGAATTTTAAATTGAATGATGTGTATGAAACCTAGTTGTGAAGTACAATGTGCAGGTAATCAGGGTAAGTAATGTGACTGTCACTGCTTTAGAAATATGCTGAAATGCTAGTCAAGGAGAGGCAGAGATATCCTGAAGTGCATTTACTTTTGTCAGCTGTTAAAATCCTGTGTACTTCTAGATATTACTAGCTTCTGATGTATTCCCTCCGTGACACAGTTTAGTGGTGGACTTGGCAGTCATGGAGTAAAGGTTGGACTTAATGATCTTAAAGGTCTTTTCCAACCTAGGGGATTCTATGATTCTGTTTATTAACAAAAGACAGATAGAAGAGTCTTAGCTTGTACACTTGATGGACAAAAAGATATCCAAAGGAAAAGCTTTCTGTATTCTTAGACTTCCCACATTCTAGCGGTGTACTAATACAAAGTAATTGTTTTTTTAAATGGAAACATTTTATTTGTGTGTATTTCTCTATATCCTGAAGCTAGGCAAGATGAACTCTTACTAAGAGGTGGGGTGAAGATGCTCAGGAGCAGTTTGTAGGTTTCCTTGAAACCTTATGTGCTTGTTTGGCGTCATGTCTGTGGCCTTCCTACTTCCCGAAGGTAGATTTATATACAATTATTTTTGTTGGTAAAACTGAGGCTCTCTTGCCAGTAAGCATAATTCAGGCTATAGCCATGGTGGAAGTGTTTGGATGTTTTAGATCTAGATGTAAACTTTGTAGATAGATCAAATAAATACAGTTTGAACAAATAGCATTGCAGATGGGGGAGGCTTTTTGTTTAGTTTATTGTAAACTGAGTGTCTGGTTGCCTTCCCCCCACTCTTAAATTCTGTCCTTATTTTAGCATTGGAGGGTCAATTGTACTAAAACTTTACCGCATGTGCACCACCTGCTTCTGAACAAAATATTTCTAGCAAGGCCATATGTATATACTTTTCTATTGCCAATGAATTACTTTCTGAACAGTGAATTGAAGGAATAGCCTCAATTAAAGTGTATGCACTGGAGATAAATTCGGTATTGTATTAAAATTGAAAAGATTCAAAGCTAAATGTGGAGTTAATCAAGTGAAGCAGAGCTGCACAGTTCTTGACTTTTCTCTGTGAGATCTTCCAGGGGAGATCCTCAAGCAGTCAAACAGCAGGTAGGCAGACTAGCAAAAGGCTGCAAAAAGAGTGAATATCTGGTCCAGCCTCAGCATACCATTTAATTCTTGTATCCTTTATTATTCTTCACTGGAAGAATAGCAGGATAGAGGTGTGTTAGTATCTTCTATGATCATGCTATTTTGGCAAAGGAGAGTTTCAGGACATTAAATATTGCATATGATAGAGCCACTGCAACTAAATCCTCTGTTAATGCCTTAGAACACAAGAGGAAATGGGAGAGGGACCAAATATGTCTTTAATTTACCTTTGAACTAACTGATTTCAGGTGGCCTGTCTAGTAGGTTCATTTGTCCATGTAAATTAGAGTGCTCTTTTGACCCCAAAGTTAACAAATTTTAAAATGAAGAGGTAGACATAGAAAAAGTGTAACTTATCAAAGACATGATACAAAGTATTAGCTATCCCTCTTCATAATTCAGCTTCTGTTGTTCACAAGACTTATCTTACAGAAACCATTAGCTCTTGGCCAGTTTCCATACACTTAGGGGAAACTTTAGGTTATAATTACACTTTACAACTTCTTTTAATTAAAAAAATGAAAAAACAACTTCATGTTGCCAACAATTTACTTGTGTCTAAGTACTTTCATTAAATATTATACCAGTGTGGAAATTTAGTTCTTAAGAAAATGAGCCTAATCTTTAGAAGTTCATATATGTGAATATATTTCACAGAGATATATGATTATCTATACAAATTGTTGGTTTCCAGATTTGGCCACAGTAAAGTTTTCTTTCCCTGTGTAAACTGAAAGCAATATTAGTTTACTTATGAGTGTGTTTACCTGTTATTTTTTGCATTACATGCAAGTTGAAAGTTGATGACATCTCTTTTATATGCAGCTGTCTGTGCATTTTCAATATAGGAGGAAATACAATCAGTTCAGCATGACTGGATTACTATAAATAGTTCTAGAAAATACCTTAATTTCCTTTCCACATTTATTTTGTCATGTGCCTTACCATCTCTTTAAAAATCTCTATGATGTAGTCAAAGTTGAGTGTTAAGTTTTTATTTTAAAAATTCGAAGTTATGTCAGAGTGGTGCCCATACTTGAAAAAAAAACAATAAAATAGAGCCCATCTTATCAAAAAATTGTGGGCATGTTTTGCTTCTTGTGTTTTAGAGAGGTAAAGAATGTAATTATTGCTGGTAATAGTGATGAAAGCAAGAATGCAATATGTTCTAGTGCTAAAACCACAAAAAGTTAATTTGGAATCTAAATAGCATATTTCTACATTAATTGGAAAAAAAAATACAGATTTCAGTCTTTTTTTTTTTTTCCCCTGTGAAAGCTAATTAGATAAAAATTATTTTATGGCATTTCTAACTTAATATTATTTTCTAGGTGAAAAAGTTGAGATTTTAAATAGGATAGTTATGCTTTCTAAGTCTATCATCACTTGTTTATCTAATGTGACTTGCCTGCTTCTAATAGGTATGAAATTCATGCATTTTGTGAGTCAGGTAAGTGCAGGCTGCAATAATATGCAATACATAACACATCTGAAAAGAAAAGCATCTTGCAGAAGAACTCATTGTTCCATTACCAGCAAACTGCATACAGCCTGCTCTCCTGTGGCTTTAATTCTCATTAGCTTTAGCCCTCCTCCCTTATCCTCCTTTAGTCTGACCCCTTCTCCCGCATCTGTCTCCTTTAATGTCTTGGCAAGGGATGGCACTTCTGAAAGTAGCTGGTGTGCTGGTCCAGTCACATTGCCAGCACAGAGGACAGTAGCCACCCTCAGATAAGCCTAATGGAGCTCTTGGCTTTGGGCTGCTGGTGAGTAACAACTGACTCGAGAGGCTGCTCAGAGCCATATAACCCTTGGTTGTGCTGATCTGGTTTAGTAGTTCTGTTTTAGGGACTTGGTTGAAGCTTAATTGACACAGACCAATGATCTCAAAAGTGGTTAATGAATAACAAAGGAAAACACATGCACCATCCAGCTGCAAAAGCCTTTTATTTTCTTTTTCAACATATTTTAGCTGTGTACTGCTTGAAGCTTTACAAACGCTAGCTGCTTTGTACCATTACCTGTGAAAGCCTATATGTTGTTATTCTAAACTATATCTTTTAGAAATATTTTTCAAACTGTTGAAAATCTTTCCTTTGTTGTAATCATTACATAAAACTTTATTAGAAGTGGAAAAAGTCCTAGATTTCCATGCTGAGTCACAGTCATTTTTCTTTCAAAAATGGGTGGTTCAGCAATGTATTCTTTTATTAGTATAACAGTATTGTTTATGTGTACAAGACTTGGTAGATTGGTGTTACATTTACAAAAATACAAGTAGCTGTAGCTTAGTTTGTTCCACAAACACAATGCAAGTATTGTGCTACTGGGTTGATACTAATTCTTCTGTTTTGTTTTGGTTTTTGATTGATACTATTTTTATCCTTTGTTTGGAATTATTTCAGGTAACTACCTAAACTCTGGTGAGTTTTACCACAAACTTAGTTTGTTGTGCTTTGTGTGGGGTTTGGTTTGTGGTTTTGTTTTTTTTTAAATAAAAGGTATCAAGTCTTTACTTGACTTACCTTGCTAAGAAAGTAACTTTCAGGAGAGCTGTAAAAAGGCCATGTTTCAGCTGAGAAAAACATTAGCACTGGGACTTTATTCTCACTGTTGTAAGTGGCAAGTTGAGTTTTCTGTCATTTGTGCCCATGCCAAGGGAAAATGACAAGCCATCTAGCCATATAAAAGCTGGATGTTAAGGGGTGTGCCTTCCTGTTATGAAACTTGCTGCAATGCCCAAATTCAAAGTAGATGAGAATGTGTGCAACATGTCAAGAACAGTGGAACAAGGAAGGATGCAATGAAATAGATGTGCTGGAATGTAGATTGATCAGGGTGACTCTCTGCAGAAATAAAGCTATGAACTTTGCCATCCCTAAAAGCATCTATTAGGTGAGTTCAAAGTCTGTCATTGTTGAGCTCACTTATTTGAGTAGAAACAACTATAGGCAACCTGTCTGAGAGCAACCATATGTCAGAAGCTGACTTAAGAGTATGATACGCCAACTATGTTTCACAGATGCATCTTTCCATAAAAAAATATTGCTTGCTTTTGCAGATCTCTATGTTATGAGTCCTCTAAAAGGGAGAAAAGGCAAGTATACAAGAGAAGCATTTGAAAAAAGGGGTGGCAAAACAAAAAAAAAAAAAGCTTGGGTTTTTAGAAGTCCTATAAATTGGGAGCAGGATGCCACTGCTTTGTTCCTGAGAACATCTCGGTTGCCACCTGGAGTTGTAGTGAAGGTTATTGGTAATAGATAGTGGAAGAAAAAAGTCATGTCTACACAGGTATTGCTTGATAGCTTCAGAGTCAGCTAACTATTAAAGCCAAGCGTCATCCAAAGAAACTAGGTCCCTTAATTGGTTGACATGGTTGAAAAAAATACTGGCATAATGCCTGTATGTATGCAGGTACACCTGGATAGCCATTGCAAGTTTATTATTTAAACTGGTCAATTCCAGGGTATTTTCAACTGTAGTTTAGGTAGTTTTACTGGTATGTTTAAGGTACTGTACCTTGATACATTTAAGAAAACATGTCTTTTAAATCAGAACTTTTTCACAAGTGGAGTGAAGGCATTTTTTTCCACAGTGAATTAAGTACATTTGCTGTGTCCCACAGTGAATTCAGGCTGAAGAAGGCTGAAACACTTATTCCAGTGCTAGTGTAGAAGATAGTTGATTATCAGCAGAGTCAGGTAAAGTTAGAACATTAGAACAAAGGCTGCAAAAAAATCTGTAAGTCTCAAAAAAAAAAAAAAGTAGTCATAATTTGTATTTCTGTGCTGTGTGCACACTTGTCTTTTTTCTCCTTCCTCCATGTTGACCAAGTTAGCTTTCATGAAGAATTACAAAATCTTGATATGATTAAGTGAAGTTTTCAGAAAGTTAAACAGTTTTGTATGCTTGACACATTGAGATAAAGTGTTTAATATTGCCTATATATAGTGCCTTCAAGTTTATTTTTAGTAAAATGTAAGTACTTAAGAATTCTCAAGTACTGAACAAAGCAGTTGTCACCCTGAAAGTTTACAGTGGCAAGTTTTAGCTTGTACTAACTCTGACTGAGGAGAAGACATATCTTTTTGTTTATCTGTTCACCACGGTGACTTCTGAGCATGAAGCAATGTAGTTGGTAGATGTGGTATGATATCGAAGGAGTTCATCCATCTACATTGTCTGCATTGCTGTATGTTCTACTGTGTAAACATTGCTAAATTTTGGGGGCCTAGAAAATGCAGAATAGAAGTAGAATAGAATTCTACTGTAAATTAAAATGTATCTTGGTTGAGAATTACTCTCAATGTGCCACCCATACTTTGAAAGTAGACGTTTGGAAGTAGCTGAATAAGGGCAGAGCAAATGCCAAACAATTGCCCATTTCCTGAAATCTTTGGGCAGTATTTGGAGGCAAAGTAATAGAAAGAAATGCTCAGTATAAAAGTGAGAGAGCTGCAACAATTTATAAGATGGATTGTGTTGAGTAGGTCTAGAAGTTGAGTGTAGGTCTGGAATAGAGAGCATGTTGGCTTTGCTGACCAAAGCTTAATATTAGTATCAGCCAAGAAAGGTTGGTTGACTTGTCTTTCACTGTCTTTATGCACTTCAGTTGATGAAGTGTTCTGTTGCATTTGGACAATCGTAGTAGTGTGGTATTTTGGCGTCTTTCAAAGAATGTAAGAGTCAGTTAGGAATTCTGGGTGTGTATACTCTCAAGAGCTATTGTTCCAGATTTCATATGATTGTTTATAATGATTACAGATATTCTTTCATACCTTGTTCCGCTCCATCCTATCCAAGTAAAAACTAAACTCTAGTTCTTTTTTCCAGTGCCACAGCAGGTAAGTGCAGAGAAATCAGTGTATATGTATTAAAATAATTGGGTTTTTTATAAGTGTTCACTACAGTGAGCTCCAGAACAAGAGAGCTACACCTGCCCATTTGGGCATATGCTGGCCACACTTGTCTCTCAGAACCCATTTACTCTAGATGGTGTTGCTGGTTTTGCCTGTTGGTGCATCTGAGGTGAGGATTTCCTAATAATGAAGAGGAGCGGAGTTGTGTTGATTCTAGAGGGGGGATTTCCAGGTGGAACTGCTGTAGGTGGGTCAGATTTTTCCCCTCTCTGTATATAGCCCACCAGGGGGAGATGAACACCAAACTTTGCAGGAAGAGAAACATACCATAGAGGCTTTGGCTAGGCCAGCTTTTCTGCATCTGAGAGGACAATACCTAGTGACCACCCCTGAGTATCAAAATCAAGATGTGGAGTGTGGGTTGTTTCTTATACTCTTGAAGAAAGAGCAAGGCCATTGCCATATTTTTAACTTTTTGCTGCTATACCATTGCCATAGTAAAATGTTGTAGGAAAGAGAATGGTAGTGATACTGCTATGGATTTTCTAAAACCTTTCTACCTGGATGGCCTGTGGCTTTTGCAGTTTGATTTAACTGTAAATTGTACCTTCGGTGTGTCTGGGTTTGTCTGTATGGATGAGTCCAGACAGATTTCAGTTCATTTTGCCCGAGCTCAGCAGGTTGCCTGGACATGGGACCTCTGCACTTTTTAAAATACAACAGTGTTGAACTGTGCCTGAGCTGATGACCCGGCTGAGAGGAAAATTTTCATTACCTTGACACTAGTGACATGGTAATGGAGTTACATTATCTGGGCTGGAGGTGCCTTGACTCCTGCCAGTATGGAAGGGTTGGCAAAGGCATTTGTCAGCATATAGTTATAGAGGGACATCCTTGGTCTCAAGGGCAAATGCGTTACTCATTCCAGTCTGGAAACTGGCTGGTTTAAAAGGCTATTGAGATGAAGTGGTTCTTTAGGTTCAAGAGAACAATAGAAATTAAAAAAAAAAAAAACAACAAAAAACCACAACAAAACAACTTAATTTGTGACTAGTGGCTGCTACAGAATTTATTCTATAACTTTCTTTACAGTGTCAGCCTAGTAAAATGTAACACAAGGAGGCTATATTTGAACTGTCATATGTATTACAATCTTTTGAGCATGTTCAAGAACAGGAAGTCCTATTAAATGCTTTTTTGGGGCATCAGTCTTGTTCCAAACCTGTTAGTTTAATACTAAGTACACTTCAATCTCTTTTCAACTGGTATAATTTTCCCAGGAGTGATTATTTTTAGTCAAGCATTTTAATTGAAATTGGGAGCTTTCCTGAAAGCTTAGTATTTAATTCAAACAACTTAAAGAGTTTGTCATTCTTAAAGAGCATATGTCATGATGAACTTACTTCCTTCTTCTTCTTCTTCTTTGTGCTTTTAGAGGTCTGGGGTTTTTGTTTGTTTGTTTTATGTTGCATCTTGTCATCAATCAAATGATCAGAACAGATAATTTGATTTTTAGCATATACCATTTCCTATGCATTAGTAAACAGAAGAAATGGGAAAAAATACTTACATGTAGATTTTACCTCCTTGTAGCTCTCTCTTTTTAATGGCAGATTCTATTCATTATCCAGGCACACTGTAGTATCTTACACAGCAGTGTATCTATGTCTTTTACTGTTCTTCATACTTGCATGCCTGAAATCTGCTGGTTTCATAGTAATGATGTCAACAGTTCTGGCCCACTCTTTGGATAAATAGAGTATCCAGAATAAAATGGAAATGAACATCTGAGGATGTTCGGACTTGCCAATAAAATAAATTGTTGACTTCTCCTGAAGGATATGTTTAATACTTCCTTAAAAAAATATATATATAATAAAAAAGCACAGGTTTTATAGCTGAATATACTGGATATGGGAACTGAATATACTGGATATGGGCTTCTCCTGCTGTGTGATTCTGATACCAGGGTACAACTGTGCTTGGTTTTTACAGATGTGTCTATGGTATTCAAAATACAAGCTGATTGGGGATACCTAGGAATATTTCACCATGGGTGCTGTCATGTTCTTTGAAGATTTACTTTTAACACTGTTAACATTAAGACTACAGTCATATCCATTTTATCTGTTTTGTATTAGTAGCTAACAACAAAAAAACCCTCAAGTTGGAGGGGGGACAGTATTTCTTCCCCCCATTGTGTTTAACATAGCGTAGCAATATTAGCCAGGTTGGCAGGGCTTGATGTAGAAGTCTTATGAGACATTTTCCATTAATTGGAAAGTCCTGTAGATGTCAACTTTAGAGGTAAAATAGTTGAAGTTGTACACAACGTGTCATAAATAGTTGTCAGGTATATTTAAATTTGATTTTTTGCCATGGTATTTCTGGGCAGCTGCTGATTTTAGGAGGGCCACTAAAATTGCAGATGTGGAATATTTTGAAAGACTTTTCTTGGGGTTGAATTTTTTTTCTTTGTTTGCTCAAGAGATACGTTCTTTGACAAATAGCACAAATCTGCTCTAGTGAATGGTTGTACAGTTTATCTGTAATAGTTAAATCTGTGTTTGCTAAAGATCTTGTCTTATTATTTACTGTTTATTTGATGTCAAGGACCACATTTATTAGCTTGGAAAGTATGGGGGAATCCAGGCTCTTACCACTAATTGTTTCTCTCTTAGACTTTTATCCTGATCAGTGAGTTTTATGTTTGAAGGGTTTTTTAATGTAAATTTATATGGTAAACCACATTAGTTTTCCACTACATCCTGTGATAAGCATGTTTAGCTAGCAAAGAACCTCATCCTTGATCTTTTTCTTTCACTTTTGTGTTCAGCTGCTCCTGAATAACATCCTAAAAATAAACTAACTTTAGTGAGATCGCTTGTTGACATTTATATTCAGTGAGTCACTGTAGTGTGTTGCTATATGATTAAGATCTATTTTGGCTTTTAATCATACATCCGTGTGCTGTACTCTTGAAAACAAGTAATTGAATGTTGAAAATTCTGATTTCTGTCCTGTCAATTTATTGAAGTCTAAATTTCTGTATAATATTAAACTTAGTAGCTGTTGCCTGAATATATTGCGGCTGAGCTACAGTGCATTTTTGTTGCAGTAAAGGCTCAACACTTACATTGGCAATAACATGGATAGTTTCAGTGACCCAGTACAGACTGTGTAATAGACTAAAAAGGAATTTTCATTGACATGTGCCAATTAAGGAAACTTTTAGTGCTTTATGAGAAGAGGACATCTAGAATCTAGACTTCAGCTAATTAATTTCAAGTGACGCAAACAGGAGAGATCTGTTGTAAGACCTGGGGGGGTTTTAAGTAAGATTTTTGTGCATGCGATATTAAACTTTCTGTAAAAGGATTTTAGAGCTGATATAGAGGATATATAAAGAAAATCAAGATATCATTTTCTAAATGGCATATATGGCAATTTATATACAGTTTTAAATAGCATTTACTATTATCCACAACATTTCCTGACTTCTGTGCTATTTTGGGATAAGCTGGTAAATAGTTTTTGTTGGTCCATGGTTCTGTTGTTTTTTGCGTGCCTATATGTGTATCCCCTGAAAAGTGGCAGCCACAGACATTCTATGTGCCAACATTGCTGGTGTGGCTGCACACAAGTTGAATCAGAGAACTGATCAACTAATCAGGTACACACTGGGAGTCTGGCCTGAGGGCAATGATGCAGTCTGGCTGGGATGGGGATGCAGTTGGAGAGAGAGAGAGGATTTCAGCTGCAGCTTGCACTTAACGTTGGTTAAATTGATTGTGAAACCAGCCCTCAAGGTAAACCTATAAAGCCTATGTGTACTTACTACATTTTTGTAAATAAACATGCAGTGAGGAAAATCTAGTGCTTCTTATAAAAGGATTATTACAGTTGTCTGAATTTTCATAGTAAATGTTGCTGTTATTCACAAGTGTGAATCAGAAAATGTGTGTAGGCAATGCAAGGGAGGCTTGTTTTCAATAATAGTTCTTTTTCTGAAAACTGCTTTTAAAACTCAACATAGAAAAAAGTAATTAGGAATATATCTTAGAATTAATTGGACAATATATTTAAGATGAATGAAAAATCAGTTTGTGTATCATGGCTATATTGATTCCATTAACACTGTTATTCTGTAGTTAGCTCTCTTAATGATCTGGCTTGCTGCTCTTACTGAATTTTCTTGGTTTTGTATTACCCAGTTATATCCATCAGGTTAAATCAGTGAGGAGGTAGACACCATGATACATCTGTATGCACATCTCTGAGAGGGTTTTGAGTCCATCAAAAGCTTGGTCAGAATTTTCTGTGGATGCAAAATTCTGTCCTGGCACAGTTTAAGGCAAATATGAACATTGGTTTCTTAGTAAGGGACATATTTTAAGCAGCTGCAAGATTCTTGGTCTGAAACCAGAAATTTTTCTTCCGTAAAAAATCAGACCGACTCAAAAGTCCTGAGTCAATAATTTATGGTTCACTTTGTCAGTTTATGTAGGAATAAGTAGTGGTGTTTTTCACACAGTATCTTTTTTGTTTGTTTTAATTCTTCTTTTATGGGTGCAGCAAAGTATCACCAAACTGGGTAAAGATTAGTACATTCTTAACCTTCAGAACTCTTTCTTTTTTTTTTTTTTTTTTCTAAGCTGGTTTACTGCAAAGATTTCAGACAGTTACACTTAACAGTTTAAAATCAGGACATACTGCTTCATAGAAAGTCTTGCAAAATTAGGGAGCTATATGTAGGAAAACCCTTGTAAAACTAACTGATTCCTTGCACCATGTTTCAATGCTGTACAACATATTTCAAGGTTACCAAAGTTAATGCAGATGTAAGATTTATTTATTTACGTATGTAGGAGAGTCCTCCCCATCTCAACTATAAAACAGTTGCTGCTCTATTGTACTAGTGGAGTTATTTCATTAACATTTTAATTTTCTACTGATAAAACTTACTGCGTGGAATCAGCTTTGTCCACATTTCTTCAAAACAATTTTTAATCATATAGTTGTACTTTGCAGCTTTGATTAAAATCACGCAAATGCTGCAGATTCTGAAATGTCAATGCAGATGTATTGAAATGTATTCATACACTTTTCATATGCATGGTATAGTATCTCTGTTTACGGTGATAGTAGGCATGTTTTGAAGAATAAAAGACCAATATTTGGGGATTTTTTAAAAAGAAGGTTGTCTGATTTGTCTGGCTATTTGATTGCAGCTTGCTGTTAGATGACAGATTGTTTCAATGTCTGTTTTTACCAAAAAGTTGTTAAGCACAGAGCAAAAATAATTCATTCCTTAAAACTGGAATTTATTTTGTTTTTAATATCTATTTGATACATATAGAATGTACAGTTTTAATTGACCAATATAAAGCTTTTAGTCCTGTGTGTGAAATTCCAGCATTCACAAATCTCTGATCACAGAGCATGTGACTAGGTGATGGCAGATAGAATTTCTCATCTGTTGTCACTGCTCACTAACCTAAAGGAGCCATGCAGATACTGACACCATAGTTTTAATCTTGATCAGACGTGCGTTAAAAGACTGCATTAGTTTGTTAAGAATTAAATCCCTCTTTGAGGAATACATGTACATTAAAAATCTGTAACCAGTTCAACTTTCAAACAGTATGCAAGTAGCAAATGAAGGAAACTACAGAATGAAAGAAAAGTCACCTCCATTTTATTGTATAAGCAATGTTCTTATAAAGCTTTGCTCAAGTAATAAATCTTCATATTTACCAAACTTTCATGTAATAGAAATAGATGTTCAGCTGATAAAGAGTTTGGTTTTTATAGCTTCATTTATGGTCCTATCACTATCCACAGAACTCAGAATGTAATAAATGACTCCCAGAAGTAGATTAACTAAATTACAGTTTAATGCAATAGTGCTGGGTATAGTGGAGGAGTGATTACCCTTTGCCTGAACACTCCTGCTGGCTAGTCATTAGAGGAAGGGACATTGGATTATTTTCTGAGCATCTAGTTCTGAAGTCCTTGCTGAAGCAAAACACTTATTTTGGGGGAGGGGGCTTGATGGATTTTATTGTATTAGTACAGGGACTATAGCTTGAAAAGAAACAGCCCATTAGAGGGAAATACAGGGTAAACTGGCTTAATTTCTTCTTTGGATGTGGACATATTGAAGGCCAAAGCAAGATGTTTTTAACTTTAGGGATGGAATAAAAAAAGTTGTACACAGCTTTCAGGAAATTGCAGCTGCAGTTACTTATTCTCTTTTTCATCCCATCCCTTCAGTCTTTGTAATAAAGGCTATATTTCACCTCTGATTTAAAGAAAATCATTGCATAGCAGTAATTCCTGTTTGGTAGTAACTTTTTTTGTCTAGTAGCCAACTTTATGATGCAGTGTTACAGAAGGTGTCCCTGTCCCAAGAATTTGTTATCTGAAAGACAGAGAAGAATTGCACAACTCAAGAAAAATAGGAAAGATTGTGGAGGTTTCATATTTTTAAAAACAAATCTATGGTGGTTGTTGTTAAAGAACAACCTGGTGTATGTGTTCCAGGGAGTTTAGTGGATTGTCTTGAAAACTTATGAATTTTGTTTTGTAATTTTTCCCACACATGACTGATGGCATCTGGCAGTTCATCAGAGAAATCAGCTGATGTTATCTTCATGGGTACATTGGAAACGAAAAATAGCAGCAATACAAATGGTCAAGGCTTAGTCAGAGTAGCTGCTATGTGGAAAGGGTGGCAGTGAGGTGTAGACAGGAAAGGAGCTCAGAATGATTTTGGCATGAGCAGTATTTGGTAACTGAGTTATCTGGAACAAGTCTTCATGGTTGTAGCTAAACTGATGCCCATGCCATGCACATGTGCATTACGTAGAGACTTTTTAATTATAGAGTGAGTATATTAACTGGTGCAGCAAGTTGCCAGCCATCATGGATTTAAAATCAATTTTGTCAACCTGACTGTCATCTCAGCAGAAGGTTTGAGACCTGACTATTACATGGGTCTTGGATTATCATGCCCCAGGCTTACATATGCTTGAGCTTTGAATACTGGCTTTTCAGACTGAATTGTTAGCTGTGAAGTTTTTTTCTAATCAGCCATTATACTAAGGCCATTGCTACCTTTTAAAATACAGGAAACTCAATTAGTTACACTATCTGTTATTAATTTTTCTCCAAATCACAGTCACAGTATTTTCTAGGGTAAATAAACCTAACATTTTGCTTTGAAAAGAGATGAAGAACATCAGTATGGACTCTTCTGCTGAACTGTTCTGCTGGACTGACCAGCAGCTGCAGGGATGGGCACTGCTTGCACTGCTCCAACTGGTGTCAGATACCCTTACTGTGATAATATGTGAGACTATATTTGAGGTTTTGGCCAGATGGTGTCAGTTATGGAACCGAGAACCGACCTCAGGAAATGCAGAAGTTAAGGCTTGATTACCCTTTGTTAACTGTTTATCCATACACATCATATTAGCAGCTCTAATTAATGATAACAGGCTATTTTACAATACAACTGTTTGAGATGTGACTGTACTTTGCTTTCTGTGCTTAAAAATGATCTTTGTCTTATGCCGTGGATTCTTTGCTCTAATGTCTTTGAACTTAAAATTGCAGAAATTTAATTGAATTTGCCTCGTGTTTCAAAGCAGATCAGCCTTTGAATTTTTAGTTCAGATTTTCTCTCCCTAAACCACGGTATATGAGACCATACTTACATGTTATATTGAAAGCTTCTGTATTTCTCCTGTGCTTCTCAAAGGAAATGTTGAACAGTTGTAATTCTGAAGTAACCTGATCTCTCAGTAACTGGTATAGAGTTTGTCTTTAAGAATGATTTTTTGATTCATTTAGGTTTTATTTTACATACTTTGTATGTTTGTTTGGTAAAATGCCTTCAGGCAGGACAGCTTTTATAAGCAGAGCTAATATCTCCTATTAACCATGCGTACCATTAGACGAACTAGACTAGCTTTTCGGAGACACCAGATCTTCTTCAGGCATGAAAATGAAAGTTGCTGCTGCTGCTCCTTAGCCAGATAGCATCCGAGACAGTTGCTCAAAGTGTAGGTAAACGAAACCATTCTGATAAGAAAAGAGAGTTGATGCTTTTGAAAGGAGAGGAAGAGCTAGTGGGGTGGGAGGAAAGTTGGTAGGGACCCAGATTTTTATGGGTGGGAGAGGTTAGTAGAGGGTGGGGATTCATAATTGCTGTAAAACAAAGATCTTTCTTGAGGCCATGATTTTTAATGTCCAGAAAAAATAACAGATACTACTTACAAACTATGTGCAAAACTGTAGTCAACTCCAGACAGTCATTTTACACTCATATTCCATTTTCAAAGCTTAATTGCATATGGTTTTAGGCTTAAAGGGCTTGTGTGACCGAAAGCCTAATACTTCTGTCTACTCCAGTTGATTTAATAAGATATATTACCTGTGCTTATAGACTTTGTCCTGCCTGAGTTCTTAGACCTTTACAACTACAACAAACCACCACTGCAGTTATTTTTTAAAGTCCCTTGTTATTTGTCCATGCTCTGGCAGAGATTTATTTTACTCTGGTAGTTGTCTGAGACCCTGTGTGGAAATATTAAGAGGTCATCTTGGATGATTCGCCCTTCACTCTTTCTTGACCATTTTACATTTGACACAATCTGCTATTTGGGTTAGCAGGTTAGGCTTGTTTTTCAGTGAGATATGTAGACATAATTTTTATTATCCCAAAGGCAGACCCATTGTATTGTTACTGGGCCCAGAGCAAACCATGCACTTAAACTGGCAAGTTTAGCTTATTTAAGGTGCCAGCCCAATTTAACTTTTCTTGCGTTCACACCAAATGCAGCACTTGTATTTGTGTGTTGTTTCCAAGCCAATTATTTGCATACATTTAAAAAGCAATCAATCAGATCTGGTCTGTTAGGTCAAGATAATATGAACATAAATGCACATTCTTACAAATAAGCTGCTCTAAAATATAAAGTAGAAAAACAAATGTAGTGTGAAATGCTATGTAAAATGCAGGCGTGGCATAATTAGCAAAGGACAGTAGAAATTCTGTTTGTTAGGACTTGAATAGTAACAGTCAATTAATTTCTCACCACGGGAAATAGCAAAGCATTTAACAAAGAAACATCATCTGTCTCTACAGCATAAAGATTATACAAAGAATCACAAAACTGAGACAATAGATCGTAAGTCATGAATTAAAAAAAAACCGGAAGGGACTGATTTCGTATTTCTTTGCAAAGTAATTTCTATCTGTACATTTTAATAATTGATAGATTTTATGAATGATACTATTTTATATAAAACAAGCACATACACAAAGCACAGCTTGGTATGTATGTTGCGGTAAATAACCTGTACAATGTAATTGTAGGCTTGATAGCCTAGGCAGAGCCATCATTATTCAAACTAACTGTATAAAACTCAGATTATCAGTTCAAAGTTAGCTAGTAAGGATATGATTAATGTTTCTTCCCTTCCTTTTCCTCAGTACCAGAATAATGGAAGTGATCTAATTTGGATAAACAGAGAGGCAAAGAAGCATTGTGTTAAATGCAGAGAGAAAGCAGTTATAAACAAATCAAGAGCTCAAGCTCTTGTAATAAAGTCAAATCATATGATAAAACATTTAGCACTTCTACCAAAATACTTTGAATTACCCCAAGAAAGCTTTGGTGACAGTGTAAACTCACTAGGCTCCAATTTAAGTACCTTTATTGAATTCCTTGTATTGGATCATGTGGATATCTGACAAGCTTATTTTCTGTATATAGACAGTAGAACCTTTCTTCTCCTATAGTAGGCTTGATCTTGCATCACTAAAGTTAATTACTTTACTTTTTAATAGGACCAGGATCAAGCCCCATGAGAGGATACAAGGATATTTTAAGGGTAACACAATTAAGGGAAGAAATAACATTATCTGGAATTTCTGGCTTACTTCTCCACAGCTTTTCCAAACATCACATGTCAGGGCTGTTGGGAAAGGTACAACTTTCCATTTAATTCCCCAGAGCATGTGGGGATCTGCTTAGCAATTTTTTGAATTGGGGTTATTTTGAGAAAGGCTGATGCCAAATTGATATTCAGTGGATTTTTAATATCTGTCCTAAGTTGGCTACTTTTTGGTGGTGCTGCTTTTTACTGTTGTTTACTTTACATTTTGAAAGTCTTGCTACAAAGCATACATAACTTTGTATTACTCCTCTGGTTATTTGGGACAAAAAAACCTAAACCCTTCCCTCTTCTCTTTCTCCACCCAACAAAAAACAACCAAACCAAACAAAAAACAAACCAAAACAAACAAACAAAAAACCCTAACCAACCAACCAATCAAAACAAAACCAAACAAAAAAGGAAAATATTGGGCCTCATTTAAAATAGAGAGATGAAGGCTAATGTAAATCGATTCCAGAAACAGTGGATAAGGAGGGAACAGAGAGAGGGGGGAGGACAGCTTGACTCTGCATTGCCTCTTTTACCCACAGAGGAATGCTGCCAGCAAGAATATGGACTCGCTGGAAATTAAGTAAAGCGATCCTGCTCAGAGCACAAAAAAAGTAAAATAAATATGGCTGAGTTGCTGGGTTTTTAGATGTTTTTTGTATCCGTTCCTGGGTCAGTGCAGCAACACAGTATTCATTAGTCATGGCAATCTAGTCCAACAGTTATACGCTGAGTGTAATATGCTTGATCTAGGGGTGCTGCAGTCAGATATGTGCATACGAATGTTGTCCAGCAGTTAATGTTTAACTCTACTGGTTTGCATGTTTACAGATGGTTTTTTCTTCTGCAATGTTTTAAGGCATTTGTCCACTTGAAGTGTAATACTGGAGAGCAGTGACAACTTCTTGGAAATTGTGAATGCCCCAAAACACGTGGTAATAAGAGGTTGAAAATCAAAATCTTGAGGAATTATGGAGTCAAATGCAAGTGAAATTTACGGTATACACAATGTGACATTTCATACTAAATCCCAGGCTGCAGTTTAGAGAAGTAATTTGGATTCTATTGGATATGCGTAAAGTGTTTGGGTTTTGGTTTTGTTTTAAATTCCCCTACTTCATTTTCAGTAGAGCTCTAATAGATTTTATTTTTTTTCTCTGTGGGGCTACTAGTCTGTCATTGCAACTTAAAATGCCATCAGCTTCTGCTGCAAAGAATTTTAAAGAAACATTCCACTTAGGGTAATTTCAAAGCAAGAGGAAGAATTTGAAAACAACCCTTCATATGTTCTCCGGAGATACCCATCACAAATATTTAATATAAAATGGCTGACTTCCAGTGCCAAAGACATGGTGATTTTTTATTGGTATATTTGCACATTAAAACTTTGTGCAATAAACAGTGTTGCATTATGTGTGGTAAGCGATGAAATTTTAGAGCTCAGTGAATTGCGGATTTTTGGTTGATCTGTAATAAATATCCGTCAGTGTTCACACACACACTCCCCTTTCTGCGGCACAGCCTAGTACTAGCTTCAAGTGCCATTCTTATAACATCCTTCTGTTTAAAAAAAAAGAAGAGAGATAATTTATGAATAATGGGAGAATAATCTCATGGGGCTTTGCCCAAGAGGCTTCTACTTAGGGTGCAGACAGGACTGATGAGTTCATTTAACAGATCACTGTCACCAAAAGGGGCTGACTTCTCCCCTGCACCTGAGTCAGTCTAGCCATTTGTCTGATTTCTTGGTGATTTGATTCATTTCACTAAGCTGGTGAAAAACAAGTCACCCACACACACACACATGCTTTGGGGTTTCCTGCCTGCTTATTAAACTGAACCGTCTCGCCAAAACATCAGATGAACAGCAGACAGTCTGAAGGACCAGCTCCTTTAGAGAGATCTTACCTTAGCCTAGCTGTCTTAAAACTATAGGCTAGGAATGACTGCGTGGTACGTGATTTACAAGAAACAGAATCATGTTACTTCAGATAAATACTCTGTAAAATCAGGTTGGGATACCAGTCAGAGGTCATGTGTTTTGAGTTGCAGTAAAAGTGCACAGGCGTTCTGCTGCTGTTGAACGAGTATTTGAGCAAAGAGGGAAATTAGTAATGAGAACATAGAAAGGAAGTGGCATAACTGGGAGATAAAAATGAATACAAGAGCTTAATTAAGAGCAAAAGAAGACAGAAGGTATTGAAGGAAGGGGTGGCTTTTTTTCTGCTCCTAAAAATAGCCCTCAAAGACAAATATTGCCACCAAGAGAAGCTGATCTAAGTATCTGATAGTCCAGTGAAACATGGTTTTCCCAAATGGTGATTCCCATTTGCCTTAACTTTTACATGGGCCCAAGCAGCAACATTGTACATTTTTCTTCTGTACCACAATTACATACATATTTTTAAAAAACATTTAGCCCTCTCAAGTCTAGTAGCTCCATATTTGCATTGCTTCATTAGACTGAAGAGATTTAAAACATAAATTGATCACTGAACAAATGCTTTATTAGTTAAACGGGAGCTTGCAGGCAGTACTTTGCTGATTTTGTGCACTAGTCACTTCACTTCTCTAATCTCTAAAATGTGCATGTGGTAAAATCAGCCCTTGCCAGTTCTCTGAAACACTGCAAGTTGAGTGAGAAGTATGAACGACAGTGTGCAGAAGCCACTTGGCCACCAATCTCGTGCTGGAGAAAGGAGGTCACTGTGCAAACTGGGTGATGAGTGTCTTTTGTGAAATTTGAACATGGAAACCTGTCCAGGATGGTGACTCACATAACACAACCAGAGTCTTCACATGCAAGCTGTATTACAAAGGCACTGTGCTTTTGCTTTCTTCCACTGCCTTGTATGTCAGTGAGTTCAGCCTCTCAGTCTTGTCTTCCAGCTCTTTAGCTTGCCACTCATAGTACCTATTTCTAGACTTACTTACCTTTTCAGGACAAACTTGTGTTTGCTGTGTGGAAAAAACCTCCAATTTGATATGTCACCTTACCATTATCAACCAAAAATGAAAGCTATAAAAAAAAAAAAAAAAAGCATCCGGACTTTCTACACAGCCATTGCTTTAAGCTGCTCCCCCCGTCCTGAATGTTGCAATCCCTGGTAGGAGATCAATAACACGGGAAGGATAGAATAAACATTCTGCAATATGGAAAATGTTCCATTGCAGTAAGAAGAAACTGTTGTTGCTTTGCCATGTATCTCCATTTATTGATGATATTAGTGTAGTAGTACTGAAGCTAATCTATTGCCTCTTGAAATTTTCTTTCAGTTGTCCGCACTGAAAAGGACTTTTATAAGGGATTTTTAGAATGGAAAACATGTAGCTTTTGATTCTGGTGGTATTATACCCTTTCAAATATTAGTATCAGCACTGCCACTTTCAAATTTATGGAAGTGCAGATGGTTGAGAACAAAGGGTTCATGTGATTTAAATGGCTTTAATCCTGGATTATTTCAGTCAAAACTCAACCTTAAAATATAGTAGTACTAAGTGGGAGGGTGATGCTTGGGATTTTACTGCTTTTCATAGTGAATGACAATGTATTTAGCTTGTTTAAAACATTTATCAAGATTTACTTCCTAACAAAGATTATGATAGTATCCAGTTATTTCCATTACTGCCAGGGTATGTTATCAAAGTGGAACTGAATCCAAACACTCCTCCTTGCCCCTTGAAATACTGTTAGCTCTGCGTATTTCTGATTCTGATCTTATTTTTTATCTAGACTTTGCAGGTTGTGGCTTGCACTTTGTCGCAAAATCCCTGTCTATCTTAAATAGTTGGGATTTCAGAAAAGGTATTTTATAGCCTTGTAATACCCAGTGCAAACTTTCAGACCTGCTAAATGACTAACATAATGACTGCTGTAATGCATAGTGCATTTTGGTGTTTGTGGAAGTATATTGATTGTAGTTAGTTTTTATTTTACCTATCTAAATGTCTTAAGTTTAACTTCCTTTTGAAGCAGCTATGTATGAAGAATATATGTTTGAAAATGTTTGAAAAAAGTTTTGAAGTCTTACTTAAGAGTTTTGACCTTAGTTTACATGCTCCTTATTAGCTTTCTTTTGAGCTCTCAAGGAATGTCACCTGATTTATCTTACTAACATTGCTGTAGTAGCAAGTCTTCCATCTGAGCGAATTGGAAAGTATTATCAAAAGTAAAAACTACAAAAGGAGTTTCATAATACTCTGTTATGGTTAAAACAACTTTCTTTAATTTGCATCCTAAAGCTGATTCTGCATTTCTTTTAATTCAAATCCTCCTGTCTAGATAATGTTTTTGATGAAACATTTATTAGATTATTAGAGATTAGACTTTAAGTTTCTCATTGTCCTCATCCAGAAATACTCAGTTGCCATAAGAAAATGGTGACATCTGATATGCATACTTAATAGACATCAAACGGGTTTTTCATTAAAAACTTGGTTTTCTGCCCTGCACCCTCTTCCCTGATGAATTCAAGTGAGACATTTTCCTGCTAATACAAGGTCTAGGCCCATCTGTGGTTGAAAATCAGGATTCAAAACAGGGTAACAGCCAACAAATAGGTAACTTTGCCTCTTTATACAAACACTGGAGGGCTTGGAGGAGACAAGGATCCTAGAACTTTTTCAAGTAGGCATTACTAGGAGATCTACTGCAATGAGAAATGACATTTTGAAGAAAGTAAAAATGTTTATAGAAGTGCATATAATTCTTCAAATACATGAATTTGAGAAACATTTTCATTTTAGAGGAAAGGTTGGGGAACACCAGCTCATCAGCTTCCTTGACCTGGATTCAGTGGGTGCCGTAACAAATTGAAGTCTTTTCCTTGCTACTTTGTATAGCCTCTAGAAAGCCTGTGTCTTCCCTGTCTTCTCAAGTAACAGAAGTGAAAATCAGAAGTAGGGCAGGATTCTTTATTTAGATACATTTGTAAACTAGGGTAAAAATCAAATGTAGATTGAAATCATTAACTTTTACTCCTAGAAGTATGAATTTTCAATACTAACACTATCTGATAGGCAATCTCACCAAATCTCACCCCTTAGTTTGACAGTTACTAAGGGGTAACTTCTAAAATGAAACTAGTAGTTTTGATTCAAGAAGTTCAAAAGCTATGCTGAATTCAACTGTCTCAAAGAATTTAAACAAAAAACTACGCAAATGAACACACAAAAAACCCCAGCCTGGAAGCGGCACAATAACTTTGTGACAGGAGCTGTGGGAAGACCATTATAAATGCTTATTTTTCTTAAGATCAGAACTTGTCAGAAGACCCAAAACACAAGCAAAAAAAGCCCCAAAGAAATCAGTTCTGTACTATGAAATGTAAGGTTTTCCAAGTAAAACTAGTGTTTCCATTGAAATTGAAAATGATAATTTGCAGATAAACATTTACTTTTCATCTTTCACAGTGTCTTTTTTCTTTACAGAACAGACTAAAAAAACCTCTCTAAAAAGAATTTACAAATCTGTTAACCTTTTGTATGGAGTGTGTTGACTTGTGAAGCCAAATCCACCAACTAGTTCTTAAAATACTCCGCTTTTAAGAAATACGCAAAAGATATTCAGTGTCATTAGTGTGTTATCCTGAGTTACTGCTTTTGGACTACATTAAAAAAGCAACAAATATGTAAAATTAGCTTGTAATCATTCTAAAGCACTGCCTACATGTAGCCTAAACCCAGTCCTCATTAATTAACAACACAAAATCAAACCTTTTCCAACTCCTAAAGGTAGAATGAAAAGTAAGGTAGCCTAATTTTTTTGGGTTGGTTTTTCTTTTTTTTTTTTTTCTCTTTTTCTATGCTAAAAGTTGAAGCCTTGTGTAATGTCTAGTTGGTACTTAGCTGGGTATTTCTAAGTACAATAGAGATAAAGGCAAAATAAATGAAATGGTGATCAGGAAGCTACAGACAATATTTTAAAGAAGAATCCTTAATGCAGCTCGGCATTATGCAGTTCTCATTTTTGCATCAGTCAACATTAGTTTAGGGAAAACTCCTGAATATTTTCATTTCAATAAAATGGGAAGTGTTTTCAGCTACATCCAATTTATTTCTGGATAAGGCATCCAATAAATTTCATGTAGCCAAATAACTAAAATCTCAAAATCTGACCAACCATTCACTGTTTTTGAAATATAAAAGTTAACTTATCGATGGAGTGTTTTCTGGGCACATGTTAAATGTTATTAGGATATATTGGAAAACCTATGTAATAGTTTTGGTTCTGATATTTTAACAATAAGTTTTGATTTTTGTATGTTTTGTGCATCTTACATTTTTTATTATTATTATATACTTATTATTTATTATTCACACTCACATTTTGTTGTGGTTACCTGAAAAAATGAGGCCATACATGGAAAAGTTGTGCATTGCAAATTGCACAACACATGACTTTTATCCAGATTACGTATATCATGACTTAATTTACTGCATCTTCGCTGTAATGAGATTGCTTTATTTCTTATGTTGTAGAGAAATGAACGTTCTTAGTAAGTGATCAGGACTTCATTGATATTTTATCTTGATGAAGGAAATTACAATTCTGAAGCATTGTGTAAATAGATATAAATAATAACAACAACAGTAACAACAACAATTTCCATTCATTATCCTGTAATTGAATATGATATTTAACAGCTTCAGTAGTGATCAGCTGATATGCAGTATCTTGGTTTGTTGTTTTTTAAAGTTAAGCATTGCAGTTCTTATTTAATACATCTGCAGAGTTGCTGTAGATGGTCATTAAAAGTATCTACAGGAACCTGTGTGGTGTGTGTATGCCTGGGGGAGGGGTTGGTTTTGGTTTTGTTTTTTTATTCATAGAGGAACACTGATGTAGAAATCAAAAGCTCAGAGTAAAAGAAAACACTTGTTTCCAGAATAGCAGCAACTTAAAAAAAAAGAAGAAAAGTCTTTGAAAATTTGGAAGTAGTGTGGTTTGTTTTTATTGTGAAAACTCTCGGGAAGAACAATTCAGAGTCGGTGCCATTCTTCCTAGCTGAATGGCGTTTGGTTTGTGAAATGGAGCAGCTGCGGTAGTTTTAGCTTGGCTCACAAAACCATTTGCTTTTTAATCAAGAACTTCAAATTCTGTGGTGGTTGTTCATGATGGAAATGGCCAGCTATGCCCTGTGAGACAGCTGTAGTATAATTGAGGCAGACTATGTGAAGCAAATATAAATGCTGGATGGATGTCTTAAAAGCAGAATATTCAGTAAACTGTAACTGAATTTTTAAAAGGATGAGAAGTATTTATACAGGCAAGAATTTACTACATGTTGAAATATTTTATGTATAGCTATGTTCTTACATATATTGCATAAAACAGGGTTTAAGTGTTCAGCGTTATCATTCAAGTTATACAGTGCAATAATCCAGGTTTTGGTGTAGTGTGTATAACTGCATAATGAGAAATGCCCCACTTTTCCAAAAACACTACTACAAATATAGTTGAGGTCTCTTTCTTAAATTGTATGGGATGTTTTTTTTGTCTGAATGTACACATGCATTTCACATGTTCATGCATATGCTTTTTGAAGAAATAAAAATACTTATGTTTTATCAAATGGAATAGAAGGCTACTGGAGGCACTAAGAGGAGTCATTAATCTTCGGTGGCAGTTATGGCAGTTGCATATGTAGTAAAACTTTTTTTAAAGAAGGTAAGTATTGAGAAAATAAGTGCTCCAAACCTCAGACTGACTGTTTGTTTTAGAAGGGAATTTTCTAAACAGGAGTTTGACTAAACCAAAAATATCTTGGTTTGCATCACCAATCAGAAAGCGCTGCCCATATGGTTAAAAAAAAAAAAAAAACAAAAGGAAGGTTGAGTTTTAACATTTTGTAGTAATTTTACAGTCACAGTTAATAACTGTTTTGAAGTTGGAGTGGCTAGTTGTATGTATGCTGAACTATACGTTCTGCCTATACGTGACAAGTTTGTTATGAATTAATTATACAGATCAAAATGTTCCACTCTCTCCAGACAGGCATTTTCATTCTCTTGCTAACTTTTACATAAAGTTTAGCTTAACTTTAAAGAAATGCTGTTCCCAAGTAGTATGAAGATAACAGTCCTTGTGGCAGAGTATGATGTTGCTCCTAGATGTTCTCCTTTGTTTTCAAACACTTTGTTCCATTTTATGTTTCCAGTGTGTGCAGTCTCAAGCTTCTTTGATGCTGACTAATTGGGGGGGGGTGGGAAGACAATGTAAAAGGGTTAATCCGTTACACTGGTATTAATGAGTCAGCTGGATCCCTGCCATTCTCCTGTTTCTGGTTCACTTAGCACCGATTAGCACAAATGACACTTAGTTTTGTGGGAAGCAAACTATGAGCACGGTAGGTAATGCAGACCTCAGATGAGAACAGCCTGGTCTCAGGTTAATACAGGTAAAGAAATCCATGCCATGTGGGTTGAGATAAGAAAATAATCCTGTTTTCCTGCTGGACCCCTGGGAACACTGAGAGTGTTGGTAGGGCTGGGATATTTTAAGCTCACACGTGGTAGATCAAAAGGTGGTCAGGTTGTTTTTTGAACTCCATTCTCGATGTGCTGCTGGGGATTCAAGCTTTGGATATACTCACCTGACACCCATACATTAGAAGATGGTGAAAGAAAGTCATTATTTGCATGTCTGTGCAACTGAGAGCTCCTTTCTTAAATCCAAGACCACTTGTGGCAAACTTTTGAAAAGGTTTGACTGGGTATTAATACCGCAATAATGCCTCTATGGTCTGTCCTGAACTTTTAATTTGGGATTCTGGGACAGTAATAAGGAGACTTTAATTCTAAGAGGTATTTTCGTTACTTTTAATTGCAGCACTCATTGTAAATTGATTAAAGAAGCAGATGCAGAGAAGGAAATCATGCTTCAGAACACACTGTAGCCAGTTACTTTTTACGATGTTTCTTACTAATTTAGAAACAAATTCAAGCAAGGCAAATTCAATCCCTCTCTTAAACCTTTTTTCCGCGTATGCACTGAAGTCCAGGTGAAGCTTCACCTCCTGCCCCTGGTGCTTCTGGCTTTGGTCTTCCGCTGATTGGCAAACACCCTTGTTCCCACCTTATTCCTTCACTGCAGGCATCATTTCACTTGCACTGATGTGTAAAAGAAAACACGTGCAGGGTGGCTGCAGTATGGGCCTTGGGTAGGTAGAGCAGGGTTGGTGTGTCTTTTGTGCCAGAACATTTACTTCCCTCCCAGATCTCTTCAGTTGTTGGGATACTCTTAGAGACACGCTCACGTCCTACATCTGAAACTCTTCTCTCTGTAGCAGAGGTTTTTCTTCTGATTCTAACCTTTCAGAACAGCTATCTAGGTTCTGTATACCCTTCATGTTTAAGAATCATATAGAAATCATGGATTAGGTCACTTATAGGTGTGTTTGGCTTCATATGTCTTCATTTGGGAGAAATTCTTCTGATTTAGTCACTGGATGAAAAGGTACCTCCCTGCCTATGGAGCAGGTGTTTAACATAGGTGCCTCCTACTTACTTTTTGGGGAAGCCTGTTAGCAATAGCTGTGTGGAGAGACTGATCTCCTAACTTAGTGGTCTCTTGCAGTTGTTCCCCTTTCCCAATAAATCAGCCCCAAAACATTCTGTGCCTTTGTATACCACACCTACAGTTTGACAAACTCACAACAGGAACAGTCTTCTAACCTACAAGTTGCTTAGAAAGTTTGAGACTGATTGTTTTTGAGGCCTTTGTTCCTAATTAATCCCTTTGGGGCAGGACAGTAAAGGAATTTTTTCTAACCACAAAAGCTTTAAAGTTAAGTAGTATGGGATATCTGAAAGGCAAAATCCCATATGCTGTCTTCTGCCATGCCTGGTCCTACTCTTTTAAGAGTTGTTTGGCCGGTAGGGGTTTTGCAAATGAGGATAATCTGATTTTATCAGCTTGCTGCCACCCAAAAGCAAAGGTGCTACTTTCCTCCACTTCAGTGAATCTTACTTTGCTCCAATCAGCTCAATCCACCAAAAAAGATGGGTTAATAAGTGGAAAGTCTGATGTTTGTCAGAGTCTGTGCAGGGGCAGAGCCTTTGAGTAAGGGGAACAGGAATTCCCCTCCTTAGTGGCGGTGAGCGATTAGACCAGCTTGTGTGGGGAATGACAGGAGCAAACAGCTCAGAGCAAAGAGGTCCATGCATATTGGCAGCATTGAGTTGGTCTGACAGCAACCTTGTATAGTATCTGTACTGCTGCAGTGCTTGTGTATATAAACCTCTTGGTAGTAAGCTTGTCGTCCTCACCTCTTCTCAAGGGAGATACAAAATCCATTGTCTTCCAGACAGAGGCCATGGCTTTGGGGAAAAAAGGGGTATCATTTTGTGTTCCTCGCCCTGGATTTTTTTTTCCCTTGTGGTTTTCTGCACATCAGGCTGCATAATGATTGGGGGCAGATCACAGTGTGAGGATTTCAGGTGTTGAATATAGGACACATTCCCTAGTAGAGCACACGTAAAGCAGTAACTGCATCATGGAAACTGAATTCTCTCTTGTTTTGTGGAAATCATTAATCTACTGTAACAGCTGCCTATCAGATATGGGAGTTCAGGTCTTTGTGACCTAGAATTTCATCTACCAGTTTTTCAACCAGTTGAATAGGTGTCAGGTAACACAGCCCTTTGTGCATGGGATGGGTTGGTTTGCTGGCTTGTTTTATAGGGAGACAGCAGGGTGACGTTGATCTGTGCTTTTCTCTGAGTACTGAGATCAAAATGGAGGTGGTAAGAAGTATGGCTAGAAATGGGAAAGAATATCAGAATGACTGTTTCAGGTCTCAGCAAAATTCCTCATGTTCAGGGTTCAGGTGAGTGCATTATAAAGAGAATTTATAAAAATTGCATGACCTTACCTACTTTTTTACTGCTATACCCACAAAAAATCAAATACTTGGATGGATTCTTTGCGTTGACCAAGTAAGATGTAGATTTTTTCATAAAATTACTTTCCCCATAGTAATTCTTACAGCCAGTTTATGTAAATCCTGAAAGAGCTGTCATCCAGACTAATGCTGTTGGCTTCCACAGACAGCTCCCTGAACACAGTAATTCAGCTTTGTGTAGTGGGTGTTCACTTACATGATTCCCTGGGGCTCACAAAGTAAAAAGAAGTAAGCAGAAAACTAGTTGCATTGTTGACCCATTAGGAAGAAAAGGAAGAAAACTAATAATACTCTAGTTTCCTACACCCTACTGATAGTTTCCTACAGCATCTCCAAAAAGGAGCATTTCCTAATATAATAAATTGTTTGGGGTTTTTGGTAGGTTTCAGAATTTCATCACATTTTTGATACGTGAGTGCTCGCACACCTTTGAGACTTCACATGTCGATTTGTATGATGTCTACAGTGGCGACTACATTTAGATCCAGAACACTGCCTTCTGTTTTTTTCACGATGGAAAGCAAGACTGGTGCTGTGATAGGGTGTGTTTCCACAGGACAGCTGAGCCAGTTGACTGCCTGAAGAACAGTCATCCTGCTTCTTGCTCCTGAAAGCAGGATTACTTTTTATCACCCTTGTGCCAGCTCTGCCAGCTCATTTGACGTTTCTGATTTAGCTCACTAAACTGGCAAAAAACTAATCCAGCAGGAAAGGGAGTATGTATTTATCTTTTTTAACCAGTTCAGTGAGCTCAGGTGGCTTGCAAGATCTCAGGAGGCTCTGGAAGCCACCACAAAGGAAACAGTGGGAGCACCTGGGCTCTGGGGAGAGGCAGAACTGCTCCTTCTTGGCAGCACTGAGCTGTTAGCCTGACTCATCCAGGTTGTGAAAACTCACCCTTAGGTTATAGTGTTCACACTACAGGTTGGCTGACAGTTCTTCAAATAGTAGCCAGGAGGGAGTTACCAGAGTACGCAGCTTGTTTTTGTAGGGTGGCCTTGTCTCTTGTGTTTTGAAACAGATACTTATTCTATTCTAATTGTGTTATTGCATGGAAACATTCTGCAGAAAAATTATATGTGCAGGGTGGACTTGTCCGGGAACTTGGCATTGAGCAAGTGGATAGGCAACCACAGAGCCTGGAAAAAATTGTACTTCAGCCTCTGAGACAATCTGCCCATTGGATTTTGAGGAATTCAGAAACCTTTGTACTTCTGGTCTGCTGAACATTGCAGGCTCAGAAGCCTAAGACAGAGTGATCCTTCATCTTTGAACATCAGGAAGTTTTTCTTAGAAGGCCTGGTAGCCTCATTAATGTAGCTGACACATCATCATGGATTTTGAGTGCCCTTAAGCCTGAAGTTCTCTTGAAACCCTGGCTGCAGAGTTTGAAACAGCCACAGCTCAGCCCACTGGCTCCCCAAGGCCTCTGGGAAGGGGGTGATTGCCATCTCACAAAACAAGAATGCTCTTTTTTGAACACTGCCCATCTGCCTTTGTGCTTTTGAAGCTGGTGTGGTCCTACGTGGGTGTTTTGTTGGTTGTTTTTTTGTTTTTGACAAATGTTTCGGTTTCAGCTGGAAAATGCCATTTCTGTGCAGAGTTTAGGGAAGGGACTGATGTACAGAGTAGACATAACTTGGCATAAGTGTTGCTAGCCCTCAGATGGTTCCACACCATTAACAGCTGATGATAAAAGTTACCGCTGGCTGTGACCTTGCTTCATTTTCTCCATGTTTGAGAAGAGCATGGTGTAAAGTCCTGGTAGATTTTTTTTTTTTAAAGGAATTATTCAAGCACTGCACAATTATTCTTTTTTCTCCTCTTTGCTCTGTGGGCAGTGTTAGTGTCACGTTTTGGTGTACATGCGAACGTTTGGACATTTCATTGTAAGATACAGCCAAAACCATATCAGATGGACTTTTACATCCAATGCCCTTGTGTCTTTGTAAATGGATATTTTAACATGGTGGGCTTCTTCAGACTTTTTAAACTAGATTTCTTTCTTCAGAAATTTTCATTCATTCCCCCCCCCCCCCCCCCCCCAAAAAAAAGCACTTCTGCCCTGCTCTTCAGATACTTTTTAGGAATTCTGTTAGTGCTTTTTTGTGCTGATCCTTCATTTTTTTTTCCTAACAGATCTCCACTACTGCATTTGTGTGACACGAAAACGCAATCAAAGATCCAAACTACTAGTCCAGAAGTACTAAAAATGTGTAGATATGTAATGCTCTTTATCTCGTTGCCTTTGAACTCAAGTAATCTATCGATATGTTGAAGTGAACATTTCCATGTTGTTTACACACGTGTCAAAAGTAAACCAGAAGTTCTATAATGTAGTTTCTTCTACAAAGCTGGTTTTAAAGTAAAGTTCCTAGAAATACTAAACCGGATTAAAGCACAAAAGTAATAGGAAAATAACACTTTAATCCTACTTAATCCACGTTATTGACCCATGTGTTCTAATAAATAAACAAATAAAAGTATGTAGTCCTTTAATCATATGTGTGGAGCTGGTTATTCATGAGAGAGGTCTGATCCAAACATTAGCTACTGTGCTGGTTTTTGCCATTTCTAAGGACAAGTAAAATGGATTTATGTTTTATTTTGTGAGGAGACTGCCTACTTCTTAACCTGTGTTGGTTGTTTGTGGGTTTTTTGGGTTTAGATCCCTTTCCCAAGTCTGAGATAGCTCCAAAGATGGTGGTAATGTAATGGAATTAACAGGAGTTATGGAAGCAGAGATATTTTATTTGTTTTATTGAATAATTTGTTGAGACTGCTTTTGGATATAGGTTTTCCTTTTTTTTAATATTCAAAATCTTTGCGTAACAACTTTAGGTATATTTTAAACTTGTTACTACACAAAATCCAAACAGAGATTTTATGCTTCCTTTTTAGAGGAAACCAAACTATGCTGTGTTCCTAAATACTCTGCAAGCATGTGTCAGAAATGCAAAAGGTGCAGTGGATTTACTGTAAGGTTTTCTGCTCAGGGCTGATGTTATGTAGGCACAGTGACATAAGATTGCCAAGCTGCCATCTAGAACATATCTTCCAGGAAAATGTGAGGAGGGAAGCTTTTTGAGTCACTGTATCTGTAAACTTCTTGGTGGAAGCTTAGATGTTAATTCAGCATTCTGTATCAGATGTATTGGTGCCGGCATGTCACACAGATACGTATAAACTGTGTATCAGTGTATCCATATAACTTGGTGTGTGGTGTTATATTTTAAATTGATTCAGCTTAACTTTGTTTCAAAATTGAGTGGGGACATCCATGCGTCTGGGAGGATGGTAGCACTTTAAGTACGGAATGGTTATTACACTGTGGAAGATTTCTTGTAATTATGTCGCATAAAAGTTAACTTAAATGAGTGTCCTGTCCTATGCATTAATTGTTCTCCCACTAAGTATTAACTTTCTACTACTTTCAGAGTTTCTAGAAGATGGGGGGGGGGGAAGAAAAAAGAAAGTAAGTTCATAATAACTAATGTGAATGTTGCAGGCAGCTGCTCCCACGGAAGAGTAGTTATTGGGATGAGGTTGTATATGATCATCTGTTTATCACAGTACATTCCACAGTAGCTAGTGGGATAGAGATGTAAGTGACCCAAATATGGGTAGACTGAGGGATTGATTTACAAGTTTTTCCGCGGGTTTTCCCCTCTTCTTTATTATTTAAAAATTATTTATTGTTTAAACATGACCGAAATGCTGTTAAGATAAATTAAAATACAGCGTTCTTTGGAACAGGAAAAACAATGACGTTCAGTTTCTCAAAGGCTTCCTTGAAGTTCTAGTCATAGAATCATAGAATCATAGAACAGTTTGTGTTGGAAGGGACCTTAAAGGTCACCTAGTTCCAGCCCCCCTGCCATGGGCGGGGACACCTTCCACTAGACCAGGTTGCTCAAAGCCCCGTCCAACCTGGCCTTGAACACTGCCAGGGATGGGGCAGCCACAGCTTCTCTGGGCAACCTGTGCCAGCACCTCAGCACCCTCATAATAAAGAATTTCTTCCTAATGTCTAATCTAAATCTCCCTTTTTTCAGTTTAAAGCCATTCCGCCTTGTCCTATCACTAAATGCCCTTGTAAAAAGTCCCTCTTCAGCTTTCTTGTAGGCACCCTTTAGGAACTGGAAGACTGTTCTTCCACACTGCTACAATAGCCCTGGCTATTTCTCTGCATTATTATAGTGGCTTCCCTTGCCTTCATTCCCAGTGACCAACCGCAGCAATATTTGCCAATTGACCTGCTAGCAAGCCAAGAAGAACAGAGAGCAATGGGTTTTTCCTTCAGCAGGTGCATTACACCTGATCTCTTTTTACTACCGAGCTGCAGACGATTACGTTCTGTAAACATCTCCAAGTCTTCTATCTCTGTGCCAGTTTCAGCCACATTTGACAATGTTTTTGTGCATTATCAGGGTCAGAAGATTGATCACATAAATCTAATTCCTTAAGTAACCAGCTTAAATTTGCATTATTTGTTTTCTAACATAATTTGCATTTTAGTAGCAAGCTTCATATGTGAATATTGGGCTATCAGCACCTCAGGTTTTGACAGGCAAATAATTTTAATGCATGCTGGACCTATTGACATGCAAGTTACACAGTGTAACCAAGACACTGAGCAGGCAGACCACACTGCAGATTTTGGAGTGCTCGACTCTAGAACCACATGACAAATAAAACAGGAGTAGGGGACTCCTAATCTCATAGTTAAGTGAGAGTAGTGAAATAATTTCCTATTGAAAAGTTGAATGTTATAATAAATATTTACCTTTTGAACAACACCTGAGCCTGTAATCTGAGATAGGATTTATAGATTAGTTTTCACTAATGACAAGAAAATGATATTGCTGAAATGTGTTTAAGGGAAGGTTGCTGGCCAGCAGTACTCTGCGTGAGCTGTACTATTATCTTCAGCTGAGTTTGTTTTGTTACTACTGTTTCCCCAAAGCCTTTTACCGCTCATCAGGAACTGAAGAAGTGAAGACTTTTATTGTTTTGAGATTAAACTTGTTATCATCCTTCCAAGCAAAATAAGAAACACAGGAAGGATTGTGAAGATCATGACTGTCATATTCTCATCAAGGGTAAAGAAGACAAATTTAGGCAAGAGAAACAGAATAAATCAAGGTAAAATAGCATTGTCTTTATCTCCCTCCCTTGGAAAAGCAAAAAGGATCTAGTGGAAGACTGTAACCATAGATGAAAATCTTGCTTGCAAACTGCTGCTTCTTTTGCACTTGTTGCATACCAGCCCAACCGTACAGCAAAATTAGATTACGCTAAGTGTAGACATCTTTCAGTACTCAGGAAGCAGATTTGAGAGTGAGGTGGAAAGGAAAGAGATTATATAAATTAACACTAAATTTCTCCAAATGCCTAAAAATCTAAGGGATTTCTTGTTTTAACCTTAACCTTAAAACAATATACTTGTTCTGTGGGGTGATTGACCTGGTCTAGATGACCATGACAATACGCTAATAACACTCAGTGATTATAGAAACAATGAATCTAAAAAATAAAAAAAAGAGGTAATCAAGTCATAAAACTTTTCTTTTTCAAAAAAGTAGGTTAAATGGTTTCCTTCCCCAGAAAAGTATGATTCACTTGGGCTTGGAAGGTTGCATTTGTTTTGAAAGAAAGAGGAGGGGCATACCTGACAGATGAAGTGAATGACAGGAAGATTTAAAGGTTCTCTAGGAATCTCAAGAACTGCAACTTCATGCATGTAGAGACTGGCCTATGGCATGCAATCTATGCCTTCCAGGCAGTTTTGCAGGTTTTGTTTTGTTTTTTCCTAGGGACAATGTTCATGATAAATGTTAATATATAATAAATACGCTGGGGGCTGATCTGCAGAACAGTATCAGTTGAACAAAGGCAGAGTACTGAATAGTTTTGAGGTTCTCCCTGAGGCATTGGCACACATGCCCTGATAAGCGTGAATGTTGGGTCAGAAAACTTAGAGGACATACTCTTATGTAGCTTTTGTTTTCAACTTTTCTTATAAAATCATTGAACATGTCATAAGCCCTTACTTGGATCTGTACTATATTACTTGTACTATGTTTCAGTACTAAGGATGTATTGAGTAGCTGATAAGTCATATCACCAGCTCATTCCGATAGCAAAACTAGGTAAGAAAGGTGTGACAGCATCTAGAGTAGTAAACTCTAGAATGGGATTTCCAAATAGCAAAATGGAAAAGTGAGAGCTTCCAAAAGATGTGCTGTGGAAGAGGGTTCAGTGTTTTTGTGGGCTACTTAGAAAGGCTGCTATGCATATATAATGGAGGAGAAAGTACTTGCATGGGTGCCTCACACCAGTAAATCAGAATGAAATTGATCCTTAGCATTTCTTTAGGCTTGACATTAAAGTATGGCAAGCTAAACCTAAAGTAAAATAACATTTCATCATAGGGGATCCTGGCTCATGGATGAATGAATTCTACAGCTTTCTTTGAACATGACTGTGGACCTGGAGGTAACCTGGAGGTAAATAGTAGAGGGACAGGTAAAACTGAGAGATGAGGGAGACTGTGGAGCCTCCATCTTTGGAGACTCAAAATTCAGCTGGACCAGCACCTGAGGAACATAGTTTCACTTTGAAGTTGGCCCTGCACTGAAGTGGAGGTTGGACTAATGTGACCTCCAGGGATTCCTTTGGACCAAAATTTTGCTATGAAACTCTTTAGCTTTTGATTCATTGGCTTTCTGAAAAAGTTGGGCAACTTCTTAAAAGAAAGACATAAAGGGGGGTCAGGGGAGTTGAAATGATTTAGCCTCAGTGAAGTGGTTGGAGATGGAGCTGGATTTAAACTCTATAGGTCCTTTGTTCTAGGATCCAGGAAAGCTTTGAAGGAAGCTAGAGTTTTGAGAAATAGAAAAAAGCACAGAAATAAAAAGATTTTTGCAAACTTCAAAGTATGTAGATCTGGGATACCAGAACTTTACAGGAGCCTCTAATCCTCTCATATTGTTTTTCTGTTGCCATCTTCCTAGAAGTTTTTGGTTTGGGTTTTTTTTGTTTTTTGGTTTTTTTTGGTTTTTGGTTTTTTTTTGTGGTGGTGGGGAAGTTTCTGTGAGGGAGTTTTTAATCTGTGGTTTTACTGTGATCTTGATAGTGGGATGCAGGTTGAGAAGATCCTGACAGAATTGCTTAGGAAAATGGAGACTCTACATTAAGATCTCCTGCAGAAGGATGGGATACCAAAATGAAACTGGGTGGAAATTCAGAGTGCCACTCCCATAATCTTCAGTGGCATGTGCTGTAGTTAGATTTGCTGTTCCTCTTTATTGGGAAAGGACTGAACGTTGTTGCTTCATGTCTATAAATGCAAAAACATTCAGGATAATGTTTATCTTATTACATTTTCCCCCCTCCCTTTTACAGGTTTGAAGAAATCAGTCTTTCAGGGTTCTTATTGCAGGTTTTATATAGATTTTTCTCATGGTTTGTTAGGATAATTAGAGAAGATACTGATAAGTTCTACTCCCAGTCAAAGATTTATTTGTAGGGCCCCTTAGTACCTAGGTATACAAACTGTTGAAACTCAATATAAGGCTGCCAAAGATTTACCATGTGCCTGCTTAGTCTAACACAGACCTCTGATGTATATGGGCTTACACAGACTTCCTTCTCATTCATCATTCACCCTTATGCAGCATAAACTCTTAAACTCTTGTTTTGCTGAAAGTTGCAGCTGTGGAGAATCTTTTTTGCTGATGTATTTAATTTTTAGGGGGTATTATTAGCTTCTTGAAATGAAACTGCTGTTGATATGAAAAGCTTTAATACGAAATCAGGATGAGGTGACCTCAAACTAGGATGACTTAATTGTTTTGCCAACTATACATATTCTTATAAGGCTATTATGTTTTGGCCACGTGGACATGGAAGCTAACGAGGATTGATGTGTAGGTTTTATAGCACTAATGCTAGGTGGAATGGTAGTCCCACTTTTAAGAAAAGAGAAGAGCCACCTATCCATTAATGTCCCATCTCTCACACTGCAGAAGAGAGCAGCTGGCCAGTGCCTCATTTGATTGAGATGGATCATTGAGTGGTCTATTAATGACCAATGGTAACTGCCAAATTGCTTACAGTTTATTATATTTTGCTATAATTGTGTACAATCCATTCAGGGGGATAGGACTAGATGATCTTTAGATCTTTTTCCAACCAAACCATTCTGTGATTCTATGCCCATTAGTGAAGATTCTAAACTTCTTCTCTCTGTTCTTCTTTTAATTGTCTTGATCCCATAAAACCAGCACGACATTGCGTTCTGGGTTCTGCCATCAGCAATCCCTGGTATCATGCCACTGCAGTCCCCACCTCACTCACAGGGTAGGAATTGGCTGGTAAACATATTTGACTGATGATCTGGATTGGCACCTCAGCACTCTTTGGTACTAAATGTAGCTATAGATTCTTCTTAAAAAGAAACCAGGGTGACCGAGATGAGGCTTGAGGATAGAAATGGTAGTGGGGAGAACAGCAGCCACTTGGCATCCATTGCTGCTTGCCTGTCTGCTGCATGCACAAAAAAAAGGAAAAGAACTTTTTACTTCACAATAAACTTGCAGTGGTGCTGAAAGTAAATGGAAGCTGTGGTACACCCTGGCAGTGGGTGCTGGAGAAACAAGCATGGCTCGAGGGAGACTGAGCAGAAGCACTTTTCACCCATGCTGAAGAAGCTGGAGGCAATTTAAGTGAAGCTGGAGAGGAGCAGGACTCAGGAAAGTGATACTATCAAACCTCTTTACACGGAAGTGCGATTGTAGGGACTCCTGAGACTCAGATGTTCAGCAGGAAGGGGGAATTACAATACTTCTTAAACATCTCCCTAGATTGAAAATGCTGCCACTATCAATAGACTGAAGCCTGAAGTTCTGTTAGTTTATCCTGGAGCAAGGTGACTTACAATTGGTGTGTCTGGCCTGTCTTTCTTCCTTATCTCAGGGAGAGAGGGGAAGATTTATGAGTAAGAAAGAGGGGCAAGAAACTGCAATAAAACCTTGATACTTCTACAGAGTCAGCCTCTCCAGTTTTCAGATCCTACTAATCCTCTCTTCAAACTTTTTGTCTTTTGGTTTCCAAGTAGAAGAAGATAATGACAGGCAACAAAGAGTTAAGCAACTAACTAAAGTATAATGGAAAATAGCTGTTTGAAGTTGAAGGTGACATTTGAAAATCCGTGTATTTGGTAGTTCGTTACTGCTTGCTGTGTTGCACGTGCTTCACTGTCTCACAGGGTTCTTGTGCAGACCAGGACAAATGTCAGTCTAAATTTTAAAAGACTCTAAAACGTATTTACAATTGGTTTTAATTTTTTAAACTGAGGGTGGGCTCAACTTTTAAATGCTGTTGATCAAGAGACTACACAGCTTGAGGATAACAAAATGCTGGAAGAGGAAAGAGTATAAATAGAAATGCCACTTCCTTGTTGAGTAGAAGCCAAACTTGTGGCTGAACCTTTCTTTACAAGAGTTCAATGAGGTCCAGAAAGGCAGCTGAATGCAGATTTCCGAAGAAACCAAAGATTCTGAGGGGGATGTACATAGTAGATACTGAAGACTCAACTGGGTATTTCTTTCCAGTGCAACACCTGGCTGCAGTTCTTGGAAAAAGAAGATACCAGTGGAACTCAGGGAATGTTGGTGTAAATCCAGCACCAGCTCAGTGAAAGGAGAAACGTATGTCTGACCTTTGAGTGCAATGCCATTTATTTGGACCTGGAAGAGGCTTAATATAACTTAAAAAGATCCTCCCAAGGTTGAGGATTTGAAATATGGGCTTATCTGGACAGTAGGATAAATATATCTACTGCTCTCTTTTCAAACTTTAAAATATTTTTCCTTTGATAAGTATGGAACCATTTTACAGCAATAAGCATAATATATTTTTATCCTCTGATAAATTTTTCTGGTAGCATCCTGCATATTACAGGTTATGCTGCTGATGTTTAAACCATATTACACTGCATGGAGCGCCCCTCGTTCTTATTCTTAATAGTCTCTAAATAATTCTTATAGTCTCCAAATAATGTATGACATTTTTAGATACATGACTGAGATTTTTTTTCAATAGGAGTTTTATGACTAAAACTTTGCATAATGCTTTCAAACCAAGGGATATATGAGCCAGAATCTGTTTTGTAAAATGAATCATTTCATCTGTTATCTCTTAATTAAAATAGAGCTTTAAACTTGCTCTAGTTCAAACAAATTAGTTCAAGAAATCTTATGGCCTATATTTATACAGGAGGTTAGGCTAGATGATTACAGTGGTTCCTCTGGCCTTATCTGTGGATATGTTTGCAGTTCAGTTCTGATGAAAGACTTTTTTGGGGAGTGGTGGTGGGTATTTGGTAGGCCTTCCTACTAAGGTCATGTGTTTGTGAATTTGTCAGAGCCAGGTTTCAGTTGCATAGTTTGGTGAAGTTGTGATTATATACCAGTTTGCATCAGGATTGTATAAGGGATATTGTTTGGGTTTCTTGTTATTTTCCAAGGTGTTGGGGGGTGGGACAAACGACATGGATACCTGGTTCTTTGGTTTTTCCCAAAGTCAAAAATTATCAGTCAGAATGTATAAAATGCTTAAAAGAACCCACAGTAATTCCTGCTCCCAAAGGTCTGTGCTCTCATGGGATGTCTGTCTGTTTGGTGTTTACTTTCATAACATGAAGGTAGATGGGCAGAGGAGATTGCAGGCTTGCAGTGGAGAAGAGGAAAAGCCAGATCAGAGGGAGGCATTTGAAGGGCTGAGCCAGAAAAGGAAGGAGAAACTGTGACTTCTGGTAAAGGGAAGAGAGAAGAATTTAGGTCAATGGGAAACCAAGGCAAGCTGAACAAAAAAAATAAATTGGGGGTGGCTAAACAAGATGGGTTAGCTTTGGCAAGATTGACAAGGTTGGGAACTGGTAGAGCTGGGGAGATATGTGGGAGTGAATTCATTATTTGGGCTAGTCGAAACAAGGATGACTAATCTGGATATTTGAAATAGGAACCAGTAAAAGTAGTACACTGAAAATACTGATTTCTCTGGAAAACTATTCTATCCTAGTGGATATCTTGGGCAGCTTGGCATGCACCTGCCTATAACCATTCTAACTCCAGTAACTCAAATAACGACAGCCTATGCAAAGATTCGTGCCTTACCGTTGCAGGACCATATATTTTTATTTTTAGCAAGGAAGAGCTCTGCATTGAAGTTCAGTTTACAAAGGCAATTTGGGTTGTGAAACACTATAGATATTGCTACATTTTGGCCTCCTTAAGAACTCATGACCTCCAGGAGCTGGATGTCAAAGTTCTAAGTCAAAAAATTTCACTTCTCTCCAAATGAGCTGTTCTTATTCTTCCTTTCCTGTGAACACTTTTACATTTTTGACCTTTTGGTCCTGATTTCAAACAAAGATTTCTTTTTGTCTTAAGGAAAACTAATCACAGGAAAAAAGTATATTCTGGATAGCATTAACATACATGAATTTGGTCTGTAGTTTTTTGCATATAAAAACTTCTGAGTGCTTTCTCAGGAATGGTATGTAAATGCAATGAGTAAAAAGTTGGCTCCTGTGTTTCCTAAATCTCCGGTGTAACTCTCAGTATATTTATGCATATACCCAACTTTACCCAATATGAGTAATTTTCACTGACTTCAATTAGCTGTCTCTTTGCTACTGACGGGCTATGCAGCTCTTCCCTTACACACTGAATGAGTCTTTGTTCAGCTCACTGCAGTCTACTTGGATCTTCACAAGTCTCCACGCAGCCAGCGTAAGTTCCCTTGACAAATCCTGATTTTAGGGAGGGGTATCCTGTGGAGTCTTTCATCCTGCATCCTTCATGGAATGTAGGACTAGAAGGGGCATAAAAGGTCATTCATCTTCCTTGTTTTGGCAGGATTGAAACCATTCGTGACAGATGTTTCTCCAACCTACCTTTGAAATCTTTTGGAGATGGACCAGTGTTTAGAGTGACCATTTCCTTAGGCTGTTTCAAGCGCTTATGTAGCCTTACTCCTGGAGAAATTGATCTAGCCTAAATTTGGTACAATTTAAACTTATTCTGCTCCACAGCAAATGTACGAAAAACGTCTTACTGTCCTCTTCATACATCTGTTAACCATTTTCGCACCTCCCCAAATTTTTGCAATCTTTCATTGCAGAGTGCATTTACAAGAGCTCTAATAATTTTTCTTTGAAGGCCTCTTTACTTCATTACAAATGTAAACTAATGGTTTGGCATAATTTGTTTCCATGGCGGTTACTTACCTCATTATCTTATAGGTGCTTACAAATTTTGTTTTTCACATTATTGTGGGGTGGAATCGATGATTAACTGAATACCCATCTTCTTTGGTCTCACTCCTCCTCTCCCCTTGTTTTAAGGTGGTATGAATACAAGTGCTTTGGAGTATTTTATGTAGAGAATTACTAGCTGACTGAGAAGCATTTTTCCATTAAAAGCTTTTTCCACAAAAGATCGTGGAAAGCATAGACATTAATAGAACTAATAGGCATTACTGACCTGTAACAAAGAGGATTTATTGATGATTCTCAAAATACACTGTTAGGAATAATACCTGAATATTAAACAGCATGCCCAATGACTGCTTGTTTTTATAAGATACTTTACCAAATATTGCATCGTACCCAGGAGACCTGACCAGGTCCTGAGGATAGCATGGAGCAAATGTGTGGACCTGGGTGTCATTGGCTTCCAGGCTAAGGGGGCATGGGCAGAAGCTGGTTGCTCTTCCCAATAGCTTCTGCCAGGTACATCGGCTCTAACTAAACCTCAGGAGAAAATGGTGATCCATTTTTGATGGGCACAGGCTTAGCGAAGGAGTTACACTACAGTAACTTGAACCCTTTCATTTAGCATTGTTGCTGCAGGACTCCTTAAGGATAGAGACTTTCAAAATACTCCATTACAGAAAGCAGTACCAGTTCAAGTAAAAATAAAAACAGAATTACGTGACTAAATCTTTCACCAGTTGTCTCCTCTTACAAACTATTTACTGAGTAGCACTAGTAGCAGAAGGAGATAATACACAAAATCTTTACAGCTCCTTGTACACCCTCCCACCAACAAAGATGATCAGAGAAGATACTCTAGGTGGATACTTGGTTTACATTTTCTGAGAAAAAAATGCTCTTGGGTTGTTTTTTTTTTTGTTGTTGTTTTACTATATCTTTAAAATTAATAATGTACCTTCTGTCTTTAAAATAAATTTAAATACTCTTGTCTCTAGTTTATTGCTGTGATCTGCTCATCTTATAGGTTGGTACCAGCTGCAGCTTTTGGGATAAACTGGATCATGTGTCCTCAGTAAAATCCTGGGCAGAGGTAGCCACATCTGTGCAATGGGAGGAGGTTAGTGGCCAGCCTGCAGAGTAGTCATTGTTCCAGTACAGTCAAAACCAGGCAGTTTCTCTCAGTATACCGTGTCTCTCTTTCAACATTAATGCACAGATATCCTCTGTATGGAAACAAAGTTACAAATTAGGATAGAGTAATGGTGCACGTTCTCCCAGCCTGACATGGCACTGGGATGTGATGGATGCATGCTCCTGGTACTGCCTTTGCACCAGATACTTGTACTGCTGTCTCCTTTGTTTGTCACTTTGTTTGCTAGTATTAGAACTTAATGGTCCTAAAAGGTGCAAAACAGGGGGCCTGCATTTTTTGTTCTTTCTTTCTTTCTTTTCCCCTCTGAATTTTTCCCTTTTATTAACTGACACAGATTTATTCCTGGGTTTTGCAGACCACTTCTCAATGTTTTACTCTTTTCATGTGTTCGAAATTGTAAAATGTAAATGTGGCAACAGAGTTCCCCCTTTCCCAGGGAATTATATAATCTGATTTTAGGAAGACTCAAGAGCTTTTCGTATTCTTTATAAAAAAGTTTTCAGTGATTGAATAGTTTGATTTGTTTTCACTTTGCCAGGTGACACAATTGATGATCAAAATAGAGAGTCAAAGGATAAAACTTCGTTTCCAGAGACCAGACCGATGTACAACCAACCTTCACAGGTAGGAGAATAATTTCCTTGTAGCACACATGATGAAACTTCCATAGCAGCTCACTTAAGAAGCATGAATGTCCTGCAGGAGAAAGTTTCAACATATTCATATCTTCCACAGTCTGAGTACCTACTCAGTCTTCCTTGTCAACTATCATACAAGAAGCACTGCTAGTAATTAGATGGCGATATTACCAAGGCCAGCGGTATTGGTTTGAAAAAGAGGTAATAAGAAGACTGGGCTATATGGTATTGCTCAGTATCTTATTTTTATACTTGAGACATACAAGCACGAAAATGTAGCTAGAATGTTAATGAATTGCATAGAAGCATTAGTGTGGTGAGTAGTGATGAAAAATGTCAAACATTTACGTAAATCATTTATTTCCTCAGCTACAATTATGAGTAATGTGTTGTAAATGTGTGAGTGTAATAGACTGTCTATACTGCATGTTTGCTTTCTGTTTCACGACTATGTGGTTGTAAATAATCTGGACTTCTTTTTCTTCATCCAGTCTATTTAATATTTAATCCATGTATACCAAAGAGGGCTTTTCAGAATATTTCTGCATATGATGTACACATATTTCCTTCTCGTCCTCATCTGAAAATGTTTTTGCAATGAGTATGAGCTTGTTTTCCATTGCCAACTAGTTTTAGCTATTTGCAAGGTAACTGTGACACATTTTGCTTGGACATTTTGTGCTTTTGAGGTGTGTTTTGTTAGGGTTTTTTTTTTTTGGGGGGGGGGGGGTGTTGTGATTTGTTTTGTTTTGTTTTTTTAATCTTAACCTCTACTTTCTCTCTTCCTCATATCTAGCCTTGAAGCTAACTGTGTCTCTGTCTGTCCATCTCTTCCCAATGCCATGTTAATGTTTATTATTGCTAAGTCCCTTGGTATATCAAAGGTGTGTGTGGTAATGATGTCGCATCTTTAAGAGTGGTCAACATGTGGGTGTGATCCGTAGTCTCCTTTTTTAATTTCAAATTAAATACTGTGTCTGATCCAGAAACCTTTAATTCATCATAAGTAATGAGTGGTTTGCATTCTGATAATGTGATAGTATGAATTAATTACAATTAATAACAAAATTTTAGTCTGACTTCCAGATCCATGCACATCTGAGCCAGGGTGTTTTGTAACCAAGTCCTGCAATTCTGAGCGAATATTGATGTTGTGGGTACCTACTGCACAGACATAGTTTCCCCTAATGTGGTGTTCTACTAGGTATTCTGAACTGCCAATTATTGTAGTGTCAGTGGTTTATTCAATTATATGGAATTTCAGTAAAATAGGAACTTGTGTAGATTTTAAGTGTTTATTAGTTAGAGGAAAAAAGCAAAGTTTTCAAAATAAAATGGCAGATATTACAGCGAAAATAAACCGAATATTTATTTTAACCTTTCTAATAAAAGACTTATGTCACGAAAATATTGTACAAACTGGCTTGCAGCAACATCAGTTAAATTAAGATACAGCATTTGATAGTATCTAAGTTATTATTTCCAGTGTAGATTTCAGTATTTGGACTTCATGTTTACCCTAAGGAACTCTCAATTTCTCAAATTAAATAGAGTAACTGAGGATATGGATAATTCTGGCCATTAAGAAAGCAATATTCCTATTTGCAGTGGTGAGTATATTTTTATAAATTTGTGGGAGAACTCTACCAATTTAGCAAAACTGGAAAAGGAGTGTATTACATACTCAGTCTCAGTATCATTGAGACATAGAACAGTAATTGAAATCATAAACTTATTAGCATTAAAGAAGAATGCTTCATAAACATAGTACAGCACATTAAACAATATTTGCTATTCTGCAAAATGGGATCAGATATTTGTCATGCAGAGTTGAACAGAAGAGCGTTTTGTTCTTCAACTGCATCTTTCAATTGCTGGAAACTTGCTTTTATTTTTAAATATAAACTATCTTACAATTTATGAGATGTAGACTTTGGGGAACATGGAAAATGCTTTTAGAAATGTTATTTAAAGAAGAATGAAGTAATACTTTGTTCATGGGTCGCTTCCTTATTCAAAAGGGAAATGAGGTTGCGTTTGATTTTTGAAAAAAGTATCTTCTGGAGTGTTTTTTGGTAACTGTCGTCATCTTTGGAATTTCCCATTTACTTGGGTACTATGGGATTTGTTTGCTGTACAATTACTGAATTGTCAAATACATAAATTGGTATAATCTTGCTTAAATTATTTAAACTAATGCGCAAATAAAAGCTTACACCAAGATCATCTTGCTGCTACTAGCAACACGTAACCTCTTGCAACAAAGGCCATATCTACAGTCTGCGTTATTCTGAGAGGTTTTGATATTGCATATATGTTAGAGGAACTGCAGATATTTAGAAACTCGTTGGAGGAAGGGTGTTCTCAAAGGCCAACTTTAGTCCAGACATTTCATCTCCTGCTGCAGTGAGTGGGAATAGAAGCTGCCGCTTTGAACAGTCTCATGTGGAGTATCCTCTCCATCTCCATGAGTACAGATAGAGGTTTGCGAGGGTCATCTCCCAGTGCCGAGTCAGTCCTATGGAGATGTGTCGTCCGGCAGGGTAATGAGTGCTCTGGGCCTAATCAAGCATCCACGATGCTGCTGAAGTTGCTTCAGGCTCATGAACTAAAAGTCATATGCACATTTAAGTGCTTTTCTGGAATGAGGCCAAAATGCTTAGCGCTCTGCAGGGCTGAGAACTTGAATTAGTCTCTTTGTGACTGTGAAATACAAAGCTTCTATTTTTAACTGCAACACCATCATCATAGAAAGAGATATTACGGTTTTATTTTTTTCATGCTTGTGAGTTTTCTGTTATTATAGTACAATTTCCAGATAATTCAATCTTTATCTGCTTTCAGTGGGAATTTAAGGTTATAGAAGATAACAGAATGGAAAGGTTAGTTTTGATAGATGAAGAGTGCTAGAGACCCTAGTAATGTGGTGGGGTTATTTTTGATAATGAGCTCTTCCATTGGTAAAGCAAATTAGTGCAACCATGTATTTTTGTCGTACTGTGAGAGAACAATTACATAGCATATCTATTAGGAGACATAAAAAATACTTTTGACAGATGGTATGGCTGTGAATTAGGATTTATGAAGATTATTGTATGTCTGGTGTCCAGGACACCTGGGATTATTAAATTGATGTAAGAAACAACAACAACAACAACAAAAATTACATTTCTGGTAATAGCTGCAGTGTTTTGTATCTCCCTACTGTCACCTTAAGAAGCAGCTTGTGTTTGTTTGATATTACACTTCTTGACAATCCAACATGCGCTCTTTAGCCAACAGATGTCAGCAGATTTAATGGGTGAAAACTGTACCAGTAAGTGTATTAAAATAAACTACCAAAAATGAGAGCTGTCTTTAGATTGTAAACTAAGATTTTCCTCTTGCCGTGTGGTGTTCTTGGTTTGTTTTTGGTTTTCTTTATAGTCCTATTTCTCCCTCAAATACTTAATAGCTGTTGCCTTCTATCTAAGGAGCTTCTTCTACGTTTTCTAGGGCAAGAGAGAATCCCTCAAGGGATTGCTTAATCCATAATTATCTAATTTATATGTTGTTGTTATAGCCACTCTTAATTATATACCTTGCTGTGATAACTTATCATCATGGAATGTAGTTTTCTTTATGAATTGCAATAGTTCTCTTATGGTTCTTGTGCCCTTTCTTTTCATAATTTGCTACTAAAAATGAGAATGGAGCAGATAGAAAGCCCATGTTTCTTGAAGTAAATTTAATATTATCTGTGGTTTCCTGCATATGCTTATGATGTGCACCATTTTGGGGAAGTATGTAAATAAATTAGAAAACAAAAATTGTATCTGAATTGCCAGATAATGTCCTCATTAAATGGATCCTTTGTAAAGCTGCTATGTAAGGATTCTGGATAGATGTAAATAACAGTTTCCCAGGCATCTGGTTAGGGGTCGTGTTAGTCAATTGGAAAGACAGAAATACTATGAGGAGATGTAAAATACCAAAGAAGAGATAATAGGAGTTGTAAGTGCACAGAGTAGGGGAAAAAATAATTTTCTTTTTACTCTTCTAGAGAAATTAGCAAGTATTGCTTAAGTTGATAGACTTTTAAAATATCATTTTGAGCAGATCACCTGATAAAATTTTAGGGCATGAATAATGCTAATGTTACCTTGTTTTCTTTTTTAAAATTATTATTATTTATTTAAAAAATTAGATTGAAATGAATTGTTTCTTCCAGAGCTTGTTATTGCCCAGTTTTTACTAAAGCTTAGCTGTCTGGATTGTTTTTGCAACTTACTGGAAAAGGAGCTATTACCATGTCTGTTCAGTCACCCAACTCTTAGTTTATGGTTCAGAGGGTCCCATATTTAAAATCACCAGAAGCGTGTTCTGGGCTAGATTTACTGCATCATTTTAAATATCCTCCATTTCCTTTAGAGAAAGTGGTTTATATTTCAAAATTATTGTCCAATGTTTGTGATTGCTCCCTTTTGACAAAATATAGTGTCTCTAGAAAATGTTGCTGCTCAGATTGGCTTTTTTTTTTTTTAAGCTCTTTTAAGCTAAAATTCTAGTCATGGCCTGGTTAGATTAATTGCTTGTCATATGTCATACTAACTCCAAGATCTTTTTCACAAATAAAGCCCTTAAAGCGTGTAGGTCCATATTTTCTGTCTTCTTAATTAGGTATGTAAGCAATAATCACTTAATGAAATTATCCAGTCTTAGAAGCGACTAGAATAAGGCTGTCTTGCAGCAAGTCATCAAGCATGTACTTTTCTCTGAATGTTGGTTCTGTCAAGAAGAAAGATCTTACGTTTTACTCAACTATTGTGTATGATCATAAGCCAAGCTATAGCAAGTCAATTTTTAACATTACCTTTAAAGAAAGATGACTAGTTTTCAATGTTGGTGGCTGCAATGGACATAATCTTTCTTAGCTCCCTCTGTCCTTTGCATATATAGGAAATAGTTGGCAGTTCTTTGAGTGATATGTGTGCAGCCACAGATCAGAAATGCACGCAAAGCATAGCTGCCATATGATAAGAAAGGCACAGTACATGGTCATGATCTTACTGAGAATGAAGGTTAATAGCCCAGTCACCCAAAACCATCAACTATTACATATTACAACTATTACTATGCCATAGCATATTTACTTTATAATGCTTCATTATATTGTAATGTTCATATTGCTACCTGGTAATTGACAAAAATATTTAAGAAGTCTTCTAAGAAGTCGAAGAAGATCTCCAGCATATCTGGACTAGTGGACTTAAGTCTGCCCTCAACAGTTGGGTAACTTAGAGGGGAGGGTGTGTATTATATATAAATACATCAGGTGTACATACATATGTAAAATTTAGGCAACATGATTATCCATAAAAAAGCCTGCTTCAGCATGTCACAAAGGATTAGTTGCAATGGCCTCACAAACAACATTTTATAAACTCTCATTCATGTGATTTATTGATCCAGGGTCAACCAACAAGACCTGGGGGTGTCTTGTAAGACTGTCGCCTTGTAGGGTTTTTCTCAGTTCTAACGTGAATAGTTATACTTGTTATCTGTGTAACATGATACACGGCTGAGGTTATTTCAGATACCTAGTAATCATAGTAACATCAAGAATGCTATGTCCATTGCCTTTTTCTTAAAGGGAAGCATTATATTTTTAGATGTAGGGAACTGGAGTGGGAGTTGAGAGATGTGAATTAACGTGGTTGTCACCAACTTCCTCTCTGAACTTGGAAAACAGTTTATTTTCAAAAACTAATGCAGAGGTCTCTTACAAAGAACTTTTCTATAACACTTTGCAAGTGTGAAGTACTGTTAAACCCTTTATATAACTTAAGTTAAGATTTCATTACAACAAGAACTGAGGAAGCCTTACAGTCTTTTAAGATGTGACTTGAATGTTCTGTTTGGCCAGCAAATACACGTAAACACAACAGATGGATTGGAGCATCCCTCCCTTGTGGTCAGTTTGTATGATTGGTGAGGTTTGAGCAACAGAAGACAAAATCACCTCCTGTAGGGACATACAGACACACGAGCATGGTATATTTTCATTTTTTTAGTGCCTATAAATAGGAATGTATGTACCCACGTGTATGAAGTTCATAAAATAGTAAAACTGGCCTGATTGGCAGCCTCTTCATTTTGAGAGCTAGGCTGTAGTAAAGGAATGTGTACTCCAAATAGTGACCAAGGCACATGCATTCAGAAGCACAATTTGCATACCTCCCTATTTAGTTTGGGCAGAGACTCACTATATGCTTGACTTAATTGCATGCTTACTCAGTTGCGTTGGGTGGTTATTTGTAGCAGGAGAAGCTCAAACTGGGTGCCCAGATGTTCTCATCACATATTTTTGCCTTCTTCTAATTTTGAGATCTTCTGACCAGCTTAATCCCCAGATAAAACTACTGATTATCCTGTATCTCTTGCCCAAACACATGCAGTCAGACTAAAAGCCAGTAATGCTGGTTCACTCTGCTGCTGTCAACAAATTGATTGGTCAGTCATTCTGCCTCTGGGAGCAACCCTTCTGGGCTCTCCAAATATTAAAATTGATCTAAAATGCATACACCACTTGATGAGACTCTGTGCTAACACAGCCTTATGGTGCAGTGATAATTACAGCATGATGCATTAGCATAAAATGGTGGCTAAAAGACTGTAGCATAGGACAGCTTATTAATAATTACTTTAAACACCAAGTAAGGAAAATAACAATGTCTTTAGGTTAATTTTGCTGCCACTTTCTGGGGAAACAAACCAAAACAAAAAAAAACCACAAACAAACGAACAAAACAGAAACACAAAATACCAGTGGGCACTCCTTTTAATGGAAAGGAACTATGTCATGAAAACTGCCTCATTTCAGTCCAAAATGTTGATATTGGTAAGACAGGAATATGTTTTTCTGTACTTTCCATCAGTGTGGTGATCCTTTCACCACAGTGTGCTACTGCTGTAATTTCTGCCTTAAATCCCCAAAGCTTCACCACTCCTCACTCATATCAGATTTGTGAAAGACTGTGCATTGGGTAGTACATAGTCAAATTTTGTTCTAAAGCACTTTATGAAAGTCAAAGATAAAATGGAAATTAATTTGTTTGCAAATTTCTTTGCTTCCACAGTGTTACAAATTTGAAGAATGCTTTTCTACTGTTGTAATGCAATTAGTAGTCCTGCTTGATAAAAGCAAATCTATTTTTAAAGCAAAAAAAAGTACCCTTCCTTTTCATTATGGTCCAGTTATCTTCATCTGACAGAGAACCAAGTTCTGGCCACTTTAGAGGCCACCTTAATTGAAGGAAATGACCAATATTTGTTTCTTTATATTTAATTAATTAATTATTTGGTCCTTTACTGCTTTAAGAGTCATCATGCTTTTATTCCTGCATCTCAGAAGCCTAAGCAGTAGATGCTGGGGACAACTCAGTCTTCTTACTATTTTTACATTGAAGCTTTACAAACTTTGGCTCCTGGTAACCTGTTTGCTGAAGGTGCTGTTGGCAACTGCTCCAACTACAGATTGTCTATGGAGGAACATAAAGTCAAATATCCATCCTTCCTTTTTCTCACTGACTTGAATCTCCCAAGCAGGTGGGAAGTTGTGTTAAGAGAATCTTGCCTAATTCTCTGTTTTAGGCATTAGAATATTTTACATCTGTAAACAGGACATATTGCTAGTCTTGCCACATGCTTGGATTTTAAGCAGCATGATAAAAACCTCAGTATAAAGCACCTAGTACAGCCATTTTTATTCACACATCTGCCTGAGAATCCATTTGTGTTCTTCAAGACTGAGGAGAGAGATCATTAGGAAGATCCAGGGGCTTAGTTACCTAACACAACTTCTGAAAGCATGGCTGAGGATGATGTTTGCAGGTATCGCTGAAGAACACCTGGGTTCAGACTAGTAACTCTTTGCTGTTTGCTCTACTTAATTAGCTTTTTTTCTGAAAACCAAATCCAAGATAATTTCCTTTTCCTTTTATTGTAGATGGGAATTGTTATCCCTCTGTCTTTTTCCGCTCACTGCTATTTACATTCTATGGAGACATTTCACGGATGTTGCAGACTACCTCAATTACTCAAGGAGAGATGTCTTGAAACAATAACTTCTGATTTATGCAGCTTTTCCCAGTTGTTTCAATTTGCTGAAAAATTTATTGCCGCCCCCCACCCCCCCTTTTTTTTTTTTTGTGAGACCGTGTTTGCTAAATATTTCCTTATTGGCTTTGTATGTTTAATTGTCTAAGTTCTTAAGTAGACAGCTTCCTTTCCCATTCAAGTCCTTGGATTTTCATACACTTTAGTACAATGATGAGAGAATGTAGAATTATCCGTCTTTTTAGAGCTTCTGCTCCATGGATATCTACCATCTCAGAGAAACTGTCTTCTTTATCCTGCCATAACAGATAACTATGTTGGAGCTTCTACAATTGCAGGGATTGGGAGCAAGAGGTAGAGAGAAGGAGGCAGAGACCCAGTTTGCCTAAGCTTGTCCTGTTCAGGATATCAGCTTCCCAAAAAGTCTTCAGGATATTTTTTTGCTTGGAGCAGTACAAAGAAACTCAAATCTTCTTGTCACTAGCTACGTCAACCGAATGTAGCTGCTAAATTAAAAAGGATTATTTAAATACTGTTGATTCAATATGCAATTAAAGTTTTATAAATATTAATTGCTTTGTATATTCTCTGGCTGTACTGAAAAGTTACCTGAGTTCTGTATTACATCAGGAATGAAGGTAGCAGCAAAATAAATGTGAGTACTTTGTGCATTTGGACGACACTGAAGTTACAGAACAAATCCGTTATCAGCATTTATCAGATTTCTCTATTCATTTTGCAATATATTGACTTGCCCTTCATTTGTGATTTGTGGCTTTGGAATGCACTGCTGGTTTCTAGAGCTGCCTGCATTTCCAATTACAGTTCTTCTGGCTTGCAGTTTACTTACTACAGTAATTTTCATGAACTTTTTAATCTTTCAGCATACATGCTACAGAAAAAAAATCTGGCCTAGTTAGTAACATTTCCTGGCACGGGTAGAAACACAACGTGCTGAATGGTGTTCATGTTGCTTATTATAATGTATGAGATCTTTGCTATGAATAGCTTGCATAGTACTTCAAAGGAAAGGAGGAACTAGATAAACTGTTCCTTACTGAACCCACACCTCTCTCTTTCTTCTGAGATAATTCTTATCATGATATTCATATTGCAGAGGAGAACGTTGTACAAAATTCACCTATTAGGGCAGTGCCCTAAGCTCAGGGACCTCAGAGAGGCACAGGGAGGCAGCAAGAACAGGAAGCCTGCTGCTGAGGGGGCACAGCTGGTACAACTCTTCAATTATCAGATTCGAAAATGCTAAAATTGGTTGGGATAGAAGGAAAGATAAGAGTGTAATTATTTTAGTTATGGTGGGAAATGAAGTATTTTTAATAAAGATGTAGAATCCTTTTCTGCTTCATTTTTATTTCTGCTTTCTCTTATTTCTGCAGTCTTCCTTCATGTTGCATCTTGTCCCTGTTTGTTTAATTTTATAGTTTCTCAGTATAGATGCTCATGTTTAAGATGTTATGGCTCGCTGTCTTTAAAAAAATTATTGAATGAAGTAATTAAATAATAGGAATTAGAAGTGAAGGAATAGAAGTAGGAATTAGGAATAAAAATATCATTATACAATTTTGCTCATAAGGTCAATATATTTGCTAAATTTATCACCACCCCCCTGCAAATATTTCCTGTGCCCAACTGTTATTATAGAGGATTGAGTAAAAATAGAATCTTTATCTTGTTCTGGTTTGAGTTTCTGAAATTGTTAACAAAGAAAAACGTGGGTTTTTTCCTAGGATGAACAAACGAGATTGTTTGGACACTAGCAATGAAGCCTTTTGTGGTACTTGAGAATAATTTTCAGGGTAGGATTATATTCTGTAAGTGTTTCATAAATAAAATTTAGAGGCATCTCTCATATTTACTGGGATACTGAAACTAACACGCTTTAACCGTGCAACATTCAGATATCCAGAGTTCAAATGGCAACCTCACGATTCTTCCCGTCTGCAGAGATTACCAGTTTTAGCTGTTTGGGAGGGCAAGGAGCATGTACTAATTACAGAAAGTTCATTCTGCATTTAAATTCAAAATCGTTTTATGTTAGAGAAAAAGCTGGTTCTGAATAATTGCACTTTTCTAATTGCTTTAATGCCAATAAGGATGTACAAATGTACATCATTATTGATACTGAATGTGTGGTTTAGCAAAGATTCCCCTACTGTTCTTTGTAGGCCAGGATACTCTGTGGGCAGCTTTTGTATAATAATGAAAAACTGTAGAATGTCAGAGGTACTTTTCACTGTTTCTTTAGAATTTTTTCTTGAAGATTTCAACAACATTAACCTGACCTTGATTCTGTTTTAGTCTAAGAAATGGCTGAAAAGCATGCTTTAAAGAGGAAAGTGAAAAATATCAAAAAAGTATGACACAAATCAGTAAAAATATTCCTAAATGCTTATTTTAAAATCTGGTTCTGTTTTACTCTGAACACCTATATTGATAAATGGAGAAAAAACATGCTGCCTACCAATCACACAAAATTTGTGCAGGTAGCAGGACCTCTTTAAGAAAGACAAATCACTGCTGTATTACAGAATGAGAGTCATAAGAAGCTGAGAAACAAGAGCCCAAAGCAAATGGGAAAGCTGATTTCCACTGACAGCCATTCTTGCTTCTAAAAGCCTCTCCAAGGACTCAATCTTAGCCCGAAGCTTTCAGGCATGGAAGTCTGCCCTGTTGCAACCAGTGACACCACCAGTCTTAGGCTAGCATTACAATTCCATTCACTGCATTTCTGTTAAGAAAGAAACTGTCCAGAAGCCATTCGGATACAGCAATGAGCTACTGCAAGGTCTCCAGCATTACTACTTCCACCTGCTTTTGTTGTCCCAGAGAGAAATAACTTTTCTCTTGAGTCCCTGGAGGTGTTGCTGACTAAACTTTTGAGTGAGACTCGAAAGAATAGCAGCTCTCACGACTCACATAAGGTTTTCCAAGGCATCTCAGGGGCATCTATATTGTGTTTGTCTGGGTGTGTTTCTTCCTTTCTTACAGTTCTGTAAGGATATAGGTCACACACTTACCAGTGTGTTGTGTGTGAGGGGAGGTTGTTGTTGATGTTTTGGGTTGGGTTTTTTGTGACATTTAAAAACTATCATGTCATGTACACTTCCCCCCCTCCAGCTAATCCACTTTATTGTTTTAATATTTTAAGCTATTTCTCCTAGCTTAAATTTTTGAATATGAAGCTGTAAACATTCAGAGCACCTGATGAATAGTTTTTCTTTCCTCCTCTGTTTCATTTTGCCATTAATGTTCTGATTTGAAAAGTGAATCATTACCATCAGTGGAGATGCTCACTCTGCAATTCCTACAAATTTTCTAAAAAGGCCCAGTGAATACCCTAAAAAGTATCAACTGAAACACAAATGGAAGAACAATCCCCTAAGACAATTTCCCTTTCTAGATACATCAGAAATAACTGCATAATGCTAAATAAATTCTGAGATACATTATGATACACTGTTTTCTGTAATACCACAAAATTGCCTGAAATAAAGATAATATTTTTTGTCACCAGTAGTTTTATAAGTCTCTGTCATAATTATGATACTGCTGGATTTTTACTAAATATTCTGGAAGATTGAATATACTGTTTATTTCTCAAGGCTGTCTTTTTAAAGGAAATGGGTCTGCTTCTGGACATCCCCCCAACCCCCTTTTTTTTAAACAGAAATTTCTTTAAATGAATCGCTTCTTGTTAGAAAACCTTGTTTGATAGTTTGGATTACAACAATGCTAGCACTGATCTTGGATGCTCCTTCGGAGCACTGTAAATCCAGTTTCTCAGTACATTGTAAACTATGCATTTTTTCTTCCTTATGAGACTCTTGGCAGACTTTATGGTTAGCACACAGAGATGCAGCAAACTAGATGTTTTTAAAGGCAGCTGAGAAATTTTTTTTTTTTTTTTTTTTTTTTTGAGAGCAGAGGGGAAGAATTTACCTTAGGGGATAAGTTTATACTTCGTTAGCTTTGAAACAACATATAGCACCCATCCTGTCAGAGCGCAATTAGTATCTGGTGGCCAGCTACCGTATATGTGTAATATATACATATACATACTGTTTCTTTTATCCCTGTTCATTTGGATTGCAAATCAAGAATGAAGAAAACACCTTGCTTATTTGAATTAAATTTGATTACCGTACCTTCTGTAGTTTTAACTGTTTTTTCCGACTCCCTGATGTTTGGTGAAATGTAAATTGTTTGGTGATCTTCTGTGTCCATTCAGTTAGTATTTCTCATAGCAGGATTGTGTGTCATAGCATTTGGTAGTGCTTTGTTTAGCTAATGTCCAGAGAATATGCTCTGAATAGATTGTATTCTGGGTAAATAAGTTAGGCATTTAAGTAGAAACCAGTGTGACTGATGTGGGATATCAGATTCTCTAGGATTTGCAGTTCTATATGTGCTTGAGGAATGCATGCATGAAAACATAAGCCATTTCATAACCTTGACTTTGATTGCATCACATAGCTTTGTGCTGGTGTCTGCATTGTAACCAGCTTGGGCGATCTCAGCGCTGATGGGAGATGGATGTTCTCTGCTAGTGTGCCCAGTTCTTCATTACATTACCACAGTCACTATAAAAGCCTGATCGTCAGGTTGGCTTCATCAAGGTTTTTTCCACTATGCGGATTCTCCAGCATATGTCTTACCCCATTTAAAGGATGTATTTATGCCATAAAAACATATGACACACTGTGTACTAGATAAAGGGCTCCACAATATTCCAGGAGTTAAACTGCAAACATGACAGTTTTCCAGCAGCCTATCTTCCATTAAGTTTCCAGTTAAATTTTGGCCAGTGTTTTTCTACCAGGTTTGGATTTTGCATTCTGCATTAAAGAGTTATCCTCCCCAAGTTTTGCATTTTTCCCATTGCATAATTTGTTGGGATATCAGCACAGTAATAGTAACATAAAATGTGACTTGCTGTAAATGAAAAAATGAATGTGAACATTTTAAGATAGTGAAAAATAGCCATTTTCATGGGAGAGACAGTAGTGGTTTATATGTGAAACTGAAATAGGAAATCTCGAGTCCTTTTCCCATTTATGCTGTAAACTGATCTTGTCATATTGGTCCTAAGACCTTCTCGGGAGGGGTTGGATATACTGGGAGCCAAAGACCATTGGATCCAAGATCAGATTATGGCATTTGTTTTACTGACCTGACCCTTTTCTTTGTTCCTGACTTATCTGTACTATGTTGCTCACAGCCATTTTGGGCTTTATTTATGATACTGTTTTGACTATTCAAATAGGATCAGAATCTATAGACTACTAAGAACCTTGCTGACACTATGCAGAGATTAAGTATGGTTAAGTGATGTTGAACAGTAAAATAATTCTAATGTAATTCATCCTTCCTTACTGCAGTCTTGCTTTGAAATGTGGAGAGGGACCTGGGAGTAAGAAAAGCTGGTTCTTGCTCTGTCATTGTAAATACATGGTGTGGGTTGTGTGCAGAAAGGGTTTTAATTTCTGGGGCTGCCCATTTGGTACCCTTCTAACAAATGTAAAGTTTCTGGGGGAAAAAAGAAGATCCAAGATGCTTTGTGCTCTCTCCATTTATTTTTTTTTGCCTTCTTTGAAGTTAGTTTTGCCACGTGATAGTCCAATTTGCATTGTAAATTGAGTTCATCCAGCTTGTGGGACAATAGAGATATAAACAGGTGTTCATAAAAGTATAGTTTGCCAAACAAAATAAACATTAGATTCTAGGGATTTCTGATTATCATCTGAGCTATGGGAATAGGACAGCAAGTGAGGGATCATTTTTCCCTGGAATGTGGGAGTGGGGGGAAGCAGAATGGTCTTTGAAGATCCGTTTAATTGATTCCTCAATGTAACCTTTTCCTGTTTTTCATTCGGGGCTTTCTGGCTCCACTTTCCCCTTCAGAATATGGGACTGATGTAATACAAGCAAATACCAGCACCTCCATAAATTCTCCTCAGGTTATTTATTTCAAGAAGGAAAGCGCAGTGCAGTGTAGAAATTAAGGGAAGTTTTTAAGTTTACAGCAACTACAAAATTAAATACTTATTTGAAGTATTGTGGGAGTTTTTCAGATAAATATCTTTAACATAAATGTTCTGTGTGTTTGGCAGTGTTCTTAGCAAGATAATATGTCTATAGAAGATGTTTATGAATTTTGTTACAATGCACACCTTCAGCCTATTTGGCCATGACAAGAAGGAAGACTTCCTCTAAGTGTTATCAGTCAGCAGCTATAGAAGTTAAGATCCTCTTTAAAGTGAGAGCTGCTGATCTTCAACTTGAAGATAACTATGCTGATTAGAACAGACAAGTACAAGACGTTTTAGGGTTTTTCCTGAACTTACAGACTTATGGTGCTATTGCCTTGGGTTTTTTTGCTCAGAGCTTGGAAAGCTGCAGTAGAAGAACTATGCAGTCTTCCTGACTTTTCATCATCTGTAAACTGTAGCTTCAGGGATTATTTGGTACAGACATGTCAGTATTACAATAGCTTAGAGAATACTGTTAAAGCAGGAGAAACCCAGTGACATACCCTGTCTGTCTCCATAGGGCTCTGAAGTGACCTAGAAGAGTAGACAAAGATGGGACTACCCTTTCCTTTTTGATACCTATAATTATTTTTAACAACTAGCCAGAAGGTGATCTGAAAAAAATGGGGAAAAATCAAACAGGCTTTGTTACTGCAGAGTGAACCCAGCAGCTCAGTAGAAAGATGTTTTCTTCACTTGACTCCTTTGAGCTCATTCACTCCTCTTTTGTACTGGATCGTAACAAGTAAGGTTAGTAGTTACATCTAGCAGTCATTCCTTTTAATAAAACTTCTTAAGAAATTTTACATTATTATCCTGTAACATAATAATAACTGATTTGGGGAAGTTCATCTTAAACTTTAGGTTTCTAGTCTTCATGAGTATAAACAAAAGCTTCCAAATGAGGGTCCATTTCAGAGCGTGCAGCACCACTAATCTCTTCTGACCCAGTAGCTTATGGAGGCATGAGCTTCCTCAGTCACCTAAGCACTGACTCTGAACTGACATAGATTGGCAAGATTATCTATTTCATTGTTGACAGTTTAATAGAAGGTTTAATGTTTGCTTATCTGTCCTACTAGACGAAATGTTGGGTTATGTGAGGAATGAGTAGTGCTCAGGTTGCATTCAAGTCAAATCCAGTCCTTCCTCTGAGAAGCAGACAAACTGCTTTACCTGGCTAAATGCTTAGTTGCGTTACTTACTCCCACAGTAGAAAACAAACCACCTCACCACCCAAACTGTCCTTCTGCCAAACAGCGACAACCTCAGGTTCTCTGTAACAGTCAACTCCAGCACAGGTCAGATCTTGAGCGGCACAGCTCCCATAAAAATAATGGAAAAATTTAGGATGAAAGCGCCCTCCATACAACTAGATCCATTTAACTCTTGTGATCAGTTGAACACCAAATTAACTTTTAAAGCTTTCAGTGCTCTCCCTTCCCTAATAACAGCATAAACTTTGGACTTTTCTGGCTGTGTGCTGTGTATGGAGGGTTGAAAGGAAGAAGTCAGGACTTCAATCAGAAATTCGTGTCTAATGTTCTTGGCTTTGACATGACTTGTTAAGCACTTTTGAACAAATTACTGAAGATTCCCATATGTATGCTTATACAAAACAAAAGTCCGTATAACAAACATCTTATTCCTAGAGATGATGTGAGAGCTATCAGTTTGGATAGCATTTTATGGCTATAAATAGTAAAGTTAGATTTGATTTCTAGTAAATAGTCTTTTCTCTGTTTTTGAAACAATAGAAGTTTTAGGATAGACACTTAATAAGGTCATATTGGTAGGCCAGTATCAAAGCTTGCAAGTATATTGGGTTCAGCATCCTGTCTGCTGGCATTTTCTGTAAATTATATTGACCTTTTTATGGTGAGTTTTTTTGTTTGGTTTGGTTTGGTTTGGTTTATTTTATTTTATTTATTTTATTTTTTATTTTATTGTTGGTTTTGATTCAAGGGTTTTGGGATTTTAGTTTTTGTTTGTTTTAAGTTTTGTTGACTGTTGTTATTCTATAAAGCACATGTTTGGCAATGCATATATTGCAATTCCTATTGCAATTCCAATTTTGCAATTTCATTTTAATTTGGAAAGCAACATCATTAATACTTTGAAATAACTGGGATAGGACTGTTTTATAAACATCAGTCATGCCTTTGTTGGACAACTTCTCAAAAGGCACAAGGGGAACAAAAGACAGAGCTTCATCAGTTTATGAAAAGAGTTATATGCAAGTCATTTCCCCTAAGCAAGACTGGACATTATGACAAAAAGTCCCACCAGACTTATGGGTTTCATAAATGCAGAGTAACAATAGTTTGAGAAATCTCACTAATCATCAAAAAAATGTATTGTTGTTTTAGCATTAATTCAAGTCAACTTGACCCAAAAAATTGTATCTACATGAATTAAGAACTGCTGTTTCAGATGTATTTCAACCAAACTCTGAAACTGATTTTATTTATTATTTTATTTTTTTCATGTATTAGTAGGTCATGATGGTTCTAAGCACAGAGCCTTAGCTGCCTGATTCATGATGTCTAAATTTCTGCTTTTCTGTTCTCTTTAGATAAATACAGGGCACCGATCGCAGCTGAGTATATCAAGTGCTGAGGTGGGAAATGAAAGGAGTCAAAATTTGGAAAGCAGCCCTTTCATGTCAGATCTTCTGAGTGACGTACCCTTTGCCCTAGCACCACATGTGTTAGCAGTACAGGGCACCCGTAATGATGTTCCTGACCGATTGCTCACCTATGACATCAATGATAATTTATCAAGATTTTGGTATGACTTTACCCTTGAAAATTCAGTGCTTTGTGATCCTTAATGTTTTCTTTAGTATTTCTGTCTGTGTCAAGGAAAAAGTCCTAAGGTGAAGATAAAGAGTTACTTTAATCGACTTAATATTTTGGGGGACTACCACTGGTGTATCAGATGAATTGTGTCAAAAGGATTCTTATTCACAACCATGTTATATTTCTTAGCTTTAAGTGAACTGTGACTTACTATGTTAAATATTCTGGTTATCTCCAAAGAAATCAAGTAAAATTGTTTCAGCCTGAGACTGGGTGTTGGTATCTACTTCTGGTAGGTAGGCTGCAGACACAGACATTTCATAACCTTAAGATGAAGTCTACACACACCTGCACTGTTTTGTTATTTCACTCAGATACTAAACATGTAGATCCTGTTGCATGTGTTAAGATCACCTCTGATTTTCTTCACATAGAAACCAGTATTAACATTGAAGCAATATTGCTTTGCACTCCTGGACAGACAGCTTTTCAGTTAAACCAAGTTTTAAAACTCAGAGTTTATTATGAGTACTAAAATAATTATGAAGACTTAATAGAACTGGTTAAATTTACCAATTTCAAGGTGAAAATCAGTTGCTCCTCTCCCTTTCCAATAGATGGTATTTTTGTCCATCTCACGTTGCGCCTGTAGAAGTCCTCCCCGCCTGCCTGTTGGCTGCTGTTTGTTCTCATTACCACATGTGCTCCTGATTTATACACAGATCAGCTTTTCCATTTTAACCTCCTTGCCCCCTGAAGAAGGAAATCTCAGGACACGTACTTTTAATGGTCACACCCTTCTTTTTTTAATTTGTGTGCCAGAGATACAGATGGCAATGTTTAACAACAGGAAAACATTACATTGTTTCTTATCCAGCTAAATTATATGGCTAAGTACCTAAACATGCATTCTCACAGACCACTGTGTCCCCTGCTCACAAGCTTTAAGCATGTTTTTCCCTGACTAAAACCAGAGCTGCTGTTGCATGAGCAACAGCTCTCTGATGTAACATCACAATCTTTGATGAATAATGATCTGTGTCACACAAAAGACCACTTTTTTTCTCTATTGGGGTAGAATATTTATATTGTGCCAAATGTTAGTGGATGTTTTCATGTATTTTCTATGCTCTGTGGTAGCTTAAAATACATATATTTTTAGACTTGCATCCTCTTACAGTTTTTGAGATAAATACTGTAAATGATGGAGAAATTACATTGTGAATACATCTTAGGTTGTTAAATATTTGTGGTTTAGATTTTTTTAAATGTATGTATTTAATATGTTTGACAGCTATGTTCATAAATGTTTTGAAGTTATTGTTTCAGGGAACATATCTGTGCTGCAGTCCAATAAAAAATGTGCTAAATAACAGTGAGTTATTTCTTATGTGTGAGAGTTATTACTCAGCTTCACCTGTATTGTTTACTATAGCTGTGACCATTCAGACTTCATGGGAGCTTGGACTTGGAAATTCAATTTGGAAATCTTTTCATCAGTGTCATTTAAAATAGGGGTCCTTCTGATCAAATATATTTCACATTCATTGAATGTATTCTGTGTGGTGGTTTAGGTGTTATCCATAGCTCTGCTCTGAGGATACTATGGCTGTGAGCTGGGAAGTACTCGCACCTCTTATAAGGAAGAATTGATTTTAACAAGTTGTTTAGAACTGGTTTGTGTGCTAATTTTTTAGTTAACAACGCATACCTGAAGAACTAAATTTAATTTTCATGATTGCTTTATATTTAATCATTTGAAAAATAAATCATTCTGCAAATAGCGTGTTTCCATTCAAGTTGTCCATTTCGAATCCAAAATGTTTCTGCAGCTCAGCTGGTCTAGAAGCAGAACTGCAAAACACTGTTGAAGACTGAACAAACTCACAATACTTGTTCTTTCTTTGCTAGCTGACTTGGCGTATAATTCTGTGCATTCATTTCTTGCCAGAACTTAGATAATTTATCTAAAATAATTACATCTTGTCAGAACTGTGCTCTGTTACACTCACAAGCATCCTTCCAAAAGAAAAGGAGAGGCAAAGGAGAGTAGGGAGGAGGTTGTGTTCACCCATGATGAGAAATGTGGACAGTAGGTTAAACATTTGGCCTTCATCCTTCGTCATGTTCTGTAAAGGGTAAAATCTACACCTAGGAAGAGTACTAGTAATGTGCAAGGATGCTGGAAATGTGTTTCCTGACTGCCCCCTCCTTAGCCAGGGCTGGGGAACAAACCTCACCCTTGCTTGAGATCATCCATAAAAAGTGGATTGAAGCCTAATGGTATCCAGACAGCAAAGGTGAATTTCTTCCCACTGGGATAAGAAAAAAGTACACTTAAACTGTTATAAATTGGTAAGATTTATGGATATTACTATGTGCCCACTGATAATATGAAGATGGCACAAAATCTTCAGAAAATTAAAGATTTTGAAGAGTCTTAGTTCATAAAAAAAAATGTGAATTACTTGTGTAAGATGTTTAATGTTTTATTCTAAGTGATTATTGCATAGGATATATATGAAGATATGTGTATCTGCCAGTGTCAACAAATACTGAATAGTTCTATATCTTATCAATCAAATATTTGAACACCAATGAAGGAATATAGTTAGTTTTTAAAAGAAATTATAACCTATTCAAATATAATCAATATTGATATCAAAATAGTAAACCACCCTGGCTGTCTTTCTGTATATTCTGTATAAAATGATGAGAACTTGAATAGAATTGCTTGCTTAGTGTTATACATAGATATGTAAATTATTTAGAACTGAAAGATATTTCATAGCTGGTGTCATTAATATGAGGATTAAGACAGGTTGCCAACTTCAGAACTAATAATAAAAGAGAAGTGTGATCCTGGGCCAGTGAAGTGCTGCAAATGGGAGCTCTGTCCTTGCCATGAGTGGACATATTACTAGGCCTGCACTCCTTTACTAAATAGTTTATTATTTAGAGTTACTGTAGCTCATGGGAGATTCTGAGTTTTGTTTGCAGTTCTCTACATTTTCCCTGTAAGAGATGTACTCTGCGTTGTGTGATAGCTTCCTTATGGAACTTCTAATAAATCAAACATAACAAGACACTTCTTATTTCCTCTGGAAGAGTTGTAAACACAGGCTCTGGAAAAGTCTAATTTTAAGCATAGGAAAAGGGGAGTGAAGCCCACATGTTTGAAGGTAAATCAAAGAATAATTGCATCCAGAGCAGCCCAACAGAAGGCTGATTGGGAGCTGGTCCCCGCAGACAACTCCCCGATGACAAACTCAGAAGTGGAACCAGACAATGCCATGTCCAGCAGGTCAGTCAAGGAGGTGGTTACAGATCCCTTTTCTGATATTTTCTCTAAAGTATGACCCAAACCCTGATACTGCAGTCCTGCAGCTGGCAAGTATACACTTTTGTGGTCACAGCTGAGAGCTTTTGACCCTAGAGCAACTAAAGGGAAAAGGAAAACAGCATATTCACCATGGTAATTACAGTGTCTCAAAATAACACACAGCTCATTGCATTTTTTAGCTGGAGAACCTGTTATGTTCACAAAAGCACTAAAGCAGTCTCCTGGGCAAGACGAATGGGTTGTTCTGAACAATAGCATAAAACTTGCACTTGAGAAACCACTCTCCTCCTCACAACCACCCTTTTGTTATGACATGACAATTCATCTTGCTTTGGGTTTTCTCTGCTCAGCCTAGCGAGTATGGAGAGGAACCAGAAGTGCAACTCCTAGGGGTAAGTCTTTCCCTTCTTAGCTAACTGCAACTGTTCTACCAATGACAGGGCAATTCCAGATTAACCAGATTTCCTTTTGAAGCTAGAGAGTGTCTGTTACAGCAACAGAGGCAGAAAATCCTCTGTATATTCCAAAGGCAGGCTCCTGTTTGGTGCAGTAAGAAGAAGAAGGTTTAATAAGCAGAGCTGGGTTTTTTCAGCCCACCTGCTGTATTGCAGCTCTTCAGCAGCGCTGAGCTTGGCATTCTGTAATGAGCTCACAAAGTTAGGAAGAGCTATGTTAGGCCTGATTTCTTCTCATCAATATGTTAAATTCCTTAAACTAAGGAAAATTATTGATCTCCCTGTGTCCTCCATTGAGATCATATTCTTTCTTTACCAGGTAGATATTTATATCCTTAGAGTCTCTGATAAAACTCTTTTGTGAAAAGAGACCTTCAGTCTGCTCCACTCTGCAAGAGGGTTCTGTTCCCATAGGCACTTTGTTAGCCTTCCTTCTGTCTGAATCACAGCCATTCAAAAGAAGCAATGCTTACTGGAACGAGAGAAAAGTCACTATGTTGTTCCTGTTATGTGGACAGTCAGTTAACTTGGAAGCATTACTGTCCAAAGAATGAAATGGAGATTTTTGTCAATCCAAAATTTCATAATTTTCAGATGCCAGGAGTGTAAGAAGTAACCTTGATCTTCCAGGCACAGCATCTCACTGTTCAGTTCTGAAGCACATATTTTAGGTTCTGCATACAGGTATGTGAAGATTTTTCTTTGACTATATGATGCTAATGAGTAAGGCTCTTTTAATTCTCCTGCATGCACCAGATAAATGATCGAAAAAACAGTAAGATCCAAAGAGCTACTTTGACTTCTGTGCATGCAGTCCCTCATAAAACAGAGTTTTTCCCTCCGTATATAAATGATTTTAATCATTCAGTAGAAATCCTAAAAAATAATGCTTTAAATTTTATTTTCTGAAACATATTAATGAAAAGCTTTTCTGCCTCTATGGTGGGTGCAATAGTTCCTGACTAAGCCTGGCTATTCTATTTGCAATTACTTTGAAGCTATTAAAAATTATTAGTTTTTTACAAGTATCTACCTATTATGAAATGGCAAGGTTCTCGTGTGTTCATTACTTCTTTTAGTAGTATAGAAGGAAAAAAATGTAGTAAAATTACACCAAACTAAGGAAGGGGTGGGGGAAAGGACATGTAAAGCAGTTTTCATTGAACGTTATTTCTGTAGTATTTGCTGTAATGAAAATACGGAAACTAAATGACGTGCAGGTGGTAAGAATATGATGGCACCATCATATGGTGACCTGAATCAGAAACTATATCAGTATCACGCCCTATAGTCTTTTTTTGTGTACATGAAGTAGGTAGCACCATGGTCCCTAATGTTAATGCCTCCATACATTAACGTAAATAATAGAGAGTAACAATGGATCACATACTAATTTCAACATCACAGAGCAGGTACTGTTTTTTTAGTCTGCAGCCCTCCATGCAGTAGTCTTTCTAGACTGTGTTTTACTCCCAAAAAAGTTAGTGAATATTCTATTACGGTTTACTTTCTGATGAGGGTAGCTCAAAGAGCTTTGTTGTATTGCAGCTCAGTGGTTTGTCAAATACATCCCTTCTCCAGAAGCAAAAGAGTCTGAGCACACTGCATGCTTTGTATAATACACCAGGAGTTGTAAAGCTTTCAGCATTGTACTGCAGGTTATGATGAGATGTTGGAGAGGCCTTTTTTTAATTCTGTAGCCGAAGAGAGTATCTAGCGGTGGAAGTGAAGTTACGATGGCCCCAGAAGGATGCAGCAGCTGTGGAACAGAGACAAGAGAGGGCTTAGTTCTGCCAGCCAATTCAATTCACTTTTCCTTGCTGCAGAGATAAAATAAACTCTTGAGATCAAAGATCTAATTTACAAGGCTGTCCTCTTAAGTCAGTTGACACATGTACTTCAGTAACAGAACATAAAAGAAACTGCTCACAAGCAAACAAAAAAAAGATGAGCCTCAATTATAAACATCCCTCATCCAATTGTTTGTGAATATCAGCATTACAGTGAGAGTAGCCACTCGCATCCAAATGTTCATGTAAGTCTTCTGGGAGGTCAGCTTTGGGCATCCATCTAAATCACACTGGAAAAGAAGTCTGAAGCAGATGGGCTCACAAAACAAAGGCTCAGGTGAAATGGACCATCACAGTGAGAAGGGAATTACTACTTAAGGCAACTGATGCTTGTTAGAACTGAAAAAAACTTTGGTGACCACTGTGTCACCCTTTCCATGAAGAGATCTGCTATTTGTCTGTTTTCCTTAAGAAAACTAAGCAATGTGTGATGTTTTGGAAAACTGTACTCTAATTTCCTTTTTCATCTGTTTTTAGAAACTACTGGTGCATCTGCTTGGCTTATTCTGCTCTTAAAGACATTTTTAGATTTCTGTAACTCCAATTTTGTCTATTATATGTTTAGATAGGGCTTTTGTCAAAGACTTACTATTCATCTTACCAATTGAATCAAAGGATCTTTTTGTTGTTATTTGACTTTCTTTTGTAGTCAAAGTCTTTTGTATGTCTTTTGTAGTTTGGCTAGTTCTCCTTCAGTTGTCTCTCAAATAAAAAACATTTACACTTCTCCCTCTACTTGATAGGGTGGAATAGAACATATGCCTTAAATTTATCCCAGAAAGGACTGCCAAATTTTATTTCAAGCAGTATTACAGTACTTTCAGATATTACATATCAATCTTAGTGTAATTGTGGCTAAAATTGGACACACAGCGTTAACATACCCTCTCTATCTTTTGATGTAGTTCAAGTAACATTGGAATTTAACTCATATTTTGAGGGCAGGCAATGTAGGAAGGTGTCATATTGGGAATTGATATTGGATTAATAGAGGGATTTAAAATTTATTCCTCTTTATATGTTTACTGCACATAGTGTGCAGTATATGCATTCACTCAATGATAAAGTGAAAATAACTGCTTCAAAGCTAGAAGTTGCCATTCTAGCTTTTTAAATGGCATCAAATAAGAGGCTGTTGATTGAGAAATGGAAATGTAGTTTTGCTGCAGATCTCTCAAATGCTTTACAGTAGAAATCAGTATTAGGATTCATATTGAATATTAATATCATAAATTGAAGACAAATTTTAAATCTTAGGACAGCTGTAAAAAATAGAGCGAAGGAACAAAGATGGCTGATGTATTTTTGTTTTCTCAGTGGCTAGCCAGCAAAATTGTCTCTAATCACATTGCAGTTATTTCCATTAAAAAAGTTTGTATGGAAGACTGTTGGTCTAGCTACTGATTTGTAGAAATCTGAGAGAATATCTAGGAATAAAGCCATTTTCCAGGATGATAGGTTTTGGCCAAAACTGTTCACCTTCATATTTAAGACGTGTAAGTCTTCTCAGACTAAGTCTCTTCACCAGCACCTCCAGCGGCTGTCTTTACTTCAGAAGAAAGTTGTGCCCTAATTTAGAAACATCAGACCGATGCCTCCTGATCTCTACTCCATGCAGCTGGATCTGGACAGATGGTTTGTTTCTGGGATGGGGCATATTCTGGTAGATAGCCATTTCAAGGGTGACAATCCTTAAAGAAAAGGATGTTGCACATCGATACCCTGTGGGAAAAAGCAATACAGGCTTGACCATCTTCCATTCCTATCTCCTACAATAATAGCAATGCAACGACAGAGACCTGACACACTTCCTCTAAGCATGTAGGGTGATGCTGATTTCCTGCTCTGTCTTCTTGGAAAACCACTTACCTATAAAGACTTTGAACTGAGCAAGATCATCTTCTGGTGATCTGCCAATCTTAGCAGATTGCCTGAGCCATTTCACCCTGCTTAGACCAAAGGGGGAGATTTAGGCCAAAACGCTAAAGACATCCTAGAAGACGAAGTCATCCCAAGATTGATCTGTTCACCACAGACATCACAAAGAAGTCAGATAAGACTTGCTCTACAAGGATGTCCTGTGGCAATGGAACTCTCTGGCTATTTATAAGAATATGTGCACAATGACTAAAAATAACTTTTTGGTATTAGATGGGTTTGTATATCCTTACCTTCAAGCTGCAGAATAGGAAAAGTGTTCCAAGCATGTCCACTACAACATCAGCCTAGCTGCCCAAAGATTATTTTCTCCAAAATAAAAATAGTTGTTATTTAGGAAGAATAAAAGCCAACTAGTACACCCTTCTTCTTAAACAGATGAGGTAGTTTAAGTAAAGGATAAAATCTTGCTTGGAAATTTGTAAATAGATTACTGTGGTTTTAAATTGCAATTAACTGAACAAGGCCTTTCTGGCACCCACTGCCTCATCTTGCTTCAAAGAGGTATTTTGGCTTGTATGCAAACTAATATTCTGCTTCCTCAAAGAAATGAGCTATGAAGATAATGCTGATGCTGTTTCCCTTTGAAACACCATTTGCTTCTGCTATATCACTTAGTCTGGACATCACGGCCCAGTCATCTGTCAGTCTCCAACAGAAGAGTTCACTCTTTTGGAACTTCTTCCAAAACTGATATATTCCAAAACTGGTATCAAAACAGGTAATCTATGCAAACACATCTCAGCAAACTGGATCAGCATAGGCATTGCCAGAGCGTTAGAAGAGGAGAGAAGGCATCCCCACAATGGGATTTGGTGTAGAGCACTGGTGACATCAGAAATTAGAATATCCTATGCTGTTCATTGGCAGGGGGGAAAAAAGCAAAAAAAAAAAAAAAAGAGGTGGCAGTGTGGCACTTTTTGCTCTTATTTTTAAAAATACTGAGGGTCTGCTCTGTAGTAGCTGGCAGGAACATTTTTGAGAACATGGTAACTCAGCAACACTTGGCTTACTCTGTTTACCTTTCCCCCCTGTATATATCCATTGATCTTAAACTCCTCTGACCTAGGAGAGAAAGCCTCTTCTACCATGTTTATTACATTATTAAGATGATGAAATTTGGGGTAAACAGAGAAGAGGGATGATTCTTACCTGAGAATTTCCTCCCTTGAACCTTTTGTCCCAGATAAATCCAACCTGGGCTTGTAGGTGCCTTTTGTTAAGTGCCTGATGGTATTCTGGCTCAGGCCAGGCCAGAAGGTCCAAGCAAGCAATTTCTCAGATACAAACCTTCCATCTTCTCTGCTGCCTCCATGCTGATGTTCTTAATTACAATCCCAGTCATCCTAGTTTCCATCTGCTCACAGGAGAGGAGGGAAAGAGGAGCACTTTGGCCAACGTTAAGATGAGAATCACCTTCTGGCTTGTCCTCTCTTCCTTTGACCGTCTGTGCAGGGAGCCAAGCGTGGCTGTTGCTGCCAGAGATGGCTCCAGCAAAATGCCTGGAAATGGTACAAATTTATCTATTTCAGCCTTTTTATCTTCCTTGTCTCCTGATGAATTATTTCTGCAGAGATCAGACCTGTCGTTAGCATTGGAAGGCTGTATTACAAATGGGTATTCATTTACTTTTAAATAGGTATTTTGATTTGTTCGAAGTTTTTCAAGTCCTTACAATGTGGTCTGGGAAAGGTTCAGTGGGTTGTTTCTTTCCTCTAAATATAATGAAAGGGTTGGTCTATTGCCAGCCATGGAAGGAGGAGGAGGAAATTAGAATATTCAGCATTTAAGGAAAAAGTCAGATAAAAATAAAACTTCATTCTGTAGATACAGTTTTAGTTACAAAATGAACAGCAGTTCAAAGTAGAGAGAGGTAGAGGAAGTTAATTTATAGTGACCACTTCCTAAAGTGGATTGAGGTGGAATTCACAACATAATGCTAGAGCTGTAGGCCAGCAACCAGTGTTTTTCAATCTGCTGCTTTCTCCAAATGTGTGAGAAAATGGCCTTGTGAGTTCACATAACTTCCATGAAGCTCAGTTGCCAGCTGGGGCCTACAGATAGTCCTCAGAGTGGAGAGATCCTATGCACACACACAAAAAAAGCAGTTCTGAAAGGAAAAAGAGATTCTTTGCACAAACTTGGGTTACAGCAAAGTAGTTATAATTTATATCATCATAATTGAGAACAGGTTTTGTCCTAAAGGTTATAGCAAAATTCATGTAAAAAGTTAGGGTGACAGAAATGTCTCATAAGCTCAGGTACTTAAATAGAGAATGTAGATATATATTATGTATGTGTGTATGTGTGTAGGTATACATAGACATACAAGATGATTATTCACAAAGAGATACATTGGGTGAGATTGGTCTTCAGTTTCTCCAGAAGAATTTTCTCACATCCTTTAATTCAGATGTCAGATGCTTCATATCACTTTCCTGGCTGCAAACCTGTGTCCTGTTGCCATCTCTGCTGTTAATAACACACTTACCAGCTTGTCCACATGGAGAAAAGAAAGGGGTTTTTTTTAATGCCCCATCAAAAAACAGTACTTGAAGTTTTCCCAGTTGTAACTTGTATGAAGGGGGAAGTGGCGATATACATGGATGAAGTTGCAGTTTCTAGACCTCACTCTCCTGGTTTTATGTGAACCATGTGCCTTTAAGAACTACTCTCTATCTTCATAATTCCTTATTATAGGAAATTGCAGTTGGCAGCAATCAGGTTAAGTATTTAAATATTTTACATTTAATTGAGGGGATTAAATTCGCATTTCCAATTTAAAATGTTTTCCCATCTTAACTACAAAACCTGGTCGTATGTTTTAAAGCTTTTTAAAAACGTTAATACTGACTTAGTGGGAAAATACTTGATTTCATGAACACAAAAGAAAGCACAGTATCTTTTTCTCATCATGTAAAGAAGGACACATTCTCTAGCAGGGACCAAATCGTTTATTATTTTGACTGCTGCCTTCCCTTCACTCCCCTTCTCCATTCCTCTCTCAGTGATAGATTTTAGGTGCCAAATCTGGAGAAAATCCTCATAATAAAAGAGTTGGCAGAATCTGGTCAAGAACACTGATCCTTCTTTGTAGGGATCATGTCCAGCTCATTTTTTGTAGTGTACATTTTCCTACAGGTTTTGGTGGGTTTTTTTGAGTGTGACTTAGATATTTCCAAGAATGAGGCTCGGGGAAAAGGAATTGTGGTGACCTCTTCTTTGAAGTTAAGATTAAAAAAAGAACAAGAGAAAGTCTATTAAAATGTGGCTGCCTCCCATGCTTTTTATAAACGTGCTGTTTGTGCAGTGCCTGCCAGGGAGCCCGTCTGCATCTTGTGTGTTCCAGTCAACAGCGCACACCCTGCAATTGCAGCTCCTCTCCATTTTCAGGCAACTCTGTCTCACCTTTCCTCTGCTGTTGGCAAATATCTGAGAAACTCACCGGTACAGTCTTCTGTACCTTTGTCATGAGAGTTTTGACTATCAGGCTGGTGGAGCAGCTCAACCCCAGTGCTGTTGATAGCTCCAGCAGGGTGGCAGTTTGAGCCAATGTGATGGATTTCAGGGCAAAAGCTGGGTTCATGTTGTCCTAGGGTTGTTTTTCTTTCTTAAACCTAGACAGTTTCAGCCATTTAATTCTAATCTAAAAGAGCATTAAGATTGCAAAGCCAAGCATGGGAGTGCTGCTCCTTTGGGGGGCAGAGTCTACATCTGGAGTATTTCCAGAAGCTCAGCAAAGTGGCTGTTACGGCAGGGCTCCTAAAAGGCAGCCGACAGAGGAGCTGTGCTTTGTAGGCCAGCACGTTCAGCTAATTGCCTGTCTCACTGACATAGATTGGAGCCTGCAGCCCCTCGCTGGGTTCACCTGCTGTTTCTGGAGACAGAGTGATCATTGATCTCAGTGAAAGCAAGGAGATCAATTGGGAACCAGGAGCTTTTTTTCCTTATGAAGGCAAAATTTTACTCCTGTGACTGGTTGTTGCTCCCATTTCCAGTCTCCTGCTGGATCTGAACCCTGCTTCTCATGGATCCAGACTCCTGCCTCACAGTTGCTAATAATTATACATCTAATTCAGAGGTCAGACTTACTGCTTGCCTCAGATACACACCCAAATTGTATCCTGGGTGCACATTAAGACAAGGCCATAGTGTCTGCTATTTTTTCCCCATGTTGCCTTCATTTGGAAAGAATGTGTGTGGGTAGAGGAGTTGCTGTGGTGCATTTCAGCAGATCCCCATCTGGACCATCAGAGTCCCAGGCCTGCAGGACACAGCAACCTGCATCTCAGAGCATCCCTTCCCAGAGTTCACATTCAGCAGCATTCTGATGGCTGTCATGAGGGGTTCTTGATCCTCAGGGTTAAACCTTTCCGTTTCAAGTAGATTGGGTATGTGTTCTACCTTTAGAGGCTGGCTATAATGCACTGAAGGTTTTAAGAAAAACAATCCGAGAAAGATCATTCGAGTACAGTCTGTTCACAGTCAAAATAAAATACCAATGGAAAAAAATGTTTCCAGGTGTTGCTTGGAGTGAAGGATGAACTAAGCCTCATGTCATGGGCAAACAAGTTCTACACACTCAGGTTCACCGCAACACCACCACGGCTCCCTTCATGTCTCAGGCAGACCAGTGCAAACTCCACACACTGTGGAAGTACCGCTCCTCAGTGGGAGGCTCTTGGGGAAACATTCAGATCCTGCTAGGACCAACTCCATCAGGCACTTCAGAAACCACCAGAGCTACCTTTAAAGCAGCCTGCTGCTTACTAGGGCAACTTTTAAGCTGTCTCAGGGTGAACACGGCATAATCGCAGTCTCTCAACCCGCTGAGCAAGGATGCAGCGGGAGCAGCGAGTAACGAAGCAGCTGGGATTGAAATTCACACAGGATGGTCACATCTGTGGAGGATGAGAGGTTTTCAGAAAATCCTGAGCCCTATCCATCCTCTTAAATGGACATCAGTTTAAGATGATACTCTGGGTACTGTGCTTTGTTAATACTCTGGGTAGTGATGATTCTGATTAGCCACGTTCATACTATGTAAGGAGTGCTGCCCAGGAAGAGTAGTTCGGCAGAGTAAAAAAACATCAACCAAGGCTGAAGTCTTACCACCCACTCTTACACAGAATCATAGAACAGTTTGGGTTGGAAGAGACCTTAAAGATCATCTAGTTCCAACCCCCTGCCATGGGCAGGGACACCTTCCACTAGACCAGGTTGGTCAAAGCGTCATCCAGCCTGACCTTGAGTGCTGCCAGGGATGGGTAAACCACAACTTTTCTGGTCAACCTGGTCCAGTGTCTCACAACTCTCATGATAAGGAACTTCTTCCTTATATCCATGCTAAATCTCCCCTGTTTAAGTTTGCATCTCCCCTGTTTAAGTTCAGGCATTTCTAGTTCTGTTGCTCTTGCCTGATGGGCTGAATGTCCCCTGGATTCCACAGCACATCTTCTGGTTGGGTTTGATTCAAAAGGAAACCAACTTGTATGCTCCAGGATGGCTTCATGATTCAAACAGGAATCACGTAAGTTGGAATCTTCTGGAGATGGCCTCCCAAGCTGAAATTAGCTGAAATGCTAACACACAGGCACCTCTTGTGTTCAAACAGGACTCCACTGCAACTCCACTGCAAGAGCTCTGCAAGCACAGGCTTGAGCTGGAGAGATGCTGAATGTTCTTGTGAAGTCATAAGCCAGGGATTTGTTATGGCAATTATATAATTATTATGTAATTGCTACCAAAGCAGGATTTGTCATAAAATCAGTTATCCTCTTATCCTCTCCATGCAGATCAGATAACAATATTTTTATACAAGAATATCATCCGGTTTCCTACGTCTGTTCATTCTCTGGATATACTGAAACACTACAATACATTCTTCCAAAACGGTTCTTGATTTTCCACGCTTTGCCTTTCATGCACATGACTACTGGGGAAAAAGATTCTGTGTTTATTGGAAGACTTTTTAAAATTATTATTCCCAACTGAAAGAAAACAATCTCATGATGGAGTGAAACATAAAACAGGTCACTTCTGCATTTGCATTAGTTGAAACTGTAAAATAATATAAAAAAATTATTTTCCACTTTCAATATTAATTTTTGGCAAAATAATTTTGGAAACAAACTAGAACAAAATGTTGAAATAGATATTAATGGAGAACTCTTCTTTTCCTTCTAAGTCTAAAGTTGCCAGAACAGTAAAGCATGTGAAGAGTTTAAATTTTGATGACTATTGACTTTCCAGTGGTAAATATTCTCAGTAAAACTGATTAGTTGCCTCTTTAAAAGAAAGGAGGAAGATAAACAATGCTTAGTTGGAAATGGTTTTATCTATCCAACAGGAAAAGCAACTATAAGATTTTGAATCCTCCTCCAGGTTCCTCGTCATCATTATCTGAGACAGTCTTCAAATTATGATTGCCACCGTTAGTGAGCTTTGTGATGAGGATTTTTTAACTGGAAAAAGAACTAGGAATGTTGACTGTGTTTTGTGTATGGTGCACATGCTTTCATAACCTTTTCCTAATCACACCATAAGATGTAACATGGCCTGGTAGTGGTTACTAAGGGTTTTGGCTGAAAGCAGCAGCACTTTTCACTCTATAGCCTTCAGATGTAGCTTTATATGACTCCTATATTGACACCTGTAACTTTATATGACTCCTATGTTTATATGACTCCTTTATATGACTCCTATATGGAGGAGCTTTATATTTCTCCTCCAAACACAGTCATCTCCCCTGATCCATACTGTATCGAACAATTTGAAAACAACAGTACTAATGGGAAGGTAGTCACCCACAGAAAGCATAATCACATTTGATTTTAGAAAATCATAGTAAATTGAGCACCCTGCCTGGATCTCACTTGCCTATGTGCCTTTTACAAAAGGATACATGGACTATGGATGATTTATAAACAAATAGTATTATATTATTGATCTCTAATCTCCATGGTTACTGGGCTCCTCCAGTTTCATCTTGGCTTCTATGTAATTAAAACCTGTTGCACATGTACAGCAGTGCAAGCTTGGCTAGGCTGGAAACACAGGAATCATTAAAAAGGACAAAGAAGGAAATTTCCTTTATTTTGCACCATGGCATAACTGGCAAAGATGCTTTGTCTCTATGTATGGGATTGGTGGGAAAAATTAAACACTGTGCTCAAATACTATATACTGAGTGCTTGTGAGTAACAGTGCACTGAAGCTAATGGCGTGCTGATCAGATTTAGGTCCTGATCTTTGTCCCTGGTATTGTTATAGACCTTTCTGGCACTTTCCACCTGTTGTCATATCAGGATCTGGAACACCCTCATCTTTAGAGTCGCTCTGTTCTAACGCGACTTTGGAGTAGTGGAAAGTACAGGCTTGTACAGTTAATTTTTAACATTTTTTGTTTCCTTCTTGCTGTATGAACAATCAATGAGAGTGTTATTATTGTATATAAAAAAAAAAAGCCACATGAAAATACCTACACATACAATATTAAGTACCATAAAACCGAGCTTTTTTCCCCCTCCTCTATTTTTCAGCTACAGTAATCTCAGACAGTTCTTGGAGCAACAGTACGGGAAAGTTTACTTTAAACTTCAGTGAAGTTTACTTTTTTAACAAACATGTTTTGAATACTCTTCTATGTCACCTTTGAACTGACCTGAAGCAGGTTAGTCCTCTTCTAGATACCTTGAGTCCAAGCTATCTAACTACTTTAAAATGCAAATAGGAAACAGTGGGGAAGCTTTTGCATCTTGAAATAACTTTTAAAAATCTCTCCTTTAGTCTCCATGTACTGATTATTCTTTCACTTTTCCTTATCAGACTGTTTTCCATTTAATTTTAGTTTCCCTGTTTCTGGATTCAATTTCCCCTAGCTTCATCTTTGTGGCATATTTATCCTGCCGCAAGCTATTCCCTGAGGTTGGGGATATCTGCTTTCCAATCTAACTGCAGAGGTAACTGCTCTGAAGGGCACAGTCACCTTTACCATGGCAGCTACCAGAGGGCTCACTGACTGCTCCTTCCCCTTGCATTTCTGCATATTTTCAAACAGTAAAGTACTGCCTGTTAGCCTTGTCAATATTTTAATACTCTGCGGCCTCTCTCCTCCCATTCTGTTTCTTAAAGGCCACAGATTCCTTCCCAAATAAAGCACGTTGATGACTTTTTTTTTCTTTCGTTCCACTGTAGGTTCACTCCCAAATATGGTACTTCTGGTATCTATTGTATCTCTTGAGGCTCCCAATGGAGTGGATACTCACAACTAGTAGCAGATAAAAAAAAAAAAAAACAAAATGGGATTTACAAAGAAGCTTTACAGAATGTTCTTCCGTGTAATCCAGTTCAGAAAAAGTAGCAGAAATGACAGGGTTTAAACACATAAAGCCCATAAAGTTGTCAAACCAATATGCTTAGGTACTTCTGTACTCACAGAAGGACCATAAGCAACCAAGAAATCAGCTTTTAAAACACAAAGTATATACAAGTCGATAAAAATCCAAAACATTCAGTGTATGGAAAGAGGGTTTGTGGATGTTTCTGGCTAGATCAAATCCCAAAAGTTGACAATAGGAGTCATTCCAGAACTGCATTTACATGATACTTCCATAAAAAACAGTGAAGCAACAATATGATTCTATCTACGTTTCAGCACAATTGCTTCATGTCCTCCTCCAAACGTCTAAGTCTCTGAAACTTTTCCCTGTCTTCCAAAAGAAAACAGTGGCCAAGAAATGAGCTTACTAGTGAGAATTTAAAATAGGGGTTTGCAAAGTGGAGTCTGTGGAAAAACACCATGAGATACATATATTAAAAATTATAAAATTGGCTTCAGAAATCAGAGGGAGTATTTGGGTCTTCACTTCTTTCTAAATAAGAATCATAAATTGCAAAATGTGTAAGGCTTGATCACATTAGAGAATTCTCATAAATTATATATTCCATAGTTGGACATTAAACTGTTAATACAGGAAAGCTTCAGAGTGTGGGTTTCCAATTTCCCCGTTATGAATTTTTGTCAGCACGGCTTCCTGTGGTCAGATGATGTGTCCTGTCAGTGCTAGGCTTTTTTTTTTCCCCCAAATACTTAATTGAATTTTAATGATGCCCAGAAACTCACACACCAGTGTTAGGTTGAAAGGCAGTGCTAGCGGCTATTCCAGTTTTTTGCTCCTGATCGTATCTTTGTGACTTCTTCCAGTTCTTTGTGAATTCTTGTAAGCATGTCTAATTTTCTCATCGAAAACTTAGCCACATGAGCCTTAATTAAACACATTAGTAGTCATGGAACAATTAAAGTAAGTTTTCATCAGAAAGAACTGGTCCGCAGGGAAGAGGAGCTGTACAGTAAGTGTACTGTGTGCTAGCACATTATTTACAGAGGCCACGCTGAGAAAACCCAAGATCAAATCAATAACAGTTTGCCTAAAGAAGAAACTATCATGCCTCATGGATTGAGACACTAAACTCTTCTTCTTGCCTATTATTCTTAATACACAGCCACTCTCATTGAGCTTAATCAGAATTCATGAAGCTGCTAAACCCAAGAAAGATTATTGATCTTATTAAAGATGTAAGAGCACCAGACTGAGAAGACAGGGCCTCCAGAGGGAGGAGAAGACAGGAGCCTCGGGGGGGAAGCTGAAGCAGCTATAAACTTAATTCTGTGTTTAGCTGGTAGGTTCTGCAAAGAAACCAGAGGCATTTTTCTTCCCTAGATCAGGAGCTTGAAAGCCTGGGCACAACTGCCCCACACTGAGCACCTAAATATCTTTACCTACAGCTTCTAAGTATGCCTTCCTGGTCATCATCACCAATGTTTTAATTAACTTTGAAGACTTGATTCCTCTTCAGCTAATCCTGTCTAATGCTTCTGAAAACAAAGGAGTGGCATAGGTGTAGCTGGATGGGAATTCAAAAATTGTGGATTGCAAGGATGTTACAGATGGCCTAATTTGACTGACACAGCTGGTACTAAGACAATCATTTAGGTCTACTTTTGTATCCTAGGTTGCTCTATTTTTTCTTTCAGTACCAGCTCTTTTTAGAGTTCAAATTAATTGCTATATTTATGGAAACTGTTGAGTGACAACAGTGGAACTCAAGCTGTGCAGATGTTTGGAGTTTTTTGTGTGTCAGTTGCCAAACCGATAAATTAAATAACATTTGTTTAGACTTACCCAAAACAATTTTTTTCCATTTTTCATGATGACAAGAAGAAGTAAAGAAGCCCCAATTTGAGTAAATTGTTCCTTTTGACAGGCAATTAGCTGTTTTATTCAGGAATAGCTAGAACCAGAGGAATTGCAGCACTCAGCTCACAGAAGTTTGGAGCCAGGGGTTCCCCCTGCTGAGCTGCGTGGTCATGCTGCTTCACTCACTGAGGTGCAACAACCAGCGCTAAATTTGCAGGGATCCTCCAGTCTCAGAAGACAGCATGTTCAGAGCTGAATCACCTACAGTCCCTCCAGTACAACTCTTCCATCTTATTTCTATATAAAATGTATGACAAATATTAGGTCAGTCAGAGCCCATCCCTGTGAGACACTTCCTGTGAGAAGTCTCACATCCCTGTGAGACAATTCATTACTTCTGGCTCTCACATTTTTTCTCTCTGCTGAAGGAGCAAAGGGTTGGAAAGAAGGATGGCAGAAAACGGGAGGCACTGGCTCTTGCCTCCCCTCCCTGGCCAAGGAGGACAGAAGAGCCTGCAGCTGGACACATCAGCATTCAGGCCGATGACAACGAGCTCCTCCTAAACTTCCCCCTGCCCTGCTTGTAGAAGTCCTGCTCCACCCTGGATGTTTAATTATATACACAAAATACACCAGTATCAGGATCAGGGACTGCGGACCCCACCCAGAAAAAGTCAATACCATGATAATTAGAGAACTGATGTAGGTATGAATTAAAAATCTGAATTAAAACAATCTCATGAGGAGGAAGGTCTTGCCTAAATAAATAGCGCCTATGTTCTGCATCACTCAAGTGCCAGGCATTGCATCAAAGGAGGCACAAACTTTTCTTTTTGCTCCTCCAGCTTTATTTATCTTAGGAGAAAAAAGCCAGCTGAAACTATTTGGCAAATCTGATCCAGATTAAAGTGAGGGGAAACTAAACCCAGTACTTTTGATAATTACTGTAGTCATCTAAAGCATTCACCCAGCTGAACACCACAGTGGCATTCTTGCAGCACACCTGCACAGGCAGGATCATCAAGCTAAACTGGAATTCATTTTATCTGTCCACAGCAGGTGAAAATTAAAACTTAAAACCAGCAAGAAGCAGCACAGGTCTCCTGGCCAGCAACCATTCTCTTGATAACAGGTGACATGCAGCTGCTTGAGTGAAAACTACTGCCAGAAAGGTAGGAAGGAATTGTTGGGTTCATTTCTATTGCAGAAGATAGGAAGTTGGAGCTGTGTCAGCTGGGAGGAATCCTTTCTGGCTTCCCACTCTTTCCAGAAATGGTCCTTTCCACTGTGGTGCACTCTTATGTGCCAGCCCAGACAGTTCCTTGGTTGGTGAGGGGGTACCAGGTCCTCCAGCAGGAAGAGAGACGGGCCCAAGCCCTTGCTCCCCTTGTTTGTTCTCCAGGAATCCCTCACCAGAATCAAGCAGTAGGCTGGACTGTATCTGTGTGCGTGCTTACATACTGTTCAGAGAGCTCATGCTGGGCTTCAATTTCATGCCAGTGATGTGTTTCCCAGAAGCCCTGATCAGATTAGTCTTCCAGTTCCGCTGTGTTATTCAGGTAGTGTCATAGATTGTTTTTTTTAATCTACAATGGATATATTCTGTGTTTATGATCTAGACTTCTGGCTGTGAAAAGGAGCTACAACTTCGTCAGGAATGAGATTAGCAAAAGACCACCTCAATCTTAACAAGTATTTATGGAGTATGCCCCATTGCAAAGATGAATTATATTCTCATTTTCCTGCATTAGAAAAGCAAGCTTTTGCCTCTTACAATAGTCCTTTGAAATCAACCTTAATAGTTTCTGTGGAGTGAGGGCTGATCTCAGCATGCAGCTGTGTATCCAGGTGTGTCAACCAACATATGCCATGGATGTTTTAAGCAAATAATTCCATGCATATTGTCATTTACCTTCCACATCAATCTGAATAGTTACAAAAATCAAAATTCCATGGTATTATCTAGGCTGATAAAACAGTTTTCAGCATGGAATCTACTATAAAAATAGTCAACACTCGACATGAAAACAGAAGAGGCTGCCCAAACACATGCCATCCTTTTGCAACTTTTTGTGTATCACATACCTCTTCAAAGTATTAAACATGAACGTAAGTAAAAGTAGTTGTAAAGTGTTTTATTTGGAGACTGGAACGCAGGACAGGCAGCATAGGGGAGAGGCCAGGAGGGTAGACCTCTGAAGGATTTTTCCCTAGGCAAGAAAGGGCCCACGACAAAGTTCTCTCTGATCTTCTGGAAGACCAATGAAGAGAGAGATGACTTATTCTGAGGTGTGGCAGACATTGTGTTTCCATTGATAATCCATGCAAGTCCACTGTGTGTAGAGCAGTATTAGTTTCACACAAGAAATGAAATATAGTCTGAGAGACAGGAAATATCCATTCAGCAAACAAAATAACAACAGGACAACTACAAAGTACATAATACCAGCAATAAGGATACTCACAAATAAACACCTCAAAAGGGCAGAATTACCTTAGGTAGGAGTTCTTTGCCATTCCAGAGTAAAAGTACAGTAACCATTACCAAAGACATGTTCTAAGAAATCAGATATTATTAGAACCATTTAGGATTGATTTGATACAGCATGGAAAACCATCTCATAGGAAATCCATCCACATGTCTTATTGGTGGAAATGGCTACACATTTTCTCTGTGTGTCTCATAGGCTCAGTATCTCAGGAGGAAAATAAGATATGTGGATATAAATCTTAATTGGTAATTCTGACTCTCATAATTCAATTAATTCCTTGTAGAAGTTTCTTCCTTGAATAAGCCATGGACTATATCAAATCACTCTTATTATGTTGTTATTCTATTGATGTTCTGTTATTATTTAGAGATAGGGTAACAGGAGATTGAAATCTAGGTTTCTCTTTCCAAACTGCTGATATATAGCAGAATTTGGCATAGCAACTAACTTCCTTGGTTTTATTAAAATTCTGTCATGTAATTACAATAAGCACAACCTTTTCTCTCTGAACCTATATGGATTCATAATAGTGTCCTTTTATAATGAATGTTTTTCTCCTAAAGATTCAGGTTTCCTTGTTCTGCAGAATCCTTTTGATTAAAGTATGCCCATAAATGCTGGAATGCTGCAGGATGATGTTTTTTGGAGCTGCTGCTGTATGCTTGTGAGTATGCTGCATGTCTTGAAAGAAAATGGTGGTTTCAAGGCATATTTAAGTATCTTATAACAGCTTATTCTGTACTTTTAATTTATGATACTTTCTGAGCATGTTGAATTTTAGCTTATACGTAGGCTCAGCCCAATACTTTCGTACAAGTGTGTAAGGCTGCTGCGAGGAGTGATGCACTGCAAGCTATAATTTAGAGGCAAGTGGGAACTGCCTGAAATACGTGTATCTTCTTAAGTTATTCCTAAAATGCTATTATCACCTTAACTCTCCCCAGTATCAGCACTAAACACCCTTTCCTTCCCTCTGCACTGGGGTAGGAAGGCAAAGTTATTCTGTATTTCCATGGCTGTGGAGCTGTTATCGCTGCTGCTGGCTCCAAGAGCCTGGCCCAGCTGGGGATACATCTGGGTTCCTGAGGGCTATGGTAGCTCTGGGCAAAGCAGGGATTCCCCAAACACCAAGACATCCTCAGGAAGATGGTGTTGGACAAAGGGCACACTTAACGAAGCTGACACACACATACAAGAGGTCTACCTGCATTTTAAAATTGAGAGGCGTGTATTAACATGGCACTCAGACGTCACAGCGATGACCATTCGATACACCCCAATACCTGGATCAAAGGATCAAAGTGATCATGCTAGTGTATGTATTACAGTTTCTAAATACACTACTTAAAATGCTATTGCAAAACCTAAACCAATGGGATCTTTGTTCTCATAAACTTTACAGTTATTCTTTACATAGTGGTTTGTATGTAAGACTCTTGTACAGCTATTCAAGTTCTTGATTGTTTCCATGAAACTATAACCAATCAAAATTCTTTACTTGCATATAATAAAGTGGGATATAAGTGGGGGTCTATAAGGATGCTGGGGAAGGACTCTTCCTTAGGGACTGTAGTGGTAGGACAAGGGGTAATGGGTTCAAACTTAAACAGGGGAAGTTTAGATTAGATATAAGGAAGAAGTTCTTTACAGTGAGGGTGGTGAGGCACTGGAATGGGTTGCCCAGGGAGGTTGTGGATGCTGCATCCCTGGCGGTGTTCAAGGCCAGGTTGGACAGAGCCTTGGACCACGTGGTTTAGTGCAAGGTGTCCCTGCCCATGGCAGGGGGGTTGGAACTAGATGATCTTAAGGTCCTTTCCAACCCTTACTATTCTATGATTCTATATTTTTAGTGTTATTTAGTTTAGTATACCTAACTTGTATACATAGAAAATAGCAATAAGATACTGAAATTTAAATGTAATAAATTGTTTGATGGGAATTTGTAAATGAGAACTCTTCTTTGGAAGGTTTGCTCCTTGAAAGAAGAAAAGCTATTTTACTTGGGAACTTAAACCTCCACTGGATGGAATATTCCAGCTTTTTGGACTATTGGATGGACAAGCTGAGCTTCTAAATCTTTTCTACCCCCCATGTGTCTTATCACTGTCACTGATAAATTTAAACAGCAAGAAGTTTAATTTATAGGTATGTAAGAATAGATGGCAGATAGATGAAATGACGTTTACACAGCAGTTAGGGGCTATTTGTCACAGGAATACTGAGGAAGCAGGGAAATGCCTGCGAGCTGGCAAAACACTAATAGCAAAAGTGGACTTCCACTTGCATAAAACACAGGAATAAGACTTCTAATTTATTATTTTTTTTAATCTTTATGTTAACTCAAATGTTAATACATACTGGGGAGTAACATTTTTGAAAACATCATCTTGTTTCCATCTACACTGATATGTAGTTCCTGAGTGGCAGAAGACAAAAGTTTGCTAGCTGATAGTTGCTTGAAAAATCCCACACAATTTCATGGTAATAGTTAAACTTTTTGTCAGCATCTGAGAATCTCAGTATTTTTTATACTTCAGGGATGAGATTGGAAAAAAATCTTTACTTTTTACATATATGTCACATTGATTCAAATTAAGTAAGGGCTTCTCCATGTTTATAATCTAAAAATGCATTTGCTTTGTAAATACAAACACTTAATTTAAATTATTCTCTCCTGAAATCGACTTCACATACCTCTGCCATCTTCTTACCCACATTATCAGTTCTTTCTTTTCCAAGAGAAGACCTAATCAACAAATCCACATTCTTTCTCATTTCATCCACTCTTCCCCTTTTTCCTCTCTCTCCCAATCTGGCAATTGTTATCAGATTTTCATTTTACCCCTCCTCTTTTACCAGTAATCCTGTAATTTTCTATTTGGTTGGGGTTTGGTTTTGTTTTAGTTTTTTTTTCCTTGTTCTTTGTTTTTCTTAACTCTTCATGTCCATCCCAACATACACAGAAGGATGTCAATCTCATCCATCTTTTCTAAAATCCTATGTCTGACCTCATTTTGTTCTCACTGAGATTTCTGCTGAGTTTTCCTCCTGTCTGTAACTCCTAAAATAAAATAATGCATTGTCTAAAGCAATTACCTTGGATGGCTTTCTGCCAACTTCACCTTTTCCCTTTCTTTAATTTTTGCTGTGTATACTCCATTCAGCTCTTCTGAGGTCACTATTAATGTGATTGAATCTCAGGACTCCATCTTCACGGCCTGTGAGAGTATTGATCATACTGTGACTCTGAAATCTTGTCTTCTCTTGACTCTCCGTCTTTTCTTGTTTTCTTTTCCAAATCATTGCCAATTCCTTAACCTTTCTTTCAGTTGCGGGAGATCTTCATCCTGCTTTCTTTTTCAACAGGTATCTCACCTTTCTCTATTTTTACCTCTTATTATTCTATTCATGTGTTTTCTTAAGTTATTTCTTGTGATTGCATCAGTGCATCTCTACCATGCAAGTTCTCCACTTTTCGTTACGCATACCTGGTTTCCCCTTGACCCTAAAACACCAAAGTCAAGATGACCTCCCTGAATTCTTTCTATGATTTTATCAGCCTGTCTTTGTATCCTTTCCTGGCATTCCCTTTTACTGCCATTTTGAAAGCAAGTTAAGGGCATTCATGGGCACTCATCTATAATTTTATCTTGTATCTTACTGTGCAGCTCATTGTTCCAAGCTAACAATACCATTTTCAGTCGCCCGTACATCTCTTTCTTTCAGAAGTTTTTTCATACATGTCTTTCAGGCTTTCTTCTAGAGAACTATACCCAACATAGACTGTAAAAAAACCTACGCAGCCTTCCTTCAGAGTTATCTCAAATTCCACTACTTTCATGATGCATTCAGGAAACTGAGAATTGGTATCAGTCTGCAGCGTCTTCAGTAGGGAGTGCTCTTTTTAATGTATTTGTACACTTGTAAGTATGTTGTGTGCTACATTTTGCAGTATAGATACCTAGTCTATACTAAATATCATAGAATCACAGAACGGTTTGGGTTGGAAGGGACCTTAAAGATCATCTAGTTCCAACCCTCCTGCCATGGGCAGGGACACCTTCCACTAGACCAGGTTGCTCAAAGCCCCGTCCAACCTGGCCTTGAACACTGCCAGGGATGGGGCAGCCACAGCTTCTCTGGGCAACTTGTTCCAGGGCCTCACCACCCTCACAGTGAAGAATTTTTTCCTAATGTCTAATCTAAATGTCCACTCTTTTAGTCTAAATCCATTCCCCCTTGTCCTGTCACTACATGCCCTTGAAAAAGTCCCTCTTCAGAAGCAGGCCCTCTTTAGGCATTGGAAGACTGTTATAAGGTCTCCCTGGAGCCTTCTCTTCTCCAGGCTAACACGCCCAACTCTCTCAGCCTATCTTCATAGGAGAGGTGCTCCAGCCCTCAGAATATCTTCACATACTCTTGCTCCCTTCTTCTTGTTTTATTTACTTCATTTTCTCTCATAAAACAAGCTCTTTTGCTTTAAGAACTGCCTCTTTGGGTGCGCACAGTAACCAGTACAATATCCCATGACACAACAAATAATAATTATTTTTTTTTTTAACTCTACTCACATGACACTGATGAAATTTCCAGAAAACACATATTCTCCCTGCACACCTGTAGCAGCAGGTACACAACAATAAGACTCAGCACTAAATAATCTGATGGCAAAAAAGTAATTAAGTTCAAAGATGTCAGACAGTTTGAGGCATAAATATTGTGGCATGTCAGCCACTTCATCACATTAAAATAATGTAAAAATATAGTTTGAAAACCAAACCTATGCAGTATTGCACACCTTGGACCAATCAAAATCTTTTCACAATCACGATTTCACCCCTACTTTTAGGATACTGAGGCAGACAGAGATTCTCACTGCTGTCAGTCAGAGGGGTATATCTCTTCTCAAAGGAGAGGAAAAGGGGTTGGAGAAGTACTTATGTTCCATGTATATGCAATGCCAAACATAACAGGATCACCATTAACCACTAGGTCACTCAGGTGCTACGACAGTAAATGGGAAAAACAGTTGAATTGAAGTTGGTTAGAGAATATTTTGAATTTAATTTCTTAAATTACTTCAGATCAGCATATTATGATTTTATATCAAACAAACAAAAAAACCCAAAGCACAAAACTCAGGCCCACTGCATTGCATAACTTGTAAATCACTTCAAGAGACTTCAGTGTGAAAGGTGATATGAAAGTGCAAGTTGTTAACCACTGTTGCAGCTTATTTGTTTACTCTCTAACCAGATTCTGCTTCTGTACCACAACTAATTAACCATAATGCTTTATAATTGTATAAACAGAATATATAATAGATCTGCATAAAATGTAATTAATTCTGCCCTTAAGGAAAGCTTTTGTAAGTCAAACCATGTGCTGTTTGAGAATTGCCTCTTTATGTTCTCCCTTATAAAACAGGTATAGTTCCCTGCCAGCGGAACTCGGGGAACATTCTAGAAAATAATGTTTGCTAAGGCTGGTCTGGTGTTTTCTTGCAGGACTGACTACTGGGAGCCCCATCTCCAAAGCTGAGGTGGTTGCAGCTGCCTCTGCCTTTTGCTTTATGCAGCCCACAGTTAGGAAAGGCACTTTGATACAGAAATTAGTATTTAAAAAATAGTTTTAATCTTAGTAGTTTTAAATTAGTTTTAAAAAATAATATTTACAAAAATTAGTTTTGAAAGATCAAGCCCACTTGCTCTTGCCATGCAGTATTTATTTGGTTTATCTTGAGATTTGTCGGCCTTATTTTCTGTATTTTTTTGTATATTAAATTCCAGGCTCAACTCCATCATTGCTAGTGGACCTGCAAGACCAGAACAAAACCTCAGACAAATGCAAATATTTTATTTCTGGTTTATGACCCATAAATAAGCACAGCCCGATGTGGTTAGAGAATTGCAATTCTCCCATCTGGTGTTTGCTGCGCTTGTCCTTCCCATGTTAAAAAAAAAAGGGACACACAGGAGTTCAGGAGCCCTCAGGGATCAGACACCTGATTTCATTAGATGAGGGCCTGCTTCCTTGAAGTGACAGAAGAGGCAGCATCTATCTTTAAGACCTGTTCAAAGGTGTGGAAGTGCCATGTCATCCTTACGTAGGGACCAGAGCTCTGTCTGTCCCAGGATCTGGCTGGTAGAGAAGTCTTGAAACACCAGGCTTAGCAGAGCTGATTTGAGACCAGTGAAAGACTCCACTAGACTGTTTTCAGAGAACACCTGTCATTGTAAGATGCTGATCATAGCCAGCAGTCATCCAAGCACCCCAGGATGGAAAGTTCCCACCTACCTAGTACTCTGCTGATGGTCTAGTTGGAGATGCATTTCCAAGGACCACTGTGCCTTGGGGCATTGGTTCTTGCTTTGGACATCTTCAATGCACATGACAAAAGAAGATAAGATGAAGATAAGATGTTTGCTGAAAGGAAGGGAAAAAAAATAAAGAAAGAGGAGAAAATAAAGGGTGAGCAAAGAGCAGAAGCCTCCTTGATCAAGCCACCACTCAGCTGAATGGGCGGCACAAGTTCATATTACACTCCTCTGGAATGATAATCACACCCTTCCTCCAGCCTGACACACCACTGAGAGGAGGATTATCTTTGCATGGCTGCCTAGATCCCTCTCACTGACAAAACTGCTGTATCTGAGAAGTATTTGGCAGAACTGTCACCACATACACAAACAGAGGAGCCGACTCTCCTAACCTCAGAGGCTTGGTATGGGGAGTAGTCTGTATCAGCTTTTGTGCCCTCCAGATCAGCTCTACAGGTCACTTATGTAACTTGTAAAACAAAACACACAGTTTCCTTGGGGGGCTTTGGGGTGGTTTTATTAATTGGTTTCCAAACCTTTTAAGGTAACGTTTTTAAGGTAATAAGCATTTTTAATTCAATTGCTTTCCCACCCACATCCACTTCTGAGTTCAGAGCTGTCTTCCATCCCTTGGTTAGATAAGAAGTCACAAAATATTAGTTTTCTTCTTTTTTTCAAAACTAAGAGATACAGCTCTTTCCACCCTTGCATGATCAACTGCACTGCTTACTCCCTTTCTCTATACTTCTTATGATCAGTTATCTCACATATCATCCTTTTTCCAAATACATTTTTTGTATAACATTCCCTCTCATGTAACAGAGATACACTGTATGCTGGAAGAGCTAAAGCCATAACTCAGTCTACAGGAGAAGGTCTTCCCCTTGAGACATTTCATTCTGGGCTTATAATAACTGAACAATTACATGAAAGAGTTCAGTTTCTGTGCGATGACCCTGATTTCAGCTGTTTATTTGAATGTAGTAGTTCTGTCTTCACCAAGAGTGGTCATATTACATCTCAAGTGTCATAGAAATTATGTGTGCCTACATCTACCTGGCTGACTAGTTCCAAATCTGCACATGACAAGCTTAGAAAGAATTTCTTCAACTAATGTGTGGGGGGTTTGTCATTTAAGGCTATGAAGAACCTGAAGAAATTATCCAAAAGACGTACTTCATTGGGACTGCTCTGCTCTCTCGAAAAACCAACTCTCTCTATGGGCAAGTAACATATATAGACAGATTTGCCAAATAACGCTTTTCTTTCCAAGGACCCATAAATCTCAGATTACTCTCGAGAGTAATAAATGTTGTAATAATGCTGTTCTTGATTACAGGCAAGCCTGTAACAGCTCTGACTGGTAGTGATTCCATAATTATGTTTGATTACAGACATGCTCCTACTGTACCAATGCAAAGGGGGTTATTTGTTGCCTTCTATCAGTCTCCTGGATTCCACTGGAGACCAGGAGCATGCTGTGCCAGCGTGCACAGCTTACTCAGCTGCCTTCCTCAGAGCTTTGTCACTAAAATGTAGCATTTAATAGCAGGACCTGTGATAGGGGGGCATGCAAAACCTTTTTTGGAGCTGTAACTAAAACACTATATAACTGCATCAGTGCGGGCCACTTTCTAGCAGGATCCTGAATTTCAGCAACTCTCAATGGCTCTTGGTTGTTAATAAAGGTCTACTTCACAGTGCAGGGGCTAAAGTTATTCATGCCTTTACTATATTACAATTACAGCAAGAACCAAAATGTCGATGAGAAATACAGAAAAACAATATCTGTAACACTGTCCATGCTTTCTACTACTACAGAATTGAAAAAAGGAAAAGCTCCATTAAGTCAACGAGCCCTCCCTCTGTCAATGAACAACAATAAAAAAAATATCATGCCTTACAGTTTATTCTCCAGTGCTTTGTTTATTTGGTATTAAATGACTCATGGAATAAGGTTTCCACCTCTCCCTGTGGGAGGTTATCCCAGCTGCTGAGACCTACTAGTAATTCGCTTTCCTTTGTCTCTCTTTTAATGATGCCTAAGTTTTGCATTCTATTTTAGTTTGGGATGTAAAATCTACAAAGGAAATTCACATTCCCAAACCGGCTTTTAAATGCAATTAAGGCTGTGACATGAACCCACAAACCCAAGGAAACTTGCAGTTAAACCAGAAATGCATCATATATTTCACTTAAGCACTGTGCCACCTCAATGGTACACTTTTAAGCTAACTGCATGCTTCCTTGTTTTTACAGGTTTGTTCCTTAGTGTTATGTAAATGCACTTTTATTGTATGTAAATTAGCATTACGCTAACTGTTAAGGCCTGTTTTATACCTGTCACACCAACAAACCACTTTTACAAATAAATATTTGTTCTACAGGCAAATATATTATTAATATTATTCAGAGCAGCCCTGCGGAGAAGGACTTGGGGGTGTTGGTTGATAAGAAACTGAACATGAGCCAGCTTCAGTGTGTGCTCACAGCCTAGAAACCAACCGTATCCTGGGCTGCATCAAAAGAAGTGTGACCAGCAGGTCAAAGGAGGTGATCCTTGCCCCTCTACTCTGCTCTCATGAGACTCTCACTTGGAGTATTGTGTACAGTTCTGGTGTCCTCAACATAAAAAGGACATGGAGCTGTTGGAACAAGTCCAGATGAGGGCCACAAGGATGATAAGGGGGCTGGAGCACCTCCTGTATGAAAACAGGCTGAGGAAATTGAGGCTGTTCAGCCTGAAGAAGAGAAGCTGCATGGAGACCTCATAGCAGCCATAGGGCCTATAAGGATGTTGGGGAGGAACTCGTCATTAGGGACTGTAGTGGTAGGACAAGGGGTAACGGGTTCAAACTTAAACACGGGAAGTTTAGATTAGATATAAGGAAGAAGTTCTTTACAGTGAGGGTGGTGAAGCACTGGAATGGATTGCCCAGAGAAGCTGTGAATGTGCCATCCCTGGCAGTGTTCAAGGCCAGGTTGGACAGAGCAGTGAGCAACATGGTTTAGTGTGACGTGTCCCTGCCCATGGCAGCAGGGGTGGAACTAGATGATCTTAAGGTACTTTCCAACCCTAATTATTCTATGATTCTATGATATATGACCTGCCTGGAAATAATAATTATTTCCAGCATTTCATCTCAGTGCTGTGACTCTGCTCTGGCCCCATAACCTGTTGTATGTGCAGAAGCTCCCAAAATGGAACATCCTTACTAAAAGTACATTGCTTATGGAGTAGCAAACCCTAAACCAATGTGGTTCTCTGATACATTTTATTCTTATTCTTCTTACCAGGCTGCAAAATTTGTTTAACAAGAGAATATTCCCCTGCTTTGAAGATGCAGAGACAACATGTTTACTTCTCAGTAGCAGTTGTAGAGGCCACTGTATCACTCAACAGCATCCCATTTGGCTGGTAAAGGAACAGTGGTGACAAGCTCCAAATAAAGTTTGGTACTATTTGTTATGCCTAGGAAGAAAGATGGTGGTGAACAAGGCTTTATTTGTGAGAAAAAGTAAAGCAGTGTAAATCCAGGGAAGGACTCTCTGAAACAGAGGCTGGAGTTCCCAAACCCTCAGATTTGCATTTTAAATCAGTGTCGTCAAAATGTACCCTTACTAATGCCAGCACAAACCCGATGGCTAGGGCATTGGTGTGGTACAAGTAATCATAGTTAGTGCAGTTCAAAAAGAACAACAAAAAGCCAGATACAGACCAAATCAAGAAATCTTAATGAAAGATGTCAGGGACTCTGCTATCAGACACTTACAATTCTTTTAATGGATCATAATGGCTTCAAATCTACCTTGTTAAGGGGACACTGCTCATTTAAAAAGTAAAATGCCATATAAATCAAAGTACTTTAGAACACATTTGTGCTTTCCTAATATCCTCAGCAAGGTAACTGCTCACACAAAATGATGCCTTTCATTTATTGTATTTGGTATGATTAATAACAAATATAACAATATAAACATAAATATACTCAAATTGCTACTGGTATTTGTTTGCTGTTTCTACCTTTTCTATTCAAGGTACTGTTGCTGTACATGCTTAACATAGAGTACCTGAAAAAATAATTTGTTTCCTCACAGATGGTTCTATGATGTAGCATGAGGGTGTTTTATAAATAGGAAGAATTACTTCCATTATGTCGTGCAACATGAAGTGTTGGATTATTTAGCTATTCTTATTGATATTTTACAGATAAGACACTGGCAAGAGAAATTAAGGTTAAAATACTAGAAGTGCCCATTACATTTGACACATCAGGTTATCAGAATACTTACTATTTTACACTGTTTCAATCAGCTCACTTTAGTGTACAGCAACTGTACAAATACGGCTGCAAGTGTCCTTATACCAATTGCTTAGAAGTGGAATAAAGGGAAAGCAAACCTGCAAAAGCTGTCAGCTACTCCTGTGACAGGACTTGGGCTTAGTCCCAGCTGTGCCAGATGGATTTTTTTTTCCCAGATGATAAACTGGGGAAAAGGGATGCAGATGGAATTGAGTAAAGTGACCAAATTCTGAACAGTAACTTAGGGCAAGTTGGGTGGCTGGAGATAACTCAGCTTCTCATGGGGTATGGTCTGACATGGTTGTCTTGTTAGCTAACGGAAAGTGTTGAATGGAATTACCTGTACCAAAGGATAGAAAGAAACGCTTCAGACTGAATGAGGAGCCTGAAGGAAGAAGGACTACTGATTTTAGCTGTGAGTTGAATGTTCACCTTTATGTTATGTTAAATCAGATGCCTAAAGAATACATAATTCAAAAGTCCCAAGTGGTTGGCCTATTTTCCTGAAGAAGAGAAGAGGATGTAGCAGCAGGTCTGATTCCAGATGAGATAAGAATTTGTTATAACAAAGGCAATAGTTAATGGGCATGTTCTGGTTTAAGTGAGTTATTCAGTACCACAAAAAAAGGTTTCTGTCAGACAGGAAAAAAAGACAATTATCCAAAATGGTATTCAATTTTCTTAAGGGAAAATCTTACACTTCTTATTCTGTAGTTTCCTGTCTTGTTCATTATGCAGTCCTTACTCATAGTGACAATCCTGTGCAGTGAATGAAATACAGAAAAAAGTAGCATTTGACAAAAAAGATAGCACTATAAAACCTTTTTGCTGAAATTCAGTGCTAACCTTAATTCTGAATTTTTCCAGTTTGTGAGTATTCATAAATGCTCATTTGACCTAGTATAAATATGGTTTGACTCCATAGGCCTAATTTACCTAATGCCTTTTCCCCATCTCCAGGAAAATAAAGACATGAGGAAATTAAATCTAACACCTGACCACATGTTTGGCCCTAAATTGGCTTAAGCATTGTGAAGGTAAGTCCTTAGTAGTGGGTTTCGTTTTGTGGTTGGAAGATAACATGAGCATGTAGAGACTTGAAAGTCATCATGAGCTGTGAGTTGCACTCAATACATAGACAGAAGTTTTGCCTGCCTCTACCTGCCCCATTTTGGCTTCTACTCTCCTTTATTCTCTGTGCCTGAATCCTGGCCCTCCTACCCCATTCCCAAATACTTTCCTTTTTTTTTGTATGTCTTGTCTCATCTCTCACTCCTCTCCATTTCACCCAGACTTCTCAACCACATTCTCAGCTCCAACCTCTTCCCTGGTGAGCGTCAACAAAACCAGCAGTGGAAATAATGACTTTGTATCAGCAGCACCGGAGACTTCAAGGGCACAATTGCAAGGTCAGTCCCAAGAAGACCGTGGACAGAGGGTGCTCAGCTGATCTGAGGAGACTGTTATCAAACATCTGGGAGCTGTGAGAAAATGGAGCGTGGTTGTCCAGCTGTCAAAAAATTATTGAAGTAAAAATAATTCCATGTATTTTGGTTTTTCCATGACTGGCTTGTTCTAACCAGAACTTTTTTGTTAAGGCAAAACAGGCCAAAACCTAAACCAACATGTCCACAGCTTGAGAGAGACATTTTCTGGGAAAACTTGCCACTCCTGCTTCAGCAGAGCTACTCAGTGCCAGACAGCAGCATTCCACGTGGAGCCTTAACTACAAGTGGTGCTCCCGTTCCTACCTAGGGATGCTGCAAGTGAACAGTGACAAGCTTATCTCAGACCCAGTTTTACCATTTGAGAGCTGCACTTTGGGTTCTTGGCATTTTTCCAGTCTTCAGCCGTAGCTAATGTTTTCTGGTCATTCCTTTCAGAATGTTACTGGGATGTAAGTATTTCATCTTGTTATTTCTCTCTTCCCAAATGTAGTATTCCCAACTGCATATTTGTTACAAATAAGTGAAATACAGAAAATGGATCCAAAGATCTGTGAAAATTAACTCACCCTTTCTCATTGCTATTTTGCGTTAGACACTGTGTGAAAACCTCAGAGACAGTCACGAAGAACTGAATTCTAAGTGGAGTGGGCAAAGGGCAGCAAAGAAAACATAGAGAGAGATAAGAGAGACATAAAAATAATGAAGCAAGCAGGTAGGTACACTGAGAGCAGAGTATTGATGGCCTTACACCCAGGTAAGTGCCTAGAAACAAAAGATATGTCCAGATTTGAAGAGTTTTTCCTCTCTAAAACCTTCAAGTAGGAATAAAATAAGGATTAGGATTGCACAGTGTGTAGTGTCTAGTTCTTGGTTTCCATGGCTCATGGCACTCAAATAAACCTGTTTCTGCTCTCGAGAGATGAACCCATTAGTAAATGATAATAGTAGGAGAGATGTGCTTTGCTGTTTGCCTGTTGTTGCCCCACTCATTGAGGTCACTCCCTTGCTCTCACACTCTTGCTGTGATGTATAATTTCCACTGCTTTCATGATGCCTGTCCTAGAGGCTGTGCTAAGGATGTCTGTGTCTCCGAAAAGGATTTAAGTTTCAGAAATACCCGCTACCTCCAGTGTAAACTCCCTTAAGCACATGCTATCTGACAAGGTGGTTTCTTAAAATGGAAATGAGAAGCAAGAAACGCCTTTTATGTGGCTTTTGAAAAGTTGGCTCAAGGTATTTAAGGCAAACATGGATTTTTGAAAGATACAAAGATGCTGGTAGGACCTCAGTCTTTGCTTCACTCTCCCTGTTACATCTTCTGAATATTGCAGAGCAATGGTATTCCCAGAGGGAAGTGCTCTGAAACCTAGACCAAAAACATAATGAAAAATTCAGCAGTTGGCATACCATTTTAAAACACAGAAGAATACTTTCTTAATGTCTTCCAAAATCAGTTTCCTGGGTACATGGTGGTGTTACACTATGTACGCTAACCCTAGCTAAGAAAGGGATGAAGATGGAACTAACTTTTGGGGAGAGACGTCTCCCCTGCACAGCTGTTGGTGTGTCTGCTAACAATTTGACTGGAAGTGGCCCCAGTGAGTCTCTTCTTCCTCACTTGCTTTGAAGGCTGTGCAGGTGATGGGTTGGGTCAGTTTGGACTGAAAGGTTGCGGCATGGTCCTCTGTTTGGAAAGGAAGACTTGCTGTGTCCTATGATTTGGGGAGTTGTTTTTGTTTTGGGGCTTGTGGGATTTACTTGTATCACATGTTTACCTTGTCTTTCTGTATCTATTCTTGCCATTCAAATATCTCACTTGTTTTGACAGGGAAGAACGTGATGGAAGTATTTGCAGGGATTGTAGAATAGTGTCTAAGCAGCTAAAATCAAGAGTTATACTTGTCCATCTTTATTTCAATCTGATGTAACTCTGAGCACCAGCAATCACTGCAGCATATCAGCTATTGTCCTAGTCGAAGATTCACCTTCTCTCTCAGCTGACACCAAACGATTTTCAGTCTGTAAGACATTACTGTATCAGCAATGTTATCTGACAAAGTTACAGATACAGGAAAATGTGCTTACTCTTTAAAACACCACTGATGTTAGTGTGGGCAGACTACTTCTACAGGTGAATGTTTTCAAGTCATTTTGATCCCAGTGCAGTGAAGCACAAAAAAAAAAATAAACTAGATAGACTTCATAAGCTGTGATTAAGCACAGTGCAAAATTCTTGAGAGGAAAAGGCTCTATACCATAGTTACACAAACAAATTCGGCTCATGCTAGCAGGAAAAGTAAAACATACACCAAGACTGGACTAGCGGAAAAATACATGGTTGCTGCTGCTTCTTAAAATTAATTGATAGGAGTAGGTTTGTTGAAGAGCATGTGTTCATGTGGATGTGCAGTGTATTATTCCGAGCCTTTCTGTAACATAACCACGGTGGCTGCATCAAATGGTGCTAGTGCAAACATAGGCTCGTTAACAGCCCATGAATAGAAGCATTTTCCTAGAATACAGTTTCTCCTTGGGACTATTGACTGGTTCCTGGGCTACCAAGGGGTCACGGTAGGTACAAACAGCTTTGGAAGTACATAGTGACTCTGCTAACCCGAAGTGAGCTATAAAACAATTATGAGTGTTTATCATATAATCAAAAAGAGTACAAGGAATGTAGTTAATTCTGGTGACACTTTTGCTTTATTACTGATTGGGAGTCAGTATCTTATATAGCAGAATATAGGTTGTTAAAAAGCAACCATTTTACTGCTATCTATGTTTTATGTCGTCATTTTTGTTCTCTTGAAGCCTGCACTGTGAATCTGAGAGGCCATCACACTGCACTGGCTCCCTCCACGAAGGAGGACTCACTGTGTTTTTCCTTCACCTCCATCAGCATCCTATTTGTGTCAGATCCAACATAAACACTGCTCTCTTGGTGGACTCTGCTCGTCTTTCTGATCTTATAGCCTTTATTTTCTTAGCTATCAAGATAGTCATCTTAATCTTTATTTTCTTTCTGTCCCATTGTCTCGTGTTACCCATTCATCTAGTGGGAGCTCTTTCTCCCAAAACAAAAGCACTTTTCTTAGTATCACTGTAGAACTTTTTATTTCCTTCTTGACATTCTTTGAGGTTTTTGGATGTACATTAGGAAAAGTTTCATACAAATATCATATACACTTACATGAAATGATGAAACTGCATTTAATTAGAATTTGAAGAACATCTTGATCTTTTAGCAAAAGGAAGATTATTGTCAGTCACATATGATGGATGTGAATAAACTTCATCACAGGTAATTATGGCTCTGTTTCTGAGCCTGCCCTGCATGGGAGTGGAGGACATGGCGAGAGGTAGTGAGTCTCCTGGGATTAGAGGCAGTGCAAGACTTGGTCCAGAGAAGTTGCTCTCTTTGGTTGGTATTAAATCGGCATCTCCTAAATCCAACTTCAAACTCCAGAGCACATCTTGGTACCTCACTGAGACCCCCGGGGGCTGCTGCCCTCCCCTTCCACGCATTAACACTACAGCCCGGTAGTCTCACGTTACCCGGCCCTGCAAGCTCAGGCATCGCTGGAGGCCGCTCCGGGTGGCGGGGAACCAGCGAGGCGGCTGCGCATCCCGAGCCCAGGCGGCGGCAACTCTGAGGGGAGAAATCGTCCGCTGCCCTGAGGGAAGACCCTGACGGGGTCGGGACGCCGCGGGCCGGGCAGCGGGCCGGCTCCTTCACCCCCTCACCGTCCCGCAGGAGCCGCGGACGGTGACCGGCCGGCGGGGGGAGCCGTGCCCCCCGCGCACAGCCCGCCCCGGCGGGCAGCACACCCCGCCCGCGGCTGCCACATCCCACTTCCCTCAGCCCGCCTCCCCCGCCGGCGGGACCGCCCCGCCGCCCCGCCCCGCCGCGGGGAGCCGTTTTCTCATTGGTTGAGAGCGGAGAGCGACAGGGCCGCTGGCCAATGGAGGCTGAGATATCGCGGTAGTGGAGCCCAATAGGCGCGCGTGCCTGCCGCCCCTGCCCGTCGCGGCCGGGTGCCGGGGCTGCGCGTTGCCATTCGGAGGCAGGGCGGCGTGGGGAGCGGATGGTGGTAGCCGCGGCTCCCGGGCGCTGGTGGGGGCAAGAGCTGGAGCTGGCCGCGAGCGCCTCCGCCACTCCCCACCCGACCCCCACCGGCTCCGTGTGCCCTCGTCGCGCCCCGCCGCCGACCGCCCTGAGCCGGCAGCGCTGTACGATGTGAGCGGCCGCTGGGCTCGGCAGCGCCCCCGGTGCCCACGACGCTGGGGCGGGCAGCGATGGCCAGAGCCTGGCGTGGGAGCAGCCGCCGTCGCCGATAGGAAGCGCCGGGGGCAGCTGGGCAGGCGGCGCGGAGACTCCCTCGGGCCGTGAAGCGCTTGTCCCGCCCCGCCCCCTCCCTTCTTCCTCCTCCTCCTCTTCCCCCCGCGGCCGGTGCATGCGGGGCGCCGGGGGCTGAGCTCGGACCCGCTGCAGCTGCCGGAGCGAGTGCCCCGTCGGGTCCCGCGCATCCCCGCCATGTCCTCCTCCTCCAGCTCCTCGCAGACCCCCCCGTCCCACCACCAGCCCCCGCCGCAGAGGATGAGGCGCGGCGCCGCCGGGTCCCCCACTGCCGGTGGCGGCATGGCCGGGGGCCCCGGTAACGGCGCCGGGGGAGGCGCGGCGGGGACCAGCCGGCTGCTCCAGCCCATACGAGCGACCGTCCCGTACCAGCTCCTGCGGGGCAACCAGCACAGTCCGACACGGTCCCCCTCCGCCTCGGTGGGCAGCAATACCGGGCCGGGGGGCAGCGGCGGGGGTCGCGGCGGAGGCAGCCCGCCGCCGCCTAGCGCGACGCCGCCGTTGGCGGCGGGAGGCGGCGTGGCGGAGCCGGGCAGGGTGAAAGGCAGGCAGCGGCGCTCGCCGGAGAGCGGCGGCGGCAGCAGCAGCAGGAGGAGCAGCTCACCTGAGAGACGGAGCCCCAGCTCCCCAGTGTACAGAGGTAAAGCACCGGGACAAAGCCCGTCCCGCTTCCCTGCCCCCCGGGGGTGCCGGCCAGGCTGGGGCCGTCCTGCCTACGGGCACTCCCTGCCTCGGTTCCCTGGGGTGGGGGGGTGCGCCCTGCCCTTCCCCCGGGCCAGCGCGGGTGAGGGCCGGGGGGACACCCGGTCCGGCCCAACGGGAGCAGCCCTGCCCGGAGTCTTAGAGAGCGGGTGGGGGAGCGAGGGTGAGCCCTAATGCCTACCCCGGGGAGCGGGGCAGGTGTCGTGCCCGGGTTTTCTCTGCCAGGAGGGAAAGCCCCTCGTCCCGCTGCCTTCCCACGGGGAGGGAGCGACTCCTTAAATGTCATCCTCCTCCTGGGGCGAGGTGGAGATGCAGCTTAGGAAAAACACCCCCGTCCCCCTCCGGCGCCCAAAGGAGGGAGCGCCTGCCCAGCGGAGCGGAGTGAGACCCCCGACAGCCCCCCCGACCCCCCGAGGCCGCCGCGGTGCCCCGGCCCCTCTGCGAGGGAGAGTAGCCAGGGGCTCCTGCTCCTTCCTGCCCTTGCGCCGGGGCTCTGGAAGTGTAGCTGTGTAATAGAGCAACGAGTCTAAAATTAACCCGCTTCCCTGTCTACAGGTGTAATTATTTAGTGCGGGTTGTTAATAGGTTAGATTTATATCTGGGGTGTCACAACCCAGTTCTGAAGTGTGTGCTAAAACCGAGCCTCAAACGCTCTTCCTTTCTGCAGAGCTCGGTTTGTTAAGGACTTGCATTTTTATAACATCTTAGGTTAAAGTATATGATGTTTTCAAGCACAGACTCCAAAACAAAAAGGCAGTGCCCATCTTGAGATGCTTAAAAACAAATAACAGTCTGTCTCCTTGTGATATTTAGTATTGACTCATTGAGATACTGTATAAAGAAACCAAGCCAACGAACAAAACTTAGAAAACCCCAACGTAGGAAATAGGCCTGTAAAGTTAAAAATGTAAAATTGATTCCCAGCAAGTCCAACTTAACCTGCGTCAGGTTGTCTGTTAAATTATTGAATGTGTTAAAGTGGCAGTGGCCATCTTACCTCCCCCTCTCCCTCCCTCTCTCTCTTTCCCCCCATCACTTTAGCAGTTGAATGAATTGGACTAAATGCACTTTTTATTTTACCCTGCTGTAGCGATCAGGTATCACACATCATCTCTTTCTGGGCATGTTTTATGTGGTTCAGTACCCCTTGCTTGTTCTGCAAGCTGCTGCTTCCTGAAGTCTTCCTGTGTTTCATTTGTGTGGCAAACTGTGATCTGTGTTGGTGGCCAGTGTGTTTTGTAGCAGCAGAATCTGTTACCTCCTCCCCGCCCCCACCCGTTTCAGTTTTAATGTGTAGTAAAACCTTACAATCTGTAGTATGTGTAACTTCGGTGAATCTGTCATCGAAACAGTCCTAGGACACAGGCAGCGTTTTGCAAATGAGCAAAATGTCACTGCCAGTTACGTGTGGAGTTAATTTATCCTGCACAGTATTTGTGCTTATGCAGATGACCAAATGGGTTGTGTTATAATCTGAACAGAGATCCTTCATAACTTAGGTCTCAAAAAGATCATCTATTTATGCAGAAGTTTTTGCATGCTTGAGAATGGAATTGAGCTTCAGTGGTTTTTCCTCATTCAAGTTCTATTTAAAATTTTAAAGATCATACTTTTCCATCTGTGTGAAATACTGAATGTAGATATCCCTTTTTTCCTTCTTTAACGTTTGCAAAATGCTCATGGTGAAACTAGGCAAACCAAAAAGTTGGTGCATAGGAAGAGCGATTGTGCTGGATACTGTAAATTATTTAATTATGGGAACCTGGAGGAAAGCATTGTAGTGGTGCACTGTGTAAAGGTCTACGCTTAAGGTGTGTTGAAGGGGGGGGCCTGTGGGCAGTTACCTGCAAGCAAGGAAGAATACTGCAAAGCTGTGAAGTATTTCATCCTTGTGTACAGAATTTATTTTTTTTTTTTGTTGGGGGTGAAATTTTAATTTTAGAAAGCGGTCTCAGTCATTATCATCTGAGGACTATTTTAGCCTTGATAAATCAGACTATAGATTAGTCCTGAGTGACTTTTCCATCATTAAACTTGTTTGTGCTTGCCTCATGGTGGACCATGTTAGCAGCATCCATGACTTGATTTGGTGTAATGAGTGCGATGTATAAAATCATAAATGGCCCGTCAAGAAATGCACCCTGTAATCTGTATGCACTGCGAGGAATTTGTTCCCCCTCCTCCAGGTCAAGCCAGCTGCTGCTGCAGAAGCTGACATCCTCTAGCAAATCCTGAATGAATGAATGAAAACAACGTGATCGCCCTAATAATGACCACAATTGCACACGTCAACAGCTTTATTTTACCCGAAATACAGGCACCATTTTCTAGTGGGCGAGGGAAATAAGATACCCTATTTCTTCAGTATGGCAAATGAGAAAAGGTTATCACCCCTCCCTCCCCCCAAAAAAACCCCTAGAGCTGGTTTTACACAATTTGGAATATAGTTGCATGCCATGGGGCAGGATTTTGTCTTTGTTCCCCTGCTTGTTCTCAGCGTTTTAGTACATGATGTATGGATACTAAAACTGGTGTTTGTACGGTGATGTAGCATGTAGAAAACTGATTGCTAAACTGGAGGGCTGCTGCAGTAATAATGGAGGGTTGGGGGGGGGGGAATAAGAATGTTCTGTTTTCAAACATGGACCATCTTGCTGCAGCTTGTTAAACAATGTGCTACTCCAGCTATTTATAGTTGTTACCAGCATGCAAGTCTTGGGGAAACGACTTGATTAAGTTTTTTTTGTCAGTTTTTTCAGAACCCTTTCCCACTGCTGTAAAATGTGAGCTTAGGCTCTAGGTATAATCCTGTCGTTTTTCTCACCAGTGCAGGGGATCTGTTTGTCTTTGGCTCTGCAGTCTGACTTGGATCGTTTCACAAATATGCTTGTGCTGGAGGCTGCTTGTGATTCTGATGGATAGATGTTTTAATTTGCTTAAGACACCTGCCCCTTCCTTACCTCCTTCCAGCCTTTTCCACTATCAATTCCTTGAATTGGCTATCCTACTAAACCATCTTCTTGTGGATATTTTAGTGATTTGCCAGAGTTGTGTTTTCCTTTTTATAAAGGAGATTTCTGTGAAAACACTCCAGCTCAGAGCCTCTACAGGTCAGAGTAACTACCATTGCAGGCATTGACATCACTACTATATGAATGAAAGCAGCATGCTCCGTTTCTTCTGGCATCATCATCTTTTCTCTCCTTTCTTTCTAGGATGCTGTAAATGTTTCTGTTCTGCAGTAAACTCCTGCGTGTTTAGAACTGAAACTTTAAGAATTTGATCATTTTTTAAGCTAATTTGGGGATTTGTAGCTGAAAGGAAACCACCAATGCCAGTATTTGTATTTGGTCAGTATTGATACTGAATTGATGAAAAATCAGGTAGTATAGAGTAATTTCAAGATGCTAAAAAGGAAAAAGAGGGAAGAAAAACTTCAGATATCATAGGATAAACCTCCATTCTTCTTTCTCTTTTTTTTAAACATGTTTTTTCCTTATTAGTAGGTACATTTTTATAGTAGATACATTTTTATATACATGTATTCATGTTTTGGAGAGTCGGTAATGTAAAGTGTATGGTTGAATGTAACAACACATGGTTTTCTTAAAGGGAATATATCTGATAGATCTCTGATCACATAAATGTAATGTCAACAGAATGTGAAGCTGCGTGGTTTATGATGAAGGACACTCCAATAATAATAAAAAAACACCCCCTTGAATAGGTCAAAGAAATACTGCTTGTGAACACTGGTGTTTTACAGGAAAAAAGCAAGTTGTTTCCTTTCTTGCCTTACCTGGATAAAATTTGTAGTTTCTGTTGTTCTGTAAAGTAGTTCGTATATAAGCATGAGATGTTTACTTCTGTTTTTTTTTTCACATGGTATGCGATATTTTGTATACAGTGAGGGTGTAAATGACTTCTGTATGTTTCAAGCTCAATATTGTTTTCATCAAATGCTTTTATTTGTTTAGTGTTAACTGGTGGTACTGTAATATTATGCTTCATATTTTTCTAACTTTCACTTACCAAGTTCATAGCACAAATTTTTTTCCCACATCAAATTTTGAGGCAAAGGTTAATTTTAAGGGCATCTGAAGAATATTGAAATTGATTTGGCAGTTAAGGGTTCCCAATACCTTCCCAAAATAACTCCTGAGGCATTGTCCACATTAGGAAAAGAGAAGAATTGAAAAAGATGCAAAAACAAGTGTGTAGCCCAGTTCTGAGTAATAAGTATGTATATCTGTTATGGTAGTAGACAAAAGGCTAGTGGAGTGAGGAGTGGAGTAAGACAGGCTATATTGCTGATCTCTAGACTTGTAAAGGATATCAGTATTTAGAAAAAAAAAAAGCAAACTTCAGACTTCAAAAGGCAGAACTACTTTAATATCCTGGATTCAAGCCATCCAATATTTTGGCATCATAAGGATTTATACCAGAGATCAAGAAGATCTTTATTTCTAACAAATGTAGGTAAGGAAGTAATTTTTGTGACGCTTCCTATTTCCTGATGCCTGAATAATAGCAGTATTCCCATAATTGTATGGCCAAAATGGTTTTGCTCCAGCTTTCTCCCTCTCTCGTCCCAAAATAGCTTTCATTGGAATACAATATGGTGAAATAGAAGATACTGGCTAAATTTGAACCAGTTGTCTTGAACTCAGAGGCTTTTTAGTTGCATGTTTTAACATTACTTTAAATGGTGACAGTATATTAGATGTCCTTAATAAATACGTTTCATAAGACAAATTAATTGAGCTTCTTTCAGGTGTGAAAACAACTGCAGGAAAGAAAAATAGGAAGATACTTTCTCCATTGAACTTGAATAGCATTGTAGCAAGGCATTAGCTGTTAAGAAAGCGCTCCCTTTCCCCATGGAAAAAAAATAATATTAAGTCAATGCATATATCTTTTTAAATCACTACTTGACCTTTAATTCTTATCCTTTGGACATTAGCAAGTGTTACTGTGTTACGTATGGCCAAAGTGAAGTTAGTTGCCAACATCCATGTGTAGTAAATCAGTGACTAATACCGAAATGTGGTTTCTGAAATGCATGATTCCTGGGCTTTGTCCCTTCCCATGGTCATGGAAAGAATGGAGGTTCTTTAAACATATCTGAAAATGCAGGAGGGTAGATCAAGGGAATGTATCTCAGAATCTTACAAAAAGGGTCAGTGTTTGCTGAGTAGAGACTGACACATGATGAGTTGTTGAGCTTTGCTATATTACAAAAATTCACAGTGTGAAAGTATTTGTTTTTAAGATAGGGTTTATGCTACTACTCTAGATACCATAATGAAAGAAACAGATAACTGATGCAGTAACTCTAAAATTTCAGTTCAACCTGAACTTGAAAGCAATAGTTGTAACAATGCAAAACTTATTGGAAATAAACTATATGCTCCTCAATGTTTCAGTGTAAGTGAATATTTGCAGTGCTTTTTTTATGTGACTTCATCAGTTGAGTCATTATCTTCATCTGAAGAAGGTAATAGTTGTTCTGTTGTGTGGTTGGTTTGTTTGTGTTTTTTCCCTCACAGTTCCTATTTAAATTGGTTGGCAATATCTTCAATAGAGAAAAGCATTGCCAACACTTAACACAATAGTTAATTCTCTATGGATTTAGCATATGTTCAGGCAAAGTTGTTAATATAGTAAGGTTGAAACGTTGACTGGCATTTCTTAAGAAGTATCTTTTATTAATGGAAAAAGAAAAGAATCCTGTAGTAAAGATACATAACTAGAAAATTTTGCTTAAGACTTGAGATAGTTAACTGTATTAATGATCATCATCTTGCTTTAATGTTAGTATTTAAATGCATGGAGTTCCCTCTCTTTCAACACTGCCTCTCATATAAACCTGTAGAGCCTAAACAATGGCTTAAGGCATTTTCAGGCAAGTAAAATAATATTTGCATCTCATCATTAGAAGGGATATATCCACAGCAACTTATCAGCCTGAGATTATCCCCTTTTCTTTCATGTCACCATTTTTGAGGTTTGGGCAATTGCAAAATGTAGAGAACTGGAGATTAGAGTGAAGAAAAATGGGTGTTTGTACTTAATCTAGTTTTTACGTTTCAAACTTCTTAATTGTTCTTCAGTTATGCTTAAATGTTTCCCTGCATGATTTGACTCTGAAGTTCACAGCCACTAGTTTGTGTTAGGACTATTTTTGAATTGGAAGTTAAATCCTAAAGCTTGAAAGTAGCTGATGGGTACTGAAAGGGACCACAATTTGAGACTTCTGCAGTATGGATACCACACAGAGTATCATGATACAGTGTGTAATATCAATCCTTTTGAATGGCGAGACTGTCTCTCCAGCTGTTATTTTTCCAAAGCTAGGATCTCGTCCGTGGAAACACTCACTCATGGTTGAAACTGAAATACATGCTCTCTCAGGAACTCTTTCCTGCTCTCCCAGCTGTGTGAATATGGGCTTAAGGCCAGAGCTGCTCCCTTACATGGTCTCCACAGACTGTCTGATGATGACTCTGCTCAGACTGTCTTCTGCTGTTAGACAGAAGAGGGCATGTAGTCTACCTTGGGGAAGGAAACCCAACCAGGCCAAGTGGGGCCATGCTGGGGAATGCCTTCAGCCTGCTGTCTCTGGCCTTGTAATGCTGCCTCTGCCCTGTCCTGTTCATTTCTCTTCTGCACCTTTCCCGCTCTTTTGATATCTGCACCACTACTTCTTAGCTGCCGCTGCATCCTACCAAACTGTTGAGTACTCCGCTGTTATAAACAGATTTGTTTTCTCTGATGGGGGGGATGAAAGACACCCAGAGGGTGTGGGTGTCTACACTCAAGCAATAACTGTTTTCTTCACAAACCATTTGTAAGTAGGGATTAACCTAACCAGTTAGTGTTGGATCAATGGAAGATGATTTTGATGGAAAATTTTAATTTTTCATGGTAGTAGATCTGTTAATTAGTTTTCCATGTTAAATATTGCTGCTTTGGAGGCTGTATATCTCCCGGTAGGTCATAAAATGTTACAAACTTGGGTTTTGAAACCCTAATACAAGGTTGTGTATTGGATAGACCTTATTTAGTGTTGCATGTGCCCAAACAATAAATGATGACACAGATGTTGGTGTTCATAAGGATTTAACTTTCACTGCTGCTAAATTGAGGAGTAGCTGTTCACAATGGATATTATTTCCAAACCCAAATACAAATGGATAACAGCACCGGTTCTTATATGCCACTTGTTTTGCACAACCTGAATCTAGTTTTACCCACGCTACATATTTTGTTTTCTCTTCAGGAAGAATGTATCTTGTATTTTGCCCATAAGAATGGTGGCTAAGAACAGTACAATAGCAGTTCCATTGTGTTTTTTGAATAATCTAAAATTCATTGTAGAATATTCTAGTCTTATTCCGCCTTGAGATAGTCTAAACTGGAATAATAATTTAAGCGTCCCGTTCCTTGAACTGCACAAGTCTCCTGTATGAATGAGGTCTAGCTTCATCCTTCTTTCCTACACTCTCACCACCAGGCATTAAGCAAGAAGATTAGTTGTAAACACACTTCTGAATTTCAAGAATTAACACTCGTATCTAACTGGCTTGACCTGTCATTGCAAGATGACTGGCATTCATGCTACAAACGTGAAACTCATTATGTAGCTGTATGAAGTTTAATTTTGTTTAAGTATTAAATGTCTCTTTTTGGAGGTGTTTTCTGTAACAGTAATCACTTGGTTGTGAACAGATTAGATGTATGGCAAAATGGGTATTGTTGTATCCTGTGCCTTTTAATCTGTGGTGCATCGGGGTACAGTGCCTATTCTGGAGTTCTGATAGACTGTGTGAAGGTTGGTTAGCTGGATTACCTGAATATCGACATTTTTTAGAAAGGCTTCATGGTTAGAGAAAGCTAAGCATTTTAATATAGGTGCTTAGGCTGCAGTACTAAACAAAAAGAATCAATACTAATAATTTGTTGACATCTGTCACCATTTAGAAACCAAGCTGTGGTTTGGAGATAACGTGTTCTTACCTGAAAAGAGATTATGGTTATTCAGTACTTGATCACTAGCTAGTTCTACTAATCCTAGTCTGCAGAAATGAGCCTGTAAATACAAAGCTCACCTCTTCAAAGCATGACATGCAGTCAGCCATTGGCTATTTGGGAGCATGTTACCTAGGCACAGATATAAATGCCAGGTTTGTGAACACAGAGCTTCCAGGGGTAACAGTACAGTTGCTGTAGCCATGCTGGATCAGAAATGTTGCTGGATAAACCTTAAATTTTGCACCACGTTCCTAGAACTCAGGCCATGGAGACGCACAGCATGTGAGTGGCTTTACAAGACCTGTGGGTCTCTGTAGGTATTTAACGTGGTCTCAATAGCACTCCTCTTGCACAGGATGGCAGCGCTCATTAGCCCCGTAGGGTTAGAAGGTCCCGAGGACTACAGCAGGTATCAGTGTGGTACGGTCTGGGTTTGGTGAATGCAGTTCCCACATGGAGTCAGATTAAATTCAGCGCCACATGTCAGCTGATCAGTCTGAAGCCCTGGAAAGTACATTGCAAAACCTAAGTGGCTTTGCAGTGTTGACACTCTGCAATTAGGTGTCACACCTTCATATCCACTAAATCATCTATTATTCAAAATTTTTGTTATACATGATATCTTAACTTTCTGCTTTTCGAAGTAATGGAGAATTGACTTGCTCAATAAAAATTAAACCCAGATTTTTGCTGAGTGTCCCAGAACAGACTTTGAACAGTGTGACTAAAAATATCAGCGAACTGCTGAAGAATGCAGAATAAGACTTAGGTTTACACAGTAGTTGGGAAGCTGCCAGGTTAAAGGAGAAGCTGTCTTCACAGAAGTAGATTTCTGTTCAAGGCCTTGAAATTTTCATTCTTAACTCATAGCTGTGTTTGCTTAATTGTGGCAATTGATAGTGGAATACCCTGAGACGTGCTTACTCTCATACTGTGATTTCTCTGGTATTTCACTTTCAGTGGCTCCTTTGTTGTATCAGATACCTTGCCCCAAATATTAATCTTTGCAATGTTTTCTTCCCCCACAAAGAAGCCATGAAATACATTTGAAATACTTGATGTTCTTTTCAAGGGGAACAAGAAAAAGCCCTAATCTGGAAGAGAAAAATTTGTCATGGGCAAAATGGAATTAACTCATGCATGTTTAAAAGTAACGTGTATTTCAGAAATTTCCATACAAGGCAATGACTGGAGAGACATACTCAATTTGGGAGGCTGTCCACACTGAAGGTCCAAATAACCTTTGGACATTACTGTAGAAACAGAGAGACTCATGCTTTTAAACCAAGTTGTGTACTGAAGTGTGCAGTCCATACATTGTTTAAAATATTAATTTTGTGGAACTGTTGTATACATCTCCCTTAAGTTCTTCCAAAGGAGGAATTAGCCTATTAAGAGGATTGGAGTCTCATGATTTTATTTAGTGATGTGTATAATGCTTAATATGAAGTTGTAGGATCCAGGGAGATCTTTTGATTGCGAGAATTATAATAGAAACTCAGTTTAGCCGTACTGAAGATAGGAATTGCTGAATCTGACAACTCAAAATCTGGGAGAAGCAGAAGAAATGGGTGTGCTGGCACTGTATATACAATAAATGTTAGATTTTTCTACAATCAGGCCTTTTTTAATAATGCAAATTTACATGCATATACAGCAAGGGAAAAGAAAAATCTTACATAGAGGTATGTTCTAAAATGAAAAAATCTGGAATAACACTTCAGATTTCAGAAGGAAATAGTTTGAAAATTTGGCTAAACAAGGTTGTTCTGATGAATACAGAGAGGATCTGCCTTAATGAAAAATGTAAACACTATTGGAATCTTTCAAACGTCAGAAAAACTCAAGGATGTGATCTGGTTGCATGGACACATCCCAAAAAGGCTGCTAGGAGTAAGCAGGAAGGCTGCAAGATACAGCAGGAAGAACTGAGGAAAGACTGACACATTGTCAATCAAAAAGTGAATCGTAGCTGAAACCTGGACAGACTTGGACTTTGCATGCTTTAGGACAGATAATAGAAACACGCGAGTAGAAAAACAAGGAAAAAGTAGTTGCACCATTTGGTACCAAGAAAAAAAAGATTAAGGATGACCTAAGACTGATTTGATGGAATGTATGGCTTCAAAATCAAGGAATGTTAGCAGAAATCCCCCAGCACAGATATTTAGTCAATGCTTTGTACTCACCGTAACAAAGTGTAAGTTACTAACTTCCAATAAGGGCAGTGATTTTTAACACAGGAAGATAAACAAAAAACAAAAAACCACAAAGGAAAAATAAAGACATTTCAAGGGAGAGGGTAATTTGGAATTAGAAATTACCAAGAGTATGATAAATACAGTTTGCATATTTTAATAAAGTCAATTTGGTCATCTTTATAGCAGGGTTCTAGAAAAGCCTACTCAGAAGTTCATGCTTACCTTCAGCTTTCTAAGGCAATCTTCTGAAAAGGAGGTGACACCATTTGAGTATAGATAGCCAAGGAAGGCATTGAGTCCAGTCTAAATTACAGAGATCCGTTGATCTAACATGTTGTAGGTGAAACCTCAGAAGAAATCCTAAGGGATGGTGGAAAGCAGGAAGAGATGTTGAAGTGCAAAATGAGCTTTCCAAATTGTGTCATGCTAACCTGGTGGTTTTGATAAGAGAACTGATTTTCTAGACGGGAAGTAGATCTTATCTGCTTAGGCAAATTTTAAAATTAGGGTGATGAAACCATTGATGAATTTTGAGAGATTTAATTAGTACACAGGAAGATTATGCAAAAAGAGTTGAAGGACCTTGAGAATTGAAATAATAATTTCAAAAAGAGAGATTTAAAAGCAAAAAAATTGAGATTTATGTATGTGAGGTTGTACTTGAACAGACTATCTTTTCCTCTAAGGGGGAGCATGTAATTTGAAAGTTCTGGAGGGTGGAGCTGGGTGATGGTGGGATCTCTAAACTGCCAACCTGAGGTTACTGAGAAAGTACTGGGCACAGGTCAGGTCTTGCACAAATGAGCAACACAGGGGCCTGCTGAGACATTGTCTGTGAAACTTCTCACAGTTCTGGTACTCCACATTTTAGAAAAGGTAAAATCAAACTGGAGCAGACTTGAAGGACTGCTAGGTTACACTAACCGTGTGGCAATGAAAAAATATGCTCTGAATAAAAATACAGTGTTTTCTCTGAGGACAGGTGGGCAGGGAAGGAGATGGAAAGGCGGGAAGGAAGAGCTCTAAGTTAGTACTAGGATGTGAATGGGTGAATTGGTTTGACAATGTGCATGTTTATGTGGAAAACTAAGAAGGCCTGACACCATCAGAGAACAGAAATGGGCATTATTTTTCCTGTAGAAATTGTGGGGGGCAAAATAGTCAGGTGCTCTAAGACTGAGTCTGTAATTGTTTTTAAGTGATTATGTGTGTTTTGTCAGTGATAGTTGAGAACTGGGCTCCTGATTTAGGTGGTTGTTTCTAGTCCTTTGTTTCTATGACTTAACTGATAATGAAAAGATAATTTATTTAATCAGCTAAGTTGGGCAGCCTGATGCGAGCAATCAGTTTTAATCTGGTTTTATGTTTCTATTTTCCAAAAAAGTGTTATTCTTTTTTAGTATAGTCAGCTCTAGCTCGGAGATGCTTTCTATCTCTCATCATTGGTGATCATTACGATGGCGTTGCATAGCCCATTGTGCATTGATTACAGTTCTTTGTGTATTTTGATTGTGAAAATGGTGAATTATGCCTTCTGATTTTTTTTTTAGTTTTTTTTATTCGCAGTATGTCCAGCTGCATTTTGGTGGAAAGTGGAATTAGATTAAAGGTGTACAAACCCCTCACTTTTCTACATTTTGTTAAATTGTTAGTATTGTTATAAAAACAACAAAATCCCTTCAGAGTTGTCAAGTTTATTCAACAAAGGTAGTACTATTTTTAGTTACAGAATTAATTGCATGTGTTCATAATTTCTTCCAAGATTTTAATGATTAATAAACTGGAAGAAGGAAAAAACAACAGCTTTAGTGCTCTTTTTGGTTCCCAGTTCATTTCTCAATATTGGATGAATTTATCATTCACCAGATCTAAATTCATGAACTAAAATGAAGAAAATTCTCTGTACCTGCAGAAGTGCACAACAGTTAATGATTGGTTGTTTGTTTTGATGTGCTCTTTTTCCCAAGTACTTCTGAGCCCAAATGAATTTTGTTTTAGCTTTTTAAAGTGGGAACAATTCTTAGATACTTTATTAAATGATACTAAGTTTAGGTATTTGTGTAGTGTTTAAATTTGAAAGAAAAATACATCCTAAAAATGTGAAATACATAAAAATCTGAAAGGTTTGGAATTGGTTTTTTAACCTACCTGGTGTTCTGTTAGAGTGCAAGTATGTAGGTCACATCTGTTGAACAAAGCAGGCTTTTGTGATATTAAATGCTTCGTCTTTTGTATACAGGTCCTATACATGCCAGCAGTAATCTTTGTTATAAGAATGACTTAGTTTTGGAGAGCCGAAGCTTTCTTCCTTGTACTTTGTTTATTTTTCTTACTGAGATAAGAGCATTCTTTCTATGCTTGATCTCTAAGGATAATGTTCATTTTAAACGGGAATTTTGCCATGAACAAAATCTGACTTCTGAAAGATACGTGTAGTCACATTTTATATGACCTGTACTTGGGTGGAATAGGGAAATGAGGCAGAGACCATACTTCATCATGCAAGCATAGGCAACCAAGATTTTGAGTCAGCCATAGCTCCAGTTAAATTTCATAGCTCCAGATCCAGCTACGGATCCATCCATCTGTCCTTCTTCCTCCATGTATCCATAGCCTAGCTCTGAGCACTGTGCCTTCCGGTACAGTTATGTGAGTAGAGCTGTATGTCCTTGAAGAGTCCTGCATAGCACCTCCTTGATGGAAGGAAATGCCTTCGTCTACCCATTGGATTCAGTGACTAGTCAGAAGACCTCTTCCCTTTCTAGGTGGCTTAGTCATGGGGGCTATAAAAGATAACTTAGTATGGTTAATTACTATAAACCCTTACTGTTGGTCTTTGTCTACACTTTTCCTTTGAAAGGTCAAGCTGGTTGGGCTTTGGTTTGTTTTCCCAGTATAGGTTACCTCTTGTATTGATAGACTTGCTGTTTAATGTAGTTCAGTTTAAATTCTTGTAAGCCTTGTCAGGTACAAAACTAAATTTGCCATGACTACCAATCTGTTAAATGACCTCTGTGAGGACTGGTTTCCTTCTTTTTTGTTGTTATTGCTTGTTTGTTTTCTTTGTTTCTTGTTTCCTTTCCTGAAAAATCTTGGATATAGAAAGCATATCATTCAGGGACTTCGATCTCTGAAAAGGTCTCAAATCTCAAGTGAACTGCTTTATGTTTGGTCAGTGTGGTTGCTGGAGCCTTGGTTAGATTATGGTGCTATCCTGTGCCTTTATTTTTGTTGATTCAGTGTTATGGATAATAAGAAGAAATTGAGTGGATTGTGTCAATCCCTTTAGTTACTTCAGAATGTCATCCTCTGTATTGGTTTCTAAAAACAGAAATTTGGCAGTAATTTCTGAAGTTGATAAAACTGAATCAAAACCATAATAAAGACAGACATTTTACTGAGCTGAATGAATGTACAGTATTATGAGATATATCGGAAGGTAACTTAAAATGACCATCTCCTATTATATATATCCTCTTACAAATATCCTTTTGGTAGCAAAACACTGTGCTGCATTTTACATGTTTGAAAAAACTAGTTTTTTGCTTTGTTTTAAGTTATTAAAGAGATTTAATTTGAAATTACAGAAGGAAGAGTGCAATAACATTTTTTCCCTTCAATTACATATTAGAGTATTGTGTTTTTCAAGTTGCTATTTAAAATCCTATTTTTTCGTTATTTTGTCTGAATAGTATATAGCAAACAGTATGCTCTTTGTTGTTCTGCACCACTCTGAACTGTTAATGCACTCATTCAACCAGTTTGCAGATTGGGTCAGACACAGGTCCATCAGTCACTGGCAACTGGGAAACATCTTCTGAGCCAGTAGATCTATCTTGTAGAGTAAAACTTCCAGGGACCCCAAATCCCTTGTTAATCTTTTTCATGAGAGATTTTGGCTCCACTTACAATAGAAAAGCCTTCTTGAGAATGAAGATTGAAATATTTTTTTGGAGTGGCCTCTAAATCCCCATTATTCAGTGTTTTGACGAATTCGGCAAATAAACATACACCAGCTTGTCCATCTACCTACCTAATTGGAGGTGGGAAAGGCCATTTAAATATATATTCAGGAATCAGTACATTATCACTATATACTCACTGGAAAAACAAACGAAAAAGTGAAAAAAATCCTCGACCAGTCTCTTTAGAGACTGTTCCTTCTCTTGTATCTGCAAGTGTACTTTTGTAGTACTCAAGGAATTGTAGTCTGAAGCAAGCAAGAGTGAAGTATCCTTTTTCATGCTTGTAGAAGGTGTAACAAAAGAAGGGACTTTTGACTAGACATGGGGAGTCAGTCATCATCAGCTGCTGCTGGGGTAAATATGACTTCAGTGTTGGGCCGTCATTCTTAGTAGTTACTGTGGGTCACCATTCCTTAATATTCAGCTTTCTGTTTCTAATTTGTGATTTCCCATGCTGCGTTCCCACATACTTCATTATTTAAGAGGCATTCACACAGGCACCTCGGAATAATTGTTTTTGCAGATTGTTGTCATGTCTAGTAGGAATGTCCTAAAAGTATATACTCCTTCATAACATGATGCGTCTTCTTCAAGCCAGACAACTTGAACTCTGACTTCAGGGCTCTTAAAAAGAGTCTTAAGCAGACTAGGATATTCATCAAAGCGAGTCCTTCCAAGAGTCTTCTGTATTTTTGGAGATAATTCTTCTGAAGTCAGTATTCATTTCCTAGGTAAAATCTGAAATTCTTTAGGAATGGATGAGAACAAAGCTTGGGAACTCATTCCACTAGCGGCTCTGAAGGTGAATCAGAAGGCTCTGCAGAGTGTTAGCAACCGAACAACATCTCATTAAACTTTATTGTGGAATTCAGTACTGATATTTCATGGTGTGGTGACTTGACTGTCTTGGGTAAATAGTTTAAGTTATAGATGAACTTTCAAGAAAAAATCAAGATATTACTGCAAGAATGTTGTCTAGCATTTTGGCAGGGGTGTGTCACAGTTAACTGACATTGATGATGAGAAGACAATATTAATACTCCTAGTTTTAGGAAACAATGAATTTTATTTCATGTTTTTCACTTGAGAGGAATCTGTGTCATCCGAGAAGTTCTTACGATAATTTTAGTCTTTTTAAGCTGAATATATCCATGCAGGAATGCAACTGGAAAAGTTTTGGCCAAATTTGAACTGCATCTGCTAACTGCTGAAAGAGAGATGGGAAGAAAAGATGCTGACAGATGAGCTCTGGTGGATTTAGCTGAAGCAGTTATTACAATGTACGAATGCTAGCTGTCAGTCTCACTCTTCTGCTGCAGGTGATTTTCCTCATTGCACGCATGGCAGAAAGCATTATTTAAGCTAAAATGGACTATGAACATGGCTTTGAGATTATGTGCAGGTTAGCTGCCTCTATGTTGGATGGGAAAGCGATCTCTTCATTTTAGAGCTGTAGCAGATGGTTTTATTTGAGCCCTATGTCCTTTTCAAAAGAGCTGTCATGTGTTAGTCTCTTACTAAATTACATTTTGCTGGCAGAGAAATGGAAACCTTTTTTTCAGTCAGTCTAGGTGGTATAACTAGAATTCTTTTGGCTCTCAATGCAGCGTGCAGAACCGTAATGTCATGATTTCATGCAGTTTATTTTAGTTGATTCCTGCTGGAAGGTAGGATTACACAGAATTTCACCAGCTGTAGTATTCAGGTGGACCATTGTGTCATTTTGCGTAACATCATTTATGACTAGAAATATATAGTAATAGCCCTTAAATAGATGCCATTAAAACTTGTAGCATATTTTAAAGAACACATGAGGTATTTTGCTTTCCTATGAATGTACATCTTGCTTTTGTAATTTCTAGATTAACTTTCAGGTTATCTATGTGCTTATGTGCTGTGTTCCTAAGTGTACTTGTTCTGGAGGTAGGGCTGAGCTCCTTGTGAGGTATGTCACATCTCACTGATGAAGACAACAGAATTGTTCTGACTTACCACTGCAGTAAAATCCGTTCTTGCACTCTGATATTGTCATATGAGGTATAATTTGAAACTTAGGGAAAATCAGTCTCTACCTTTAGAAATTTCTGAATGTTGATGAAGCACTTCTGAATGCTGAAGTCTGTTGGCTAACTTCAAGAGATGTTGAAGGGCTTCAGATGTCAGATGGTACTTGCTGCATTTTATTTATGTATTTATTTTCTTTCTTTTTTGCTTCTGTGAGAAAACTGGAGCATGGGGTTTCCATCTGGAGGAAGTGATTTGTCTTTGAGAGGGATATTCATGATAGTAGCATCAAAATCCCACTGGTAATGAAAGTTTGGGGAGAAGTGAAAGTTCTGTAGTAGCTGCCTAGAGTAGCAGGAAGCCAGACTTATAATGAGGTGAGAAAAACAAAATTAAGAAATAAATCCTGAGAGCAGTTTTAATATTTGGAAAACAATTTAAGCTGTTCTGAGCCATCGCTGTTGTGGTCCCGTTCAACACTACTCTCTGCAGCATCCTGTCATCTTTAAGCACATTACTGTACAAGACAATCTGTCAGATGCTGATTTGTAGAAGTTCCTTCAAATCTCATGCTTATAGATCCCTTCTTTATTTTTCATTATCTAAAGGTATGTCATGAACGGGTGAGAGCTAAAACTATTATTGGACAGACCTTAGTGCTGCTACAACCCTGTTGTTCCTTCTCACTCTCCTGTGGTTGTTTCTGCCCATTATATTTTGCCAACTCTGCCTGTAATGGGGCGTGACTTTTTTGGGGGTGCATTTTAGTTTTCTTTGTTTCACTCAGTGAGTCACTTCACTAGGTATGTTCACACATCTCTACATGCCATCTCAAAATAGATGGAAGGAGCACAGACAACAATGGAGTAGGGTTGGTATTAAATTAGTGTTAACTTGGATTGTTTATGCAGTTGAGAAATGGTTTGTTGCCTGTAATTCAAAAAAATACTGACGAGTAGTAGGGTCTTACGAGACCTTATCTTCCAATTTCCCTCTCCTGGCTTTAGGGTTTAACAGTCTACTTCCAAGATTACCATGGAAAAATATAATTGTAGTAACTTGTGTTGATGTTTGTTTCCATTCAGTTGTAATGGAATTATGTGAGTTATTCATGTTGGGATTGCTGTTGCCTTTCCTCTGTGTGTAGAGCAAGACATAGACCTTAGTTTGGTCTCTGGTTGTATATATTTTGTGTGTGTTGGGCTTTGTTTTTTTTGGTTGGTTTTTTTTTTTTTTCAGCAAGGCTATTTAATATAAAGTTTGCAAAAGTATGCTTAGTCCTTATTTCCTAATCTTCAGGCATTGTCTTGTCAGTTTCCCTTTGCATGGTCTGTAACTTGTTCTAAAAGTTGTTTTTTAGAACACACATAACTACTTAGATATTTGACTTTTGGAGAAATTTTCAAAACCCGGGCTACCCAGGAGAGTAGCATAGTGCCATAACATGACAGTGAAGGTTGGAAAAATGCTTTGTAGGTATGCACCCTTTAGGTACAATGTGTTTCAGTGTATAAGTAAATACAGGTTTTAAGTTAAAAATTTGTTACCTTTATCTTGGATTTCAGACTTCTTTACTTTTAATAGTTCAAAAGTCTTTTGTAAAATGCAGATTTGTTACAGTTGAAATCCTGTGATGATTGATCTGTTTGAAATAGTAGGGATTTGATTTATAGCTAAGGCAGTCAAAACAATTATGTTCTACGAAGGCAGCATGATTTACTGTTACACTTCCAATTCATAGCATTATTTAGAACTCTTCACCTAAAATCAGTAGCTAATGAAGTGTTTCAGCAGCTCTACATTTCCCTAAAATGGTCTAACATTATCATGTTCATATATCATACTAAAAGCATGTGTATTAGTGCAAGCTATGCCCTACTCTGAATGCTGTATAAAGCATTGGTGATGGAGTCTGCCTTTTGAGGTCCAGCAGTTATAGATGATACACAAAGAGAAAATGCGTGTGGAGGTTAGCGGCCATGGTTGGGCTCAGGAGTGCGCTAGCACATCTGCTCTCAAGTTCTAAGCAGCAAGAAGGGTTTTGGTGGGTCAGATCAGTGCATAGCATGTGACTAACTTGAAAGTAATCTCACTTGCAAACTTCTTTTAGTACGGGTGAGCAAAATAGACACTAGCTGCAATGTAAGGCTTAGGCTGGCATATATGAAGTGTAGAAAACGAGTATATGAAGTAATTTTGCCTAAAGGATAAAGCAAGATGATCCAGAGAGCATGCTGTAAAACTGTTCTTTCCCACATCAATCTCATGAATCACCCTACTCTCTGCTTTCCAAATGAAATGCAGGAAAAAGTATTCCATGATCTAGGTGTATGGGAAGAGCAGTACAGGGAGGAGTCAAAGATTGCAGCCGCTGTGATGAATGAAGATAAACATGGTAGCTGTCTTGACCTGAGCTGTATCAGAGGGAAATAGACAGTCACATGCTTTCAGCTTGCTAAGGCCTGTATTGGGATCTTGTAAATAATATGGAATGGCGTACATGAGAGCAAGAAAGTGGATATGTCTTCTTAAGAATCACAATTTTTGTCATGATTTGTGTTTTATTATTTAGAAAGCTAAGCAAGTGACTTAAAAGAAAAACAGTAACCCAGTACTGATACTGTGTTACATTTTCTATTTCTGTATGTCTGGCTTTCCTGAGTTGCATCATCACTGCATTTAAATTTGCTTGATGTTTTTTGTTGATGAAAATATAGAAGTAGCCCAGTTCATTACAGATATGAACAGTTTAAGTGTTGTTTTTTGTAACTGTTAAGTTTTCCCTTTTGTATTTTCTTTTCCTCCTTTGTCTGATGTTATTTGCTTTGATGTGATGGCGTTGTTTCCAACTTGGCATTTAGACAAAGGTTTCTGATGTGTTCTTGCCATTGTGTGTCATAGCTAGCTTTTAACATATCACATCAAATTTAGCCTGACTTTTTTGTTGATTTTGTTCTGGTTTTCTACAGTGGACAGGCCAAAATCCCAGCAAATCAGAACTTCTGGTACCATAAGGCGAACTTCTTCTTTGGACACAATAACAGGACCTTACCTCACAGGACAGTGGCCACGTGATCCCCATGTACACTACCCTTCATGTATGAAAGATAAATCTACTCAGGTAAAAGCTGTAAAATAAGACAACAGAGATGTTTCATGTAATTGATGTCTTCCTCATAATACTTTTATCACCTGATCTGGAATCATAGCTCAACTTAATTCTGAAGAAATGTGGATTCACTTAATTTTATTATAAATATGAAGCCTTAAGAATAGGGTACAGTAGTGGTTTGGGTTTTTTTAAATCAGTATCAGTAACATGGTATGTGACAGATAATATTTTTATGCTTTTAGAAAACAGTTGTCAAAAATAATTTTCTGTATGTGGGCAGCTCTATTGAGGCTAAATAAGCAGATTTCAATCTCAGCCTTGTATCTGTTTTATTTTGAAGCTGCTATATGCAAAATTATGCTGAATGTTACTTAAAAAAAAAAAAAAAAGATTCCATAGCAGTAGTGGCTGACAAACTGAAGATTTTTACCAAAGTGTGGTAATAAATCTGTGGATCTCAAAAATGTATTTGTGTGTGAGGAGGCAGAGAGAAGTTACTGTTAAGAATTGATCAGTTTGTCACTAATCTGGAGAAATCAGAAAAGACAGGGAAAGCAAGAAGAGGAAGCTGGGAGTGAGCATACAGTATGGTCTTGAGGTGTTTCCTCTGCTGCTTGCTAGCAAGACAGACAAATAAAAATGCTCTGTGGAAGAGTTGCCTCTTGAAGCTAGACATCAGGATGAGATCATTACCACCAGCTTCAAAGGGAAGGCTACTGAGAGTATTTATGGCCTCAGACTCTTGGATCCTCTTCAGGGCTCTATCCTTAGTAGTAACCTCTGGCAGGTAGGCTGCTGTAGTATTAACTGTGCTCCAGTACTCTTTGGCTAGAAAGGTGAACATTGTTTCTTGCCTGCTTCGTCCTCATGCTGGTGCTTGTTGCTCACAAAGATGATCACTATCAAACAGGTGAAAAGTATGTAATTCTAAAAACCCCAAATTATTACCAAAGGAGTTGCATTCTTGGTTTTTCAGTAGTGTTGCTAGGGTTGTGATGCAAGTCATCTGAGAAATACTGATTTCTCAAGACAAGTTAGAATGTCTAAATAATATTCAGTGTCTTTAAAATACACTGTAATGCAACACAGGAAGTCCTCTCATGGTGGAAGAATGAGCATAGAATGTTTAGAAAAGAAAAAAAAAATCTGTCTGTCTGTTCCAGAAATTGTATTTAATGAATTTTGGAATCTGAAGATTAAAATTGTTTGAGGAAACTTTCAGAAACTGTGGGTGGGACCCTTTAAGAAAATGCTGTCTTCATGTCCTTCTCACTCATTTTGAAACCAGCCAGCCAGTTTTAGCAAAAAAGAAACAGCAGTGATCTTTACTGTCATGAAAGATCTACCTAAAAAGCTTTTAATCCTGGATTTACTTCCAAGGTTCCTTCCTTTCACAATACTATGCCTTGAAAGTCTGTCTGTTTTGAAACCGTAATTTCCCTTTAGGAGATTTTCAGTAGCATGCTTTGTAGTTACTGTATTTCTTAACCCCTCTCTTGAAACATATATCCATATCAAACTTCCCAAATACCCTTATGAATAGAAAGTTTAGAATATTTAAACATTCACAAACAAACCTTTTCACTAGTTACAGAAAAGAGAAACAAACTTGTTCTATAAATATTTGAGCTCTGAGCATTTGGCAGTAAAATTGCTTTCCTAGTGAGCTCAAGTGTGTGTTTAGGTTATTTGACCTGTTGGCTGCCGCCTTTTGCCTCATTCAGAAACAAAGCTCAGGGAGGAAAAAAATTAAAAAATGAAGTTTTACCTTTTCATCAGAGACGAAAGCCAGTACTGTTGTTGTTACAAGCTGAAGTATTATTTCAAAGGCATAAGGGCAGGGAAGTTTCATGGTTTGGATTTGTGTGAATGTCTTCTAACAAGGAATTATATTAGCAGTTATGCAAAAATGAAGGTTTAGTAGTGTTTAAGTTCAGTTGAAAAACATGTCTCTTGACTACTCAGGAGTATAGGAATATGTGAAATGTAATCTTAGTGATTGGCACAGTGAATTCCATTTTTTTTTTTCTTTTAAATAATTTGTTCACTAGGGGGGCTTGTAGAAGATGGTAAAATATTGACTCATGTTTTGGTTGTATGGGGTTTTTTTGTTGTTTGAGCTCTGTGGGATTTGAAGTATATCTAATTTCAAGAACTAAAGATAAGTTCCAAGTTGTTGATGGGATGCGTACATGACAAATTAAGTTAAATTGAATTAAAACCTTACTCTTTGCCTGGGTACCAGCATAAGTACTTCTACTTCATGTTTGTTGGCTAAGTAACAGTTTAGCTCATGGGAGTTCGTATAGCTTACAGTAGCTAAAAATAATAACACTTGGTAGTTTAGCAGAGTGAAAGATGGTAACAAACAAAAGAAATAAAAACAAGATGATGAAAGTCAATAGACTAGTTTTTTGTATGAACGTGTTTCATTGGAAAATGAATTATCTCTGGTTTTACTTACAAGCTCGTGAACAATACTGTCAGTATAATTTACATTGTAGGTGGAATAATTACTTCTCTTTCAAGGGTACTTTTTGTCCCTAATTAAACATTAATTCAAAATCCAAATTTTGTGCAGTTTTGTGAAGGTGGTGATTATGGCTGTTCTAAGTTTCTTAAAATTCTTGTGTTAAAAAAACCCGAGTCAGATTATGGTCTTCACCATGATCATATGAACATTTAATGAGTTTTATTCCAAGTCCTTGTTTCCCACTTATGTTCTTTGAAGCTGCATAGTGCTCATGAATAAAATGTTTCTCCTTTCTCTAAAAGTAAACCAGGATTAAAAAAACCCCAACCAAACAGTAGTATTTTATTATTTAAAGAGAGGAAAAATAATTTTGTTTCTTTTAGTTTATGTTGCATCTTAATAGCAACTATAGTTTGTATTTCTGTGTTCCTCTTACTTCAAGTGTTTTGACTGAAAACACTGAAGAGAAGTAAGGTGGTTATGTTTGATTTTGGAAAAACATACTATGACACTATGTATTATGACACTTACACAATTCCAGATTTCTCAGGATTCTGCATGCATTTATTTTCATGTCTCTATGTGCATATGCATACAACTAGTTTTGTATACTCAAACATACAGCATCTTATTTAGTATTAAGTATTTCAGAAATGGAGGAAAACTTACTATTATAGGAAGTTGCTTATGTGTTGATATACTTTGTGATCCCCTTCCTAAGTTTCCCCACTGTCCTGCTTCCCTCTCCTTTTCAGTATATTTGGAACTTTTCATGAAGGCCATTTAAAACTCAAAATAGTTTCCTTCCCCATTTTTTCCATCTCTGTTGGGAGCACTGATGGAGCAATTTTGTATACTTCTCCTTCATGCTGTATGTGTATTTCCGCCTTCCTACTACGAGGAATAATTCAGTGTTGAAATAGCTATGCCTAACTTCAGAATCTTCAGAAACATTTGGGTAATTGTGAGAGTTTGTTAATGCAATTATTTGGCAGTAGCTAAATAATTTAAAATATTTTATAAAATGAAAAAGGAGGAGAGATTAAATATATGTTGATATCAGAAAAAAGATATTTCCCGTGAAAGTTCATCTAATCTTCCTCAGACTAAATAATACACAGAAAAAAACAAATGAGTAAGTGGAATATGATCCCCCCCAGTGATGACTTAAACTGGATTCCAGTATGCCTGGGTATGCCTTTTTCATTGTTATGGCAATTACATATTATACAAACAGAAATTAAGAAAGTTTGCAAAATACCTTTCAGAATTTTTACTTCTCTCTAATCTAAAAAATAATGCATAGAATAAAGAATAAACTGAAATGCTTGGCTAAAAAATACGGTTTTATTGTTCTCATGTGTGGGTCAAGGCTTTAATGTAGTTAGCTCTCATTAGTCACCTGAGTAATGTTTTGTTTTCTTTTGGGTAGAAATTTTGTTGCTTAAAAATTGACATCATAAACCAGGAGACTCAATTACATGAAGCTTTTTCATTGGTGTGTTGGTTACTGCTTTCATGGAATAGTATAATGACATACTTTGGGTGGAAGGGATGAAAAGTAAGAGATATGTGTCATATAACTATGAATTTATGATTCTAACTTTCTGGTGTTAAAGAGGAGTCATCATCTATAGTCAAATTAACTTCCAACTCTTTAGGCTGTTTCTTCATGTAAAATTTCTAGAGGGCCTTTGAATGCTTTAGAAACATCTGAAGACGACTCAGACTGTCTCTCTTCTATTGCTGTTGTTGTGTTTCTTTTGAACATAGTAGTTCTTCAAAAACAATTGGTCCCCCTGTAAAACCTGGACTTGTGTTCTTAATCTTTGCACCCATCCCCCAATGTAGTTAATCTGGAATGCAGGCTAGATATAGTAATTGGAGTGAAGGGCTGGCAATAAAATGTGAGATAGAGTAATTCAGTCTTATTTTAGGTTTAGGTAGGTTGGTACTCCATGAAGTCATTCTGATTTAAATGAAGTGGAAAGAATGTAGGTGTATATCCCTGATATGGGTGGAAAAGTAGCACAGAATTACCAAACATGTTGGAAGAAATGCTAATCTCTACAAGGTTGGGTGAGTTAGAACAATGGTAATTGTGATTTACATTAAGGCTGAAGAGAGCAACCAGATGTGGTGTTCTCAGCATGCCCTATCCCATGCACATGCTTTAAGCATTGTGTCAACTGAAGTTGGGACTGTGAACCTTCACATTTTGCAATAACAGCGATCCTCCTGTTGAAGCTGCAGTATGCATTACTTAATATTTTCAAGGTTCTCCTCCTAAAATGTTTTAAATGTTAATTTCTGAATAGAGACTTGCGGGAACAATCCTTCACTTTCACCAAGTTCAGTTCATACTTAAGTGATGCTGTGAATTTGTTTCAGCTCTGAAATATTACCAGCTTCACCGATAGCGCATATGACCTCTCCTACTGTGTTTCTGACGTGAGGTGCAGAAACTTGGGTTTCATTTCTTGTGATTCAGAAATTTTTCTTCAAATATAGTTTTGAGTTACTTTTTTATTTTATAATTTTTTTAATATGCTTAGCACATGGGAAGTACACTTGCAGCTTGAAATGAAGGCTTGCATGGATAAGCCTGTTTTGTAGAGGTTGTAAATAAAGATAGGAAAACAATTTTTATGAAATGTGGCATATCAAGGCTGCTGTACACCCCCATCTTATTTGTGATGTAAATTGCAACATTCAAGTGACATGCAAGGTGCTCATACATGAGCTATACTTAGAAAAGCAGAATTTCTGTTTGAATGTAACAAGTGTGGTGTTCTTTTGTGTTGGTTTTGTTTTGTTTTGTTTTTTAAAGCTTTTGCATGAATGTAAGGATTTTGGGTAACAAACCCAAAACTTATTTTCATATAATGTGGGTTACACATTATATTATAAGTGGAATTTTTTAGCGTTTGAAGGTGATTGGCAAGTTATAATCTGGTAACTGCTTATGTTGTGTTATTTTTTAACCTTTTTTTTCTTTTACATCTGAATATAAATAGCTCAGTAATATAGCATTGCCTGACTTCAATACTGTGGTAGGAACATCTTTATAGTATTTGTAATCTAATACTGCAGATAAATTGAGGGACACAAATAGTCTGCCCCCTGTATACTGATACTTGCATGTATATTTTGAAAGGTTGTGACTTGACTCAATTTACCAGAGATTGAAAACAGCTGTGTAATCCTTGTCTCAAGGGAGATAGTATTTGAGTGGAAGAGAGTGTCAATGCATATTTGAGAAAGTACAAAATTTAGTATTAAGGGAGTGGGTGTTTTATATTTGTTACTTTTGATTTCTGATTAAATCAGCTAGAATATAAGGATTCATGCCTCTCTCTACTAACAGTCACTGGTGTTGTTGATGAAGTTCTTCAGGGTGTTGCTATTAGTTTGTTTCTAGTCCTTGCTATCTGGATCAATATCTGTGCTTATTAAAAAATACAGGCAAGCTCTTGCTTTGTATATATGGTTTGGGTTTTTTTTAACAACTTCTCTTTGTTGAGAAACTCACTTTGGCTTTTTAGACACTTGATGTCTCTTCTGTTTATTAAGCTGTAGCTGAAAGACTATGAGCTTGTAGTGATCCCTGGTACACCCTCCTGCAATACAGGTAAATACTTAAGCACCTGAAATGCCTGTTTCTACTTCTTCCTGGAGTTGTTCCTCAAACTGTGGAGCAGTGTTATATTCAGGAAACACTCTCTGAAAGATAAATTTTCAAAGAATTCCCTTTGCATTCATGTTTTTCTGGTTTTGTATGAGGGTGTAGTTCCAGCTGTGCTTAGGATATAGTAGAATGCTTTAAGAAAAGGGCAATTTAAATTGGGAAGTAAATTATGAAACTGTGAAAGCCTGTGATTTTAAAAAAGAAGCAAATTTCTCCTGACTGAGGAATTCCTCTATTTTCCTCATAGCTTTAAATAGAAGTTTTAACTCTTCACTCTCGCTAGTTTATTTTTATAACCACATTATATTCTCGCTTCTTCCCCAGACACACACAAAGAGTCATACAATAAATGCACAGGACCCTAGCTTTTATAAAGACTTGTTTTTTCTTTTCTGGGAACATGCAGCAAAAACTTCATTACTGATTTTTTCCATTTTGCTTTCTAATTGCCCACTCAGCTTGCTGGGCCTTTGGTGGAAGTATTCCTGGTGGTGTAAAAAGAACTGAGGGGAAAAAACCCCCACCAAAACCATGGAAAGTGAAGGGCTGGCAGAAAACACAAGTAGGATATGTAGGCCTGTGCACACAGACTGTCTTAGCACATTAAATATCAGCACTTACGAGTTAGGTGCTGGCTTGCCATAGTATTATATCTGTCATATAATACTATGGCATATAATACTACAATAATATAATAATAGTATTATATGTGTCATATAATACTATGGCAGTGCAGTGATTATAAAGGTATCTCTTGTGCTCTGAAACTACAGTTTGGTGCTGAATGGTGTCTGCCCTGGCATGCTTGGCTGGGGTGGTCTGGCCCCAGAGGCTTGCTTCTACCTCCCCTTGCAGGGCAGTGAAGGTGAGGAGCTGCAGATGCTGTTTTTGTGGTGTTCTCCGGGGTGATGCCTGGCCTTCCTGAGCAGAGCAGTGTCTGCTACATGTGTGGGTACTACAGAAGTTTCTAGACCCTAGAGAGGAAGCAAGAGTAAGGAAAGCTGTGGAGGAATAGGGTTTCCATGTGCAAGAAGGAAGTCCCGTAGGAGGGTGGATCCCAGGTCCTGTCTTTCCTGCTCGGCAGAGGTCCTGTCTCCCTTGGAGATGTATCAGCAGTGGTCCCCTTCCTAAAAAACTCACCGCCAAATTCACCTTGTTTCCAGTGGTATTGTTTTCTTTCTTTTTTTCCTTTTCACAAATTTATGTATGTGCCTCTGGCCATGAGTTTTTTATATGGTTCATACTCTCCATGGATTTTAGATTTCCCCATTGCTCCTCTGGCAGCCAGTGACTGACTCCTTTGTTCAGAAATGCTGGTGGATAGCCTCAATTTTCATAATAGTCTTATGGTGAATTTGGGAGATCTGGCTTCCAGACTCTTCTCAATCTTTGGGTTTTAACTTTATAGCTCCTACATCCAGAGACAGTCCTGAAACTTCTGGGCTTGCAGACAAGGCTGGAAAAGGCCTCCCTGTCGCTGTTGTGCTCACGTAGGTTGGTGCTGAAAATAATAAAAGGTGTATCAAACACTGTATTGAGTGAGAGTTAGCAAGAAGGAATTGATTATATGGCCCAGTGATTAAGGAAGACAGGTGGGAGAAATGAATCCTGGCTTTTGGTCTTTGAGTTTGTTTGCACATCTTTTTTTTTAATTGTGTAGCTTTCTAAACTGTCCACTGAATGAAAAATAGAAATGGATATCAAAGCGCAGATGGGAGTAGCCAGGTAAGGTGTTTTGTGACTGTTAGGCCTCTGATTCCTTCTTCAGTAAGTGTCCTCATCCTTTGTGAATGCAAATTTACAAAGCCTTAGTTTTCTATGGTTTTTTTTAAATTATTATTATTTATTGAGACTAGCACTGCTGCATATCAGATCCTGAAATGTATTCTTCATTCTTAATTTATTCATTAGAGTATTATAATACTCTAATGCCTGATCTCTGACACTGCAGAAAGAGTAAGGCAATGATTTGTGCCAGAAGTTTTTTATATCTGGAGAATTCAATACAGTATATTTTCCTTTTTTTTTTTTTTTTTTTTTTTTTTTCTCCTCATCTAGACACCTAGCTGTTGGGCTGAAGAAGGAGCAGAAAAGAGGTCACATCAGCGCTCAGCATCATGGGGAAGTGCTGATCAACTAAAAGAGGTGAGAAGTTTTGCACAGTGGAGCCTTTCAAGTTTTGATATGTCCAAGACCTTTTTTAATCCCTATCTGGAGTCCAGGAAGCTGCATCCTTTCCCTTCCCTCCGTTGGTTTTGAAACAGGTTTTACCTCCAACATAAGAGTTGGTTCAAGAGTGGTTGTTGTTTTTATGCCTGTTCCGTTTCCTCCCTGCCTGCAAGACTGTGTTGGCTGTGAAGGAGTGGCCAGAGTGAGTGCTGAAGAACTAGGTTGTCGTTGCTTACCAATTTTTCTGTTCAGAGTTACCTTAGCTAGCTTTCTGTTCTTTAACACTGCTCTTCTGGAAGGGGCAAAGTATAAGTCAGTATGTTAGCATATTCTTGTTTCGAAATGTTGTTCAAGTTTTAGGGTGAAGATAGAGAGGACATCATATTCATAAATGAAAAAGGAGTTGAAGTATTGATAGAGTAATGGTATGATTACTTGAAACTGTATTTTGCTGTAGACTACAATTGGAACTAGAAAAAAACCCACCAAAATTGGATTTGCATCATGCGAAAGTAGATAGAGTAAAATGGTCTCCAGCTCAACTGAAATATCAGTATTTGTCAGTTTTTGTCTCAGAAAACACCATTCTGCCCAGAGTTCATGTAACTCTAGCTTTGCCCAGTACTTAATAACTGGCCTTCAGTCAGCTCATGCTCCTGTCAGGAAGGGTGCAGCCTGTGTTCAAGAGCTACACAGTTCTTTTTAAGAAGTTAATCTTGCACCACATTCACACAGGATGGGACTTTTGCCTGATACTTGGCTTTTGCACCCTCTCTCCTGAATCCCTTTTTAGTAGGATATTCAAAAATGAGAAGAAACATACAGGTTATCTGAGGCAAACAATTGCCAGTTGTTACTGGCAATATGTAGTCCTCTTCCAGACAGCCATTGATAGGAAGAATAGTTATCAAAAGGAGTGATGTAAATTTAATTACTTGAATTTTAAAATCAGATTTGATGAAATGGAATAATCTTGCATTCCAGTGGTGGCAATAGCCTCATTTTTAAAGATGAGGACCTTGGCCAAAGAGAGGTCAAACCAAAGAGGGTTGTCTGTTCCCATCGGATTGAGTACCTGTTATGAAACCCATCATAGCTCATTTATTAGTATATGGGCCTTCAGTTGCCTGGATGACTTCATCTGCAGCTGTGAGGAATCACTCAGAATCACAGATGAAGTGCCCAGAAATTAGTGCAGAAGGAGTTTGGTGTTAGAAAAGTTTTGGCTTAAGCATTGCCAATTAGCCCAAAGGAATTGTAGCAGGGGTAGGAATAGCATCTGTATTTCCAGGATAATGCTTGCTTGCTTTTACTGGGAGACCATCCTTCGTCTTCTGGCGGTTCCCTATCAAGTTCTGCAACAAGCAGCTTTTCTTCACCACAGTGCTGTGGCTGTCAGTGATGATGAAACCTTCAGCATGTGAGCAAGTCTCGACCATTGGATAACTGATCCATTGTGCTAGGCTGTCATCCTCTTTATGGACTGGCCACAAAAGAAAGATAAGAAACATGTGGCCAATGGGGTTTCATGGTTGCTTTCCAACAGAATGCAGTTATAGAACAAATGAGGTGCATGGAAGGGAATTGTTTCTATTCAAATTTTGCAATGGTTGTTCACCCCAAAAGCTGTCTTTGTCTTCTCCAGCTTATAGTTCTTCCCCTTCCTCTTTTTTCCTTTCTTCAGCTTCGCAAACCAGTTTTATTGCCTCTTCTAGTTCCTGAGGTTCATAGTCCTGGTGTCATTCTGTGTGCGTTACCGAGTCAGTTTCTTGCCTCTTTTCCCTTACATGAATTCCTACCCAGTTACCTTCCAACTCCATGTCTGTTCTGTCTCTCCATTGTTTAGCTTCTATTTTATTCCATTCTTTTTCTTTTCCTTTGTGTGTAAGCCCTGGTTCCAGCTCCTCTGTCTGGCTGTTCAGTGCCTCTGTGGTGGGTGTTAAGAGTTTGTTCAATACCAACAGTATCTGTCCATTCAGTTTCTTTGTGCCACAGTGCTCTGCAGTTTCTGGAAGGAGAAATTCTCTGGGGCAGTTCTGTTCAAACTAGAAAGCCCACTGGAGACAGAATTACTAGGAAATGTCCTGCCATGTGCAAACTGAAATTTTTTGCTAAAGCTTCTCCAGATACAAAAATTTTTTCAAGGGGATAGAGGGACATATTCCCAGCATAAAGGACTCCCAGACAAATGTTTGACTTTTTCTTCTAAAGCATTGGACAACAGAGCTTCCCAGGTAAAAAAGCTGTAGTAATGTGTTTAAGCACATAAAATGGTAAAATGATTTCCACCTCCCTTTCATTTTAATGTCATTCTTAAAACAACTTTAATACTTGTACTGCAATCTCTGATGGAAGTGGGATAGGAGAGCTGAATGTTGCATGGTATCCTTCAGAGAAAATTTGACAAAGCTATAGGCAGGTGAAAGCAAGAGCTGAAGTAATAGAAATAGAAGTATATCACCTCTCCTGGGTAACTGCATTTGTTATGGGTGACATAGGTAGCAGCCTATAGTTCAGCTCAGTGTTTTGAATTGTTTCCCATAGCATTTGACAGTAAACAAGTAGAGAGCTGTTTACAGTTTCCTTGGCTTGTTTTAGCACTTTGGATTCATGTTTTCTTGTTCCAACAATTAATTGAATTATTTCTAGCATGTATTTTTTTATTATCTTGATACTTGTAAACTAGCCAAACACTTGTATGCATAATTTTAATTAGTTTTTATAAAAGAAGATTGAATGTGCTTTGAAGTTTAAAAAAACTGTTTTTTTCCTTGGTGAGTTTGAGAGCTATTACGATTAAATGCATGTATTTAACACAACTGGGAACTATTTTTAAAAGATTTACATTTAGTAAACCTAAAAATGAGTATATAGACTTAAGATCGCAAGCAAGCAAATGAATTCTGTATTACCACATAAAAAAAAATTCACTTTGGGTAGTTGAAAATTGTTTTGCCCTTGAATTGAAATAGGTGGGTGTCAGGATTGAAGCTGTCTAACAGTGAAATAGGCAATGTTTGCTTTCTTGTCGTGGGTCTATTAAAAATTTAAAACTCCCCAGCTCTCAATATGGACTATGTAATGACAGAATATACTTTTTTGTCATCTAACAATTTTTTTTTTTTTTTTTTTTAATCTGAAGGGTTCTTCTGCTTGTTTTTATGAAGTCTTGAATATAACTTGTTGTAAGATAATGCCAGACCGCTTTAATATTATTTTAATAGATACATGTCTTGACTGGGAGATAAAGATTGCTATCAGTCTTTGTACTGGACACAAACCAAGTAGTGGTTTGAACCACTGGTATTTTTTCCCCTTTCAACCTGTTAGCTTGAAATTCTGTTGAATAGGAACAATTTTAGTTATAGCTTACCCTGAACTGGAATTTTCCCAGAACTGGAAAACCCCGGGATTTGAAACAAATAGCTTTCAGTTTGTGTTGGTTTTTAAAACCACGAGTATTTCAGACAGCTGATTTTTCACTTCCCTTAAGCACCTCTGTATGCTGTACCTGTTACACTGACACCAGCAACCCCCCATTAGAAGGTCCCTTTTGGTCTAACAGAGTACTTGAAAAGGACTTTGGAATAAAAGAGAATCAAATATGAGAGCTTGCACTTTTTATATGCTTTCATATACCAATTGAAAGATTGTATTCAAAGGTTTAGGGCGAATTTCTAATGCTTGTTTTGCTCTTTGACCTACTGTTTATTAACAACTGGTTCATGAATGAGAGCTCACTCTCATTAACAAGGAGTTTGGCTTATTCAGCGATAGGAAGTTACCATGTTGTGTAGCCCTAATTTGTAAAAATAAAACCTGTTAAGTGGTAAATATTAATGAGTATTTGGACAGGAATGGTGAGATGTGACATGTTCCTTCATATTAGTAGTCTGCATCTACATCTCTTCAAATGAAAAATTATCAGGATGCTCAGATTATTCCAGTGTTGTAAAGAACAGACCTAATTTGCTTATTCCTTAGGTTTGCACCATTACATTAGACTGCATGCATGTTACAAGTGGTATAGAGAAGATTCATATTTATTTCAAGTACACTTCTAGCTATAAAAATATTCAGCAAGCAAAAAACATAGGTTTTTTTCTAACTTCTTTGTTAAACAATCTTCAATGGTCATCATATAAGGGGCCTACAAAGATGTCGGAGATGGACTCTTCATCAGGGGCTGTAGCAATAGGACAAGGGGAAATGAGTTTAAACTAAAATGGGACAGATGTATGCTGTGTGTTCCCCTGTCATATGGTCACATGAGAGTACTTAGCAAATGTGGATTAAAAGGTACACTTTGAAACTTAATACCATACATGTTTACATCTTATAGAAAAGCAAAATAGTTTTAAATAATGGTATCTGAATGTTGGAAGTAAGGTTCAAATTGCATTTATTCCTTGATTTCCCCCTCCCCCTCTTTTTTTTTCTTTAGCTGTATCCTCTAAGAAAATACCTGTATTGTATGAGAACTTTCAGCCCATCTTAAAGCTAGGTTACTTGGGGAAAGCATTTGAATTGTTGTACTAAAATCGTTGTCACATTTTATGTGTCTCAGTGCACATATGTGCAAGGCTAAGGGTTTGATGTCTTCAACAACTGGATGCTTTAAAGGCTACACATTTGATCTTTTTCTGATCATTTACATGTGTTCCTTAATACGACTGTGTGTGCCCCAGTCGCCTTCATGCTCAGTAGTTGTGTGAGGGAAATGGTGTCCCAAACCCTTTATGTTCTTAGCTGTCCTGTTAAAATGGAGTGTTTTGTTACTGCACTTCGTTTTTTTTTTTTTCCTCCCAGGATAGCACGTAATTTCTTTTCTGCCTCATCTTCCTAACTGAAATATCTGTATTCCTGCCTGGGATGGAGTTCAATGTCAGAGTGTATTTACACCACTGTAATGGCTGAATCTTCAAGTACATGTTTTCCTGATACCACTCACTTGGCACCATTTTCTTTGCGCAGCAAATTCCCTAGCTCCTATTAGTTGCATCAGTTGAGTGCCCAAGAGAGAAACTGCTTCTTTGAGATTCTTAGTAAAACAGGTGCCATCAAGGCGTATGTTACAGACTCCTTCCTCAGTACACAAATTATATCTGTGTTCCTAGGATTAGTGTACCTCCTACCTGTCTGCAGCTCATTTTGGTTATGTTTGGTGCTCCGACTGTGCTGCTCTACTGCTTAGGAAGATGAAGATAAACTTCTAGGAAGTTAGCACAACTGCCTCTTCCTGTCAGTAGTAATGGCTTTATTTGAGTTTGAGGTGGAAAATAATTGGCAATAAAAACTAACCTTGTAGAGGAAAAAACACTGTTGGGATTTCAGGATTAGCTTTAGTAAGTGGCAGATTTACTCTGGACTCTCCTTGGTGAAGAGATGGAGAATCATTTAGCTTGGAGGATTCTGTTGCCCGTGTACTCAGTGTCACTGCCTGCTTAGCGTGGCTGCTCTGAAGCCGGGTTGTCTGTGCAGGGAAGCCTCTGTCCTCTGTGTGTGGAGGATGGATAAGAAATGGCAGATTTATTTTTAATATGCCCATCCTTAATTTCTCTGTTTGGTTTTTTTCTGATGGTAACTACTACATTATGGAAAGCTAGGGTCCTTCAAATTCAGGGCTAAGGACAGGTAATCTGAGAAGGCTTCATTGCATTGCATGTTTGCCTTAAGTGATCACACCAGTTCCAGATACTCAGATTATTCAACAAGTTTTCATCTTTCTGTTTCTCCCCAGTGACTCCAGAAGCCTTTTATTTCTGTTACTGTTAAGAACGTACTGGCTGCCAAAATACACATACTCTTGAGGTAGCTGAGAGAACCTCAGATTCCAGGGGCCTATGATTCCTTTAAGGATATCAGAGCTCCAAGATTTTGGTCAGCCTAGAGACATACCAGCCTATCAACACCCTCCCATTTAATGCTTTCACTGTCCAGATTTTACAGGGAGAGGCTATGTTCTCAAAGATTTGCAAGCTGTTTACAGCAGAAATCAGCGAGCGAGAGCTCTGGGGTGGAATTGTATAGATCTTTTTTATAGCATGCTCCTGAGGAAAGCTCAGAAAGTCAGATTTCATTTAAATAAATAAAAAAAGAACAACTTAACTAGGAAGAAGTGCGCAGCATCAGGGAGAGACAGCAGAAGTGAAAGATTCATATACAGCACTCTCCCTGCTTTCTCATTATTCTTGTGGCAGCCATCTCAGTCCACAGCTCTTCTGTTCTGGGCATCATTTTTCTCTTCTGTTTTTAAGGTTTTTTTAAAGGGGAAGGTGAAGATTGCTTCTCTGTTCTCCCTATTCAACAACATTCTGTTATAAGACGTAAATCTTCGTAGATGGATGTATGCTTACCAGACTGGTTACCTGCTGGCTTTTTCATCGCTCTATGGAGCTAGATTTTCTAATTACTAATACTCCTGCAGGGAGGATGGGGAAGTTCTGGACAATTATATATATTTTCCATATTTTTTTTTTTTTTTTTTTTAGAGATGAAGTATCTCTTCAGACTCCTTCAGAGTTTCTTCCAACATGATGCCTGAGTTGCACCTTTCATCAAGAGATTAGTCTCCCAGTTCTCTAAATCTAGCTCATCTGTGTTAGAAACTCAGTCCTATTAGGGTTCTGTGTTTTTTGGTATATGCTACACACAGACCCTTTTGGAAGTCTGAACTGTTTGTCTGTTGCTGAAAAATCAAAGTATTCAGCCATTTCTGAGTAGCATTTCTCTGAATATGGGTAAGAAGCTGTGGCAAGGTTTGATAAGAAGTCTTAAAGGTGATCCTTCTTTTGTGAGTGATACCAAAAACATCACAAAGAAAAGCCCACAGCCTGGAGCAAAGCTCCATCCAAACCTCTTCACCAAGCACTGTCATCTCTGATGCTGTGAAGAGTGATGTGAAGTGATTCTCTACCACAGAGTTGCTTTACAAGAGCACTGGTGATATATTTAACTACTTAGAGTTAACCACAGAGTGTGTGTACTTGTAAGCTGTCACTCAGAAAGAGAGGTTACTTTCTAGCTGATTAAGTTCTTTGAAATATGAATTCCATGTGCATCCACTTCTCCTTACTTGCCCTTCAGGTTTTTAAAAAATTGTATCTCTGGCTGAGTTAAAAATGAAATGGGGCAGTGCATGTTTTGCCTTACGTGCCAGTGTGCTGAGCGTGAGGAGAAGTGGGACTTGCCCAGAGGAAAAAATTATCCATTCTTAAAGAAGTGTCTGTACCTGTCGTGTGAATTTGCACATAGTTTAAACTTCTGAGACAATACTCACAGAGGTAAATACTCTTTCATGTAGGAATAAATAAGTGGATGAATCCCCAAATGAAATACTTTGGTTTCTTGTTAGGGAACAGGTGAAATGGATAATGGCTTTAGTTGCATTTGACATTTAAAATATGTAACTTTTGATTAGACTTCTTTGCAGCAGACTGCAGAAAAGAAAATTTCATCTGCCTGAAGGAATCTGTGATAATTTAGCCTGCAGGGAAATGCTATTAAATGTATTAAATAAGTTCTCCAAGATGAGCAGTGCATATTTGTTGCCAGTTGTTTGTGAAGGCTCTTTGCTTTTATGATGAATTATCATTGGGAAACTTTGGTTTGGTTTAAGATTAAATAGATTAAACTGTAGGCTTCATAGTCTCCAGTCGAAACCTGTTATAAGCCAGAAACTGCTACAAATTGTCATTCTGACTACTTTTGTTTGCATCAGTTATTACAGTGCTTGTTTGTAAATGAGGAAGTTCAGTAATTAAACTAAGCCTGCTGTCACGTTCAGGTTGGCAAATAGGGCAGATACTTTGGAGAAAGTATCTGTTAAACAGAAGAAGCTTTAATGCTCGTGCTTTAAGGGAAGGCAATCCCATATGTTTGTAAAATCCCCCAAAGGACTTAAAATGTCTGTGATTTGCTTTATATGTGATTATTTGAGCAGTTATCCGTTCGATAACTCACTATCACTTCACCTGAACTTCTTTCCAGCAGATTGCCAAACTGAGGCAGCAGCTTCAGCGCAGTAAGCAGAGTAGTCGTCACAGTAAAGAGAAAGAACGTCAGTCACCTCTCCATGGCAACCATATAGCAATCAGTCAGACTCAGGTAAGTAGATAGTTCCTTGTATTAATAGCCTCCTACCTTATCAGGGTTGGGTGAATAGCATTCTATTTCTTCCTGTCTGTCTTCTGTTTGTTTTCTGATGTGGTACACTGAAATGCTTAACAACCTAGTACCATGGCATCTTCACTGAAATGTATCTTATAGTCATCATATAATAAAAGAAAGAAGGGTTATAGCAGGATAGCAACTAAAATATATTAAGGTGCTGGAAAAATTTAGAGCATGGCCATATAAGACTGCATTTCCAGGAATATATGCTTCTTTCCAAGACTAATTTTTGTGGTGCGCTTTCAGAAGTGTCTGCTCCTCTGGAAGGTATTTGCTTTTCAGTTCTGCAACCCAGTTTCATCTGAGCTGGTTAAAAAAAAATAGAAGATAAAGAGAAGGAAGTACCAAGGATTGGCAAGCCAACAGTTGATCAATCTTTGGGCAGCGAGCAGAATACTAACTGGCTTGTTACGAGCAGACTTGTAATTCACCTTACCATGTATTCATCAGTAAAAGACAGCAATGCTGTATCACCAGAGATATGAGGAAAAATCTCATTTCAATGTCCCATTTTAAGAATCTTTCTGATACTTTGCTTATTGTTCAATTCCCAATCAGAGAGGCAATTTCTGCACGACATCAAGGAAAACAGTATTATAGTGTTTACTTTCTAAAAAGAAAGTGATAATTCACCTTGAATTTAAACTCAACTGAAACCAAGATGGTGCTTGCCACAGTACCCCATCCCTAGTGACTGGTAACTAGAGGAGCTATCAGACCACAGGAAAGAAGTCATGGTTTTGTTTAGGACATGCCTCTTGGTTGTTATGGTAGTCCAGAACCTTTGTCAGTGCAGACTCTTTTCTTCTAGCATAAGAGTTTGTGTCAGTACAGTTGTTACAGTATATTTTGAGAGGTTTCCATGATATTAAATGGAAAAACTGCTATCATCACCAGCCTGTTCTTGTTCCAGACACTGACTTATTGTAAAACCTCAATCAGACATAAGCTTTAGGATTCAAAATATGTCCAGATTATGTTGATGACCATTCTCATGTTCTGTACCAACAGGACATTGTGATGACAAGACTTCTCTCCAGGCATCAGCCTATGGGTTTCATATCTTTTTCTCTGAGAGGTTAAGATAAGGCTCCTAGTGTGTCATCTTCCGTTTTCTGTTGTCTTATTACTTACCCATTTTTCAAAGTGATATGTGAGTTTAGGCAAATTTTAGTACAGCTGATAATTTTAACACAGGCCTGGCTAAGACAATTATTGTTTTCAGGTCATTTTTGTTATAAAAATTTGCCTGTGCTCTGAGTATACCGATATATGTCTAATTATAAAGATGCTGACACATATGAAAAATAGCATTGGACAAATTACCTGGACAAATTACCTGACCATGAAGCAGATTCTCAGCAGGGTGCAGTGGAGGGTGTCCCATGCAGTGTCTGGTCTAGCCATTACAAACTGCCAGTGAAATTGAAACCCAATTACAAGTTCTAAAGCCCAGGCAAGGTTCAGTCAATGACTTTGTGAACCTTAAGCCACTTGTAGAAAGCAGTTAATCATGTCTCATTTGACAGTGCAGACATTTGAGTCCTGATTAAATTTCACCTACAGTGGATCCTTAGCTTGGACCCCATGTTACTAACAGGCCACTATTTGAACTCCTGAAATGTTGGTTCTGTCATTATATTTCCTGACTGCCTTTTTAAATAGCTAGTGTTTTAGAAAGAAGAAGTTGAGCCACGATAGCTGATCCTTTATGTTCCTTCTGTTTGGATAAAATCTCATGGTTAAAACCTCATCTTGTGATGAAGACATATAGGAAATCAGTATTATTCCTGAAACTTTTATGCCTCTGTAACAAAGGATCACGCTACATTTTGCGTAGAAATGGGGTTTGGTTTCCATCTCAAAGTAACCTGTTGCAGGTACCACTACGTATAGTCACAATAAAAACAGTTTTTGATGCAGACCGAAAGCCACCTAGGATATATGCTTCGAAGGAACATTCTTTAGTACTTGGAGCTTACTTAGGCATGGCTTATGCAACATCATGATTTCTGAAGAAGGTGTTCTCTGACAAGGCTGGTGAAGTTTTCAGTTCTGACACCATTGTGGGAAGCCATCCTGCAAGCAGTGTGTTTTGTCAGAGTAAGAAATGCCTCTACACAAGTGACGGGAATCTTTGGAGCTGCAGGGAGAACATGTATTGGCCAGTGAACACTGTTCATGGCTGTCAGTGTGGGTACATCTGTGCTGCTGCCAAGGTAAAGCTTTTGAGGTTGACTGCGCAAGACGCATGTGAACTCCTGCACTTGGTTCCTGTTGGTAGCAGAGCTCCACTCCAACAGTTTTTTTCTGAAACCATATTTGTATTTATTTATGTTTGATTCTTAAACTTGAAGTGATATTTTTAAAGGTCTTTGATGTAAAGTTCTGAAAAGGCAGAAGCTAATGAAATTAAAGGTTCCGAATAACTGCTTCATTTTTCATTCACTAAAGCCAACCAAAAGAGAATAAAAGTGCATTAAGTAAATATTTCAGCTGAGTGGTTAAGCTTTAGGAATGTTTCAAAATACTTTTTGGATCCCAGTTAGACCATGAGCGCCCTGTGTGTTCCCCATCCCCCTTATGCAAATTCTGTAGTCTACATCTGGAAAGTACATATAGCTGCCTACTTACTGATAAGTGAAGTACTAGAATGCTTTTATTCTAGAACACTTTGAGTTAAGTAGAGGTGATTTTAGTGGCTTTTGGTTTATGCAAGCATTTCTTTGCATGTAAACTTGCCAAGTAAAGATGGTCATCTAGAAAGCAAAATTAATACACAACTTCTTAGGGTTTTTGGTACACATCTTAGACTTTTGTCTTTATTCCATTTTCCAACTTCAAATTATATTGCTGTCTACCTTCTAGGCTTCTATTTCCAGATCAGTCCCTATGCCACTGTCAAACATTTCAGTGCCAAAATCAACTGTTTCACGTGTGCCGTGTAATGTAGAAGGAATAAGCCCCGAACTGGAAAAAGTATTCATTAAGGAAAACAGTGGAAAAGAAGAAGTATCCAAGGTAAGCTTATGTTAACATGTTTATGGTTGTTTTCCCTTCGTAATCTATAAACATGGGAAACCTTCCTCGTGGCTGAAATTAAAAACCATTTTCTTCAAAGAACTGTTTGAAAATTTTGTTTCAGTGTTTTAGGGTGGTGGTTGGATTTTTTTTGTTTTATTTTTATTTTCTTTTTTGTTTTTAAAGGGCTTCTGGCCAAACATACTTTGTTTAGAATGCCCTTTCTGTAGCAAACTTGAAAGTTTTTCGGTGAAAAGTGAAAATTTAGATTCTTCAGGCTACAGTAGTAAGTAATTAGAGACCAGGAGATTAATTAATTTGCTTTGTTTTGCATTCTTTTTCTTAGGCAAGACTTAAATTTCCTGTGCTATTCTCTGCTTTTTGGTTTTAACGCTTTTCTTCCATAAACTGAATGTGGGCCATTTTACTTCCATGAAGCTACTGTGGTACGTCATGGGGGATCTCCATGTGGGAAATACTGATAAAAGGGTAGGCTTTGCTTATGTGGGAGAACTGGAGTATTGGAATTATCATTGAGGAGCACTGAAGTGCTTAAATGACTCTTAAAATGGGAAATACTTGGTTTACAGCCACTGTTCCCTAAATAGCCAATGAAAATTTTCTGCTGTGGAATAAACTACCATTTCTTCTAATCTTCTCTAGAAGATGTAGGTTCTTTTCTTGTGAATGGTCATGCAATAGCTATTCAATGTATAAGCCAAGCTATAAAACTTCAATTGGAGGTTTCAGCAGTAAACTTTAAAAGTTTTGGAATAGTCCTGGCTTCTCCAGAGACTTAGTTGTGTGGACAAAGCATTCTTAAGAATGAAATACTGTAGTGGTAGAAATTTTATGCTAAGTTTGCTTTGCTGAGGCTGGCTCATCCCTTCAGAAGGAGTGTGTGTTGTAACAGGGGAATAAGGGAAAAAAACAAATACACAAACTAGAACAGAAACCCCAAATCAATAAACCTTGTTGCACCATCTCCAAAAGAGAGTATAAAAAGGTATGTATTTCAGTGCCACCATTGGTGTTGCTTCGGCTAGGGTTGTACTCTCCTACAGTTAGAGGACATTTCATTTATTATCAGACAAATTATCTTCCTAAATGTTGTCCTTGGGCTTTAACAGCTTATTGCTTGGGATGCAGTCTCCTAAGTTACTGAATGTGCTGGCTCTGATCCAGCAAAACAGTTAAGCACATACTTAAGTGCATTGTTGGATTGGGGCCAGAGGTGCTCAGCAGTTTACGCAACCAAGGCAATAGTGAACCCTTCCTCCAAACATCTAGCTGAGGAGAGTCTTCAGACACAAAAGAAAGTCATAAATTAGACATTGCCCTTGAAATCAAGTCCATCTTTGTGGATAGAGGGTTGTTTCCTGCTATGTAACTGTTGATTTCTGTGAAGTCTGGTCTACTGGGACCTAAAGTGGGACTCCTAGCACTGTCTTTGAGCTTACTAGATCTCATATCTTGCTTACAGAAGATCATAACAAGAGTAATTTACTCAATCTTACTGCTGGTGAACTTTTTTCTGGTACAAGTTAGCTTCATTTTAGCCTGGGGGGTTTGGGGCAGCTAGGTTAAAGGTTAGGATTTGCCGAACAAAAGATAAACCATAGGAAACCAAACTTCATAAATCTAATTTCTGCCATTCTTTCTTGCTATATTTTTAGAAAGTATTTTAAAATAGCAGTCAAAGGTAGTTGGTTGCTGTGGGTGATGTGTGAAGGATAAATTATTCTAAAGACTTCATTATAAGATTAGTGTGTATCTAAATTTTCAGCTGGTTTCTTTTAACCTGTTTCCATGTTTACTTCACAGTTTTAACAGTGCATGTTCAAACCTTAATTTTCAGCTGCACAAAACATTTTATGCACTATTGGGAATCTGTATTCATTTGCCAGGAAAGATCTGGGGAATAACATACAGCCTGCTAAAAACACTGAGAAGGAATATTACCTGTATTTTAGGTGCAGCTCACTACGTATTTTTTTTTTTTTTTGTTCTTCCAATTTGGGTACTATAATAGTAGCATTCTGATTCCTTCCATTTCATTTCAATAACCATGTTTGGGCTGTCTCAAGTAAAATAAAATGCATTTTAGTTCAGTTAACTTAAAAATTTTAGCCTAGTGTTCCTAAATTTTTCCTATTAGTCTCTCATCTCTTCAGTATAAACTTGTAATTTTAATTTTTTTTTAACCTGTTTCTTAGTTCATACATTGAAATTGGACTAGGTGATATAGAGGACAAAAAAAAGGTTAGGGTTAAGTTTTATGGATAGATTTATGGATATTACATGAATTGCTTTTTTAATTTAGCTCCCAGTTAAAAGGGGTAACCAGTGAAACTTTCCTGCCAGTTTCATACTTCATTGCTTAGTCTTCAGATACACAAATCAGTTTAGTTTATTTTTTAGACATGTTTTTTGGTTTTGTAGGGTATGATGTTACATACTTACTGTTGTTCCTTTTGCTGACTTGAATTTTTGTAATCCTACTTTAAAAATGTATATAAATTGATTTAGAACATGTCTTCTGTCTTCTCTCATGCTAACTTAGTTCTGTTTTTTTAAATGCTCTTTGGGTTTTTTTTAATAAATTTTCATGATAATAGAAATCGTCCTTACAAAAAGTACGATTACTTAGGAAAAATAATTATTTTAGACATTAGTTGATGATACAGTAATGTCATGATGTCATTACCTTTTAATAATCTAATTGACCATGAAGTTTAGAGGCATTGCATTGTAAGTGGTCAGAATATTCCAAATACTTCATTCTTTTCAGTTTAGGCATGTATGTGTACATTTCTTCAGATCGTTCATCTTGCTTAGTTAGCTGAAGGTGTTCTCTTTTTTATTTTCTTTATTAAAACTGAGTTAAAGTTGGCTGGTTTGAGTCACTTCTTAATCACCTATTTCTCCTCAGATTTATTAATAAACTTTTAATTCATTTTCTAATGCAGTTGTTCAATGTTTTATAGCTTGTTGACCAGCTTTCCAGGTAATTGTGATGGTATGTCTGTATTCCCACCATAACTTGTAAGAGGGAATCAGCTTTTTGTGAAGAAGTGACAGGCTTTTGTTCTTTGTCTCCTTGTGACTCCACAATGCAAATGTTGGAGAGTTGGGTGCGATAAGGTGATGGACTTATTGTAGGGAGTGGGGGGTAAGAGGTGTTCCTTCTTGCAGAATATACTGCAAAACAATGAAGAATGCCCTGTAGCAGGACACAGACAAGTTCATGCATCTTCCATTCAGAAAAAAAAAAAATCATTACCAGAACTGTCTTTCAAGTATACCGAAGCAATTAAAAATAAAGCTATTTTGATGAACTATCACGCAGTGTATGTAAAAAGATTAATGTGTTTGATTTCTAATGCTTCTGGAAATAGATAACAAGGTGGTTTTATGTACCTATCAGAAAACTTAATCCTGTAATAAAAGGACTTTTTCTAATTTGCACAGAAGCAGAGGATCCTCACTGAAATCTTCATAGTCTCCATCTGAAAAGTCTGGTTTTTTATAAGTCTTCCTTCCCGTGATGCATTATGGGTTTTTGCACTTGCGCCTTATCTAATGCACTGATGACTTTATTGATGCTAGAAGGAAGAAGTACTTTCCTGTATCTGCCTTTGTGTTCCAGAGAACAGTTTTTAAATCAAAAGCATTGAATACTTTGCTCTCAAGAAGTTGCCTTCCAAATAGACATAAGGCTTGTAAAGAACAGACTATTTTTAAGGCTCCCATTGGTATGTTATAGCAGCATTCTTGATGCTACTAAGTAAGGGTGTTGTTGGGTTTTTTCCATCAGAAAGATTGATACTGAAAACAATGTGGTGAATTTTAACAGTGTATTGAGAAATGCATGCTGTTGTCAAATTGAACATTTCCATACCTTTGCAAGAAGATGAGAGTAGTATGTAACTGTGTCCAAGAACATACTGTCCCACAGGGGATGGCAGATGTCCTGTCAGAATGCATTTGGCATAAGGTTAGTATATGACTGGAGACTCTTGTAAAGAAACCCCAAAACCAAGCCTATAGAATGCAGTAATTTCTAGTTGTTTTACATGCATTGAGCATTATGGAAACTAATAGCAGCTGTACCAAATTAGTTACCCTATTTCTTATGTTGTAACATTGTGAGGATTTTGGTTTTTAGAATAGTTTAGACATGACTCATGGTAAGTAACTTCGAAAGTATGTTTTTATGTTGATCAAGTTTAATACATAAAGTTTTTAAGAGGTGGAATACTTCTAGTTGGTATTTTCAAGAAGATTTTGCACTTGTCAAAACTTGGATTTGATATTAAGGGAAAGATAAATACAGAAGCACAGTAATCTGAAATATTTGGCATTTTCTATGCCTTAAAAGTTATTTTACTTGGAAAGATTGATAAATATTTAGATTTTTCTACTTGTGTGTATATTTAGAGGCATGTCTAAAAATACGGATGACTTTTTGTACCTTCCATTTTAATTCAGCAGAGGTTGAAATATGTGATTTGGGATATACTTCCTGACTGCATAAGACTGTGTTGTTCCTCCAGGTGTGGAAGAACATCTGTGTTATCCTGAAGTTTTTAATTATGTGATTCACTTACTGTTTTTTTCCCTCCCTGGAATCCTTCCTTTACCTGTTATATATGGCATAGTATATGCACTTAATGAGCAGCTGTTCGGTGTTTTTGTTTTCTTCTCATTAGATATGTGTCCTAATGCTCACTATTAAACCTTGCTTTGAAGTCAGAAATCCGAATTTCTTCCTGGGTTTTTGCTTCTATATAATAGGAGAGTGTCTGAAATTTTGTTCTCTTTTAATCACACCTGTGTGAGAAGAAAGATGATATTATCTACGCTTTATGGATGGAGAAACACAAATCCATCAGGCTTCGATAAATGTGATTCTTGTATAACCCAGGAAACTGGATGCCATTATAGGAGTTTAAAGTGCAGCTCCCATGGTCTCCTTCTGCACCTGTGAATGTTGAAGACTTTTGCATGTCAGTCCTATGTAGACTGGTCATCCAGAAACGATACCATAAAAGAGAGAACTTGGTTCAGATGACTTCTTGGCACCTCATAGAATTTTTGTGGGAGAGACAGAAATGAAAATGCTGTTCTGCATGGCACTTATTCTTTTGGTTACGTGAATTATGAGAGTGTTTTCTTTCTACAGCTTCAGTCTTGTTTTTACATCTCATGATATAATGCTTCGGGTCTATCTTGTGCATTGAATAAGTCATAGCCTGTTGGGGGTGATGAGAATAGCAACATGTAGTCATGTTGTAACGCATATGCAATGTGAATTGAGCTGTTGGAACAGACCACACAGCTGTATCCAAACTTTTCCAGCATTTGATGTAGCAACTGTAATGTTCTCTTTATAGTGTGTTTCTTTGCTCTTAATTGAAATATGAAATGGTATTAACTGGAAGGCTCAGAAGAAGAAAAGGATCTTCCTGCCTCTTTATCTGCCTCTTTGTATAATATGTGTTGGTTTTCTGGATAGACTCTTGCTGAAAGGGGGAGAGTGCAGTGCTAGGCCAATAGGTTTCACATCCTCATCACTAGCAAAAGCATTGGGTTGAATTTTAGTCTCTGGAACAAGCTGTTATAGTTTTAGAATATATGGGGAAGAGGAAAGCAATAAAATAAAAATATTCACTTGAAGCGAGAAGGAAAAAATGTTACTTTTCTGTAGCTAGAACATTTAAGCTGTTCTCTATGGCTGAGATACAGTCCTCACTGAAGTGAGGGGGGGAAAACTATATTTAAATCTTACAGGTATTCTTTTCCCCATTCCCTTTTAAGCGAAACTGTAATTTTCATTTGATTTCTTACATTTAAAGCAGCACTGTCTTTATGAAAAACTACTTTTCTACTGGGAAGGACAAGTAGAGCATGCCAGTCTATTACTGTGAACATGTTCCCCAGTACACTGTGTAGACGGGATGCAATATCTTTCTGGCCAGTGCCAACTAGGCTGATACGAGCAGGCAGTCCTTACTAGCCTTGGTTCAAGACAAAGCTTGTGAACCTTGTATAAGCCTGTTCTTCATCTACTTAGTTGCCGTTTTGTCAGAGGTCGCCTCTGGAAGTGAAGGATGGAATATAGAGGTGTGCTAGAGAATTACTAGCAAAATTTGGATGGTTTCGTTTAAAATTGTAATTCGGTTGGTTGTTACAGCAATAGTACACCATTGCATTTGACATTTTTTACTTTTCCTTTTATCCAAATGTGATCTTTGTCAGGGTGCTTGTTTTTCTTTCAGCATAACAGTGACCTTTATTGAAAATTGTATTAGAAAGTATAGAGATCTATTTGTTGGGAAGGTTTGCTTTTTAAAACTATTATAAAAATATAAAAACATACTGCTAGCATGTGTTGAAGTGCATTGTGGTGTTAACTTTGCATGAAGAGGATATAGTTGGCTTAGAACATCTGCACATTGTCCCAGCGTTCAGTGTAATTAATGTATGATGTACCCATTGTACATTGCATTATTTTCTTGTGTAAAAGTTGTTATTTCAAAAATAGCTTGTTTGCTGTTCTTAAGGCCTTGCCTCATTACTTCAGTTATGAGTGCTACAGGCTCACATGGCTTAGTAGTTTGATATTTTCTCTGTAACCTGAATTGCTTGTTTGTCTTGCAGCCTTTGGATATCCCTGATGGTCGAAGGGCCCCATTACCTGCTCACTATCGTAGTAGTAGTACACGAAGCATTGACACTCAGACTCCATCTGTCCAGGAGCGCAGCAGCAGCTGCAGCAGTCACTCACCATGTGTCTCTCCCTTTTGCCCTCCTGAATCTCAGGATGGGAGTCCTTGCTCAACAGAAGATTTACTCTATGACCGTGATAAAGGTGAGAGTAGAATGAGCTGCCTTTACCTATGGGAGGCATGTGATGTCCTGCTTTTACAACTACCTTCATTTTACTCATTACATCAGTTTTTGTTTTTGTTTGATGGTTGTGGAGGGATTGAGGATTTATCTAAAAACTGGTTTTGTTTGTTTACATATCTTTTTCCCTCTTGTTTGTGAAACTTCACAAACATCTTCCATAAATACGTCAGAGGAGCACAGCAAACAGTCATAACTATTTATGAAGATTCTAATGTGAAGAATTCAGACTGTAACATGTTTATGTATAAAAAAAGGTTTCAAGAAGGCTTGTGGTAGACTATATGTATTCATTGTGGGTGAGTTACTTGCTGATCAAAATTATGGTGAAGTAGGTTTTGGACTGCTTTAAAAAGTACTCTGCTTCTGAACTCTTTCATTCCTCTAGAAGCTATTTGGTGAGGTGCTCAGATATGAGCTTGAACAATCTGAGTGTAATTTCTTGTCTGTGTATGTTGCATAACAACCCAAAATTTCTTAATTTATGTGTTTATATGTCAATATCTTGCCTTTTTTTTTTTTTTTTCCTGAAGTCTGTAAAATGTCATTTAGTTCTGTAGAGGGAGTAAACTGGAGTTTACATGTTCTGACAGAACATGTAGTATGAAAATACAGGCACCAGTGTAAGAAGATTTCATTTTTTGGACGACTGTTTACTAATGAAATTATCCTTGGGCTTCTGGCCAGCTAGCTGGGAACACAGGCTTTAGTTTGGAGGGATGCAGGGTTTGTGTCAAACGTGCAAGCTAAGAGTAGTAAGTTTCACAGAGGAAACAAAGGATTTTAAGATTTAGTATAGATTTACAAATGAGCTAAAGACAGCAGTATATTGAGGTTGTAAGTAAGGTTAAGCTTTTTCTGCAAGTATTGTCTGTTTAATAATTCTTAAAGTAACTTGGGAATAAGATTGGGGAAGGCAGCAGGCGAAGTACTTGGTTTCTGAAAAGTATTGCTTTCCCATCTTGGATTTAAAAGGAAGTAGTGGAAAACAAATCCACCTGCCCAAGTCCTGGATTGGGGGTGGCTTGTGTAAGTGAACCACATCAAAGCAAAAGTCTTAGTTCTACATGATAGTTGGCCAAGCTCCAAAAATAACAGAGGTATCAGCTCCCCCCACACTCTCTTTCTTATAGTATGCATGTGAATTGTAATGTGTTGTCAAGACTGAATCACTATAGAGACATCCACTAAGGTGTTAGCATACAAGGAAACGTCTAGACAGGTAAATTTGTTCATATTTGTCCTGATAACAAATATGAGTTAAAAAGGAAGGAAATGAAAAGAACAATTCCTTTTGCAGTTAGCACTCAGTTATCATAGTAATTGGAATTTTCAGTTGTACTTTATTGGCAGTAGTGCATCTAACCTTCTTAATGCTTTTCAGGGGTTTTTATGTCCTGTCTTGGATTTTTTGAACAGCTTATTGGAGTAAAATTTACTGTTGAACGTCACAATGAGTAGATATTTATTTGTGGATTTTGGCTTTAAGAATGGCTTTAATGCTAGGTTATCAAAACTCTGCTTTAATCATAGCATATAGGTGATAGTGATAAACAGCTTTGTAAAGTTAATATAATTGCATTTCTAAATTAGTGTAAGTAAGGTACTTAATACTGTGCTTATGAAAAAGCGTTTTCTTTAAACACAAGACAGAAAAATATGTAGTTTTCTAAGATAAAGTAATTTGTTCAGAGGTTATAAAAGTATAATCAGAAAGGTGCCTTTTGCTCTCAAATCATTAAGATCCTACAGGCCAGTTGTTCTGAATATTATCTTCACAATAGTTAAGTATGGGGGATATAGGTAGAAATTGCAAGGGAATAGAAAGCTTTGAGAGCTTATTAATGTCTGTTGTCAATGTTAACTGCTTTATAAGACAAAACTCAATGTTTTTCACACCTTCATTTTAAAGGTCTTTGTGAAGCTAGCATAAAACTGTTGTGAGTTTGCTGTGATGCCTGTTAAGCTTTGAAAAACGCATTGTATAACCAAACATAGACACTTTAAATCCAGGATATTTTTCTGTTACTTTTCTCAAGTTGTGGTTTTATTTCCTCTCTATGGGAATAACTTGGGAATAGCTTTACCATTAAAAAAATATAATTATCAGGTTTATGAATGCTCCTGAGTGTGTTGCTGAATGGGAAGGGGAGGTTCGTAGCTTAACCGAGAGACATCAGCAGTGAGAGGAGCCAGTGCTCTGTACAGACACAGCACTGCTTTACATTTGTAAAGCATCTTCTATTTCTTGTGCAAAGCTGTGCTTTGGCCTGAGGCCCTTGCAGCTGCTCTTTGGACTGTATCTGCTGTTTGGTTTACCTTTTCTGTGAGAAGCTGCTAAACCTATTGAATTTTTCAAAAGAAAGTGAAAACTAAATTTCAGAAAAGGCCCACAGCAACTGCTCGAAATGGAACAGTGATATTGAATGGTATCGATTGGAACGGAGAGGGAAGGGTGGAAAAGAAGGTGTTTTAATGGCACCTGGCTTGATGGTTTTGTTTTCTAGTATCAGCCTATTGCAAGGTAAGTGACTGCCTTGCTGCATTAAAGCTACTGGTTTCACTAGATCAGTTTTATGATGCTCTGCTCCGTAAGATTATAATTAGGAGTGCTGCACAGCATACTTAGCAGCTGTGACAGAGGTAAAGTTCAAAGGCATCCTTAGGTATAAGGAGATGAAATTTGCCTTTTTTGTACAAAAATAGATAGTATAAGCTGTTTTTCAGGGATTTTGATTTAGATGCTTTTGTGTAGCATTATGTATTCCCACTGTTGTTAGCAGGCCGTTAAAAGCAGCATGTTCATGAAGGTGAACTGAAGATAAATTTTAACTTCTGGGCATCTGATTCATAGTTTTTAAAATCTTAGTTTTTAAATCTTAAGATACAGGTATTTTTGAGTCTATCAAAACAAATCCCAAGGCTCGCTGGCAATGTTTCTTGTTTCCTTTAAGTTTTGTCACTTAAAACCCTTTTTACAGATTCTTTTTGTTCTCATATATGCAAGGTATTTGTGGTATTAAGTTTTCTGCTTAAAATAGTATTTTCAGTGTTTAATTACAATCTTAAACATTTTCTAGATAACAGAATATATCCATTTTGAATATTTATGTTTATAAATTCTGTGTAATCAGGCTCCATATTGTCTGCTATGGGGTTATGGTAACAAAACTCACTTTAAAGGTTACATCTGTTAATCTTCAATCATTGTCATCTTAATGAAATTCGATTAGTTGGCTGAAATACGCCAGCGGAGCACACCCTACTGGTGGAAGATGCAGATGCGTCCTCTGACATGAAGGCTCCTGCATTGCAGCCTCTGAGACAGTAAAAAGCCATGTGTAAATGGCACAGTTTGAGAATGCACATTTACAGTGTCATTAAGGATCAATAACGTGACAGTTTAGCACTTAAGAGCTTACAGGATACACAAGTGGAGACTGGCTTAAGCTGTAAATTCCAGCTTTTGCCACTTTGGCTCATGGCCTGTTTGCCCACTACCCTTTTGTTCTCACACTGCTGCTGTACGTGTAGACCCAACACCAAGCTTGTACATGTAAGCCTCTTAATAACCACACATACTTTTCAAATAGTAGTGTGCTGTGTATTTGGTCAAAATGAAAAGCTAGTATCTTAGAAAACTGGAAGTAGGGAGGGTAAAGAGAGCAACAGAATGGTTAAATTATCCAATATAATTTTTTTCAGTTGTTCAACAGCTGTCTTATATAGAAAGTTTCAGCCAGACAGGGCTAAATAAACTGAAAACTTGATTGAAAACTGAACTGGCTAGACAAGACTCTAAATCTTCCAAGAACTGACTTTGAATTCCGTTCGATTCTTTCCTTGGATGTACTTCCACAGTTTTCCACTACTTGGTGGAATGAACAGTAGCACATTTTATGTCTCAAGTTTTTTAAATAGAAACTTGGATCTTCAATTTTAAATATTAGAAGGAGGAAACAAACTGTCTGGGTTCTGTTAATGATTTCTGTGTTTGGAATGAGCTGTGAGGGCCAACAGTGGAAAAATGCCAACAGGACCATCATGCTCCCAGCTTGGCAAATATCCGTATTGTCTCTAAGCTTTTTCTGCCTTCGTACAGTTAACACCTAAAATTCTGTAAATAGAAGTTCTGTGTTCATTCCACAGCAAGAAAGAGCTTGAATAATCAATACACTACTGAGGTTCACTTCAACTGGTGAGGTTTTCTTTTCTCGTATCTTTCATAATAAATCTCCAGAGGGAAGTGTGATATTTGAGCTGATTAGTGTCTTGTAAGGGGGAAGCAGAGATGTTTCAAAACCTCTAATGATTAGCCTTTGTATTTGATTCATGGTTATAAAGAAGTTTATGTAGTTACTGTTTGCAACCTGTGAAAGACGACTTTAAATGCTTCAGTGAATCTAGATCATAGTGCTTGGAGCTTTGGTTGGTTTTCCACTGTTGCTGAAAAGGCACACATGAACAACAGCAGAATAAACAAAGGTATCCGAGTTAAAAATGGTAAGGTACCCCACATCGGTGGGAGGACTCAAAAGGAGCTAAAGCAAGAGCAGTTATTTCACTATACATAAGATGTGTTTATCAGTTGGGGGATCCTTACCCCCTTGCCATTTTGTTTCATTTGTTTAATTGTAAGCCCAAGCAGAGAATAGGGAGTCACTGATAGTAGCCTGAGATAGATGTTGCTCTTTGAAAAGGTAGAAGCCGCTGCAGAAAGCTGCTTTTCTGTGAGTAATTATTTTTGTACATACCTTATTGAATATCATATTGTCAAGATAAGTGTTTAAAGTGAACTCTTTCACAGCCTTAAATTTTCAAGTTTTTGTGCTTCTGTCATTACCAGAGTTGAGCCTTCTCTCTTATGTTTTCCAAGAATTATAAAGAAATCTGCCTATTGCCTTGGGTTGTAGATCTTCACATCTTTAGTTCTAAGTGTGTCTAGTAAAATATACAAAGATAGGTAGACTTCTGAAGAATACCTGTATCATGTAGTTAGTAGTGATGAGAGAATTGAATTGTGGCAGTTTGATTTTTGGGTAATAAACAACTTAACAGAAGCAACTAAGGTTGGACATCGTAATGATGAGGTATCAGCACCTGTGTTACAAACATGTTTTGTTTCTTTGCAACTTCTGAACTATTCATTAGACTAACAAAGTCAATATTCCAATGAAGCATTATGTTTAAAAATAAGATACATGCTGTATACACACATCTTCAATACCTGTGTTTATACAGTGAGAAGGCATATTATCATTACCACTCATAGTTCTTCTGCATGTATTATGCATATTACCTTGTTCATTTATGTTTTTTGAAATACATAATAAAGAACATACTTGTTTCCAGGATCACAGTTCTGCTTTGTTCCGATTGCAGTGTTCTGGATAAAAATATCCTCCTGTTATGTGTTGTTATATGATAGATTACTGCTTCACTGAAGCTTTTATTCAGAAGAAATGTGCTATACAAGGGTGTAGGAAATAGCCTGCAATAAAGGAAGCATTGTTGTGGAAGCAAACCGGCATAGTGGCTAAATTGTGAAAAAAGGCATCTTGTTTGGAAATCGAATTTAATTAAAAAGCACTCTCAATCTCTAGTAATATAACTGCTTTAAATTTTCAGACAGTGGGAGTAGCTCACCGTTGCCCAAGTATGCCTCATCTCCCAAACCAAACAACAGCTACATGTTCAAACGAGAGCCCCCAGAGGGATGTGAGCGAGTGAAGGTCTTTGAGGAAATGTCGTAAGTAATGCCTTTTATATCAGCTGGTATCTGCAAAGCAGTAAACCTGTTTACTGAGCCTATTCAACTGCAGATGAATAAACTATTCCAGCTGATGAGTTTTTCAGGAGCAAACTATTCTTAGAGTTTGTGCAGAAGAGAAGTTGAAGTGTTCACGTTGGTTTGAAGAGGAAATGGAGTCTTTTATGCTTGAACTCTTTTTGTGCATTTATAAAAGGCAACAAAAATCCAAGCAGAAAAGATAAGGTACATTTAATTTCCTAAGCATTTATAAACCTTTTTCCATATTTTTTTTATTAACTTTTTAAATGTTCATGGCTTAAAACAAAAACTCTCCTTGTCGTAATTCTTTTATCAGTTCCAAGCATAGGTTACGTTTTGATACATATAAAACCCATAAAATGGAATGAAACATATGTAAAGTGTTTGTAGATAGTAGTATACTTATGGCATAGACTTTGCTCAATATTTTTGCTGAGCGAGAAATTGGAAATTAAGCTCTTGGACATCATGTCTTTTTCCCCTAAACCCAGCAGTATTTGAGCACATGCTGTCAAGGTTGCATGCTTAGCTCCTGTGGATGAAAATTAAGGAGGAGACCTTTCTTGCTCTAACAGCATTCATTGCCTGCTGGATGGTGAAGGAGCAATGTTGGGTTGTGGAGGAAATCTCCAAGACATATTACAGAATGTTGGAAAGGAGAGGTCTATTTCATGGAGGTTCTCAAAGGAATTTAATATGACTAAATGTGGTGTTGCTGCATTGTTTTTATTCGAAAAGAATTTGTGCTATTCTAAATTACCGCGGCATTTTTTCTCGTGCATATGTACTGCAGATTTTTCTTGCTGGAAGTTGCATGTTTATTCAGTAATTATTAAGTCATTTTTGTGACAGTGCTATTTTTAATGCTGTGGATCAGTTAGCTGACTACCAATATGGAAGATGTTTGCCCCTCTGTCCAATTAATCCCATTCCTTGTCATTCACATTTTAGCAACGTGTAGAACCACAACGTTCATGATGTAGAAGACATCTTGGATGGCCAGGTATATAATCTTTCTTCTTGTTGTAGGTCTCGTCAGCCTGTCTCAGCCCCTCTCTTTTCATGTCCTGACAAAAACAAGGTTAATTTCATCCCAACCGGATCAGCTTTCTGTCCTGTAAAACTCCTGGGCCCCCTCCTTCCTGCTTCAGACCTGACGCTGAAGAACTCTCCAAACTCTGGTCAAAGCACAGCTTTGAGCACCCTGACTGTTGAGCAGCTTTCGTCTCGGGTCTCTTTCTCATCTCTGTCAGATGACACCAGCACAATGGACTCCCCAGAGGTCCTGGTACAGCAGCCGTCCCCACAGCAGCAGCCGCTTTTGCAAGAAATACAGACTGAAGACCATTCCTCTCCTCAGAGCTATGTGTTAATCTAGACCAAGGTGGAGCAGGCCTCTGCCCTGAAACCAGGACTGAGGAGACAGTAGTTCAGATAGATCTGCATGAGTTGGCAACCTTTCAGAACAACACGGAATACTTAGCAGCATTCAAAAAAATATCTCGACGCTGTTCTTGGCAGGGACAGAATTCATATTCAGCATTTTTTTGTGAGAAAGCAGTAATGCCTGCAAAATCCATATATCATTAAGCGTTTTAAGTGGAGACTATGCATTTCATAGTATGTTTGACCAGATTAGTACTGTGTCCTGTGTTCTGTTTCAAATTCTACAGTATAAATAAGCTCTATATATATATAAAAAGAAAAAAAAAAAAGTTGCCTGTCTGAATAGAAAATGTCTTGCTGTGTTGTGTCCTATGGAAAATACTGTACTTCAGGATTATGTTTACAATTGATCCAGGTGTTTATGTTTCTAACTTCTGTAATACACACAATGCAAAAAAAAGAAAAAAAAAGAAAAAAAAGAAGTGGCCACAACAGTTGCACAGTGCCCACCCTATGGCCTAGCTTCAGGTACTTCTCTTGAAGTGTAAACTCAGGTAACTTGGAATGTATATCATATTGGGATATAAAATATTTTACAGCTACAAAGCTAAAGAGGGAACATCACTCTTTTGCCTTTCCTTATTTTATGCATTAATATTTCCTCATTACATTCCACTCTCTTGGAATAAGTGCATTCAGATCCAGGCGAACGATGACCCTGGACATGGGTGAACATGAGGAGAACCAGCAAATCTGTGATGTATATCACTTTGTCATGTGCTTACAAGTAAAACAACTGTTGCATTTACTGTCATTTCAATACATGTAAAAATGTGGCATTTAAAGGTTTCAGGTGTTGCTCAGTTAATGACTGTTAAACTGTTGCAAATAAAGTGTTCAGTACTAGGCTGTACATGAGAAACATTCCACGTTGTGTGTGAGAGGATTTTGAAAGACAAGAATGTTTTTGTTCGCGGACAGACATTTTTTCAGGTTTCATGGGGGGGATGATGGGGATTTCCTCTCATGTTTTTGTTGGCGATTAAGGATGTGAAATGCTACTGTTACCGTCTAAAAGTCAAATTAATGTTTAGTTTCTCTTTTGGAAATGTTCATTCATTTGCTGGTTGGAAATAGGTTTTCAGATTTTGTCAAGCAGTGTTAGGTGAGCAGCATTTTATTTATGTAGTCAGTAATTGTGTTTTGGGATTAAAGTCCGAAAGTAGCAAGTGGGTGTTCTAAGAAGGGTAGGGAAAACAGTAGTTTTAAGTTCATGTTACTTAATCAAAGCTTCTCCCATAAATTTCAGTTACTTAAGCTGTGTGTGTAAAAGTGTGTTTTCCCCCCTCCTTAAGTGTGAATAAAAGAAAAATCCTTGTGAAATACTCCTGGTTTTGCAGGCTGGAGACTTTCTCAAAACAGTACCTGGCAAGAACGGATTAGCGGTGCTCTTCTGTTGTACTGCAACGAGAGGAGCATTGCTTTCAGAGATAATTTCCTGTGATACAAAGAGGACCCCAAAGGCAAAATAAACTTGATGTTCTTGCTCCATTGCTTTCAGCTCAGTGGAACTACATTTATGCTGTCTGCTCCTAAGAGAATAAGGTTCACCTTTTCCAGGAATTGAAGAGATTAGTAGCCTGCAGCTACTGAGCATTTAAACTTGCTCCGTTATGTTTTTTCCTCTTTTGATGATGAGATTGGAGGGGGGTGAGAGTGAGCCACCAATAAATACTATCTGAATATGTGCTTTCTTTGGAGATAAAGCATTGTTTCCTTTTTATTACTGAAGTTTTGTTAATACTGCCTCACAAGGTGGGATTTGCAGCCTATAAAACAGTCACTGTTTTTGACTCCCCTTGCAGAAATATAGGAGGAGAGGTCTGTCTCTAACCCTTTTCAAGTGAAAAACCACCTTGAAACACAACAGCCATCTTTAACCCTACTAATCTCAGGCCTAGGTGAAAACACTATATATTTTATAGACTGAAGATAAAGGGGAGAAAATACTCATGATGTAAGTATCGATTCCTTTTAATACTTTTCTTTCTAGATTAACATTGCAGTATGATGACCTTTTTATGCTCTGGTTATGTCCAGATAAGAAATCGTAGTCTCTGTTATTGGTGTTAGGTTACCAGGGGATACGATGAGTGGTTTTTAGATCGGTGATGAACTCTGTACAGTATTTGCAATGCCATTACGTGTTCTCTTTATTTTTTCCACGAGAAACTAAATATTAATTAAATTGCACATTTGTTCTTAGCAAATTTGAAGGTTTTGAACCAAATGTGTTAAAGCTAATGCTTTGCCATGTAAATTTCCCAGCAGTTGTTTATCTCAATTGTATTCTACATCCAGCTGTAGAAATTTGTCAAATATTGTTTAAAGTTTTGTACATAGTTGTACTGTTATTTCTAGCCACTGTGCTGAACAGTATTCAAGTTATCACACAATGTTGCTTTACACAAGGAAATGTGTGGCTTTTGTTTTGTATTTTTTTCGGTATAGAAGTTCCTGTGTCTTATTTAAATAAAAATTATAGTTAAAAAAAAAAAAAAAAGTGGTGGGGACGACACACAAAAGCAGTAGTTCATTTATTTGTTTTGGAAACTGTATGAAACACCATAGAATGAGAGTAAAGTTTAATACTGTTCCAAATTTACATCTAGAATAATGTCAGCCATGTATCCTTATGACTAGTCTACTGTGTCTTCTAGAACAAGATGATCTCTATGGATTTTTGCTTAGCACTGTTCTAGGAAGGGGAAAAAAATATAAAAATAGCTGAATGCTTAAATATGCTTAAGATAGCATATTTTATTTCTGCATATAATGAGGTTATTGTTTTTCAGAGCATAGAGAAAACATCAGTTAGGCGTTATTGGAAACTGTCTATCTGCTGCTGTGTTTGTGGTATGGCTAATTTCAAGTTATATCTGTTGAAAATTGTGAAAGCCATTAGATGTTTCACGCTGTGAAACTAAACCAAACCCCTAAAGGATGTGGTAGAAATCTACCGACAGTCTTGGTTTTGTGTTGTTTTGTATGAGTCAAATGATTGCCATTTGACTTGCAGAATAATTATTTCCAGATGGGGGGTGAGGGGTGGGAGGAAGAAGAGTATTTAAATACATGTAAATCCTCCAAAGTCAGTGTTTACTGAAGAGCACCATGGCAATGACCATCAAGAATGGTTTAGTGCTTATTATCAGTAAGTGGAAATGCAAGTTTTCAGCATCCCAAAGATTACAAGGTTTCAATGTGACTATGTTAAAAACATTAACTGGAAGTTAACTGAAAGTCTGGAGCCTGACAGGGCATATTATCCCACCCAGCTTGATATCCTTCAGCCAGGAACAGCTTGGTTTCAGCCATTTCATCATCAGGGCTTGCTAGGAAAAGCTTTGTGACTGCCTTGTCTCTAAATGGATTTGGCTGCAGCAGTTTTGGGCTGTCCTTGTGCGAGAGGGTGTTCTCAAGAATTGCTTTGACAAGAGCGCGTATCTGGCCTGAAAGCTAAACGTGTACCACGGGTAGCTTTTTCACCATCCCCATGGTGAACCTAGGCCTTGCCTGCTTAGTTATGGTTGCAGTTAATGTGCTGCTTCCACAGGAGCCACACTTCTGTGCAATTCACTGCCTCTGTCTTCCTCAAAGACAAGACAAGCAGTCTGATAAGTGCTGGGAGTAGAGAGCTAATGAAATAATCTTGCCTGGTGTCCCAGCTTTGTGATTAAAAGACCTTTCTCAGCCTCTTCCCTGAAAGGCTTGTCAAGCACTGGAACAGGCTGCCCAGGGAAGTGGTGGAGTCACCATCCCTGGAGGTATTTAAAAGATGTGTCAATGTGGTGCTTAGGGACATGCTTTAAGGGTGCACTTGGCAGTGTGAGGTTACGTTGGGCTTGATATGATCATAAGGGTTTTTCCCAGTGTAAACTGTTCTACGACTTGAACGTTACCTTTTCTAGTAGTTCTTGGCTTTGGAAGTGGACTCTTCAGAGACTGGAAGACTTTGTAAGGGGAGCCCTTGGCTACGTGTGCTGGAGGCAGGGGGCAACAGGTAGTGACCTGTTAGGAAGCAGGGTGCTGTTGGGGAGATGATTTATGGCTTCCTGACAAAACAGCTCTTGGGAGGGGCCAGATTTTGGCCCAAGGGTAGAGTCTTGGTATCTTCACAGTATTTAAACGTAAGCCTGGAGTAATACAAAATGAATGCGAGAAACGGAATGGATTAGAGATCTTGGCGAGCATTGCAGCTGCAAGCAAAGACCACCGAGGCTTAGCAAACTACTAGCCTTTCTCCATGGTATAATAGATTGCTACCTTCATCCGTTACTTGAGGTAAAATCCAAGCAGCTCAAAGATAACAGGTGACTAGTAGAAGTGTATGAATCAATTACTGTTGTAAAACAGCCTGGCTTGCTTTGCTAAATACAGCCATGCAAACACATTTTGAAGCTACACAACTGGGAAGAAATAACCATGGTTCCTGTGTTGTGTTTCCAGAACATAAATGCAAGGAAAAAATGAGTGAAAGCTGGGAAAGTACAACTGTTACTGGGATGTGCACATACAGCCATTCATAGCTGGTGCTTGGCTAAAGGAAGCTGTTTGATCAAAGATTGTCATGCAGTTAAAATACGTATATCTTATCTCTGTGTAAGTGTAACCAGTCCTGGAAAACTAGTTCAGGAAAATGCTGGAGAAGACTCAGAGAAGAGGTATAGGAATGAGTGAGGTACTGGAAAAAAAACACTCGGCAAGGTTTTGAAGGAGCTCCGCATGTTTAACTTGATGGTTCAGGAGTGACATAATTCCAGTTAGTAAATACCTACATACGAAGTATTCAGTAATGAGCTGCTTAAATTTAACAGACATGGAATACTGAAGCAATAAAAAAAATGAAGCTGGATGAATTCACACTGGAAATGTGGATTTATTTTAGCACTAAGGGTAATTGGGTACTGGGCCAACTTGCAGAGGTGGATGTTTTCAAGTACTGAGATGTTTAAAATCAGTTGATCTTACAAAGGATGTGCTTGAAAATGATGTTTTTATAAGCCTTACTATCATGATTGGTTGGGGCTTTTCACATTTCAGTTGACTTTAAAAAGGTAGGGGGTTTTAAGTACCATAAGCGTTCTTGCCTCTCTAAAAAAGTAGCACACTGCAATATTTTTAACTAGAGAATTAACACTTTTTAAACTGTCTGGAGTAGCTCTTTGAAGATAATTTCTGGCTTTTGAAAATTTTTTGGTTTGTATCACACATGCAGTCTCTGGTAAAGCAGTGGTGGTTGAGCAGCTTTATAATGGTTTTGATTTCTGTCACCTCCTCAATAGCACCATAATTTTGGAGACATGGCAAGAAACTGGAGAGTAGCAATGTCTTTTTGGGGTGCAAAAGGTCACAGAAGTAATGTGTCACTCAAGTGGGGCTGATTGATAGGAAAATACACTAATCCAGAAGGTAAAGCATTTCCTCAGTGAAGACCACCCTGAAGTGAGTGAACATGCAAGTTGAACTGCTAATTCAATCAACAATAAGAAAGAATAGCGATCAGCTGAGCTGAATTAGGGAGATGATCCCTTTTTTAAGAACTTGAAGTTTATCTCAGGTTTTAACAAGCTTGATGTTAACTTGGCTGCCTTGAGCTGGAGCCTGGAAGTTCCTGCAGAGGAGCTGGGAGCCTGGGAGAAGAGGAAGGTGTGTAATCTTCCCCCTGGCGTTGTACGCGGGGCTGAGCTTGTTAATGGAGCACAATTAGGCTAATAATGGCACCTCTAGAAAAATGAGTTGGGGGTGGTGGTGGTAAATATTTTTTGTGTGTATGTGAACAGTGAAGTGTGTGGTTAAACTTTGCAGTGATTTGTACAGTTGTTGGTTGAGAAACAGGGATTGCTCAGGGCAACGTACGTTAAGTAATACCCATGGTAACCAATTTCTTGTACCCCAGTTTTTACTTCTCCAAATAACCTATAAGTAAATAGCGTTACCTAAACCCACACTGCTTGTCATGTCATGGTTACTAACTCTGGGTGTCTTTTACTGCAGGAGGAGATGAGATCTGAAAGCTCTTAAGATTTTTGGGGAAGGAGGTTCTTTCTCCATGGAGGAGAAAGCTGAAAGAAACTAGACTCCCTGTTAAGGTTTGGTGCCAAAGGGCTGGGTGATGCAATTACTCCTTTCAGATTTCTGTTCTGGTAAGAATTTCTAGTCGTGCCCTATCTCTGTGATGCAGAGGTTTCTCAGGGAGTAACAGCCTCCCTTTCCATAAGACTGGTGGTATCTTTGGGCTTGTCACATAGGGAAGAAAGAACTCATCCTTGTGAAAAATGAAAAAAATAAGGGTGTTGCCTTTGGAAACTAAACCTTGTTTTTAGGAAATAGGGGAAAAAGTAAATCCTTGAGTCTGCTTTTGTGATTCCTTTGGATTCTAACTCATTGTACATCCTGAGGATGCTGAAAAATATTCAGCATTTTTGTGTCAGTCACTGAAAAAATAAGAAGTTTCAGGTGTAATCTTACATCTCTCTGTACAGTACTATAGGCGTTCACTGCATAGTTTTATTTTGGATGGGGCATGTGTGTGTATTTTAAGCATTGCCTCCTCATTCAGGGGCTCTTGTTCACGGAATGAAGTTGGGTACAATGGTATACGTGCTTTCTTTTCCAGTGAAGAATGCCAAGGAGACAGCTTAAACGCTTTCTGAATTCAGTACCTAAGAACCTGCTTTCCTCTAGGGAAGACTTTCTGTTTTGACCCTTTTCTGTAAGGGAATGCTGAACCCTTGGGGGCAGGGTGGGGGGATGAGGATGGTGGTAGTAGGTCTTTCTAATCAATGAGAAAGCAAAGGCACCCTAGGCCCTACCTGCACCTGATTTGGAGGATAACCCTGTATGTGCATATTTGTTTTTACAGAATGTTCTTTGGGTTAGGAAGATAGTGGATGCCTTAATACAGCATTAGCCTGGATAAGTGTCATTCAGTCTCCAAATCAGGCCATATGGTGATTGCCATCTCTCTCTTTGGTGGCATCCTAACTGAAAGGCTGTGGGGTGCAGCACTGTAGCATGACGTGGTTTTGTATCCAGCCAGTGAGAAAATGTAGCTCCTCACAGCGCTGTTGTCTTGGCACTATATTTGCCTATTTTGTCATCTTCAAGGTCTGTCTTGACCACATCACCCTGCACCCTTTGTTTGCAAAGCCTGGACCACCTCTTTGTCACTTGACTGGGCAGGCCTCAGCAGTGTCTCCTTAATGTCCTGGATTCAAGTCCCCAGCAAGCTGTGCACCTCCCTGGATGGCAGGTCAGGTTGGCAGCAGGGAGCTGCCCACTGCATTCAGCTGCTCGGCCTGGACTTGGCAGTTGCAGGGTCTTCATGGACGTGGCTTCCAGGGCAGTGACCCTGTTGTGTAGGTGCAGATCTGCAGGTGGAGCAGGAGCTGTCCTCTTGGTGCCAGAACATCACCATCTCCCTGCCTTCACCATCATGGGAGTCTCCATTTCCCAGTGTGGTAAGTACAGGCTCTGCCTGCCCCTCTTGTGCGGCAGTCTCTTTCCACCATCTCTGGTGACCAGGAGAGGTTTCTTCCTCTTTGCTGCAAACCAAGAGGATGTGACCTGCTCCCCTGCAGCCATCAGGACTTAAGGCAGGCAGCATCACGGCATTGTTTTGGGCTTCAGCAGTAAGCTGGGGACAGGAACCATCATGAGCCCAGGAGTCACAAGACTGGCCCCAAGGTGCTTGACACTATCATGGCTCAGGCATTTGTGCTATTTTAGTTTTGTTGTGTTTTGTTTCATATACCCTGGTGCAGAAACTAAGCACCTTGATAAGAGATTTTATCAGTGGTGATGGTGTGTATATTGGATTAAGTTTTCCCTACGGAAAGGCATTTGCTTCATTTTGGCAGTCCTCCCTGTGGAAAGGAACTTGTTTTGTTTTGGCAATGCTATACACAACAGGAGGACTTATTTTGGGGCCATAGAAGCATTTTCCTGTATCTTAAAACACTTTCCTTTTTTTCACTCGGATAACAACCATCAAAAAAACATCATGTACCCCAACCTCAATTAAGGCCTCCATTAGATACTTCATGTGTTTATGGGGAACAGAGAGGGAACCCAAACCACTTACAGGGAAGCTGTACTGTTCATTAAAAACCACCCCAGGACAGTTAGTTCAATCTGCTCCTGCAAATCTCAAGTAGGAAAATGACCCATTATGGATTTTTAGTGTTTGCTGATTGCTTTTAATGTTTGGTAGCAGGATGGGCTGTTAATATGGGTGGGGGCAAGAGGGGGGCTCTTGAAGCAGTGTCAGTGCAGCCTTTCTTCCTAAATGCCTGCTTGCTATTTAGCCTTGTTTCCCTTTATGCTTTGTGCCATTCCCATGGCTTAAACTGCGAGTGGTGAGATGGAGCTGCACTCCTGGAGGTCTATCCAGCCTTTGAAGCACAGCAATAATAACTAATGAACATGGCAAAGGCTGGGAAAGCCAAGAGCTCTCCAGCCTCCAAGGACACCCTGATTGCTTCCCTTACAGCTGAAAGCAAAAGCTGTGAAGTGCTGGGTGTGGGAAGGAGAGGGAGGGTTAGGGACTGATAAAAGGAAGATTTTGTTCAATTAAGGGTTTCATAATTATTTCCCTACACAAAGAGCAGTAACAGCTATGTGTATCATGCAGGTAAGCTTGACTGTGGTTTGGTGCCCAGTGGAGGTGACCACAGTCCCTGCCCAAGGGCTCTGGCATTGCTGTGGCCATTGCTGGCATCTCCCCATGGCGCAGGCTGCCTGTGTGACCTCTGCTGCCTCTGTTTTCTTTCCTTTTTTGGCCAAGTTTTCAGCCAGACCAGTGCCATTACAGGCGGCTCTTGCAGTTGGAAGGGCCCTGCTAGGACACTGTGGAGCAGTGGCCCATGTTTACATGAGTTTCAGATGCTCAAGGACCCGAGCCCTGGACAGGCTTCTGTGACTTAACAGCACAGGCTGGCATTTTGGGGGAAAAGCCTTAGACTGCTCATGTGCCTCTGGCTCCTGTGCAGCCCTGGCTGCTGTTGCCAGTTCCAGGGCCAACCTTGCAGAAAGGTCAGACCAACCCAAGACCAGCTGAACTGTAGATCAGAAAATCCTTCCAGGGCTTGTCTCATTCTTCAGATCTCTGTTGTCTTCTAAAACTCAAATCAAGCTATTGCCCTGCCACAGTGAGGGTCACTCTCTGTTGTCAGACTCTGGTGTTATGAAGCTCTGGTACTCAAGTTCAAGGCAGAGATGATATAGAAGACCACACAGACTGACTAATCAGTCCAGAAAAAGGCAGCTGTAACAGCAAAGCGATTACTTCAGTGGCCCATGATTTTAATTTCTGCATCTTGTGTGTAGAGGGTTCATTCTGAGGATTGCACATGAAATAATAGCAGAGTTTGGTTTTTCCCTTGTTGGATCCTGCTCCTGTTACATTCAGCGTGCTGTTTCCTGCAGCCAGCTGTTACCCACCCACCTAGATGCAGACAGGGTGGATGACTTCATTGTGCAGCACTTCTAAAGGTTTTTTTCCCTCTCTGCAGCCTGTTGATGAAGCAAGCATATGGCTTCCAGCACCTGTCCTGGGGCCTTTCCTACTGCTGTGGAAGTCCAAAATAAAAGATACACCCTACAGCAGGTTTCTGGGCTGGCTGAAAGGCTTTTGTTTGAAGGGAAGACTGGCCGTAACTTCTTTAACAGCTGAGGTAGGTCTGCAGTCACTTCTTATCTATTTTTTTTTTTTTCTCCTCCTACTTTGGTATTCATTACCCCATAAAGATTCCAACAGCAACCAGTGTAAATAGCTGGCAGGTAGAATGAGCCAGACCTTCACCTCCAAGCTACAGCATGCTTCTCTCTTTTTAATTTAAATATTGTAATTTTTTGAAAGCAGCCAAAACTTCATACCCTTCCACTATGGCTTAATTACAAGGTTAGACACACCAAGCTTTTGCTATGATAGAACAGTTAAAAGCTGATGCAGTTGATAGGAGTTATATGCTGCTGCATGGCAAATGGCAGACTCCTTGCTTTGTCATAGCAAGAATGGTTTGGGTTGGGTCTTTTTGGGTTGAGAGGGACCTTTAAAGGTCTTCTAGTCCCACCCTCCTGCCATGGACACCTTCCACTAGACCAGGTTGCTCAAAGCCCCGTCCAGCCTGGCCTTGAACACTGCCAGGGATGGGGCAGCCACAGCTTCTCTGGGCAACCTGTGCCAATGTCTCACTACCCTCACAGTGAAGAATTTCTTATTAGCCAATCTAAACCTATCCCTCTTTCAATTCAAAACTGTTGCCCCTTATTCTCAGGCCCTGGTAAAAAATCTCTCTCAGTCTTTCTTATAGGCCTCCTTTATATAGTGAAAACCACAATAAGGTCTCCCTGGAGACTTCTCCAGGCTGAACAAGCCCAGCTCTCTCAGCCTGTCTCCAGAGCAGAGGTGCTCCAGCCCTCAGAGCATCTTCCTGGCCCTCCTCTGGACTCATTCCAGCAAGTCTAACATGGTGGGCTCCTGTGCAGGCAAATACCTTGTGTTACTTAAAGGGAAGATTATACTTGCTTCCAATTAGTCAATGAGGGGAAAAGTCAACTTTATGCTTAGGAGAGCACTGTTAATGAACACCTGGGTAATGGTCTGATTGACTGTAAAGTCAGTCTGCCTTGGAGCTGGAGGCTGGATGGGTTCCCAAGGCCAAACTTGCTGAACCTGCAGGGCCTGTTTTGCCCATAGTACCCTCATTTACTGTCATGGGAGTGTGTGTATGTGTGTGGGGACATGGGGCTCACTCGCTGTGCGCCATGGCAGCTGGTCTCTGGGCACTGAGCACATGTAGAGCGATGCCGGCAGCCCCAGCAGTGGGAAGCAGCTCATCTGTACCTGGTTTGCCAGCACAGCACTAGACTCTCTCAGTGTTTCTACTTCTCAGCTGAGGCAGACCCTGTGCTGCTTGGCTACTGTCAAGCCTGGTTGTTGCTCTGCTTCCTGCCTTCCCATATGGTGGCTTGTTTAAAAATAAGACATTTACAAGGAGCAGAAACTGTAAAAATAGGCTAACCAGAGGGGGATTTACAGCAAATGCTAGATGAGATAGCATGCCTGGGTTACAGTGAGGACTCAACTCTGGGTTACTTACATACCTGTAAACAACCCCTAGAAACACCCTGGGTCCCTAGCTGGCTGTGGCTTACTATGGCCCAAGTCCAAAGCCTGCAACCAGTTCTCACTGAGGAGGTGAGCCAGCAGGGCCGGGCCAAATTGCACTGCCCAGCTCTTCTGTGCTGGCCTGGACTGTGACCCCTGCCAGGGAGGAGAAAGCAAGTTGTACTGGACCACATGGGTGGAAGCAGTAACTGCAGGAAGGGAGCCTGGAGAAGTGATGAGGGGCTGCACCTTTACCATGTCAGTGTCTTGCAGCTACTCTGAGGAATCTTCTTTGGGAACTGCACTGAGAGAAGATAGGTACTTCCAGCTCTTCCTTTGCCCTGGGGCTACTCCACCCCACGTACTCTGAGCAGCAAGCATGGATGATACCACAACCATTCCTTCCCCAGTGGTGCTCATCCAGTATCCCCTGACACCTGTGGTGGGATGTGATGTCAAATGGCAGTGACAGAGGCCTTGGGAAAGCTCATCATGATGCACAACACCTGAGAGCTGTGTCCTCATGTTAACCTCTGGCTCTACTGAGCTGTCTCGGCTTGTAGGCCTGCTGCTATTCCCACTTGGAGCAAAGCTGCTTCCTGTGCTCCTTCTCCACTCCCAGTCGCCTTGTTTAGGCAGTCCTGTTTTTTCTAGCATGTTGAGCCTCTAACATTTGAGGGCACTCATTCAAAAAAGGGTGTTGGGGGAAGGCAGGTGGTTGCTTGTGGCCAAGTGGTCCTGCTTTGAAGTGCAACAATGTCGTGCCCATGAAATGTTGGATATGGAACCAGCAGAAGGGAACAAGGTAAGTCATATTATACTATGTTGGAAGTTAATTCTGATTGGTTAACAAAGCCAGAAAAGTTACTTGAAAAAGTTACTTGTTAGTTTTCTCTATGAGCTGTTCTGTTCCCAAGGCATGTGCTCCAGTTCCCCTGAAGCAGCTGTTCTTAGATTTGTAGAGACCTCGACTCACCAAAATCAATTACATCAACTTTAATAAACTTCCTGATAAAGACAGTTAATCAATTACCTCTGTTTTCATCTGCCATAGGGGCTCTGCAGCTGTTTTTATTTTAAAGCAATCCACTACTAACCCAGAATAAGCAATGGGAATGAAGCATATTAAATCAAGATGAACGTTATGGGGGTAAAAGAACAATCAATCTGTAACTTTACCAAGATGATGAACTACCCTCTTGTCCCCCCTACTACATCACAGAAAATCCTCTCACAACAGCACTAGGGCATGGAGTTATGCTGCAGCCCAGGCTGCTGGGAAGCACGTGCCCTACACCTCATTAGAGGTAGGGAAGCATTGTTTCTTACTCTGTAATTAAGATTTTTACCTGGAAAAAAAAGCCTATTTGCAGGATGCTAGCTTTCTTGGTCTACTTTGCAACTCAGTAGATGTTCATGATAATAATGCATTGTACATAGGGATTTCAATTGCTTTTCTTTAAGCAAAATTAATAATGTTTTAAATACTTCTGGCTCCTTTTTTTTTTTATTTGAAAGTGTGAAAAATGGCATAAGGTATAGACTAAGAATTCAAAGCTAAAGTTACTTTCAAAAATTACATATTGCAAGGAATCTTAATATGAACTACTCAGTAGTGCAGTTTGTGGGGAGGAGGGAGAAGAAAAAAAACCCTGCAGTCATGTTTTTTCTTTTTAAACAGGACAGTCATTCAGATGTTTTTCTATCTAAAATCATGATGAGGATTCAGAACATCTTTAGCTGAACTTGGGCAATGCCCTTAATTGTCCCAATCAAGACTGGAGCTTTTTTGTTGTTTTAATTTAAATCCTGAAAGTCTAGAATCTGTGACCTAAAAACCAAACCCAAACATTTTTCTAAAAGTCTTAAAGAACAGTTAATTACCTGTTTTGAAGGCACTACAGCCTCATCTTTGCTTTTAGCCTAACTGCTTCAGCTACTAAAAATGCTAGAGTAGATTGTCCACAAGTGTTTTAGCAACTATCAAGACAAATGTAATCCAGAGCAAATTTAGCAACCACAGACTTGCTTAAAGTTGCAAGAATCTGTTTTACGATTTCAATGGTAGCCCAGTTTCAGTTGGGCTGAAAAGCAGCCTGTCTATCCCTTGAGCTGCTAATATTTCTGACATTGCAGATAATTACAGTTTGAGATGAAGAGGATTTTGGGCGAACATCCCATGTTATGAGTGCAAACTAGCACTCATAAGCGTAAGTGCACCCCAGCATAAACCTTAGATATTTCCCAGTTAATCCACTTTGTAGATGTCTCATTTACTGCCAGAGGCTGAAGCACAAAGTCAAGAGTTCAGGCTACCTCCACAATGCTCAAGAAATATGCATCTCACAAAAGACAGCTTATTGAGCAAGGGGCTGCCAGTATCAAACAGCAGGAAATACTGTGGAAGGAATCAAGATTTATCTGTAGAAAGAGTCAGGCATCTACATCAGCTTCTATGCCTTTGTTACCAGACTCAGTGCTGGGAACACGGGTGGGCCGGGTACTGCACAGAGACACAACTGTTGTATGTGAAAATATACTGCTAAACATCCAAAGAACTTCTCTGGCAAAAATTGAAGTACCTTGACACTTCCTACAGTTTTGGACAGAGGTGTTTCAAACATGCTGAAGGTTCAGCCAGATGAACTCCGGTCAGTCCAGCCCCCATAGTCACTCACAGTACGTAGTGTTTTAGGTAGGGGCTGTCAAGTGCACATTAATGCTGTTTACTGTGGCCATTAAAGATGTGTGCTGCATTTGAGAAACAGCAGGTCAATTCAGTTAACTTCTATGTTTATATAGTTATTTTCAGGTTTCCAGTGCAGGTATTTAGGTATCTAATAGACCATGAGGCAAGGATTAACTACGTGAGTGTACAGTTAACTGGTAAGGAAAAAGCTTCCCCAACATAAAAGGAAAATACAATTAAAAAAAGGCCAAATATAATAAATTGCAAAAATACAGCACACACAACGTGTGCTCTTAAGTGACTACTGCCACATCCTTTTTTCCTTCCTTTGCTGTAAAAGGAAAGTAGGGAGGCAAAGGGACACCGAATGAGTTCAAATTTTCTTACTGTCCTAATGGATTACTATTCAGAAACAGGGTGAATTATTAGGTACTGTCTAAAAACTGGTCATATGTTTTCTCCTCAGATGCTTGTTATGTACCAACTCAACAGCACACCAGCATTCCAGTGGGAATAACAGGTCCTTTTTGTCAAAATCATTTTATTAAGGAGTTAATGTCACAGCAAGCTCAAAATAACACATGCTTCAGAAAGAAACTGGATGAAAAATACTCCCAACAGAAATAAATATGAATGCTTCAAAGGCATGGTAAAGCATCAGTTGCCAGAAACTTCTGCAAACAGGTGCAAATTCTGTTGGTGCAATGGAGAGAAACCTCAGAAAAGAAGCCTGCTGGGCATGACTTCTATTTATGTAGTGCAGTTTGTCTAATAAGTTAAATCAGAAAGGGCGCAATTTCCATGGCTGCATGGACCCAATTGTATTTCTTCAATAATTAGCCCCGGCAAAGGTTTTTCACTGCAAGTACTAATAAAACAAATCTAGTTGGCATTTTAACACAGCAGTGATATATATTTTATATACATGATAGATGTCTGACTCATGCAGCCTCCTCAGTTACATGTTTTTTATTTACTCAAGAAACATTATAAAAAAATAGGTTTGCAATTTGTATTTCACTCCAGTGTTAGCTCCGCATCACCTCAGGCAAAGACAGTGTTTCATCAGATAATCTAATTTGGCAAGAAATCTGCCCTAATTCTTAACCTCATTTTTGTAAATCCACGTAGAAAATAAACGCGAACTCTTTATACAAAACAAGAGCAAATAACTGTACCTATATAAAAGGGGATTCATTCCCTTTAGTTTTATTATCATGGCACATACTTTATAGTTTCACAACAGCATACTAATTTTCATTTATTTTTTTTTTTCTAAAACTCCAAAATAGTGTTGATGAATGGAAGAATGTGAGTTACCATAGGCAGCTGACTCATGCATTAAGCAATTCATGTTCCTTATCAGTTTTCCCAACAGCATCAGGATTGGATAACGGGTCAAGGTCAGCAAAGAGACTGAACCAGGCAGTCAAGTCTTTAGGATTCTTTGTAGGTTCTGGAGAAAAAAAAAAAAAAACAAGCAAAAAGAAAAAAGTACAGACTTGTCAGCTATTTTAAAACAAAACTGACTGAATGTTTGACCGAGGTCAAACAAATGCCATGCTATTGTTTAATTTATTACTAAGGGCACTTCTGAGAAGAAAATCGGAATGAGTGATGGCATTTTAAAACACCACCTTTAACTGAACATAGAACTTAAGTAAGAATAAATGTTTTACATCTGTCTGCTTGTGCATTTTGTATGCCTCCTGCCATGGTAAGTAAAGGAATGCTTTACCTAAAAGTAGAAACAATCTCGCCCTGTCTAGCTTTATTTCATGAAAGGTGTTTTAGTTGTGTGTAATGCACCTGCATGCCTGCAACAAAGTAAAAGGAAAGTGAGGGCAAATTTTACTTTCAACCTCTATCACAGGACTAAACTCCTTCACCTAAATCCAGTTCATGCAACTGTTCTGTCCCCCCTATATATGACCACACAAGGTCATTACTCATCTGGAACAAAGTTTAATGGAAAGGTATTGGCTGGACAGAGAGGGGATACGTTTGGCAGCCAGTCCCAAGTACAGCTTCTAGTACTATTTTTACTAGTGTTTTTTTTGATAGTGTATTTTTTGATTTACATATTTTACTAGTGTATTTTTTGATTTACATTAAAAAAAGTGAACGAGGAATATGTTCCAACAGCAGCTGCACTATTGCACCTATGTGTCTATACTGATGTGCAGATTTCACAGAGGTCTCTTACCTTCTCTTATTCCAACAGGGCAGATGTTCAGGTTAAAGCAGTGACAATTTTGGCTGCTATAAAGAAGGTCCCTCATCACTTGCTTTGTGTTTTTGTGACCCTATGCTTAATTATACTGATATTGAAATAAGTATTATACTGATAGTGAAATAAGTTGTGCTCTTCCACTTAAGAGAGATGACGCTGCATGAAAGCATTCCTTGTGACACAAAGAATTTATGGGCAAAATAGGCTCTGCCTGGCATGACATTCATCTTAGGCTCTGCAAGGCTGGAGTATTTGCCACTTTCATAAACACAGATTTCAAAGCAGCTGAAGGCTGTTCCTTTTTTCTGGTGAAGCACTGTGGCTGTTGTATCACACTCATTTCCAAAAGAGTTTCCAAAACACCTTAACCCTCTTTTTTTCTGCTGAGCTGAAAAATGTCAGTCTTTTAATCCCAGGAGGCAGGGGAAGAAACACAAGCCACTCTTCTTCTGAACTGAACATCTTTGACATCATAGCCTCTGATCGAATGAGAATGCACAGAATAGGCTACAAACCAGCAATAAGGATTTAACATATTTTTGGTTCACTTATCTAGAAAACCCTAGTTAAAATCAGCAGAGCTTTGTCTCAGTAGATAGCAAGACTGCACTCTTGGCTCAGTTGCATGAAGTGAATTAAGTTTCAAACAGATGATTACTGGTATGATGTATGTTATCAACAAAATTTGCAATTAGGGCTCTTCTGCCTTATTAGTAGCCTGTATTTTAGCCACAATATCCTCCTAGAGCTTCAAAACAGGATTTAGACAAAGTACATGCAGATGCTATTCTATGTGACTCTAAAGTAGTAGAAAAAACTGTAGTTTCAACTCCCTCATTGCATAGTAACGTAAAGTACCCTCTTGACATACTACTAGCACTGAAGCCTACCAAAGAAATACGCATACACATATCAGTGCTGAAACAAAGTGATTCATTAGTGAGCACAAGATTCTTGACATGTAACTACTATAAATAGAGGTTTTATTATGATAGAGTAGCTGGAAGATAGAGTAACTGGAAAGATATAAGAGTCACAGCTAAAAAGGAAAAGCAAACTAACTGAAAAAATACATGACTGAATCACCTTTCAAGGGCGTCTTGTTAGCGTTCACATTCAGGCTGTTTGGTTTCTGTGCTGGTTGTGGTATAGACGGTGGGCTCACACTGTTAGCTGCCCATCCTAAAATTCAATAATACAGCAGCATTATCGTGAAAAATGACTTTGTTAACTCTAGCTGTCTGGAAGCACAATGCACACATCACGCAACAGAGAAAAACGTCACATTTATGGTTATGGCCATTCATATCTTTCCTTGTACACAAGAAATCTGCAGCCAGATACTTCAGACAAGCAACATCCTTAAGAGAAGAATATCTGTGGATCAGTTTCATCACCTCCAGATTCAGGCAACTGTACTCTTTTCAAACCTTTAACCTGGCTAAAAAAGATTTTCTCTTGTTTCTTTTATCTAATCACAGTTAATACTTGTTCAGTGAAGGGCTAGTACAGCAGTTAAGTCAAGCACAGCCACAGGGTGAAGAGTATCACTTACATTTGGGTGAAAATATCACATACGCTAAACATTTTTTCCACCTTTCTGTACAGTTCCAAAGACTTTCATTTCACCAACTATTCCAGAAAAAAAATATTTGGACACCCCAGATTTTTTTAGTTAATTTTGAAATAATAAATTAATTATGGAAAAAAAAGAAATTATTTCTTGAAAAGCACTCTGAAGAATTAAATTCAAGATGCACTACTTTGAGTTAACTTAAAACTAGGTTTTAATGGAGCATTTCTTTGTTTTTCATCTGAAAGGATCATCTCAGCAGGAGAAGAGTAACTATGCAGGAAAAAGTGAAACTGGGTATTCACAATTTTTTGTTCTTACATGCATATTCCACAGCTACAAGACAGTAATGATAAATACAGTTAGCGATGCCAGATGAACTAGGGAAAATGAAGTAGGGGTGGCATATACCCCTAGTTCAGAAATGTATTAGGAAGAAACCTGAGCATTTTTATCCCTGGCTTAAGATATTTAAGTTCTCATGCTTTATCCCATTTAGAAGACTGGAGGTCATATTTCTACTTTCAATAACATCTCCTTTAAGTATGGCCTGGTTAGTTATCCATCCATCCATCTCAGGGATCTAGTATATCTAACTCTGCAGTATCACAAACAGGATACTCATCTGCACACAGTTAGCACTTCCTTATTCAGTCTGTTTTTCCTACAAGTTAATGCTTTCACATCCTTTTCTAATCTCTTTGTCCTTGCCCCCCCTTCTCTTTTAAGATCTCTATCAGATACTGGTACTCAGTTGCTGTACTTTACTGTCAGTTACTGTAAGACCCATGTAAGTCACAAAAATCCTTCCTCTCTCTGATTATTCTCATCATTCTCTGACCTTACCTTGAATATAAAAGGTCTGAAGCCCAAGCTGTGTTATTAAAAAGGGGCAAGAAGAGTGTTTCTATAAAATCACATGAATTAGAAGAAAATTGTATCTCTAAGGAAACAAACAAAAAACTTCTTCAAAATCTGGATGCAAAGTGCTCACATATATTTGTTCTAGGCAAGGGTGATAAAGCCTTACGAGTTAGCCTGTGCCCCCTGAAAAAGAGATTTTGCAGTTTAATCTTTCAAATATGCAGTTTTGAATCATAAATAATGAAAAGTAAAGTATGGCCTTAACACTTCAGAATGACACACTTTTCCAGGCATTTTCTCTGCTTGTGTTACAAAAGAGGAGCATGGCAAAGGACATTACACACAACTATGATAAACTGCAATGCTTTGGGGTGATTGGAGATGCATTGCTACAAAGTGTTTTAACATATCAATGGATGGCAATGGATAAATTGAGTGGCTTAAGTGAATAGGACCAAATTCTAATTTCATAGAAATGAATGGGAGTGCTGCCTGCAAACTTTCTGTGCAAGTCCCAGTGACTTCAGTGAGATCAGGAGTTGACTCCCCCAGACCTTTTTGATGTTGGTTTACTCTGATGAGACTGGCAGACCACAGAGCAAAACACTGCAGACCGGTTAACTGCTTTGGAGCCCTCCTGAGTCCCTGGGCTAAGGCTGGGCTAGTAGCATGGCCAACCCTTGGGAGAGATGCTGTGGCCCGGTTTTCTGTTCATTGAAACACAGGTAGCTTAAGTACTACTTAGGAAAACAAAAAGAACCTAACAGCAGCAACAAAATCATCCAACCAAAAATGCTTCAGAAAACGTGTGATGCTTTCATATTTAACTTATCCACCTATGAAAGTACTGGGAAAGACTGCCAGAATTTTTATTAAATACTTTCATTAATTGTGTTTTTAGTGTCCACTCACAGTGAGCTACAGAGAACAAACAAAACCAACTGCAGCCTATCGATTTGAGAACAGTTGTTGGCCCTAAGCCTGTTCTGGTTTGCCTGTTTACAGGATGGCTTTGTTACATGACTAGACAAAAGATTATTGCTGAGACAGCAAGGAAACCAAAAAGCTTACTTTTTAGCTAGCATCTTCACAAACGTTACCACAATTAAATTTAGAAATGGAAATGGTGAGCTGCACATTTTCTTACCAACTAGAATATATGCACATGTAGAGAAGATAAAGAGGAGCCCTTAGTGGTCTGAATAAGTAAGTAAATGAAGCCAATAAACATCATGAAAGAGAAAGCTAATGCTGAAAAAGTGGAAAAACAACCAAACTACAAAGCTGTAATTGGAGGAGAAGCTAAAAGATTTCTTGGGAGCATGCTTTGTTTCTTATATATACACATACACACATTTATATGTATTTTAAACCAGCACCTGGTAGTCTTACAACAATTCAAAGTCTCATTGTACTAGATCCTGCCTATAAATACAGCCAGAGAAAACTCCAAGCTGGGAATTCCTGACCATAACAGTTTATAACCTGCATAGCATTGTGCCTGTTTTACAGATTAAGATCTGAGGCAGAGAGAAAACAAAGCCCCAAAGATTTATGAGTGTGCTTAACGTAAAATAAGTAAGTAATCCCACTGAAGTTAATAGAAAAGTTAATGTGCTTAAAGTTAAGCATGTGAGTTTTAAGAATCTTTAGGGTCTTAAGGCCAAATTCACACAGGAAGTATGCAACATTGAGGCTCCAGTGTAGCACCTCACTCTAAATAATTATTAAGCAATCCTACCAATTAGGAGGGGACAAAAAAAAAGTGTAGAGATGTATCACAAGTCCTCAGTAAAAATATCCCTAATTCACTTATTCTAATATTTGCAACCTGTATGTTTCGATATGTTTATACTGCGGTTAGTATCTGGTTAAAAAAACAAAATAAAGTTTTTGTTTCCACATTTGTTGATAAGATCAGATTATGAAAAAAATGCTGTGAAGTGAAATGCAGTTTAAGATTAAAGCTGAGATTTGACAAGATATAAAGTGGGCAGAATTTCACCTTCTGTTAGAAAATAAGAAACACAAAACTTAAAAAGGAAAATAGTCTATGAAAGTTTAAAAAATGAATTTTACTTGGCAACCAGAGTCAACTGGGACCACGCTGATTATCAGATACAATCATTCAGCTGATTAGCCCTGACTTTTCAAATGCCAGTAGATCAATTACCACAATCTTTTGCCCAAACCCTGGAAATCCATTTGGAAACATCAACATATTTTATTCTTCCAATTCAGATTTATTCTTTTTCTTACTCAAAAAGGTTTTGGGATACCAGGTTGACTGGAATGGATTTATTTATAAGGTAAATTTGCCTTTCTTTGTTCTTGCCAAAATGTCACAGGTCATTTTACATCAGGTATGATTATACCAGTTGCATGGTTTCCAAGAAGTAGTCTTCAGGATGGAATCAGTGTGCTAGTCTTTCCTACATCACTCTTCCCCAAATGAGATTTAAATGACTTGGGTCAGAGCCCAAAAAGGCAAGGTCCTCCTCTAGCCTGCAAAACCCTAGGAGAAATCTAGCAGAACTGTGGGGAGGATGAAGGTAGTTGCTGTTGGCTGGTTATCACCAGTCTGCCTTCCTCCCTCCCTTCCTCAAAGCCAAAGCAGCAGCAGGAAAGTTCTGCCCTAGTTTCCCTCTTTCCTCTCCTCCCAGCAGCAGCTTGGAAAACCCAAGAAAATGAACTGTATAGAAGAAAAGAGAAAGAAAGAGTTGCATCAGTGGATAACCAGCCTAAAAGAGGAATCCACCTGTATGGTTGCTAGGATGAGACAACCCATTCTATCCTCACCCATAACCCTGCACACAACAGTATGGGATGCTTTGGGGAAAACAAAACAAAACACCAAAGCAAAAAAACCAGAAAATGAATGCAATTGATTTTCACCACGTTGTTTAAAAATAGTATTCCCAACCAAAATACAGTAATAATTTTTGGTTCTTTGGCCCCTTAACAGAGACAGCAGTTGTGAATTAAACACTAAAACCCACTCAAGCAGATTTTCTGTTACAGAAAAAAAAAAAAAAAATCTCAAAGGCCTACAGAACATTTCAGAAACTCAATGAAAACATTCAAGACAGTAATTTTGACTTCAGGTTTTGGGTACTTCATTCACAAACACTGAATACGCAGAGCTAGAAAAACAAATAATGCTACTCACATTTTTTTTGCCAGGCCACACTGTACTTTAACTTGAGGGTTTCTGCAGCTATGGCACAACATAAGCTGTCACATAAGCTTGTGCATAGCAGAAACCCATGCTCTAAAACCTAAAACCAAAACATTAACAGAACAAGATGAGTTCTTACCATGTAAAGATGACTGTAAGTCATTCATGTTTTGGTCTAACAGCTGTGAGGGCAAGTAGCCTGATGGTGTTGGTGCCACAGATGATGAAGTGCTCTCCATATCTCCAGCTGAAGAGTTCATGGTGAGATCAGCAAGTGCAACCTGTCCAAAAACAGCTGTCCACTCTTTGCTGAACTCCCCATCATCTGGGGAGGACGCGTTGAGGATCTCATTCAGTAACACCATGTTATCACCAGGTTCTGACTCCAAGGACCTCACAAACTGATTCTTTGAAGCTGTCTCAGAACAAGAAAGTCAAGAGAAATAGTTTTTTAGATGAACAACGAAAAGAAGGAACCTTTTAAAAATATTCAATCTACGTTTTGCATGTTAAGTGAGATGGAATATTTTTACATGAATATTTGCTGTTTTCTATTTTAGACCTAATTCTTTTGGACATCTAGACTTGTAGCTTATGCAACAAATAATTCCTCGATTATCTTAGATAACCTCACTGTTGTTAAGACTCATTTCTCATTAAAACCAGTATTACAAGTATGCTTACAAAATCTATTGAACACCACACCAAAATCATTACATAGTCTAATATTTAAAACACTGGAGAAGACTACTTTTATGTTGCTTTTTGAAGTACTATATAAAGCTGTCAACCCCCAGAAGGTATAAATTTAAAATAAATAAAAGTTGTGGGTTATTCTGGAATTTTGTGAGAACACACTTAAAATCACCTTTATGACCTTCTGACCAGTGCTTGAGTTATTTGCTATTTCCCTGTAAGAACAGGCTATCTACACAGAGTGAGATTTCTACGCTGTTCAGCGTTGCAGTAACTTCATTTTTCCTCTCTTAGGCTGCTGAGAACTAACTGGGGTCACTTTCCTTTTGATTGCCCTTGCTGGTTTTCCTAGCACCACAACTGCAGCTGAAGAAGGTCTTAGATCACTTAAGTCATTACTCCTTAAAATCAATTTTTTCCTATTTTAGAAATGTTAAATGGTTATATAAAATACATGAAACATGTAACCAGGATTGTAATCCTTTTCTCTAGCTTACGAAATATTTGGAAAGTGAAAGAACTATCAAGGAAGCCCAAGTGTTATTGTACTTGGAAACACCTAGAGCTCCACTGTGGGAGTACACAGAGGACAAAAACGGTAGTTAACAATGTTGATAATGCTATGTTACTGATAGCCAGATCAGTTTATCTTAATTATGCTTGCTTCAAACTTGTGGTAATGCACAGAAGCAACTTCAGTTTTCCAAAGTTCAGGTAGATCAGCTGAGCTCTTCAAGTTGCATACAACTTGCAAAGATGTCTTTAACCCTTTCTGGTTGAGGTAAAAGATTGGCAGTAGCAAAGTGGTTGCAACAGGCCATTTTATTTAAATGCAACTGCCTTCTCAGGAAAGTTCCCTTTTAATAGCTGTAATAATTTATAATAAAATAGCTGAAGTTGAGTCAGCGGAGAAAAAAAAGCACAAAACTGTGTTTTAAAATAGGCAGATGAGTCAACATCCACACCTACGTACCAAGAAACAAACAAACCAACACATAATATAAGGATTTTATTCATTACTGAAGTCAGATCTGAGATTCAGCTCCATTCTAATTCACATTTTTATATATCTCTGTATGCCCTGACACGGCTCAAAAACTAGAAATAGAAACATTACAAACACGTCAATTCTCCTGATGTTCCCTGTAGACTAGAACTAAGATACCATGGAAAACAATTTGTTCTCATGAATTTTCAGGCTGCTTTCCCATCCTCAGATAAACAGCAAAGAATGTTAACGTTGTCCAAGCACCTACAATTCCCTCAAATTATTCAGCAGGTGAGGCAGAGGGGTAAAGCCTTCCATAGGGGAAACACATTTGCTAATTCAAAGGCACTTAAGAACTCTGATCTCTACAGGGCACCACCATCTCAAAGCTGCTTTCAGGAGGCCCCTTCATGAACTTGGAAGGCTTGCAGTGGGAGATGCAAAGGCTGCATCATTAGTAACAGATCTACTAAGACATGCTGCCAACACTGCACCTAACCACAAATGACCTATAACGGAACAAAAGCTTTGCAGCAACACAGCTCAGTGCAAAACTCTGCTTCGTCTGGGTATCCCATTTTTACTGGGGGAGAAAGTACAACATATAGCTTTACATCTGATGAGCAGTTAGGTCTTGCTGTAGTGTGCACAACCACCAGAAACCAGAGGAGTGACCATTTCTTGTCTCAGCAGTTGTCCTTCCAATCTTCCTGCAGGGACAACGCACCCAGGGCAGGAGAGGATAGGGTGGTGCTTATGCTCAGGCTGCCTCAAGTAAGCAGTGGGAAGTTCTACTCTGGTTTGCAGTAAATGTTATCTTGAAACCAGTCTTGCTTATTGAGCTATTACTCATGTGGTATCTCTGCTATTTACTAGAATGGTACGGACTTTCTCACCGAAGTCCATATCATTCAGACCTAAGCGTATAAATGTCCATGCAAAAAAGCCCAAAATTCCCAATAAAACACTGAAAAAGCAATGTCGCTATATTTTTGTGGTTGTCTGAAAAAGCCTCGAGCAATGCTCATTGCAAACACACCTCATTTTGTTGCTTTCTCATGTGTGTATGAGAACGGCATAACTGATTTAATTAACTATGTGGCTGAAAGAAGTCACCAGTTCTTAAACTGTTTTAAGAGGCTGAAATAATTTGTACATTTCTGATATAAAATCTTGTCATTACTAGTGTATTGCCAAGGGTTGTGGTACAACAACTAAAGAACCAAAAAGAAAAGTTTGTGAAATGCTATAGGAGGGGTAAGGTTTACAGTGGAACCTACTTAAGTCGGGCAAATTTGATATACTCTACCTTTGATATACCTAACCTTGAATGACCTATTACAATGCATTTTATCCCCAGTAAGGTTTACTTCACATTATAACATCAGGAATAGTGCCTCTGCATGTATATGGAGTTTCCTTTAACACTGTTTAAATATTGCAGCTGAATAATTTCATTCAACCTTTCAGATTATGAAAACAATTAAGATCTAAGATTAAAATTATACTTGGTGCCTGTAATTGAGAAGCAGATGAAACAGACATGCACAAATGTTTCATACCATTTTCTTCAGGTTGCAGGTCTAGTAAGTCATCTATGGCACCTAAATAAAAAAAAAAAAAAGAAAAAAAAAAAAGAAGAAAAGCAATAAAGGAAGATCTGCAGTACATTGACAATCAGTATTTATACATCTAAAGGTAGTTTTCTTAAGTCTCTTCACCTGAGTTCTGCTTGTGGTTACAATTTCCTTGTAACGTAGATGTGACATCCTTGCCATCGTCAGCTGTAATCAAGATCCATAAACATGTCAAATTGCACTTGGCACAATACCATGCATGTAAACAACATCACTATAAGATCAGGATGCAACAGCTAATGGAATTCATGTTTAAAATGAACCTGGTAACAATGGATGAAAAGCCCAAGATATAAGCATCTCTAAGCATCTCTAAGAAGTGAGGCAAACTTCTGAATAATAACCCTGGGGGAAAACTTCCTTTGAATCACCACCTGCCACACTAGTCCATCTCCAGGCTGAGTGCACCCAACTGAGGTGACTAAAAGAATCACACATCTCTGCGGTTCTCCAGAAGCAGAGACGCTTCTTTTAGAAGCCTGTACTTACAAAGTCCAGGAGAGACCACAAAAGTGCCAGGACCTTATCAGTACCTAAATCGCTTTCCTTGGCAATTATGTCCTTCCTCTTGAAGCCAAGTCTGGGAATGGGGAAAAGGAATCTTTCCCCAAGGCGCCCAGGTCAGTATATAAGTAACAGCACCTTTTCTCCTGGAGGAAAATAAATGGGCTAATTTCCCTCCCAATAGGAGAGAAAGTGTATAGCTGAGGGTTATAAGCTATCAGAGGTGAAAAAATACCACCGTGCCTCAACTGTAACTACCTTTAGTTTTGAGCAAGTCTCTTAAATTAGATGTGGAGTCAAAACAATCATCTAGATTCCATCTATCAGTGAAGAGAAAGACATCTCCCTCAGGTGAGTAATCCTATTTAAGATAGGTAGCAAAACAGGAGGGATGAGTTACCTGCTGAACATGCCTTTCTCTCTCCATTAACTGTTGAGGAAATCTAACTTCTAGACAGCTAAATCTGTCGCTCTGAAGGCAAATGAAGGAGTTGGTTACAGTACTGCCAGAACTGGAAGGCAGATCTGCTAGAAGCCTCAAACTTGAGGCTGGAAAGGAGAAATAAAATTCTCTATAGGGTAATAAAAATTGAATGCCAAACCCTTTCAAGAGAAACTTCAAGGTGTGTTCAGAACTAAATGAAACAGAACAGCTTGCTGTTGCATATTATTTTAACAAGGCTTTGCTAGGACAATGACAGAAATGAATCAGATGGTCATTTAAGGACTGATGATCACATCTGATTACACTTTATATAAATAGGAGAAGCACATGGACAAACATACATGACGCTTCCATAAAAGGACAATGCACAAAGCTAAAGAGGAAAAACCCAACCCTACACTGACGGGGTGTGTGTGTGTGGGGGGTGTGTGTGTGTGTGTTGGAAATCAAAGTGAAGTTCATGAAAGGTGGGATATGAATAGCCACAATTCCATAACAAAGGAAGTACAACTGTTACTAAAAGCCTGCCTTAGTTCAGTGGTAAACATGGTAGAGCCAACCTTAAAAACATCCATAGTATATTAAGAGAAAATGCAAAGCAAATGATAAACAATTGAAAGTTATGAAGTAGAAGTAGTTGATGAGGAAAACTAAGATGAAACACAGCTCCATTGCGAGTAGCGTTACATCTGTATTACTTTAGTACATACAGAGTACTTCCAAGGGCGAAATGGCACAGACCCACTAGTAAAGGGAGATGGAAAAATTTAGCAGAGCAGGCAGAAGTATTCCAAAATATTTCAGCTCTTTTAGAGATGATGGAGAAAGAGACAGAACAAGGTATTTATATTATGGACGATGGTGAAGTATTTTACAGCCCATAAGTAACTGAGATTCTCAAAATCATCTGCTAAGAAAATAGAAGTCAGATTTTGTATCTAAGAATATTAAAATATTTCATCAAAGAGGTATCTGAGCTAATTAACTGCAAAATGGATGAAACTTCAAAAACACTAGAAAAGTCCTAATATTGTGTCATTATTACAAAAACACCCAAACAACAACAATCATTAACAGGATGACTCATTAACTGTACGTAACTATGGGCTGGTAGCTCACCATTACTCCTAGACAAAACATTAGCCGAATCCCATTCAAGCATGGGATTCAGCAAAAGAATACGAGCATAATAAATGCTCCTGTAATAAAAGGTGGTTTTATGGAAAGCAGACAAAGTTAAAAAAAACTCAACTTTAATTTCATTCTTTGATAAAACTATGAGCTTTCTTTGGTACAGATATTTGTTTAGAAACAACTTGTCTTTGTACTGCATAGCTTTCCAGCTAAAAGGTTAGCACTGCATAATATCTAGAATGAACATATTGAATGGATTAGGAACATGAAAACTAACAGATGTCAAAAAACAGTTGTTACAAGAAAGAATTGCAAAGCAGAAGTGTTTCTAGTTTAGATCTGCAAGGTTTAGTGTTATATCCATCACTATTCAATGGCTTTAGCAGCCACCTGGAAGTAAACACAAAATCACTCTTGAAAAAAATGTGCAAACAACTAACAGACTATTAAAGGTGGTCATTCAGGCCAGTCAGTCAGTTGCTGTAGCCAAAGCTGGGAGAATTTAACACTGCTAAGTCATAAGCTATATCTCTAGGAATAAGGAATATAAGCCATGCCGCCGCAGAAAAGAAGAACGAGTCTTGGAAAGCTGTGACAAAAAGAAACTGAGTCTTGATAGACAACAAATTTAAATATGAGCTTCTAATGCGATGTTGCAGAAAAATGAGATTACCTTCTTGGATTTATAAATGGGAATGTGATTCTACCTTCTAGAAACACGACATCAGAAATGTCCAGTTATACATTTCAGATTTTAAAAGGGATGTTGTACAGTGGAATAGAAATAAACTTCATAAATAAAGGAGTAGATAAGATGTCTTCAAGACATCAATATAGTTAGCCTATCAAAATGGAGATTTGAGAGGAGTCTTGATTTTAACGTAGTACCTTTTAAGTATCTTCATGGAGGATAAAATACCACATATTAAAATGATTCTCCTCCATTCTCCTTAATTTAGTAGAAAAAGATATATTGAAGCCATGACATTATTTAGGCTGGAAGAACCTCCGAGGGTCATCTTGTCTAAGCCCCTTGTCAGAGTAGCGTCAGCTATGATGTCAGGCGTGGCATGCTTTCATTATCTCGACACTTACTAATCGTAGAATGGTTTGGTTTGGAAGGCTCTTTAAAGACCATCTAGTTCCAGCCCCCAGCCATGGGCAAGGACACCTCCCACTAGACCAGGTTGCTCAAAGCCCCATCTAGCCTCACCTTGAACACTGCCAGGGATTAATCTCTAGGTTCTTTCCTTGAAGACATGCCCAATATAAGAATTATGCTTTGGAAGACAAGCTATTTGACCTATCTGACAATAACTGAATGAAATGCAGTATGATATAATATGTAAGAGATCAGTTTAAACAGATCTTCCTGGCCTTAAGTTTCATGCATTTGTAGGGATTTGCTGGGTGAAGCTGAATATATAGGAAATAAACAAAAATGAAAAAAACATATATTACAGCACTTATGAAGTTATGATAAAAAGAAACAAAATACCTGAATAGTTTGATTCCTTGGTATGGCTCTCGTCATCTAATGAAATCAACCTTGATTTGAAAAAAATAAGAAAAAACTGAGAAAATAATTCTAAGGCTACAGAATAATTTTTTCTCTTTTGGGTCATATCATTAAAGAATCATACCAATAACAAACCAACAGTAATTCAGATGGACTCTTGCATTTGCTGTATATGCTGGTCTGTTGTTAACTTTTAATGTTTAATTGGCAGAAGTCTGTTGAAAACCAAAATTAGATTGAAGACTAACTATCAAAACCTACCACCCTTTCATTTTTAATCTAACTAAACCTCTGTAATGGAAAGTACAGTGTAGTCTCCTTTTCCAGATTTGGTCTTTTGTAACTATCATGGAGGTGATATAACTGTTCAAAACAAACAAACAAACAAAACTAATTAAAAATCAATGGGGAGTTTTGTCCCATGGCAGCGATTTCTAAATAAATGGAACAGCAGTGTTGATGAAAAAGTTCTTGACAGAAAAAAAAGCTGTGGTTTACATGCAGTTCTTATACACAGGTAACCACTTCAGTAAAGAATATATACTTTCTAACTGCTGTTACTTTGTGTAAAGCTATTCAACCAGTAGGGAAAGAAGCAGACACAAGGCTGATGTGGTGAAGAGGCCTGTGCAGGCACATTCCTTCTATCCTCTAGCAACAGGACAGGAGGAGTCACCTCTCCTGCTCCTGAGGATAGGCTTGTGGCAAAGCAGAGGAAAATTAGAGTCAGGCCAAATTCTAGTATATGGAACGTTTACTGTCAATGGAAAGTTTGCAGATTTTAAAATCTTTGTTTTGTGTAATTCTTCTAGAATCTTCGATGTTTATTTATGGTTTGTTTTAGACAGCAAACTGGTGACATAATTTTTTCCCCTCAGTTTTATGACAGACAAGGAAAAAGATAATCTATAAATACAAGTACAACCAGGACATGTCATCTGATGCATTTGCTAGTAGGCGCCAATGCACACATCTTGCATAAATCATGAATTCATTTTAGACCTTTATATTCAACACTGAGGAAAACAGTTTATGAAATTACTTATTATTGTCACGAGATGCAGCAGATTCAAGCAAGTGCTGTGGAGACAACCACCTGCCAAACGCTACTTGGCTGAGTCCCTTCTAATCTTAATAGCACGAAATTTGACCAATTTATAAACTGGTTTTGGTCAGTGATTTTGAATCTAAACAAGTAAATAGGACTGGAAAACTGAACTCTTTAAAAATCCATTATATATAGCTGAGCAAAATCCACTAATCAGTCAAGCTGTTCTCTGCTTTTTGATAACTGATCCTTTCCTGGGTACTTCATTTAACCAGGGATAGTCAAAACAACAGGTGGCAGCAGGATTATATCAATGTTGCATCTCCTCGCAACTGAATCCTGATGGTCCCATAGGGGAGGGATCACATCTCATTCTCCTGTTCTCCTCTCCCCATAGCAGTCCATTCATAAGTCTCTCTCATCTCAGAGCTACAGGTAACTCAACCCTCGATAGCATCAGCTCACTTAGATGTACCTTACCCTAAGTACCTCCTGCTTCATTGGATTACTAACTGATGCTGTATACATTACAAAAACTAATCGCTGCTCAAAGCAATCAGGAATCCATATCCTATTCCCAGGTGAAAGGAGATGCTGCTGAAGGGAGAAATACAATGCTCATATGTCTTCTCCCATGTGTAGTTATTTACCATTTCTTTTACTACAGAAAAAATGAAGCAAAAGCTCAAAAATAAAGAGAATGCTAGGAAAGATAAAAAAAACATATAAAGGTTTAATGGGTCTTTTTAAAGCTCTTAATTTCACTATAAAATTTATTAGTTTTCATGTACACATTACAACAGTTCAGGAATTCGTGTATTAAACTTCCTATTAGCTAACGTGATCAGACTAGCTGTGTCTGTATTTCCATTTATAAATGTTGGTGATTTTAGCAACCAGAAAGCAGATTATAGACAAAAATACTTATTAATCTATAGGCCATGCAACTTACTGACTCTGCTGATCTTGTACTGATTTAGCGCTCTCAATCTGCAGGTCCTCCTTTTCTGCTTTTTCTGTTAGTTTATTCACAGGATCTTGTAAGCTCTAGATCATAACCATAATATAAATGAAGAGAACAAAATAGAATGTGTGTCATTTAAAGCCAACCCAAACTACAGAACCCACATTAGTAAGAATGGTTTTGAGCTGTATCAAAACTGTATCTGACTCAAACAAGCAAAATAAAAAAATGTTAGAATATATTCAAATTGAGTTACATGAACACCTTTTATATAAGAAGGTGATGCTTGAATACTTCTAAATTCATGTTCTGTTTCCAGTATTTCCAAGTAAAACCATCTATACCAGGTGCAAAACAGACACTGACAGCATGTTTCTGCCATTTTGGGGGGTTTGCATCTTTTTTTTTTTTTCCTCCTTTTTTGGCCCCCTGTCCCCTTTTTTTTTTAAGATAAGAAAAATGCATTCTTTACATGATTATTCCTCATATACTGCTTCTTTACTTCTTCAATCTCTTTTTTCCTGACACAACTATTGACAAAACCTTGGCAACAGCAGTGTAATGGGAAGGTACTATGTGTGCCCTGAATCTGAAAACAAGGGTTAAAATCTTGGATGATTAGTTAGGTAGAGGCCAGGTGTGGTATTAGGAAACCTTACTGTCCCTTTGCAATCTGAAAGACCATGCTACAAGATAACAATGTGCAGTTTCCTGGTTAGCATTTTTACAACCAAAATTTGGACATATGAACAAGCAGACACATAAAGCATTATAGACCAGCTCTCTGAGATTACAGAAGTGATACATATACTACTGGTTGTCCCTGTTATGCATTAATTAGTACTGCTGTATGAAAAATTAAATAACTGAAGATAGTAATTAAATAATCACAGATGTTAGCAACGTGAATATTTGGCTTTATCAAATGGTTTTGCTGTGAAGGTGAAAACATGTTCCTATTTCCAATGTCTAACTCAGTTTCTGAAAATTAAAACCACGTTTCACGTGCATAGTCCTGACTACTTGTAATTGAGTTTATTTATCTCACTGATATTCACAGTAGTGCATCTCATCCACCTTCTCCCCCCTTTCCCAAAAAAGCTGAGGCTAAACCAAATAAGCCACCTTTTGTGCAGAACTTAATGAACACAGAAATGTAGGAGGTTTAACAAAATGGTAGTATGTTTCATCAGAACAGTAAAACAAAGGAAAAACTGTGGCTGCTAAATCCATCTCATCTATTAAATAAAAGTTAAGAGTCCCCAGCCCATCTGTTACAATAAAAGCATGCCCAGGCATGTCACAGGTCTTGTTTGCACTGCCCTGTTAACCAGGATAGATGAATCCCCAGTAGGGGCATTCCAGTTTCTGCTTGGCTCAGTACCTGGCTGTATGAGGAAATGTATACTTCAGAGTTTTAGAAACCAAAGTAATGGACCTGTTGTATACTACAGTTGCATTTTTTTCCTCTCAGTATGTTATTTTTTCTATCTAGAACTTCAGCTACTTTAGCACTGCAGATATCACGTGTCAAAAGACGAGGTATCACAAAAGCAGCAATAGTAAATAAAGGCGTTAAAGAAATTTACCTTATTCTGTGATTGCCACTTTTTTTTGACACTGTAACAGTGCTACCCAGAATCACATGTAAGCGTACTTCTTGGATTCTAAATACTGGACACTAGTCACCTCAGGCTAGATCACCTATAAACGAATATGTTACCCTTTAACTGCATTTGTACTGGCTATTGATTAGGCTCCACTTCTTGTACCAGTAAAATGGATGGGAATCATTCCATTGACTCCAAGAGGACCTGGATTAGAGTTCAAAAATGTAAGAATGTGCACTATACTTGCACAGAAGTGCAATGCAGAGAAAGACAGCAGAGCTTTGCATTACAGGGACTGTAACCATGCATTACAGGCACCTGAACCACCTTGGACACCTTCACAGGAGGACAGCCAGCCCACTGTAATCAGGAGGAGATGGTGCAACAGTTGCGGTGCTCTGCCTGCCCCTAAGTATAGCAGCACAGAGCCTGCCCCAAGAAGGGTATAATGGTTTTGAATAACAACAGAACTACTTTAACCACTGCCTAGTTATCCAAGCTAAATAAAATTATCAGAATTAAAATCTTCTGCATCTTCACCAAGAAAAATACAGAGAAACCAGCATTCTTCTTTAAGGAACTATATTTTATGATGCTTCCTTCATGAGTATTTCAGGAAATACATATTTAAAGGACTGTGATCAAGCTATGATATAACAGCATATAGAAATGGAGTTCACAAGTACCTTCGGAAGGAAACAGCATGATAATAATGACCGTTATTATTTCCTGTATCAGAAAAATAAACATAGTGCTGAAATGTAGCTTCAGTTTCAATGGAGATTATGATTAAAATTGTTAAAAATCAGCAGCTGTATTTTAATGCAATAATTCAATATAACAATTTAATTCAAACAGTATTCCTCATGTTCAGATAGCAAATAATGAAATGATTTTCTTCTCCCCACATCTTGATGTGTACTACAAACTGATATATCTTGTTTAGAAGATTAAAAAAGGCTAGAGAATCGGTATGAAATAAAACCAAGTGTTAAAAAGCCACTGTCAAATGTTTTCTAAACATGAACCCATGGTAATGTGATCACTGCATACAGTGTACATAGAAATCAAACTGATAGTCTCTTACTTGTTTCAGGTTAGACCAGAAGTCTTATAATCTAGAAAGCATAGTGATTACACAAGGCTGTAAAGACACAGACTGAGTTCAGACAAAAGGAAGCACGCTTCAGTTGGGTGTATGAAGCATCCCTGACTTCGCTGGTTCAGAGCAAACGTGTGACGTCACAGCACTCTTCTGGGTGCTCACACAGACTCATGCAGACTTTCTTGTGAGCTACACCAGTATGTGGCTTAAGGTAGGATCCTTGCATATTTAGAAGGCTATCTTCCTAGAGTTGTTGTTTCTCTTTTACTATAAAAATTAGGGAAAGACCATACACACTAGCAGAGTGAGTTCACAGTCATTCCCTCTGCTTATCTTGTCCATTTCTACAACCAAAAGTCACCAGTCACATTTTGCTTGCTCCTAGTACTCGGACAAAATATGCAAGCCATCAAGGGCTTCCTCTGCTGCAGAGTTAACCCTGGTTCCAGCTCAGGCACTATTCTGTGGCTGACTGCTACTCACTCACAAAATTCCTTCACCTGCATCTGGGCTGCTTTCAAGTCAAGCCAAGATCATCCGGACTGCACACAAAACCTGTCTTGTGCAGTGAAATCACCAGAGTGTTGACAAAGCACTCAGCTTGCCCACAGTTTCCCCCAAGCGCCTCGGACAACCAATGCACTTCCTTTTGACTGAGAAAGAATCAAAGCAACACAGTAAAGGCAGATCCAGGAACCAGGGATACATCCCAGGACATCATGACACATATGGAGAAATGCAACACCACTGAGGAGACAAAGACTTCGATAGGTTTCATTTGAGGGAGAGCTGAAAGGGAAGAGGGAAAAGCAGGTAGCCTCAGAACTTCCTCATGGAGATTCATCAGGAAAAACCCAATAAACACCTAACCCCCGCCCCCAAAACCCCTAGAGATAGAAAATGATATGCAATGTTGCTGTGAGTAAAGTCAACATGCAACAAAGGATAGGATAAAATAAAGAAAGGATACCAGACTACAGCAGAAATCAGCATGAGGCAACAGTGTTGTAGAACCTGCTTGGACAGGGTTCTCCAAACCATGTAAGGAGCACAGCATCCCACTTTGCACAGAAATAAATGGATGCACTGAGAAATACGCCTTTTGACTCCTTTACCAGAATTATTATTATTTCTAGGCTCATATGAACTCTTCAGGAAGTTTGGTATTATACATTAAAATGTAAAAAAATGTAACTAATTATTCATTAAGTAACTAAGGTAAATAAATGGAGACAGAAATTAAAAAGAGGTATTATTCCTGAAAAATAGCCTCTGAAATAAATTTGAATTCATGAGATATACAGTAATTTCAAGACAATGAAACTTTAAAGGCTTTACCAAAACAGCAGCCCACTATCTTTAATAGTACAGCAATGGATACAGTAACAGATACTTCAGATACTTTTACCTCATGATACGTAGAGTTGTTAGCACATTAATAATCATCTTTCATCAACCATGAAACTCGCAGTTAGGAAATACAGCTGCAATAGCACAATTACACTACTTTTAGCGTATACCCTGAAGCAAAGAAAACAAATGGGCTGTTTTTCATTAAGGGAGTTTTGGCAAACATCTCTAAAGACAATGTTTTCTTTCCAGAAACAATCCCGAGAGGCTTTTAAGAGTCTCTTTCCTGAGGTAAACCTGGTACATGAATATATTCATACTACTAAATACAGATAGTAATTTTCCAGTACATAGCACGTTCTAATTTTTCAGTAAGACAATCTACATCTAAATCAAGTATTAACAGTTTCTTTAAATTCTTGTTTTAAAGTATAATGCTAATCCTACATACACATATGCTTAGTTTAATTCAAAAGGATCACTTGTATCAAAAGGTGAATTTAGCTGCTAGATTGATACTGGAATCATAAAAGACAAAAATTATTTGCAACTACCAAACTAAAAAAATTTCTTTTAGGAAAGATCCCTTTTAAGATATAATATAGGGAAAATATTCTAAGCGGGGTAACTCCCAATTTAATGTAGAAATGGGCACACTGAAATATTTTATGTGTGTTTTAAGCTATTATATATTCTGACTGTATATTTTTTAATGTGTAAGGCATCTTCATTTGGTATATTTTTAGACCAAAAGTTTATCCATCAGAAACTACACTTGCCCTAGATCTCCTATAGCCATTTATTAAACTTCATAAAAAAATAATACCATGTAATCTCAATGTAGAATTATCTTGCAGCTCCTTCTTAATATATAGTTACTCTGGCATGAACATACGTTATGACTGTGAGGGATCAGTTCCCTAACTGCAAACATCTATTGTTATTCCACACCCAGGTCTAGCAGAGGAGACATGGGATTCATGGGAGACCCACACCCTTCAGAAATGACACGTGGAGGTGAGGTGACTTACCCTAGCAAGGCACCTGAAATAGCAGCATATTTTCTTAGGCAACAGAATCTCACCTGATGCAACCACCAGATTTTGGTTTAATCTTCTCAGCAATCATTTGATGTAAACAAACAGAAACTACTAATTGCAGGAAAAGAGATCATGGAAGAGACTTGGTATAGAAAATAATCCCACGCTCTAGAGACCAAAAGAAATAAAGAACTAAAAGGCAGTAACATAGTCTTATTCCCAAGCAGCTGTTTTGTGAAAGCAAAGACTTTCATGAAATTCTGCAGCATAAAACTACCTCTGATTAGCATCATTTCTCAGCATACATTTCACTGCAAAATCAGGAAATCATATCTTTTCAGTGCAGGAAGCCAGCAATAAAAATGGTTAAGATTCTCACAACAAAGTTAGGCTGCATCCTAAACACACTACAATATTCGCAACCGTTATTATGGTTACCTTTTGCTTCAAGGGTGTGCTTGTTACACATGTGTCGACTCAATACAGACTGTATTTCTTCATCACAGATTCCCAATCTAATTTCAAATTTAGATCATACTGAAATCTTTCACAGAAGGAAGCTCAAAAGATAACAAACACCCCCAAATCTCTTTCACCCTCCATCACAAGGGTATTTCACTCCCCAGGACAGGTGAATTTTCTGTACAAGTTTCTCTCCAATGTCCAAATGTTACTATGCTTTTTGAAACATCATACATCTGTTCAAATAATCACATTTTTATATATAAAAGAGAATACCCAGCAACAATATATGCTACCTACACAAATCAGACTGAAATTGGTTTGTATCAAAGCAAAGAGAAAAAACTCCTCAGAAACCTTCTAACAATGGGAAGTTATGAGAACGGCTCACCAGCATGATACCCAGCCTCCTGAGCAGGACTGGCCATGCAAAACCCAGGCTGTGAAGTAGACATCAGAAGCAATAGTGAGGAAATAAAGGGGATTTTCTTTTCTGGTTTGGAATTTAATTGGTAAGTCTGTAGGTAATTACTAGCAATGTCAAGGTAACTATGCCCTAATGTCTCCTGCTGAAATCTGGACATAAGCTCTAGCTGAAACCCATCTTCCATGACATGCACTATGCAAGAAAGAAGCTTACAGTTATGTTAACTTCATAGCAAATGAGGACTTCTCCTGCAAGACAGGATTCTTAAGAGGCTGGGTAAGATGAACCAATTTATGAGCCTCTTCATTTTTGTCCTTGGTCAGGAGAGATTGAGCTTGAAATTTTATTTTGTTTGTTTTGTTTCTTTGGTCTATTGTGATGTTTCATGCTGCAGGAGTAAGTGTCTCCAAAAGCTCTTTATGCACTTCAAAGTTCAGAAACTGCTCCCTCCCAACCCACATTCTAGAAAACAACTTTAAATATAGCATAGTCACGTACAAACAAGTTTGGTAGTCTGGGGTGAATTAAACCATATACCTTCTGGTGCTTCTTTTCCAGGAGCTCTGGGGTAGCCACAGGCTATAAAGCATAATGCAGTTCCACTTCTACATGTCATATGCACAAGCACTTCATGGATTGAGGCTATGACTTGTAATTGTTTTCAAACTGGGTTGTCTCTCCAAGCAAGCAGTGGCGTTGCTGCAAGCCATTCATTCCTCACTTTCCTTCCAGTGCTAACCCTTCCCTCAGACCTCCTTCAGACAAATGTTATTTTTCTCCCATGCAAATAGGATCAGCCAATCACAGTTATTATGTTGCACAAAATATGGGATAATTGGAAGATGGTAATTTTTTTTCACTGTTTTCCCATTCCTCTACTGAACCTAAAACTGCAAGGGGCAAAGCAACTATGCAGAGGCAAGCATGACCAGGAAAATACACAGTGCCAAGTGATGACTTTTAGATACCTGGTGAAACTCTGAACTCAGGCTACAGTCAGATATCGCATATATTCCATACTTAAAGATTACAAAGAAACAGCAAATACCACTAGTCATGCAAAACTATTTCCCAGAGCAGTTAAGGGTTAAAAAGCCTCAGTACAGGTGTGGAAACCCTGTACTCATGCATATGTAGTCCAGTAAAGTGTTCTTATAGAGTGTGAGTTTTTAAGAACAGATGCAAAGGCAAAACAGCATTAATTCACTTGCAGGATTTTGGAAAGTAACATAATTCCCTAATTCTGTTGGATTTTATGATTCTTTTGGAATAATCAAACAAAATCCCAGTTAGCACTTAAACACATACTTAAGTGCAGCCCTGAATAATGTCTTCCTTTAAAATGCTCCTTAGTCACTGCACTCTACATGCAGTTTTTGATCCTACTAGCCAGAAGCGCATTAAAAAGAAAACCTATATTTAAATGAAAAGACAGGACAGGGATAACACTGTCAGAAAATATATGGACAAAATATGTGTACTTTCTACATCCTTGTATGATCTCTTGTTCTCATTGGGCAAACAAACATATCTCTCTATTCCTTACCTTTAACATTGTGAATTCATATGGCTGATAACCTTTGAAACTTTCATGGATGGCTGCCATCGTGTGTGAAGTTTTTTCCCAAAAATGAAGAAGTGTTATCTGTAAGGTAGGATAAAATTTCAATGCAATGTTAGCTTTAACACCAATCTGCTTCCAGTGCAAATCTCACATTTCCACCCCAATAATAGGTACATATTCTTACAGCTGAATATTGCCATGGTAACCTCTTAAAAAACATACATTAACAGTAAATCTTTCTTTTGGAGGTCAACGTTTTCTTTGGATACCTGATATGTTGTTAACACATGAGAAAGGAGGTTGCATCTGCTTGCTCCCAAGAGATCCACTTTTTGACAGACATCAGTTTTCAGTTTGTCAAAGTTGAGTTTTGCATGTCGCACTTGAGCTTGAACCTTCAAACAAAAGGACAATTGTTCATGTAGTGATTTTTTTTTTCCTCTGTTTTTCATGAAAGAGCAAATGAACACAACTTTTAGGCAAATCAGACAACCAAGCAGACTTAATTAAAATTTATATAGAATTTTAATATAGCATCAATCCTACTGAAAATAAGATATAGCAGGTTGAGATATGATAAAATATGGCTGTTGCTATCTTCTATGTTACTATTTTTCTAACATATTCAGTGAAGAAATTTTGTTTCTAACTCCTCTTTGTAAGATGAATATTAGTATTAAATATATACTGATAAGGTAATAATTGGAAAATGTATTCATTTTGGTATCCCTTTACAGAAATACCAATTCAAAGGTTGACCAACAAATTTGGAACTAAAATTTTACTTCATAATATACAGGTGCTCAGGCAGAAACGTCTCCATGAACCTATTATAGTAGGAGACAAATTACACTGACAAACTTTAAAGTCGATCTACAACTCTTGTTGACAATATAGCACATCAATAACTTTGAACTGCTACAAAAATTTCACTTATTGAAGTTTTCCTTCTAAAACAGAGTACTTTTCTTGAAAACAATTTTAGTTTTAAAGGGGTTTAGTTTTTCACATTATTCTTCTACCATCTGTCAAGCAGATACGAGACGCCCTCTGCTACACAAGCTGCACATGTTTGACAACACCACTGGTATTCTCACCGTCAGGTATCAGGGTAGAAAGTTGATGTAGGCACTTATACCCAGGATCCCCGTTTTCACGACAGATTTGGACGCAATTTCTTTATTCCAAAATTTGTATACAAAATTTAATTTTCTTCCAAGGAAATGTGAAACAACCAAACCACAAACATCTTAATTTTCCTATAACTCTTTCACAGTTACATTGTAACATTGTAACAAAAAATCCCTTCACAGTAGAAAAAAACCCACTTAATGCAAATTAAATATATTTCCTTTCCTTTACTGGCCAAACTCGGAGAGTAAGGTGATTTTGTTCAGAATATGCAGACTCAATCACACAATATCTGACAAACATGTATGCTCCTGATCTTCACAAATGAACCCAGAACCATGCAGCAAGTGCCCGTGCCTTGTGCAGCAAGGACAAATACATACCTCATAGCGCAATCTGAAATGTTAGGGTTACCATATGTCTAACCTAATTTTCCCAAATTCAGGATATATGAGACTTCCAACCAGCTACAAACCAAGCAAAAGATCTGCATAACAAACTCATCAGATGACCTAATTACACAAATTGTGGGACTTTTGGGATGCTGGATACGTGGCAACCTTTTTTTCACTGATCAGATCAGCTCTGCAGAAGTAATATAATAGGGTTGTACATATCATAGGCCTGATATAAGGAAGAAACTACTGTAATTTAAATTTTCTGATAAATGCAGCATCTCACCTGTGAGATTTTAATTACAGAAAATAATGCCTACAGAAAAATGACTTTTTTTTTTTTTTCTTTTAATAAAGAAACAGCTGTGATACTCTATAAGATAGCTTTTTGGTTAGTCTATTCATCTGGAAGGGGAAGTCTTCCAGTATAACTCCACACATTACACCAAGCTATCAATCAACAAATCTGGAGTTCTGGTAATAACAACCATGTCTCAAACTTCTGACCTGATCCAGTGCTCTAACCACAAGACTATATCAACTTACTGATGACTTGCTTTCTTGTTTTTGCAAACTGAAGAGTTTCAAACCAAAGAGGGGTGTCCAGAGCTGGAAGAGTTCTTGAGTAGTTAGGAGATGTTTTGGTGAGGTGGAGACAGATTTGAATTTCATCAGGAAGGAGAAAATTGCTCCCATGGCTTTCACTCCTTAGGCATGACAAATGCTAAGCTATGATATAAAAAGCAAAGAGCAGCTATTGCCAAGATATCTCCCTACAAAGTACAGTATTTTGTGAAAAGCCTTACCCAGTTGGAACTACATAGGAATGAGCTGAGGCTGTCTCTTACTTCAAGATCCTCGAGGGACTCTACACTGCTACTTTTAGCTCGTGCCTGGTGGAACCCCAAGCGAGGCACTGTGCTATCCATGCCAGGAGTTCCACCCCACACATAAACTGTCTAGTCAAAACAGCAGGTGGGTGAAGAGCTTATGGGCTTCCAAAATTAAGCAGCAATGGAGGACGATGGGGGCAGTGGCAGGAGTGTGGAAGCTTTATCCGGTGCTGGATAAAACACCTTTGTCCTGCACTAGGTCCTTAAATCCTTTATTTGCTCTAGCTGTGAGTGACTGAGAGCACAGATTTACATATTCAGTCTAAAAATGAGAATTGTGAAAAAAAAAAAAAAACCAAAACCAAACAACCCCCAAAAAACCAAACGCAAACCTCACGGGCCTGTGCAAAAAGGAACTTCTAACTGAAATCCGAACATGAGATTACCTGCAGCTTTTGCCAGAAAAAATTGCTACAACAGGAAGGTATTTAAGTAAGAGATGTTGTAAGGTTTTGAAAAACTTAGTGAGACTGAAGACTAAATTCTGATCTCAGTTGTGGCTAAGAAACTTCAGAGAAATTCAACCGATGTCAGCAGAAAGAGGTCACATGTAAAACTGTATTTTATGATGGTGCAGCTGAGATTAGAATCCCTTTCCTATTCTGTATATCACAGCACTGGTGAAAACACAGTAAGAAACAGCTGTAGCTTTGTAGACTGATAATCCAAGTAAGTAAAGAATGTTAGTTCTGGGGAATATAGATACTCTGTCAGAGATGGTGGGCCACAAGAAAAAAAAAAAAAAGTACTACTAAATGTAATTATTAATTTCTACAACCTAAAGTCTGCACAAGGACTTTATACCACAGACTGGGATTTGAGTCCACCTCATGTCTCCAACTACTCAGAAGAGAAAAAAAATCCAGAAACCCAAAAACATGTGAAATTTGAGTTGCAGTCTTCCTGCATACAGTCTGCAGGGACACTTAGCAAGAAACAATGTCAGCATTTATCTTAACTGAACATGTGATTAGTTTCTCTTTTAAAAGCTATAGCATTCATAAAGAGGTGATCCACAAAGCAATGTGGAATACAAACCTGTATGTTTGACATGATCACACAGGTTACCAAATGCCACACATTTCTCTTGCCAACCAAGGAAGATATGATACTACAATCATAGAATCATAGAATCGTAAGGGTTGGAAAGGACCTTAAGATCATCTAGTTCCAACCCCCCTGCCATGGGCAGGGACACCTTGCCCTAAACCACATGTTTCAAGGCTCTGTCCAACCTGGCCTTGAACACCGCCAGGGATGGAGCATCCACAACCTCTCTGGGCAACCCATTCCAGTGCCTCACCACCCTCACTGTAAAGAACTTCTTCCTTATACCTAATCTAAACTTCCCCTGTTTAAGTTTGAAGCCATTACCCCTTATCCTACCACCACAGTCCCTAAGGAAGAGTCCCTCCCCAGAATCCTTATAGACCCCCTTCAGATACTGGAAGGCTGCTATGAGGTCTCCATGCAGCCTTCTCTTCTCCAGGCTGAACAGCCCCAACTCTCTCAGCCTGTCTTCATACGGGAGGTGCTCCAGCCCTCTAATCATCCCCGTGGCCCTCCTCTGGACTCGCTCCAACAGCTCCATGTCCTTCTTATGTTGAGGACACCAGAACTGTACACAGCACTCCACGTGAGGTCTCACAAGAGCAGAGTAGAGGGGCAGGATCACCTCCTTCGACCTGCTGGTCACGCTTGTTTTGATGCAGCCCAGGATATGGTTGGCTTTCTGGGCTGCAAGCGCACACTGCCGGCTCATGTTAAGCTTCTCGTCAACCAACACCCCCAAGTCCTTTTCTGCAGGGCTGCTCTGAATCTCTTCTCTGCCCAACCTGTAGCTGTGCCTGGGATTGCCCCAACCCAGGTGTAGGACCTTACACTTGGCTTGGTTAAACTTCATAAGGTTGGCATCAGCCCACCTCACAAGCGTGTCCAGGTCCCTCTGGATGGCATCCCTTCCCTCCAGCGTATCGACCGAACCACACAGCTTGGTGTCATCGGCAAACTTGCTGAGGGTGCACTCGATCCCACTGTCCATGTCGCCAACAAAGACGTTGAACAGGACCGGTCCCAACACTGATTCCTGAGGGACACCACTCATTACAGGTTTCCAACTGGACATCGAGCCATTTACCACAACTCTTTGCGTGCGGCCATCGAGCCAGTTTTTTATCCACTGAGTGGTCCATCTATCAAATTGATGTCTCTCCAATTTAGAGACAAGGATGTCATGCGGGACAGTGTTGAACGCTTTGCACAAGTCCAGGTAGATGACGTCAACTGCTCTGCCCCGTCCATCAGTTCTGTGGCTCCATCATAGAAGGCTACCAAATTGGTCAGGCAGGATTTCCCCTTAGTGAAGCCATGTTGGCTGTCACCAACCACCTCGTTGTTTTTCATGTGCCTTAGCATATTTTCCAGGAGAAACTGTTCCAAGATTTTGCCAGGCACAGAGGTGAGACTGACTGGTCTGTAGTTCCCTGGGTCTTCCATCTTCCCCTTCTTGAAAATGGGGGTTATATTACCCTTCTTCCAGTCATCGGGAACTTCACCTGACTGCCAGGATTTTTCAAATATGACGGACAGTGGTTTAGCAACTTCATTCGCCAGCTCCTTCAGTACAATAATTATTAAATTAAGGATGCTTTTAGGTTTTTTGATGTACTGAAAGTTTATTGACCAGAAGCACTCTCCATTTCGCAGCAGCAGTGCAGGTAAGCGAAGAAAGAACACCTTATACTGCATCAGCATGACATGACCTTTTGCCTTTTATGTATGCCAATAAATGCATTTTGAATTCAAATTATTATTAGACATCTTTTAAGATTACTTGTGGCTTCAGGAATTAGCTATAAAAGCTTAGTACTTACAAAGCATAATCTACTTAATACCACACAAGTTATCAGAGTGAACCTTTGCTTTTCTACTCAAGGGAAAGCTGATGTAACACATACTAATCTCCCTTCTCTGCAATTACTCTCCAAGACATGAGAAGCAGGACCTCATTGTGGTCTCAGTACTGCAAATTTTTATGCATACATTTAACTTCATTAAAGCTGACCATACAAAATTTCTTCAAATGCCTGGTCTGAAAAGTGTCAGGATTTTACTGACCGTAAGAGAACCGCACCAATCCAAATGCAACTTGGACATTTTACAATGAAAGAGCTCCTAAGCATCTGAAACTGTAGGTGTTAGTTGTAAGGTTTATGCTGTACAAGAAACTTACAGCACTACTGACATAAAAAAGATTATTACTCTTCATCTTTTTATTTTCTAAGCAGCAACCTGCTTTTAATTTCCCAATGCAAACATCTAAGTACAATATTTATGGAACAGAGTTCTTTAAAGAGAGCGCGTAAGAAAACATAAATTTGGAAAGCAGTATCTTACTAAATCAATAGCTTGACAAACTGTAAGATGCCAGACAAAATCGAAATAATTTCAAAACACTAAAATAAATAAGTAAATAACGAAATGTTAAAATCCTGAGGGCTTGAAAGTCAGATATTGGAATGTTTGATTGTGAGGGCCAATATTTACTAACATAGGTTCCCAAACCTATATTCAGAGAAGTCCCAATCTTCAAGAGTGCTAACATAAAAACCCCAAATGTTCAGACCCAGTTAAAAAACCCTATTCAGTATGTTCAGTTACTAAAATACAGATTTGTCATGTATTTTCAAGGAATCTTTATATCCTCTATAGTACATCTGTGTTATTACTTTCTTCTACTCTACTACAAAATACAAAATTTATTTTCAGTAGTAGCCCAATTTGAAGGACAATTCATCTAGTGAAGCATCATCTCCAAAAGAACTTAAGTTGGATAAATGCGCTAACTCACTTTACGTACAGTATATTTTTTGTCTCAGCATTTCCATTAGAGAAGCAGAAACAGATGCTTCCAGTCTAATTTGTCACCCAACCTCTCACTTACTCGATCTGAAAAGCATGCACAGCATGCGTACAGGCTGGAAGGAGGAGGGTAAGTAAATCAAGAGGAAAAAACGCCTGGAATATAGCAAACCTTCCTGTTGGGGGCTCTGGGTAAACGCTGCTAGCAGATGGAATCAGCACAAATCTCTGCATTACATAAGTATAGCACCTTCTGGCATACCTGATCATTGTGAAGACTACATGAAAATTAAATGCAAACTGAAGTAGGCTGCAGTTTGAGGACAAAGTATTTAGCACATAGCGTATCTTGCAGCACTTCTGCATGTGGCACAGAAAGCATAAGGAACTAGATTCTCAGTTCCTACAAAACTGTAATAACTGTAATAACTTTATACCATGAGCAGTGTTATGACAAGGAGCACCCATTACACTTTTACATGAGCATATATAAGCACTTACAGATTTTTTCTTATTTTTACTTTTTAAATTCAAGATTGATGCTGGGTAGTTAGAGAACAGAAAAGGTAATGTTTTACACAAAATAATGGCTGTAGCTGAACTTTTCCATGTGCAATGCAAGAACTTCCAACATTGTGCACAGCACTGAACCTGAATTCAGTGAGCTTTGATATGTTCTATATTTTACAGACTATGCTTTGACTCAACTGTTCCCTTGGGTTGGACTAGTATTTACTGCATTCATTAATCTCTGCTCCATCAACTTTTAGGAATAACACATAAGAACAATGGTTAATGAAGAGGTAGCATACTTCTGTTTGTCTGCTTCAGTCCTGGTTATTACAATATTCATTTATGATCTGATGAGAAACACTGATCAAAATTAATTTTAGGAGATGAAACTTATAACGCGAGAAATGCCTAGCCGAAGAGGAAAACTTCTTGGGCAGTGTAATAGATCCAAATAATACCACTTGAGTCTGAAGCTGAGCAGAGGTACATCAGATTTGTTGAAGAAATGAAATGATTCTTGAGATATGAATTTAGATAACCAAAAGTGCATAACGAGTTCCAATGATACATTTCTTAAATTTGCCATTTTGGACTTAATTACAAATGCCTGTGCTTGTGCACACATCCCCATGCACCCTCATTCTGTTAAGCCTGATTAAGCAAATTTGCATTCATGTTGCAATTCACATAAAGAACTCAATTACCTTTGCCTGTCTACCTGTCTCACTCTTGAAAGCAACAAAACCCCTTCTACTCTAAGGTGTCCCTGCCCATGGCAGGGGATTGGATCCAGGTAAACTTTTAATGTTCCATCCAACCCAAACCGTTCTATGATTCTATAATTTGATGATACTGCCTGCCTTTCTTTCACAAAAAACCAACTGATATGTCAGCTTTGAAAGAGAAGTTATGTCTGCGTGAGGAGCGAAAAAACTGCTGGTACACCTGCCATACAGCCTGCCTTTTTCTTCTTTTTCTATGCAGGACTACCAGCGTGGAGCTGCTACCTATAACTCAGACTCCCAGCCACTACAGCAGTACAAGCAAATAACACTTCGAAACAACTGTTGAAAATATACACATCCTGTGTCGAGGTAGTTTAAATGTATCAGCAAATTCAAGTGGAAAGACATCTGTGAAAGCTGCATTAAATGTGAATTAGACAAGTCATAGAATCATAGAATCATAGAATCGTAAGGGTTGGAAAGGACCTTAAGATCATCTAGTTCCAACCCCCCTGCCATGGGCAGGGACACCTTGCCCTAAACCATGTGGCTCAAGGCTCTGTCCAACCTGGCCTTGAGCACCGCCAGGGATGGAGCATCCACAACCTCCCTGGGCAACCCATTCCAGTGCTTCACCACCCTCACTGTAAAGAACTTCTTCCTTATATCTAATCTAAACTTCCTCTGTTTAAGTTTGAACCCATTACCCCTTGTCCTACCACTACAGTCCCTAAGGAAGAGTCCCTCCCCAGCATCCTTGTAGACCCCCTTCAGATACTTGAAGGCTGCTATGAGGTCACCACGCAGCCTTCTCTTCTCCAGGCTGAACAGCCCCAACTTTCTCAGCCTGTCTTCATATGGGAGGTGCTCCAGCCCTCTTATCATCCTCGTGGCCCTCCTCTGGACTCGCTCCAACAGCTCCATGTCCTTTTTATGTTGAGGACACCAGAACTGTACGCAGTACTCCAAGTGGGGTCTCAAGTCACACTGTAAGAGGTAAAGATTCTGGAAAAGAAACTGGTACAACTTCCTGGTATCCTAAACTGGTAGGAAACTCTCATTATACACAGACTTGATCAAGGCAAGTCTATCACAAGATACAGCACAGCACACAGATTGTACAGCCACCAAAGATCATTCTTCTAGTGGCTGAAACATTCATGGCGAGAAACAGACTGAATATTCAACTGAACCATGGTGATATTCAACATAATCCAATGAAATCAATACCTACCCAAATAATTGCAAACATCTACTAGCAAATCACCTGCCATGATTACCCAGAGATTTTAGATTTAATTGAAGCATCTAATTCACCAGTTCAGATTTCTCACTGGAGGCTGCAGCATGTTCATGACAGTCCTAGAACTCAATGTAAGCAATAGAAGAAGAATGATAAAGTACGCAAGGAAAAAGAAAAAAAAAGGAAAAATAAAAAAAAGGAGGCAGAAGCAATGCTATGCTATTCCATAACAGAATATAGACAAATGCAGCGTAATATGGATTAGTGTAGCAGTAGCAGCATTTCACTGTATTTACTGGGACCAAGAACAATCAAGTTTCTCTACCAAACAATTTGATTTGAAACATCAATTCGCTACAAACGGAACAATCATAAAGCCACCATAAACTGGCAGAAAGTTTTCTTCCTTTAATCATAACATTTTTCTTTCTAGTAAGATCAAATCTCCATGATTTTAACGTGTATTTTGCTCTCCTAGCGCTATGTCGAAGTGGTCTAGAGAAAAGAACTTACTAGAAGTCATGTTTTAAATGAAATGTTATTCCCCCAAACCCAGCAGCTTTCATGCAACTTTGTCATGCAAACCTGCTATATTTAGCTATTTTCCCAATCCTACAGTACCTGAATTCACATGATAGAACTATTCTTAAACTTATTTTTCCTTCGCAAAAACTGAGTTTAGTCAAAACCAGGATTTTTCATCTACCCCCACAGTCAGAATGGGAGACAAAATAACAGCTGTAACAGTTTTAATTTACACGCAAGAACAATAGTGTCTGACGATAATTCACATTTTCATTTGAATATGCGACTATTCCCTTTGATTGTAATAGTATTGCTCATTATTATTTAACATTTATATTACAGCAGTTCCTGAAAGTTTCAGTGAGACTGGGTCCCATTGTCCCTGGCACCAAAAAGCACTGAATAAACTACAGGTCTGCCCCAGAATTACGGGGTTCTTATGCACAAGCCCAGGTGTTTGACAGACAGTGAATTGCACTGGCAAAACATGCCCTTACCAGCTACATACAGGAGTGAGTGACTCTTGGACCCAGCATAGTATAATGCAGTTCACACCACTAGAGCATTATAACATTATAGCAACCACTTGTTTTGTTTTGCAAAATAAACCAACTAAAGATCCCAGTCTTGTAAACATGACCACGAATAGCCTGCACCACTCCACCATTTATGTGGAACAGTTCTCTTCAACCGCCACTGTGCTATAGAGCACATGCGCACACACACACGGATCTACTACAAACATTTTTCTATTGCAACATCTACCAAATAAAAAGCATTAGAGCTGCCACTGGGTGTCTGGATACACCAAATCCAAGCAAATTTCAGCCTTCAGCTGTGCTCAGCTGATCAGAGAACTTGGAGAGTTTGAAGGCATTGTAGGTTTGTTTTTCTGCTTATGCTGATTTATAATATCCATATAAACATATCCTGACAGGTGTACAAATAAAATGAACAAAAAATTGCAAGTTTGGGGGGAGAGGGAGGGCTTTTTTTTTCAATTTTTCATGTGTAAGGTAAGGCCATAGGATTTTAAACTCCTCTCTCTTCTTCTTCTGTTCCCCTCAGGAAGGGCTAATAAAGATACTATAAACAGGAGAATATTTGTGTACCAGGCAAGGAAAGGATTACATGACAGAACTAAATTTTACATGGGCACTTTACACTGACACATGATAGCTTTGACACAACACACAGCTCTAAATTTCTGTGTAGTGTGCAAGAGAATTTCTCAAGTCTGTGAAATTAATAGAAATAAAAGAACATTTTTTGTGTTTTATTCCCATTTGTGCCTGTGATGCTCTATTATGCTATAGAACAACTGGGGTGGTTAATTATTTTTTCATCAGGAAAGTGATCATACTCTGATAGCTTTTACTTCTGCCTCTAACATGCTCTGCTGCCCTGAGGCACTGAATAAATTATAATTTAAAATGAAAAAAAAAATCAGGAACTTTTTAAGCTGCATGAAGGAACTCTGCAAAGTTGCATTACTTAGACCTTAAACTCTATATACATACATTCATATACATATATGTGTTTATCATTAGAGTATCATCTCCCAGAATGGACCACAACAACCTAAAATTCTTTTAGGGTTGCATAATCAGAGAATGGTTTGGGTTGCAAGGGACCCTAAAGAGCATCTAGTTCCAACTCCTCTGCCATGGGCAGGGATACTTTCCACTAGACCAGGTTGCTCCAAGCCCCGTCCAACCTGGTCTTGAACACTGCCAGGGACAGGGCATCCACAGCTTCTCTGTGCAACCTGTGCCAGTGCCTCACCACCCTCATAGTGCAGAATTTTTTCATGATGTCTAATCTAAATCTCCCCTCTTTCAGTCTAAAGCCCTTGTCCTATCACTACGTGTCCTTGTAAAAAGTCCCTCCAGCTTTCTTGCAGGCCCCCTTTAGGTACTGGAAGGCCACTATAAGGTCTCCTCTGAGCCTGTTCTTCTGCAGGTGGAACAAGCCCAACAATCTCAGCCAGTACAAATCTGTCAGTACAGTACATAATATTCTATACTTTATATCTACTAACAATTATGACTTTTAAAACCTTAGCCACCTAAAAAACATATCCACATCCTTCTTATACTGAGCGCCCAAAGCTGAACACAGTATTTTCCAGGTGGAGTCTCATGAGAGTGGATCAGAGGGGAAGAATCACCTCCCACGACCTTCTGGCCATGCTCCTTTTGATTCAGCCCAGCGTACAGTTGGCTTTCTGGGCTGCAAACGCACACTGCTGGCTCATGTGGAGCTTCTCATCAACATGACCACATGCAGGACCTTGCACTTGGCATTGTTAAACTTCATGAGGTTCACACAGGCTCGGTATATTTATGTTGGATTAAGTTCTCACAGTTTTAAAAACACATCAGATGTCATTTATTTAAGATAGTATAAAAAATCCCACATTTTTAATAGTAGTTCAGCTAAAACTAATGTATACTTAATTTACTTTTTTTAGTATGTTAGAACACTTTATTAGAAACATTCAGCGTAGCAAGGTTTTAAACTCCAGGAACCCATATTTTCTCAGATTCTGTGATTTTCAACACATCCTAATACGATATGGCCCATTTTAGCAGTTCTTAGAGGAGAGCCACTATAAATCCCATAGTAATCTTCAAATTGTATTAACTATTTTGGCTCATTTTTTGCCAGAGTTTGTCCCTGTGCGCAGCAGGATTCCTACCTCCTTGGTCATTCCTACCTGATTTAGCTTTGGGAAGCTCTGCAGGTGTTCTAGAAAAGCATTCCTGGACAGTTGCCATATATTTGGCTAAAGAGTTCAATTTCAGAACAAATCAGTAGATTAACATCACAAATTATTACTTCTGCACTTACCCTAAGGCACGTTTTCCAGAGACACAGTAGGTGTGCCTAGCTCTGATGCAGATATCTACATTGTTACCCTGTGATCTGTTTTAGTGGATGGAGATCTGGCCAATACAAACAACTGAGACTAGAGTTTGGTTCGTATTACCCTAAAAGAGCCTGTTTCTCCCCACTGGACTATAAAGGGAGCTCTTTTTGATTAGTTTAGTGCAGACATCTACACAGCAGATGTCTGAAGTCAGGTTTGATAAATCCTAACCTAAGTGAAGTCCAGGAAGAAAAACCAAAACAATACTAAAACAATTTCCTTTATCGCTAATAGTAACTGTAAGTATTTAAATACCTGCCTTATTTACCATTTTAATTCATCCAGTATAAGCTTCCAAGCCACGGTTCTTGCTTAAACTCCTGATGAGTAGATTGATCCTCAGCAACTTACATACCATGGCCAAGCCAATTCTTCATTTTCTGTTTCTTAAATGGTGCAGATTGGCTTAGAAATACCTTGTCTTAAATAAGGTCTCCAGTTCTCAAGTTACATATTACACTTTTTGATGCTTTTTCTTGATTTTTTTCTTAATTTCCAGCCCTGTCCTTGTCCTCTCAGTACTTTGGGTCAGATGTCTGACTTTTTCTTCCTGGTTTGAAATCCACATCTATGGCCCTGGGTCAAGGAGAATCTCATGTTAAAAAGCAAAGTGTTTAAAAAGCATTGCTGCATTTCTATTTTTTTTCTTTAACAGTAATATAAAAATATAAGGTAAGAAAAGATGTTGTTAGGTACACTGAGTTAACTACTGCTATTTTTAAACCCTAATAGAGGATTCCCCCTCCCCCCAAAAGATGTTATACAAATACCATGTTTACGAAAAAGCCAGGCTGTGGACATGCACTTCTTTGTAGATTTTATTCAGTACAATATGAAATTTGCCCTTTGTGTCACATTTATACCACATTTCCCTCTTAAGTTTTACAGTACTCAGCCTGTAAAAATTTTACTGCCTTGAGCCTGTTGGCTCACACGCCATGTAACTCCAGCCTGGCAGTAATGAGTAAGCCATGGTCAAAACTGCTTACTTCATAACCACTGACAGTCAGCAGATGCGTGCAATTCTCTGACCCCTGTGAGGGTATAAGGTTATGGCTGGCTGGAATATTCTTCCTTTTTCTCCCCTCCAAAAAGAAAAGTTTGCTTGTACCATCTTCTCATATATTCAGTGACAACTATCGCAGAAATTGAACCCTACTAAGTAACTTTCCCTCTCTCCTTTATGCAAACACATGCACATTTGTTTTACTCCTTTTTCTCTTTCTTTCTTTCTACTACCTCACTTCCTTCCCAGCCCTGTGTTTATTCCTGCTGTTTTATAATGTACCTTTTCTAACTCTCTTGTGTCTCTTTAGGGATGGGGAAAACTGAGAACTTCCTCGCACATTATGCATGTGATTCCATAAATATTATACAGTGACATGAAGAATTTTTTTTCACTCTATATTTTTCTTCCACCCAGAGCCAAGTTGGATCTGCAAGAGCCGATTAGTTCAGGCTTAGCAATGGGGGAAAAAAAGCAGGCGAGAACAAGATGTCTGATCAAAGATGTAAATTAGTTTCTGTAAAAAGAATGACATACTAGGATTTACCAGCCCAGGAAAAAAAAAAAAAAAAAAAAAAAAAGAGATGACTAAGGAGGAGCATGATGGAAGTCCATCACATCACATATACATAAATCGTAAAAGACCAGACTTGGCCAAAACAGGAATCAGAGGGCATTAAACCAAACTAGCTGTTTAAACTCAACACAGGAACAGTGAACCTTTACACAACACTCGTGTCAGTAGGGCAGCTCTCTGATCACAGTGAACAGTTATGCTGGCCAGCATTGACACTGGTTCAAAAGGCAACTGGACAATTTTATAGAAAAGACCCAAACACTATGTCTTACGATGCCCCCACTGCTCACAGTACTACAAGAAAAAGCCACTGTGTATTTGCTCTATCTTGATTGCTAGCACTGGTCACCAGCGAAGAGAGATGGTGGACAAAGAGTGGATTTTTATTTGAATTAACATGCCCACCCTTAAGAAGAAGGTAACCTTAAGGCATGTTTGCAGGTCAAACCGAGCTTGTGAGTTTGCTATGTTAGATTCAGACTGGCTTAGTTCCTTCTCATGGCAGGACAATTCTCTGTTTCGTGGTCTAAGGCAGCACAGATACTTCAAATGAGCTTTTCCAAGAAGGTAGTAATCTCTAACACCTGTGTAACAGCAGATTTTCCATTACCAAAATTCAAAAGCACACTGAGTTATATAATTTTATAACTGTAAGAGTGCTCGGTTTCAATTGCCAGGGTGTATTCAAGTACTGCCTACGCCCAAACACGCCTAAATAGCAGAAAGCACGTACAAATGCTTCACATATTGTAGCTGTATGACAGTATATAAGCTTTGCAGTCACACAGATTCATTTGGAGAAGGAGTGGGGGCAATTTTGAAATGCTCGAATATTTCCACAATTATAACTGCAGCGCAGAGAGAAAGTCAGATCTCAGTACTTCACTTTCACAAAATTTTGTACCTTGTGTACAGAAATCTACATATATATTAAGACCTGGGGTTTGAATTTTGGAAATGGATTGTCAAAACCTGCAAGATCTACCTGAACAGGCCTAGCTTATCTTCCAGTATCCACTGCCAAAGCACGCAGCAAATGCTCCTCTCTCCTCATTCAAGTCTCATTCAAGGGTTGTCTGTTGAGTGAAACTTTTATTAATGATATTTAAGAGAGGAGTGGTGCACTCCACAGTGTTACTGTCTAATGAATCCTCTGGGAAAAAGTATATAGAGCTTCCCTCCGCCTTTTATGTTTTAAGAAGGCAGTTTGCTAAAAATTAGTATTGTTGGAACAGCTCTACTACTGAGTTACATATTTAGTTAGAACAGGCCCATCAATTAAAGATACTCTAAATTCATATGCCAAAAACCTTCCTGTTATTCAACCAACAAGGCGTTCCAATTGAAGATGTCTCAAGAAAATAATGTTGGGTTTTTTTTTCCTTGCCTATTTAACTTTTTTGACTTTTCTTCCTCCCTACTATCAATACTATGGTAGTGCAAAGACCTGGATCCAAATGTGTCTTTGTAGCAGCACAATTTGGTTACATCCAAATCAAATTTCTCTGAGACATGAAAACTGTCTGTTGCAAGTAATACTGCTCTGTGCTAAATAACAACTTTTTGAACAGCTGCCCTGCAGCAATAGGAACACACTTCCTCCTCCATTATTAAAAAATAATTTAGTCCTTTCATAGGAAGAAAAAAAAATAATAAAAGGGGGTTGAAAGGTACAGCCTAACAGCAACAGAAAACCTCTGAAGTTTTTTTCCTAAGGAATTAACAGGAATCAAGGAGGTATTTTTCTCCTCCTTCCTGATTTCTGCCTCTGTAGCATAGCCTAGTGCAGACACAGCACATGGTTTGGTGAGAGCACAGCCTCTGCAAAATCCTTTCCACTTACCCAGCAGCTGGACACAGCCCTGATCAAAGTTACATTTCTCAGCAGAATCCAACAAGTTTATCCAGCCAAAAACCAGACAACAAAATCTTTAGCTTTAAGCCTCGCAACAGCTTTCACAAACAGAGTAGCACAGAGCAGTTCCAAAATATGAATGCAATTGCTCTACCAGCAGTGAGTTCATTGCAACAAAACATGAAGCATAATATACACAGAAAATACAATATGTCAGCTTTTTTTTTTTTAAAAAAAGTCTGTCAAATGCAGGATGTGACCAACTCTGAAATACAAGATGTGGATCACTTTCATAACTCCAACCACTATTTACTGTAAAATGAAGGAAAGTTTGTTAAACTTAAGAAGCTGAAAGCAGCAACAGTCTTCACTTTTCCAGAACCACGCTCAAAGTCATTATTGAAATTAAGATCACAGCACAACACAAAAATCAGGCAAAGCAAAACAACTTTACTGAGTCACCCCACCTTAAAAGATTCAAGAGCCTCTGAGCACACAGCCCTAGAAATGGAAAAGGTATGTTACTTTTCTGCAGCTTAACTAAACTATTTTTAAAATGATTTTGAATTAAACAGATGCTGAGCGTGTTTACAGAAGACATTTCAAATTATGAGTAGTTTACTGGAATTTAAACTGCGAAAATATACTTTCAGCTAAATTGATAGATGCTATTCTCAAATACAGGGAGTGTTTACACAGAGTTCTGTACAAATTCAGCTTCATTTAGGCACCACTTACCAGAAAAGCAACATCTCCGCATGGCCATACACCTTCCCTGGAAAAAGGGCTATGTGTAATCCTGGCTTTTCCTTTCCAAAAATCTTTCCCCACTCTTCAAATACATAGCCCCAAGCTCTTTATGTGTTACCTACCAACTTCCCTATCTCCTGCCTGTGCAGAAAGAAGTAAGCTCCAAGCAAACATGTCCACACTTTATGCAGGATAGGGCCTGACCTCAGCAGCTTTGACCCAAAGAGCTGTAGCTCTTGCTCCAAAGGAGGGCCCGGGGGAAGCAGAGGGCAGCACTCAGCAGCTACATCCCAGCTGACACCAGTGTTGGCTGCATGAGACTTCTCAATCTCCTCCACCATAAAGACAAACTACTTATGGTTAATCTGTTTAACTTCAAACTGTATCAAAGGAGGGAGTTTTCATGCAGCCAGATATGTGACAGCTGAGAGCTAGAGTGCACACAGCCTTTCCTCCTAACTTATTCACATTGGGTCATTACAGGAATAAACTGCATGAGAGCAGCTCTACCCCTCAGAGCTTACACCTTCTGGCTACTCTCCGATTATCAGCCAGCATAGAACATAACATGCTCCTCAAGCTATTAAGATGGAAAGGTTTCTCACAGTAATTGTATTCATTTTTACAGCTTGGATCGATATGCAAATTGTTTTAAAAAGGGAACAAACGTGAAATGACAATTTAAATGAAGGAAAGGAAATAAATATATTGCTTCTAGCCTTGCTAGAATGTCTTTTTTTTTCCTACTCTAAGAAGCCTAGATACATGCCTCAACTTTCTGTTGGTAACAAGTTTCAGTATTAGACAAATCCAAGATGTGTCCTTTACTAGGCTGAAACCGCCCCCCCCACAAAACCCAAACGTGTTGACACTAAGAAAGACCTTGACGCAAGGACATACAAAGACAATTATTACCAATGATTTTTCTATTCCTGTTACCAGGAAGCTCTTAAACTGCATACAGAATGACAGTTGTCTTAACACCATTTCTTCAGTTTGGGGATAGATTTCTACATTAAAAGCCTCAAATATAGTTCTAGTAATGAACACACATCTGTCAATCCGCAGTGGTAATTACCACAACAGCATGCTTGGACATATATTATTTTAAACTGCAAATGGGCGCACATTTTCATGTATGAACATACATCCTCTTCAGGGAAGAGTTTGATCCTGATAACTTAAAACATTTCCTCTCCTCAAATGACTACAAGGAGTTGATAAAATCAAAGTTCTTTGCACAGATGCAAATAACTTTATGTAGTCTGAAAACAAAGAATCACATTTTGTTAATATGATGAAAGTCTGCAAGTTGCCAGAAATGACTGCAAAGATCTGTAGCAAGAAGCAGGCCGACCAAAATAAATGGCAAAAGCAAAGAAATAAGCTTTCAAGATAATATTCAGCTCTAAACCAGAAGTAACCTGGATTTAGAGCTAAAAGTGCTGCAAATTGCTGAAATTATCATAACTCAATTGTGTTAAACATATGAGACAACCTGAGAGCAAAGGATGGTTGGCACACATGGTGCAGGGTGGGGATGCTGGCAAGTAGAGAGTAATTTGAGAGTTAACCCCTGCAGGAAACGGAAACAGGTAATTACTACCTTTAAGCACTGGAAGACCAGAGGGGCAATGTAAAGAAAATCGTAACGTAGCACAAACCTAATCTCTCTACTGTGCCCATGATTTTATTCATCTAGTAATTACACAATTCAGTTTATCTTATTTCCTGAAGATCTTCTGGAAGCCTTCTTGACTCCTTTAAGAGCAGTGTCATCATAGTTAGAAAATGGCATTTATATTTTTCATTTCTTTGCACCCAAATTAAATTCTTCAAGGCCTGAGTAAGATTGTTGTTTGACTCTAGGTCCCTTCTGAGTAAGCAGATGGGGGAGTGAATAAGGTGGAATTAGGTAAACGGATGTGAAAAGCTCAAGTTCAGATGCAGTAACATCTACCGCAGTGAAAGCACCACAAAGCAGTAAGCCGGCCTGCAAGATTCTCTTGGCCATTGCAAAGGGCAGTGGGATAGGCAGATATACAAAGTGCCAGGGAATGCCACTGACAAATCTAGCTGGATGTGACACCAACACTCCAAGAAAGATACCTTTAACATGATCACCATGATGACCAAGTTGCCTTTAATATTTAATTCCAGATGCTCTCCTTGTCCGGAGTGCAAAGCCACTCTGTTTACAGTGCTAATGCAGGAGTAGAAGTCCTATAAGTTGAAGTTTTGGGTTTTGTTTTCTACTTAGCTTCTTTCAGCACAGAATATGAAATGGCACCCACTAATAATCATGATTCATTTGTAACACTACGTCTGTGGTACATAATCCCATGTGTCGTTACTGCTATTCCTGGTTGGCATTTAATGCATCAGTAAGTATGCCTTGTTTCCCTCAAACCGATTTTATTATATTTTATCCAGAAAATACTTCAGAATGATTGCACTTATGAAAAAAACCCGAATCTTTCTATAGTGCTCTTCAGACTTCACACTGTGCTATTACAGAAGAAACAACATTTGCAATCTCAGCAAGGTTCAGGCAGAATATCCCTAAAACAGAGATGAAGTGGCATATTAGCCATTTTTCTGGTCAGAACAGTACCTTTTGTTTGTTGGCTTTTTTTGTAATCCTATCTTCAATTTGGTTTCCTTACGTGAAGGAAAAAAATCAAACATAGCGTCTCTGTAATCATTCAGAGCCTATGCAGCGTGCGTATGTAGCATATAACTGAATGGCAAAGGCCTTATGAAGTAAAAGCAGATGGACTACATTATGCATGTGCCCAGGCATTTTAGGAGAGTATAAGAAGAATTCCTGGGCAGTGGTGACCATAGAAAAACTTGGTTCTCTTGTGTAAACAATGTTTTCCCCAACAGCTGTATTCCCCTTCCTGTTTATTCTTCTCTCCTGCAGAATTCTCTCAGTTCGGTCACATCTGTATTTCATTTATTTTCAAAAAATATTTCTTTAGCTATTCTTCTAGCCTTTTCAGATTATTAAGGCTGAGGGAATTTTCCAAATCTCATTTCTACTCTCACAACCTATTCTGTTTACATTTTTATACTTCATTTAGGTTCTGAATTCACATAATGATCCACATGGGTTAGGGGCTTTGCCCACACAGACCAGTTTGCCAGGTTAGAGTTTTCATGTGAGCAATAGAACTTGTCTAGGCAATCATCTTTTCTTTGTGATTTTAAGACCAAACCACAGCAGAATAATTAACTGAAAACAGTGTTCAGTTGTTTCTTTTTTTAAAAAAGGAAATCAGTATTATATTTAGAGCTTACATGTCTATAATGACTAGATATAAGAAAAATTCTTGGAACTTAATTTTTATCACATCATGTTTGAGAGTGCCTTTTTAATATTGGGGCTAATAATTATTAAAGTTGAACTTAATATTACTATTGATTTCAATCACTGATTTTAATTATTAAAATATTTGCAGTATTGTGTTGAAACATTACAAGTTCTGCTACTTATGTGAACAGAAATTTTTAGGATACGTCCGCCTGCCTTTTCTTGAAATGAATACAAGTCTGAAAACGCACAATTAAACCAAGTCTAGCTTTTTTGCTTTTAACTAGGTTACATGAAACAAGGTTGTTAAAAATATATTGTATCTGTAGTCTAGTACTTCATTTTACTCTATTTTACAGACATTTTGCCAAGTCTCATCTCAGACTCTTCTTTCTTAAAAATAACTGAACAGATGATGAACTGCCTCTCAAGGGCAAGCATCAATCTCTGGAAGCAACTATACTCTACAAGCAATACCTCTTAAGATGACGTAATCTGTTCCAAGAAGCCTGTTTCCATTTTTAAGTGGCACACTCTTATGCTTTTAAGAGGGCATCTCCATCATATATTGTTACTCTGCTCTTAACCCAATAACAATCATCACTGGTATTTAATATACATGAAATAGCTTCAGAAAATCATTTGATTTTATCTTATTGCATACCCTGATTCTTACAACTGGTTCTTGAAGTGGTGAAGTTGCAAGACTATAAAATGCTTATTACACTGTGAAGAACATTTCTGCTTAAGGTCATGTTTTCAAAAAAGGGTACATCTATCACAACCACCTTAAAATGCTTGAGCATTTTGTATGTAAAGTATCTTGAAATGTTTTGTTTTCTCCACTTAATGTTACTGAATTTGACATTGGAGAACCTGGAAAAAACATTACAGCAGAAACTGCACAGACAAAACACACTCAGTGTTGAAACTCCATCTGCTTTTACAAAGAGAGACAATAATGACAAAGCAAAACCTACAATTTTGTATAAAAAGCACTTTGTGTGTGCTTTGTTTTTGACTACCAAAATTCTAGGTAAGTCATTAAATTTAACATTTCCAACACCATATATTTTCATATTAAAAACAACCCCCCCACAAAAAATCTTAAAAAATAATGTTCTTGCTGCTATTCCCTACCAGAATGATTCCAAACATACTCTTGGTGGCACAGGCATGTCACAAGAAGGGGTATGTGTAGGTGTTGCTTATCATCATATTGTTAAAGCATGCTGTTATCTCTTTATCTCTGCCGTCACGTTGCTACACTAAGATGCGGATCTCAGAGTGAGGTGTGACACCATTTTACTAATTTTAGAGTACACACTCTCTTGCAGAGATTATTGTTGGATCTCACCTATTCATCTGATGAGCAGCAGCAATCCAAACCAGCAAACAGACTGGGAGGAGGAGTGGGATTTTGGTTTTTTGAGGAAGATTTTGAACAAAGAGTGATAAAGATAGATTATCAAAGGGGTAGATTTTACCATCTCACATTCCTAATAGGTATTATGAAAGCCAGCATTATTTTTCACATTATAGTACCACATGTATCTAATGTGTGGTCTACTAAAGCTACTTAGATCTTTCTGACTTATCCAGAGCACAACCACCATCATCTGCTCTCACATGAAAAGGCCTACATTTTTGTCACCTAAAGGCTGATTTAAGTTTTCCAGGTGCAGTTAACCTTGGAATTTAATGTAGAAGTATAACCTAAAAAGAAACAGAGACAATGGCTGCCCGCAACATTTTTTTTTCTTAACTTTTTTGGTTTTCTCTTTAATTCCTAAAAAATTAATAAAGTTGGTAAACACTGACTACCATAGCTGGCTCTAAACATCAATCACACTGCTATTTGTAACTATGGCAGCTGAGAGTCTATTGATTACACCACTGTGACTGCAAGGGCCAAGGACATTTTTCTTTGAGATGCTGGTACACTCCGCTGCTTGGAAAACCAAAGGCTTTCCAGCTCAGTATCATCTGCAGATGTAATTACCATTAGCACATTTTCCTTTGGTTGGCTTTTTAATAATTGAACTAGAACACCACCAATATATACAAAACTTCTAAGAGTGTCACCCTCAACTGACCTATATTTATTAGACGTAGAAAAACACTTGGAAAATATATTACAAATGTACAATTTTGTCCTGGCAGGAACAGAGTTTAGTTGACCTTTAAGGTATTTTCCATCTTTATATTCTATGATTCTCTGAAACTTTTTTTAGTGTCCCTCAGCCAGTATTCTCCACTCTCAGCTCCTGAGAGCTCTTATTTTTCTAAGCAAAGTTAAATTCATTTTTCCAGTAATCACACATGAGGAACTGCAACAATCCAGATTTGCAATTTTTGCCTACTAATAATTTTATTAAAAATTAATAACAACACAAAAAAATCTGTAATGTTATTTATAAACCTGTGTTGTTAGCCTCTAAATGCCTACAGATTCCCTTTTCATTTTTTTACCAGGAACTGAAATTAAATTTACAAGGATGGAAACTGCAAAGTCTGTTCTTACTTCCAAGATCAGCATCATATTTGTTTTTAACTCCTTCCCTAGTTTTTTTGCATTTTCTCAGCTCTCCAAGAGTTTTCAGATGTAACAGACAATTAAAAAAATAATCCGCCAGCACATTTCCACAGTGCCTCCAGGTTCGCAGGGCTGTTTTCAGCTGATGTTAATGGACAGGCAAGTAACAGATGATGCTGTAACATGGTACAGCTCCTTCATCATCACACAAGCCAAAATGCACTCATCTCAGGCAGCACTAATAGGCCAAGGAACAGCAGTGGAACAGAGGTGTGGGTCCTGAGACTTCCCTGTAAGGCTGCAGCAGATGTACCTTATCTATACTTGCCAAGATCTTTACAACGAATACATACACTTCAGCATTTCCCTTCTGATCTTTTAATCAATGGATTTATTTAGATCTTCATCTTTATTCCCCAGCTGTCTCCACAAGCTTTAGCTTTCATTTCTTAAAAAGATATTTAACAGAGAACTTGCATAGATCAGCCACTCCCTACTCCAGTAGATTTACAAAAAGAACAATCTAAGGTACTGTTACATCATTATCAGTTCTTCTTGTTGAACTTTCCTTTTTCTCACTGCCTTTCCTTTCCTCTTGCCAGATTTATCTTTAAAATGCCATTTAGGGGCATTAATTTTGTTTCAAGTATGTAGAGTGCTACAACTAGGAAGAATTTGAGATAAACTGTGCCCAAACAACTCAGTTGCAAGCTTTCAAGTTTCCTGACAGCTGAACGCAAAGTAAAAGCTAGGCGTTAAGGGTCCTATAAAAATTTAGGATCTTTTGGGGAAATATTCTGACAATTCTCTTCCGCTATCTATTCCAGGATCTATTCCACTTCTTTAACACCTCTGAAGTAGTTTGGAGCTCTGCACTGTGAGGGAGGACCTTTCTAATAATCCAGAACAAGGAGGTCCAGAACAAACCATGCTCCTTGTTCTCCTCACAGATCCCATGCAAATATATTGATCAAAACCCAACTCTTTTTCCAGACAGTACCCCATCTAATACATACTGTTTTACAAACTCACATATATGCTGTAATATCCAGATACCACAGAGATAGATACAGGACTAGGCCAAGCAGATCAATCTCATAGCATATACTTAGGTCTGCTGCAACCAGACCATGCATCATTCCTTAGCCTTAGACAGCTTCAACCTATTCGTTATCCCATCTGAGCTTCATTTTGTTCATACAGAAGCAGAACTCCTAAAAAAGCAGCTTTGACAAAGCAGAGAGGACTAGATAACAGGGAGAAACAAAGCTCAACCCTTCAGGTACCCAGTTCTCAGTACACTGCTGCAGCACATCTTGTCTCAGGGACCCCAGCATGGTCACTGGGTATTTACAAAGACACTCCAGCTTTGGTTCAAGTCTGAGAATGAAGGAGAAGCAGAAAACTAGACGAATGATGGAAGTGAAAAAGAAATAAAGGAATAATATGCTCTACCAATGTAGCATGATATATATCCAGCCATGTTCTCTCACTTTTAACTTGTTATAGGTGGCATTGAAATGGCTAGGTTTGATAAGAAAGTCTATATTGCAGCGTATACGCGTCTGAGGTAGCTTAACTAAGTAAAATTAAACAGCAGAGTCTCTTCTGTGTTCCTGTAGGCTGCACAGAGGAGGCTGCTGCCTGGTATGAAAGCTTATCACTTGGCACATTGGCATGTTCCTTCTCAGAACGCGCATGGCAAAGCTTAAATTTTTCAGAGCTAGAGGAAGGACACCGGGGGACTATCAGCACTTGGGCAATTTGGTCTATATTTTTACAACAACATGGCAGAGCTCAAGCTATAGTGTACAGTTGTCAGACAGATAAAACTACCTAGATTTAAGAACCTTAATAATCTGATCAGTGGTGGAGAATTTGGTAAAAGGCTATTAAATTATTCAAATTGTTTTAAATATCACAGCATTGCCAAGACGCTGTTTAGATTCTCTCAAGCAACACTTCAAACTGTGAACATGGGATGGAAGACCTCTGTATCTGGAATAGCACTGGAGCATCCAAAAAAGCTTTCAATCGCAAAAAAAAAAAAAAAAAAAAAGGGAAAAAAGTTATATAGCATTTATAGAACTGTGCAGGGAAAAGTAAATACTTCACCCATTTCCTTTGTTTGACTTGAGTAGCTACAATCACACAGGTATCTTCAAACAACTATGTAAAAGGCTGTTCTGCAGTGTTCTGGGACACTTTGAAAGCGGTAGTATTGCCATGTCTCACGTTTTAAGACTGATGCCTTGAGAACAGCATTAGAAAATCCTTTCAAGTACCTCATTGTTTTGAAAGAGAGCTACAAAAATGCCAATGTTTTAACTTAGATTTTATCAGCTCTGAAAATACTGACTCAACTATTGATCTTTTAGCCTGAGCTATTCTGAGGGAAGGTATGAAAAACCCATATGGATTGATTTAGCTTTGGTCTCCAAAATCGAGTACTGTATCTGTATACACAATGACACATTTAGGATTACATTATAAAAGGCTACATACTTGAAAAACAAGTCCTACAACCAAGTGATAGAAATACTGCTGATGCACCAGGTGTATTAAAGATCACTAAACCAGCACTGTTTACCTGAAATAAAAAAAGATGTTTACTAAAGTAATACTTAGGATTTTTACAATTAGAAGTCTGAAGAAAACCTTCTTTCAAGTGCTCTGACAGGATCAGCTTCATTAACTGCTTGCTGCTGTATCACTAGATATGCAGCTCCAGATCAAACACTTCTCTCTGGTGATGGTATATTTTAGAACCAAAACACATCAGTAATTATGGTATCTTTCTCAACACAGAACTAGAGTGACTTTGTAAATTATTGTTACAGATCCAAAAGAAGTCCTAAAATCCCAGCATTACACTGCCACACTATGGCACAATTAAGATCTGCAAGCAAGAATAGAACAAGATGACAATAAAAATAACTCCTTTAATTATTTAGGACTACAGTATGCACCATTAGTTTTGTTTGTCTACTACATTTGTAAAGCACTAAAACCGAACTGTTGTGTCTTGTTAAGCAACAGCTAGCTAAGTACATTATGCTTGAGGATTTTATTTTTGTATTTTTTTTTTCCCCAAAATGAAAAAAGAGAAAGTTTACTTTCTCCAAGTGTTAAAATCTTCAAAGACTAGTTTGATATGCCTGTTGCACAGATGGGATATGTAGAGAAGTGGATACCAAGGGCATTTCTTTACTCTGTTGGCTACAAAATATAGAGCTTTTTGTTCTCTGCATTACAATGTGATCTGAAAGGTTTTCAACTGACAGCCAGCCAGAGGAAAGAAAGGTTCAAAAGACCTTCTTCAAGTTTTGGGTTGGTTTTTTTTTAACTATTTGTGGTAATGCTACAGAATTTTAGAATCTACAGTATTTCTTTATGTCAGAATATAACTTATTTCAGACTTATAAATATTTCAAAATACTTAGTATTTCCACATTTTTACTACTAAGTTTTGTAAGACCTTTAAAAAAATACCCCAAAACCCTGAAACAAATATTTTTGCTGACCTTGAAGCACAGCAACCCAAGATGGCTGAAATTTCACATCTAACTTTTTAACTACAGCAGATCACTGTACAAAGCATACATTATTTTAATTACTTTGCCATTTATATAATTTATACCTTTCGTAGCATTTGTTTTGCAAGAAAGCTATAAATCAATTTTGTATGACCATTACCAGTACTGCTTTACTCATTCTAACATTCCATTTTTTAAGTGTTTTGCTAATAAATCAAACATTATACATAAGCAATTGGCTGAGGCCAAGACCATACCAATTATTTTACCTGCAAGAACTCGCCATTATAAACATTTCCCACAAGGCATAATAAAACACATGTCTGGTGCCACAAGACTTACAGGAATATCCTGTACTGAAGCATTAAATAAAGATTAGATGACTAGCTGGGGTTTCATTTGTTCCACCCCTTCCTTAAGTACTATTGTCACCCCGTCAGTTTACAAAAAATGGCATAGCCTAGATGCATGCCAGTCCTTTCCCATTAGGATGGATTATTCCAGCTTTTAAAAATCACAAATTAAGTATCTTTTGTCTCCAAACACTTTCAGGCACAAATTACTTAAACCATCAATGAACGCTGTTTTCTCTTTTGTACTTTACCTGTCTCTAAGCCACATGCACATACACTTTAATACAAGTTTTGTTATTAGGCCTCTGCTTTCAATCATCACACAATTCCTGTAAAATTTTTTACTGCCTTTACTCAAAGCACAAGCCACCATGTTATACCTAGGATCCTACCTCCTCCTAATAGTCAAGATGTATAAACAGCAAACTGTGAACATTATAGTCTTCTAACAAAATCGGCTCCAGAGCCTCACAAGCAAATCTGAAGTTCTCATGAGTGTTCCTTAATTGACTGGGACAGGATGAGTCCAAGCAAATTCTATACTCACACCTGGTAGCAGAACTGCAGACTGCCACCCAGGACTTGTGATTTTTGGAAGCCCTTTAGAAGGAGAGGAATTTAGCAAACTTGAGTGATACTGAATGAAATTTATGGAGACTTCATTCTTAGCAGTTTTAGTGTTTAGCAGTTGCCCAAGACTCATGCTGAACTGCATGAGGAAACTGAAAACAAATTCCAAATTTGCAACTCCCCCCCAAAATCAAACAGCAAATTTTGTAAATGTTGGTCTTTAACTGTACCCAAAGATTTAACAGCAGATCTCGTAGCATTTCTGTTACTCTGTACTTTTATTTGCAAAAGTAAGTTTTCCCTTCCCTGGCTGACAGCAGCCAAATCTTCTTGTGTTTAGGCATTCAGGCATCACAGCTAAGTATTTAAAATCAGATAACCTGCTTTAAATTTTATATTATTTAAATTAGAAAGCTTTAGGTTGAAGTTGAATAGACTACTGAAAAATGCCATTTCTTAGTACTGTATCTTTCCTCACAGCCCACTCTGTGAAGGATACTGTATTCTGTATCAGATTAATTGGACTCCTGTCACATGGAAAAGATTAGTTACGATAAATTGCATCCTTACTGCTGCTGAAATTTGTCTTCCTTGGAAGAATTAAAACTATGCTTCACTGTCATTCATCATGCATCCCCTTCTAGGAAACTACAGGAAACTTCATACCTTCCTGAACTTTTCCATCTGCTTATAAAGATCTGGATCCAGCTCCTGAGACACATCTTTCATCCAGAGTAGAGCTCCTCTATATTCAGTCCGATATTGTTCCATTCGGTTTACTGTCAGAGAAGTGTCTGAGATAGCCCTGTATCTGAACGTCTCCACTTCTTGGTATAATCTACTCAAAGGAGCACGCAGTGCTAATCTGGAGGAAGGCAAGAAGGAAAGAAAAGAAGGAAAAGAACATGTCAAAAGAGTTGTTCCACAGAAGCAGACAGATTAATACAACCACTGACACTTTAGCAGCAACCAAAAAACCATGCACTGCCAAAATAGTTCACTTAAGTGTAGTGCATGTTTGGATGATTCTACAGCTTGGTTGGGGGTACACATGAATGGATTAATTTTGCATGAATATTGTGTTTGTAATCTTCCTGTTCACGTAGCGACTTTTCTCTTACATATGCAAGTAGACAAGGAACCTTTTCTAATGTGTATCCATATTTTAGTTAGCCAAGCTGCTTGTGTGTATGCTATTACCATTCCTCTTCACAAGTTGGATTTAACAACTCTAACAATGTGCCTGAAGTAACTATTACTCGATACATACCACAGACGTATCAGAATTGTCATGTTAAGCCTCACAAACAGCACTTCCATTAGCTTTTTAATCTTCAAATGTAAAGGTAAATAAAGAAGTCATCTGTCAAGTACATAATGATCTCATTCCTCCTCTTTTTTTTTTTTTTTTTTTTTAAGGAATTTGAACAATTCCTTTGAAGGACATGCAACTTTTGGAAGGATTTAGGCATTTTCTTAGACATTTCTTCCAGCAACCACACACTGGAAAGGCAGTAGGGGACACTGTTGTCTTCCCTCTGTCATCACTTCGGCTCCTAATGGGATCTCAAAACTAGATAGGACTACTTTTGCTTTGCTTCCTCCTGCTGGTTCTGCTTTCCTGTTGGTTGCCAGCAGCCACCTCACTGAAATGGGTTCAATCAGTTCCACAGCAGTGTCGAGTTAGTTTAATGTGCTACTTAGTGACTTCCTAGGCATAAGAGAATTTCTCATTTCAGCTCCAGTAACCAGCAAATTGTGTTTTCTTGATCTCCAAGTACTGAGCTAGCTATTTGCATACAACACAAATAAGAGCAGGCCAACTTCAACATGACCTTGGGCATGGCTCAAGAAGAGAAGCCAGACAAACAATTGGTTTTATTTTTATGTGAGTTTATTTTAAAAGTTGCTTTAAAAACGCCGTAAGCGAGAAATACAATAAAATGTGAACTTGTTAGTGTACTCCCTCCCCCCAGTTCTTTCTCATTTTACAAATACTTACCCAGCCATTCAAAGGAAAATTCAGTTTACGTAGACATGTCATACACTGGGATTTCTATAAACAGTTAGACTTTATACAGAAGGAAATCATCAGTGCTTTTGCTCAAAGGCGCCTTACATGTGTTTTAAAGATACCACTTATAGCTGTTACTGGATGTGCTAATGACCAAACTCTAACCCAAGATAAACATATGAAATTCTCAGTGCTCTGTATGCAATGCTTTATTTTGAGCCAAACAGCTGCACTGTTAAGCTAAAGCTGGAAAGTATCACAGTAGTTAAGAGCCCAAAAAAATCCTGTAAAATATCACAGAATAGAATCTTCTGTTGCAAATGATGGTGAATTTCAAATTTTCATAGTCCCAATACTGTTAAAAAAAAAAAAAAAAAGGCACCATAGTACTTATCAGGTATTGTTACTTATAAACTCTTTGAGCAAACACAGGGTCAGTGAGACATCAAGGGCTCTGGGTAACAAATGTGTTTGTGTATGTGTGTCCCTCTAAATTCTTTACCTTTTACTGATTTGTTCCTACCCAACCTACAAGAGCTCAGTGGGGGTCTAAGACCTTCTCATGGGGAACTTCAAGGTGTAAGGTTGCAGAAGAAACTGGCATCATGACTCCTCCTTTCTCCTCCATGTACTTGAGGTATGAGACTCCATGGCCCAGAAAAAGGCATTTTCTTACCCATTTCCCTGCCCTCCCAGGACCCAGACACGTCCACAATGAGCCTGCTGTAGCATTTCTCTGCAGAGTGCCACAAAGCAGGAGAGAGACCCGACATCAGCTCTTTTACAACCCCGCTGCTAGAGAGGTGGTGCAGATACACCTGTACAGCTTTCTGAACTGCTGAGCTGTACAGGCGCAAGCAGGGGATCTGGAGATACACAAACAACATAGCAGGTCCATAAGACAAAAACCAGGATCAGGCAAAACTACACAGAGCAAGCCAGTAATATTGCAAATACTACATCAAGTTTGGTTTAATAACAACTTTCTTATAATTTGGTTCCTCACACATTTCAAATGGCAAAATGAATTATGCCAACAGTGAATAAACTACAGTTATCCCACATACTTTGTAAATCAGACAGCAATTCTGACACATATACCTTTGCTGAGAAGAAAAGCAGAGGGCCTTTCCTGTGGCTTGCATCATTTTTCCTGCTCTCGTTTTATCCTGAGAGCCCTGCAATCGAAGAAATTTCCCCAATTCATTTTCTTCCTGAGAAAGAACTAACGAAAAATAAATGAGTGGTCAAACATGTTATTTAATAGGTTCCTAACAGCTTTAAAACCGGCTTAACATCAGATAGACTAAGTCACTCTAAATCCAAGCAGCACAGCAAAAACATAATTTCACAGAATTTCTGCATTTAGTACACAGAAGACCTGCACCACCTGAGACATTTGCTGATATACTTAAGAATCACAAAATTCTACCAGTGCTGAAAGACAACAGGAAAAACAAGAAACATGCTATTAGTTTCTTGAATAAAAATATTAGGTTGGTTAGACTACACAAAGGGCTCAATTTTGACTAAAGTATCTTTTAGTCATGGGTTTTAAGACTTGTTTGGTTTGGGGTTTTTATTTTTCTTTTTTTATCATCATTATTATTTGGTTGGTTGTTTTTTGGGGGATTTTTAGTCCTATTTTACCACCTACACCGCCTCAGCTGATCTTTGATAGCATACTTTCTCTGAAGATAATTCCGAGTTATACTACCCAAAGCTTGTTCACTTCCTTTTTTCTCGCTCTCCATTTTTCATGCTTGACTACAGAAACAAATTTTTCACATGAAAAATCTAGTACTTAATTTTAAAGAACATTCATTTTCAAATTACTTTGCAAGATTATTTTACAACTTTAACATTTTACACAATTCAAACACTATTTTTAAAATGATATGTCAAATATCTGAAATATCTGTATTTCAAACAAAGTGATTCTTCTTTAAACTAGAAGATGACACTGAATTGTTGACTTCCAAGCTGGAACCATGGGTCTTCATGATCTCACATCCTTACAAAAACATTTCATTATGGTCTCATCTATTAGTCTTCCAAGACAGCTGTTTCTTAAAGTGCCAACTTCTTCCCACTATGAATGGCCTAATATAATGAAAAAAAGATTCCTTGAAGTCCTCATCCTTTTTCCAAACGTTGGCAGTCAAATCCAATGCAGACTCACAGCATACTCTGGTAGAACGTGCTGCATGCACATCTTTGTATCAAGAGATTTCATCTGCTACTGTGGAACACTTCTTGAAGTCAGTACACTACTATTCTGTATTCTAATTTTACCTCCAGATCCTGAAACATTACCTCTGACTCTCTTGGACAGACAAAAGAAAAAGACCCAAGAATATATGAACAACATTCCACAGAAGAAAGTAAATTGAAAGATATCTCCAAAGTTGGATTCTCTTTCCAGGCCAGAAAGCACAGCAGCAGAGAATCAAACAATACTGATTGCAGAGAATCTTCAGAGGTCATTTAACACGACCTGCTGCTTGAAACTTCTTAAACGAGGTCCCTGTCTCCTCCCAATAACTGCCACTAATTACTATACACCTGTTACAGCCAAGTCAGCATTATCAAATTCATCATAATAGCATGGATTACTTAATTATAAAACTAGTAATAAGCCCAATATTCTTCATAGTCAATCCTGATTAAAAAAAAAACAAAAAAACAAAAAAAAACCACATTCCATAATGCAGACCTACTTATTTTAACTACTGTATTTGATCATACTTACAACAAATCCTTTTTTGATACAGTTCAATTGCTTTCAGCAGCTCCATACATGTTCTCTGAATAGAATGGAACAGCTGATATTGAAACAAAGTACACAAAAAAAATTTGTAAGCATATACAAGAAACACAGACAATTCAAATACAAAAAAAAGCTTAATTTTTGTAAAAATTATTAGGACCACTATTTTCTTCTTGAACAATGAGTAATTTTTCCAGCGTGAAAGTAATCTTTCCTTATCAACTGTGTTTTTATTTCAATTAAGTTGTCCACTGAAACTACAGACAGACCAATCATAACTTATGAAAGGAAAACAAAGACAAAAATAATTTTGGAAACAGATCTATTATAAATAGCTGATAGTTAACCAAACTACTCATGTTGGAGTTTTTCTAATTGATATATTTGCATACATATGAAGGTGTAGTACAAATCTTTGTTTCTAAAAAAACTCACAATAGAACAAAATGTTATCAAAATGTGTATCATGTTTCTCATGCGTAGCAATAGGCATACTGAATTTTTACTACTACAAAGTCTAGTGGAACAAACTTGCATTGGTATTCCAATGTAGGAAGTTACTGATTTAAACTGAATTTTTACTGGCATAGCTCCAGTTTTCTAGCCAAATTTATAAAGCAGCATTTTCCATAGGAAGTGGGGGGGGGGGGGGGAAGTCAGTCTTGACTAAATTTGGGGACTGTTTCTAGGAAATAGGAAAAATATTACTCTTTCTATCTGTTCACCTAAAATCTCCAACCTGTAACTTAAACCTCACCCCTACTGTATCAAGCACTGCGCAAATATATGCAAAATGGACTTGTGGCACAGGAACTGTCTTTCTTCACATATGTTTGACTTCCTGTACATTTACATGGGTCTTTTAGACTGTGTTACTCGCAGTTGAGAAGTTGCTCAAGTGAAAACATGCTTATAGTTTTGTATCTGGTAAATGCAACTTTCCCCCTTTCCAATCCCACCTGAGCTAGCAAAGCATCCTTTCTGATGAATCTGCAACACAGTAAGCATGGTAGGGACTCAGGTATGTATTTATAAGATATCGATACAGCCTTCCAGCTTGTTTTAAATCAATGCTCTTGATTTATAACCCATCATGAAGAGCCCGTAGATAGAATCATCACATTATAAGTTATCACTATATAGCTAGCACTACAAAGATTTGTTTGTTGTAAACCAGCCTCTTGTATTTCAGCTAAAATGTGAATAAACTGAGAATCTTAAGTCAACAATTTTCTATGAAACTGCAAGAAAACCAGTAAGGCAAAACCTTACTTCTTATATAACAAGACAATACAGACAAAATGTAGCTGGACACTAACTTGATTATTATGCTTTGGAAGTCCATTCTCTGTTTTGCTTTGTGTCAAAGACAATCAAGCTCTTCAATTTGTAGAGCCTTAATATTTTTTTTTTTTTTTCCACTGGGGTTGAGGATACTGACAGTTCAGCTGTATTTCTCACACAGCAGGATTCCTTCTCTTGGTGACACTTTACAGACGTTCAGAAGCTTCTTGGGTCATGTCAGAACCCACCTATCTACACAAAAGCTCCAGAGAGCAGGGCACATTATGCACCTTGCTCCTTCCTGGCATACTGTGTGTCTTCCCTGTATGTGGTATTTTATAACTGTATAAAGAATGTAATTTGTATATACTAAGGAACACTATTTAAAAAAAATCTTGAACTGATATAAGCAAAGGATAAGAATGATTCATATAAGTACAGCATGAGGGATACTTGGTTCCAAATAAAGTTGGAGGGATGTGGTTTTGTGTGTTATAAAATGTTACTGTGTTCCCCATATTTACATAGGTACTTTTGTAAAAAATTAGAAAATATATTACAAGAAAGTAATTATACAACTGTATATACACTATTATATACTAGGTGTACACATATTAGAAGCCTGATGGAAATGATAACATTTTAAGAATTAACAAAGAATACACATTATGTGAACATTACAAACCTCAAGTTTTGCATCCAGATCTGCATCTGAAGCCACAACATGTTCATCTTCTTTTTTTCCTGTAACTTTTATAAGGGTTTGTTTTGTTTTCCAGTATTTTTGTTGCATTTTATTGACCACAGATTTTTCTTGGCTTTGAGCATATTGGTCATAAAATTCCCTTGGATAATTGCTAGAATATTAAGAAACAAAATTACAAAGCTTCAATAAGATGCTTAAAAAAATAACATGCTAGATTAATATATCTCCATCAAGAATATTGCATTGTATGCAAACATGTACCTTCTAACATGCATTTCCTCATTATGCATTAATAACAAAGCAATTAAATTAGTACATTAACTTTCCCATCTTACTTTGGAAAATAACAGACTGCTTTCAATTTGAATGTCTTTAGCATGTACTTTAGCAGTACTGCCAAATAATCAGCTACAAAGTATTCTTCCCAATGCATTATGGAATAATTTATAGCCCATGGAATTAAATTTTTATTTTATTAACTAATAGGAGAGCTTCAAGCGAACTACTGGAGTTGCTTAGGCAACAATTTCATGGAAATTCAGCAGTGTTGGTGTTTCTCAAAGTTCATTTTAAGAATGGAATTACATTACTTCTTGCCCTCCCTTTTTTACAATTGAATAATAAAGAATTAGACAAGCACTCATCTCTTTTGAGCATGCTATGTGAAAGGTAGATCGCTCCTGACTCCTTTTATGCATGCAATGACTACATGACAGCTGTGGGTGCGTATACACGTAATCTTTTTTCAAGGATTATTTTCTACTGACAGATGACTCCGCATTCCTGTAGCAGACCAGCAGAATAACAAGTGTAATCTAAAGACAAACTCCCTATCCCACAATATTTAAACCACAACAAGATGGCTTAACAGAAAATATAGCTTTACCATGAAATCTCTTTCAGGAAGTGTTATTCCATTATTAACTTTTGCAAAAGTACATGCCTTTTCCCCTATTGGTATATATAAAAAGCTGCAGTAATTTTGCAGATCTTTAGAAGTAAATGGTTGCTACTTGCTATATTAAATATTCCAGGAAAATAAAAGAGCTTGAGTTTATTTTGAAAAAAAGATACCCTCCACCTGTGGACTGACAAACTGTGGTTCACTACCGAGATACTGCCCACTAACTCTGTTCACAACACACAGACAGCTCAGGGATGCTACCCCAAGAGGTCTTCAGACCCAACATACACATTGGTACTACACATGTATTGAGACACACAGGTATGTATATATATATGTGTATTGCTTCCTGTGAATACTATGGCCATTCTGAAACAAACCATTGGTACACATGTTCCCCAAAAGGGTGGGAAATCTGCTCTGTATAGTTACTAGTGACACAGTTTAAGCTGAAAAGGAATTTGTCTCATTGGGATTTGTTACTTCCTTTAGTTATTTTTTAATCAGTTTTAGGACACAGTGCCTTAGTCACAAAAGACATGGTAAGAAATTAAACTGGCAGTAAGCAAGGACAAAATTCAAAATGCACTTATGTACAGCAATTCTTGGCGTCTTCCCCAAACTTCGAAAGCAAAGATATTTACCTATTTAATTCTACCCAGACATTAGTTTCAAAAGTTTAATTTATTAATTTCATTAAAGGTTATTTTGGTGCTACAGAACAAAATAAACAACATATGCAAACCATACCACATTTCATGTGAAATTCTACACAAACCAACCCTTAACTGCTTTGACAACAAACAGCCTATCAAATTAGGCAAAGCCTATACTGACTTGACATATGCTGTAACTTTCAAATACAAAATCTACAACCTCTAATAAATAACAAGAAGATCCCCCTGGATTTTGTGAGAACAGAATGTGAGAGTTTAATAAAAATAGCATTACTTTAATAATATAACATAAAAATCAAACTGCTCACAAGCTAGTGTAAGGACCCCAGCTGCCTGGCTAGTTGTGTGCTTTAACTTCTGCTACAGCTGTGCAAATAACTGGTATCTCAGTTCAGTGGCCAACTGAAGAAAACACCATAATTTATCTGATGTCAAACAGCCTCAATATCTACCTCACTTGAGCTCACTAGAAATTCTGAGGACATAGTGCAAGGAGTAAAAATTAGTTCTTAATATGAGGTCCCCCCCAAAATTAATAGTGCTGGGATTAATAGATTCCTGAATTAGAGAGTGATAAATCAATTGAAGAGATAAGAGAAATATAATCATAGCATGATTTGGGTTGGAATGGACCTTAAACATCATCTAGTTCCAACCCCCAATAATCTTCTGCCAATATAGACAAATTAAGCTTCTAATTTCAGTTTGAGAATTTAATGGCTCCTGTTTATACTTAAGACAGTGAAAGATCTACAATCCCACTACTAAAGTATTTGCAGCAATTTTTACTGGTAGATACTTGTCAATACTTTTTAAAATGGATTTTGTGTCAAGCAATCATGGACATATTTAGGTTTTGTTGAACAATCAGAACATGAAACTAAAAGAAGGATATAGTTTATTGTGAAGTTGACGACCACGGATAAACCTCTTGACATATGATAGTTCATACACTTATTCTATTAAACAGGAAATCAGTAATGTGCTATCTTTCTATCTAGTCATTTCACTTGTTTTTCCATTCTTTGGCAGTCTTTCATCTTTTATTTTTATTCTTTTTAAACAGAATGTCTACCAATGACTTCACATAAATACTAGATGCCAGAACATTATGTGTGATAAACTCAGGCTGCGACAAATCAAAGTGCCAAACACCATTAGCTCTTCAGAATAAGAAAAAATGATCAAGGTACTTACTACTTATGTCCTTCCATGGTTCTTGTTTTCTTCAGACACTTCAATAAAATAAGAAATTATCAGTTAATACAAACATCTTTAAAACATAATGTTCAAGTTAGACACTAGAAGGCCCTTATCTTTTCATGTAGAAAATGACTGTGTTGTGGCATTGTGTTTACCATGTTACGACAGAAAACTTTTCAATCTGTGGACCAAATGCCTTCCTCATGTAACACAGAATTCTCACTTAAATCCATGACAAACACATTTAAGTGGTGTCATGGATGTTGCCAATTATTATGTTAGCAAATTTTGCAATTTACCTGGCATAAATTCAGTGATTCTTTGATGAGGCAAGGCATCTTCCTCAGTCAAGTTTTTTTCCCCAATGTTTTAGCCACAAAAAAGTTCAGCTACTTTTTTCACCTGTGTCCCACTGATCTATATTTTAAAAACACTAGCTATATAATGTCTTGAGCCTGGGATGCAAAATTTAACCACCAGGTGGTTTTTCAATGAGGGACACCACAGTTCCTGAGTACATTTGTATACATTTGGACTTTAGATTTTAGAAGTTAATACCACCATCTTGGATACTCAAGTCTCCCACTATACTTTGAGCCGACCAGATGGCACGCACATCACTTCCCAACAGTAACTGAACACACTCCTTCCAGGCCAAATTTATAAGTGAAGCCAGACACTCCTTATAAACAATGAGCAACTGGCTTTTCCTCTGCTGCTTTCAGAGGGGACTCTATTCTACAGCATACAGCCTGCACGGAAATGGAAGCACTGCAGCATGATCACAGATGAGACCAAAAAGAAGCTAGTCAGATGGTGCTACTGGGAAATGGTCTTTGGTAAGACAAGGCACAGTATGAACACACCAACAGGCTGCACTAAGATGTGAAGCTGATTGAGAAAACAGTAATGGAAAAAGTAGCTATCAAGGTAATGGTGCTGAAACTGAACTTTGGCGCTCGTCTGGACGAGAGGGAAAAGGGGCTGCAACAGGGAAACATGACACTGAAAACATCTAGCACGGTGCTGCTTACGGACAGTATGGTTAGCAGTGGAGTGGCAAAGGGACTAGAACAGATTGCAGGAACCCAAACAAGGGAATGTGAGCAACCTGACTGCTTCCTGCAACTGAGAAGCACATGCACTTCCACTTCAAGCCGAATGGAGCCAAACCCCAGATTTCTGATTCTAACCTCTCTGCTGTCAGCACCTGTGAAACTTCCTGGCAAAGTTCCACGAGATGCTGCAAGATTATATCACAGCAGAAAATTTTCCTGAATTGGAATTTTTGTGAAGCGCTCATAAGAACTGCCAGAGAGATCAAGAGAAAATTGGTAACTGTCTTCAGAGCAGAGTTTAAACATAAAGGCCAAGAGCTACACAACAAAAGAGGAAGAACTGTTTCAGATTGTTGTTTGCATTATAGCGCCGTTGAGTCAGGCAATATACAGAATGGACAGCATCAGCCATGGCTTTGCTGTAGTTTCTAGAGCCATAAGCCACAAGCAACATTAACTTTGGTTTTCTAGCACCATTCTGCTTGACTTCACTGGTTTAACACTAGTCCTCCTTAAGTGAACTGTAGGTGTATGCAAGTGAGATAAGAACACAGGATTTAGCTTGTATACACAGCCATGACTCAGTTATTCAGCAGCACGCTTGATTTGACAGGAAGCAAAGAACAGTCTATCTAGATGGAACAACACGCATATTATGTGAAACAAAGTGTAAACAACCATCATGGGGAACAGGTCTAAGGCACTGACCTCACACACTGTACACATCCACCTGCCTCTCCTGGAAACCAATGTGCCTAAAAAAACAATATTTGACCTTATATTTTGACTCTGGGATCTTAGTTACATTCCTCTGAGTTCTATATAACACCCCTATGACTTTAATTTAGTATTTGTGGAGATTTTTTTAGTTCAAAGTGAGGACTGTATGAGAGCTATTAGGCCAGTGTTTTCATGGTATGAAAATGAGGGCATGCATTCCCTGTCCTGCTGTGAGGCATTACGGCATTTAAGGTGTTTGAGGCTACATGACCTGCTGGCATAGTGCTGTATGGCTGATTAGGGTGGAAGGAAACATAAGTGGAGTCTTACCTACACTGCCTGCTGGAAATGGCTCCTGGCATGTGGTATCCCCCAAAACATGCCAGGAGAGAGAAGGGTCCTATAAAGTTCTAGGTGATACAGATAAAAACCATGCCTGGAAGACTGCAGCAATTAAACAGCAGAAACAAGCAGTAGCTCAGTCCCTCGGTCCATTTTATTTCCAATACAGAGGTAGATTTTGGTTGTAAATGAGAATTTAGTTTGTACAAAGACAGCTTAGTAAGCACTGGCATTGAGAAAACAGAACTGTGATTGCTCAAAAACAGATGACTTCTGATAAGGTTTGCAGTATTCACCTATGATTTCCATCAATGTTCCTGGATCTCATCCATTCCAGCTGAGTTTCACCTTTCTCTGTGATTAAGAACACTCTGGAAAACCTGGATATGCACTATTATTATGCCATTCTCTTAGCTGTTAATTTAGACCATAAATGTGCATTTGGTTTGGGTCCCACTGATCTCAATGGTAACCCTAACAATTTCCATTCACACAGACCTTATTTCAAGTTAGATCCACTTGTATAATATTTGCAGCACTGTAAACCAATTCATATTGCATGTTTCAGCATCACAAGCTCTACTGAAATGGAAACAGTATATATTAACATGGCTATTGAAATCAGAAATTAAATTAGAGGAACATAATAAGGGAGCTGTATGTAGCTGATATGCTATTACAGGAATTCTGATTGTTGTATACAAGTTCTACTGCAAATGTACCAAATTTTACCTTGTCATGTTAGGATTTTATTTTTAAGAAACATCCAGGCTTACTAGATAGGTCACATCCTTAAACTGCGTTTTCAGGAGGAGCTCAGAACTGTGTGCTCTTTGAGGTCAACTTCCTCAAAGCACATGCACAGCCCATTGTATGAGCAGAAAGTTGAGCACCTGGGGCAGAAAGCCAGGATAGATTAATTTTAATGAACTTGAATGCAAAACTAATGCACGTAGAAGATGAAGGCACAGACATGGGAAAATGCAAAAGTATGCAGGGAGGGAGTTAGGAAAGCCAAAGCCACGCTGAGGTTGAACCTAGCAAGGGACACAGGGCAACAAGCAGTGATTCTGTGAAAATTTGTATAATGTAAACCAAGATGAGATTGGAGAGCAGCAAGATTTCTGCTACCACTGGTTTAATACAGAAGACTTTCCACAAGAATGGTGTAAATGGGCAGCAGAATAACATTGCACCAAGAGTGAGTGTGTGTGTGTGAGGCTACACACACACAAAAAAAATGTATAGTATGTTTTCTTCTTAAGAATCACCTACTATATTTTCACCTATTGGTCATATTGTTTATCTTCATTCATAGAACATAAACAGTTTTCATTCTTCAGATTTTGCTACATGTACAATGTAAATTGTTCCTGCACTCATTCAACAGGGCCATAATTCTCTAACTTCACATGTTGTTACCGTCTATTCCAAGTCCAGGAAGCAAAGAGGGTTAAGATATTGGTTCAATGTAACAAACAACATTATTATTAAAAGCATCTGAGATAGCTGAAAGCTATGAGATTTTTTAATTATTTTTTTTTTTAAAGAAATCCCAAAGTCTAAGTCTAGCCATAAAAAGTAAGAGATGCTAATAAAAGGGGACTGGAAACAGCCCAGGGAAGTATCCAGGAATTAAAAGGAACACTTCATAACAAAGAATCCCTACGTTTGTGAAATGCTGGCCCTGAGGCTGTAGAGAGACCAAAGAATGAGCACATAACCTTTGACTACTTTAGGTTTTGAACTCTGTTATGCTTTCAAAGAACAAGACATAAATGTCCCAAACAGAAGTAACGAGAGTTGCTCTTTGCCAAAGCTGACTACAATGGAAGCATATGACAGTAACTAGAGTCCATCAATACCTTCCCCCAAAACTGCAGTCAAAAGTAACCTGTGCTATCATACAGTTTTATATATAAACAAGGTTAATTTGCCACAAGGAGTTGATGTAAGGGACTTTTTTGTTTTATCCTCCCAGTGTATTAAGACTAAAAAAAGAAAAAGTTTTCACAAATAATAATATGCTGACACTGATTAAAATACAAATAGCATTCACCACCCCTTCGGAAAGTATTTGTATCAGAAAGTTTCCATTATCTTTGATGATGAAGAGTTACACAATACTTGTGATCTCCGTGACAGATCACCTTTATCTAGGCAAACAAAAGGTAGGGATACTCTAGACAGGGGAGGAAAGCAAACTTAGGTGTTCTATAGCGTTGCTTTCCCTAGCATGCTATGTTACAGCCAACTGTTCACAAATCCACATTTACTGCTGCACAGTGCTGCATCTGAGGCTTCCTGAAGAAGTCCACACAGGGCTCCAGTGATTTTGCAAGTGCTTCCCAGTGTTTTGAGGCAGGCAGATGCTACCTCAGTTTCAGCATTAAACCTGAGCTGGCCCTATTCATAGCAAGTCTGCCCGGAACTCAAGGGACCACAGTGCTGAAACATCCATTCCCACACAGAACCAGCTGGGTTCATAACCCCTGCCGAAACCTTGAAAATCCCCAGCAGGCCCTCTGAGGAGCTGCCAGGAAGCCTCAGCATCACGTTCCACAAACCTCCCTGTTTGCAGACTGACTCCAGAGGGGACCAGCACAGCCCATCAGCCTGGACACTGTGAAGTACAGCCCAACTGTTTCCAGACTCAGCCTGGCTTCAGAAGGGTACAGCTGCATCCAGACAGTGCTCTGCCCCAGCTAACACAATGTGCTGGCACCACGATGGCCCTGAAAACAGCCAACTATGGCACCTCTGTGGCAGAATTTATCTGGATTGTAGGCTATTTACTTACAAATTATTTCCACCAGAAGACAAAATAGCTAGAATGAACACAAAATTTCATATTTCTGGCATAATGCATCGCCTCATGTCCCTACTGAGATATTTTATTAGCCATGATGCTGAAATGAAACTTGATGGAGGACACTCTCATTAGCAAATAGCATTTCTATTTCTATGGAAAATCCTCTGACTCTTTATTGTCTCCAAGACCATTTGAGTACACCATCTATATTCTGCTGTGCAAACAGAAAAACGCTTTCATGGTGTTTTGAGTGATTTAAACTCCAGCACACCCTAGGCTCACCTTCCAGCTCATGTTCTGTACAACATTTGCACATGCTTGCTTCTCGCTTCTTTTTTAGCTTCATTATATTATACTTTTGAAACATAAGTTGTCAGGTTTCCCAAAAGCTGAACAACTTTACACAAGCGGTTATCTGAAGATTATTCATAAGATGGTATGAGTGCCTCCTCTCCAGCAGCTAAACTGAATATACAGAGCTGTATATTTTCAATGTCACTCAGATACTTTTCCAGTGAGTGTAAATGTAAGAAGTATCATCTAGTGAGGTGAAGTTCAGATCTTAGGATCTGAAGTTCAGATCCTAGGTTATGAGGAAATCAATTTAAAAAATAAAGTCTTTCTCTCTAATTCAAATCTCTCTCCTTGACTGAGCACTGGTTACACAGCTCTTCTGTGCTCTTACCTTAGCTAACAGATCTTACAGAGGAAAGCAGAGACAGCAAACAGGAATCTTTTCAACTGTGAAGACTGTATCTAAAAAGTGTTGCTCTAATCACAACTTCTCAGAACTAAGAGATGAACTGAAATATTTGCAAAAATGTTATAAATGCTGATCTACAGATCAAGTTTAACATCCCAAGATGACCCAGCACACTTATGTAGGAAGGCAGTATGGAACAACACATCCTTTTGAGATGTATCCAGAAACAAGAAAAGGGAACAGAATGAGAGGCAGAGCCCAATTCAGCAACTTCTATGTGAAAGTAATGTGAAAGACAGTCTACACTTTCACTGATAGCACTGTCGTCTCAGTTTACCGTCCGTTCAAAGCAGCTAATACGTTCTGTGGTTCTTCAAATCCCAACAGACTCTCCGCACCCTAAAACCCTGCAACTTATAACTTCAAATACGGCAGAATCACGTATTGCAGATGTTCTACTTAATATAACAGTTTTATTAAAATGAGTGATCTTCCAAGAAACTCCGATACAGTAATAGTACAGTGGTACCAAATACAAAATATAAGAAGAATTTTAAGCAGTTCTATCTGTAGAAGTTAAGAGTGATAGTTTAATTTATGTAAAATACTCTGAAGGGAAGAAAATGTGCTTAGGTGAGGGAATCAATGCCATCTGTGCCTCCAACAGCTCTTGACTGACAACCTGTCTCCCCCACTCTGCTCCCTGGAAGCTGCGATCAAACTGAATCTAGTAAATGGGCCTCCAAAGCAAGAAGCAGTCTCACTGCAAGATGAAGATTAGGCAGGGCACAGTTATATTTGTTCTGGTCTGCCTACAAACACACAGACCAGGATCTTCAAATTGTGTTTTACTTTGCCTTTCCCAAACAAAAGCGAGTAGAGCAGCCTATTGATCTGAATTATCCATATTGCCAATGCAGGAAGAGTGAAGTCTGGGCCTATATAAGCATTCAACATCAAGATTATATACAGATTTACAAGTATTCCTACTATTAACTACGTGAACAGCAACTACTGTAATTCAGCTAAAATTGATCTAGAGTTTAAGTTACATCGGTATGAAAAATGACCAGATTTAATTTTTCCTCTAAAGCTCTTGACGCTCATCATTGATGTTCTAATCCCAATGCTGATCTTTAAATCCAGGATTTTCATTCAGTTAGCCTCCTCACTGATGCACTTACTAATTCCAAAAGTTTGCGGAATTAGTCAGCAAGCGCTGCATAGAATTTCCTTCCACTTTTGGTTTATTCCTTTGTCTCAGACAAATTCACAGCCTGGGAAGCACGTATCTTGCCGATTATCCACAACTACTCAGGAGAAGAAATACCACAATCTTATAAAGGAGTTTTATCAACAGAATTACTCTGTCAACCTATTTCAGGAGCTGACATCTAGAAATAGCTTCACATGGTCTTAAAAGAAGCACAGAGCAAACCAGCATCTGTTATATAGAGAGTGACTCCTGCTATATTCATACACCTGGGAGGTGCTGAGGAGTAAACAAATTCATGCTGTCTGACCCCAATTATCTATTGTGATGCCTCTCAATAATAAGCCCCTATACAGGTAGTGAATAGAACCTCCAAAAAGCAACTCTGAGCCCCTGAACCAGAGCCTCAACACTGTCCTCTGAGCACACAGAAATGACAGTTTCTGCATGAAGCACCTGAACTACATGGCTAAATGATACAGTAAGAGTACTTCTCTACCCCTCTTAGAGCCGGGATTTCATGGTGGTCTGTTGAATTACTAGGGAAAAAAGATTCAGCAGCACACTCAGTAACACATTGTGGTTGGGACACAGACACGTCTGTAAGCCCACTGGAACCAACTTTTTCTTTCACTGCAAGCACTTCTGGAACTAACATTTCCATACACAATTTCTTCCATTTCCTTCTCTTCTCTATCAAGGCTTAAGAGATACACCAGCAAAAATTCATTTATTCCATACCATTTATTCATTTGTCTTGATCCTTCAAAGGATAAAACAAAATAAAACAATTAAATTCAACATGCAGAAAAACCCCAACCACGTACTCAAAACAATAGAAGTATCAGAGAAATTGGACTCTGTTTTCCAAGGAGGTAATTTGAGCCAATCTAACACTCCTTTTCCCTTCTTTTTCAAGCTAGTAAATTGTGTTAACAAATGACGGTAATACAAGCAGGTCTCTAAAATGACTATGGCTGTGTGATTAAAGACTTGCACCATTAGAAACCATGCACAAGATATGAAAAAATCCAGATGCTTTGGATCTTCTTTTGTCATTTTACAGAGCTACCTGGATACCTGTCTGCAAACAGTATATCCAATAAAATGAGTACTACTGCTATTGACCTTAAGTATATAATGAACCATCTTTCACTGAATTTTACACTGACCCTTCATACTCTTTACGCAGGGCAGATGACCAACAGCTACTGCAGAGAGTACTGTTAAGAGTTACTTCATTCCAAAAGCAATTATCATGCTTCTAATGTTTCACAATACACAATTAGCATAGGAAATTATTCTGCCTAATTTCCTGGTGTAGTCTAAACAGAGAATGATATCCAGGGCCCTGTTTCGTATGCAGTCATTTAGTCTTTTATTTTTCTATTCCCAACTCTGATATGTACAAGTTAATAGAAGACAGTAGCAGATAAACAGAGCAAATTTGTATTTTGGAAATTTATTGCTCACTTATACCTAGAACTTAAAATAATCTGAACTGCATTAATTTTCAGCACTCAAGTGGTGAGAGGTATGTTTTAACCAACATTAAAAAAAAAGAAAATTTGGCACAATGTCACCATTTTTTTAAAAACCTGGGTTTGCTCCCACAAAGTGCAAAGACCAAGTCAACCATTAGTATTCCTCTCTAAAAACCAATTTTGTTTCTATTCAGTACTCTATGTCTTGTCATATTATTCCAACAACTATCAAGTTAAACTTACAGGCATAAGTGATCTCCTTTCTAGAGCATAATATGTATTGAAATGACACTTGAAGCTGGGTTGGTTTATTTGTTTTTAAAAAAGTTGAATAGCAAATTCCTAAACCCAGTGGTTTATCACAAAACCTCTGATACGAATGGCACATGCAGTCATGACACGGTACATGTAGTCTCAGAACAAAATATTTCAAATAAATGCTGGTAGGCTCACAGTTGGAAGATTGATGAGCAAACAATAGCCTTTTGTAGGTAAGTTAATTTGCATGCACTTCATCATTTACATAAAGACACAGATATTTAATTACACATAAAATTATTTTTAAATTCCTTTTTCAGGTTATACTGATTTTTCAGCTGATTATTGTGAAATAATATAAAACCAGCACATATTATCAGTTTTTGCCCTCGCATAATATCTTTTACTTGACTCCTAGTGTTCCACTTATGTTTGTGAAGAACACTGAGAGAATGTCCTTTGGAAAGAAGCACGTAAGTATCGTAAGTACTGCGTGAGTTTTATCGAAGAATAAGTCGTTGAGTGGCAGGTCCAACCTCGGTCTACAAATGAGCAAAGCTGGGGATATATGCAATCCAGTATTTAATCTCATTCTATATGCAGACTTGCTTCATTTCTCTGAAATGACTATCAAATTGTTTTGTAACACACATTTGTTCTCTTAGTTTAAAAAACAGTATTCTTAAACTTAGTAGCTGAAAACTATTAAAGAAAATGCCATATGGAACACCTGCTGTGCGTAGATTATAAAAGACAATATGAAGATGGGCTTTGTGACACATTCTACCCATAGTCAGTCTAGAGTCTTTATCTCAGGAATCCTTCCATTTGTAGAACCTATGAGAAAAGCAGTGGATGTACAAAAAAAACATGAAACTTTTTTCACACATGTAATATACTAAATATGAACAAATATGGGTTTAGAAGTTCAAACTAATGGCTTTCTTACTTAGATACCCTATTGCTTATACAGTCAATACTCTCAAGTCACTGCCTCCCTCCTCCCTTTTTATCCATGCAGTAGCTGGGAAGCAATGCCATTATACGTGAGGGGGGACAATGCAGAGGGAGGGAAGAGAGGAAAAGGATTTTCACTAGATTCCCTCAAGAGATCATTTCATATCCATGGATAAAAGATCAGCTTAACAAAACAGTTCTAGCATACCCAGCAACAACAATACAGGTTGATGTTCTTTTACCGCCCTTTGAGTAAACACCACGATCAATGCAGGCTGTATATTCTTGATAGCTGCACAGGCCACTCAACTGTTGCATTACCGTTCTCAGACCCTGGCACAGCAGCCTACTGTCTCTAGAGCAGCAGTGATCCCTATAAAGGGATGCAAGATGGACCCGAGTACTGTTTCAGTGGCCCAGAACAGACAGTTTCCAAGACATAAGCAATTGCGTAACCGGTCAAAACACCCGGTATGCCATGTTTAATAATAGCCACAGGAAAAACTACCGTGAGACTATTACTACTAGCAACTCCTAAAAGGTCAACTGTTTCTATTGTTCTTGATTGCATGGTTCTTTACTTAACATTCTTCACTCTCCAGGCTTTTGTATTTTTAATACTTTTGCGTCACATGGCATAATTTTGTCTTTAGAGTGATTTTATGGTTGAGAAGTGGCAAAAAATCTTCAAGAATCAACTACTTCAGAGCAACATTGTTGGAGGAGATTTAAAAAAAAAGTATTAACAGAGACTTTGAGGACATTTCTTGACTTCTAGTTTAGCTGAGATGTTAGCACATTTTTTTCTGCCAACTCATACCAACAGCTTTCAACACTAGTTGAAGAGTGAAAAGAGCTGTTATTATTCATTTCTTCCAGAAAAAGGTTACTTGGGAATTCACCAGAACAATTTAGCAGCCCTGCAGAGCACAGATAACAGAGAACAAGCAAGATGGGTGGGCTTGAAACTCTACTAAGGGGGAAAAGACCCAACCCTGTAGTAGGGTTCAACGGGAATTTTACTTTGCACTATGTGATTCCCTCCACACCCCAATAATGTAATCGGGGGGCGAGGGGGGGAAAGGAAGAGAAAAAGGGGGCAAAAAGTGTTAAAAGAAACCTTTCTCTTCCACACAGTCATAACCGGTCGTCTTGAAACTGCAAACCTTCAGTAACGTGCATATTTGAATCTCATTTCCCACAAACACAATGGAAGAAACTGACATTATAAAAAAGGCACACAATTCTTTCTCAATTAAGGAGGCACATTCCAGTTACCCACATCTAAGTCTTTTGAGTAGAGCGTTTGAACCTTTCTGGAAATAACGATGTTTCACCCATGAAGTTGTGACAGTAAAAAACACTTTAAAAAATCATTTAGACCAAGGTTTGGCAGCATTTAAGTGCCACATCATCCTCCAGTAGAGTTTGACGTGGGAAAAATGTGACTGGTTTTACCAGTTACAGCAGTTTACTACTCAAAAGATGATCTCTGTGGCTTCACGCTAAATTCCTTCTTTAGTGGTATTAACATACATCTTAAATTATTAAGTTACTCAGTGTAAACCAATAGGCTACCCTATTCAAACAGCAGTATAAAGAAAAATTAAAATGTCTAAATGAAGTGTTCCTGGACTTCATGCTAAGTATCATAAGAACTGCAACTCCTAGGTCATTGCCAGGCAGATAGCAGTGTCAAGTGGCACGTCCACTCACTCCTTGGGAAGCCTGGATATACAAAGTGGGAAAAGAGTGGATTACAAGAAAAAACAAATGAAAGACCATAACCAAGCGCAGCCTGCACTGCAGACTCCAAAACCCAGCCCACCATTTTTCTCTGCCCAACACTTTGGAGAAGTGATCAGACACAGTTTTTCCCTTGCAACAACAAAAGCCTTGCTAGAGAAAAACATGAGAACAGGTTATTTCCAGGAAGTCTGCTCTGGAACAAGAGCCACAGCTGCTTTCTGACACAAATTAAATAAAATCCATCCAGAAACAGAAAGAAAGGGGATAACAGAATGAAACAAACAAAAAACCAACCAACCAAAAATAAACAAACAAAAACCCCCACAAACACAAAAACAACAAACAAGTGCTTCCCGGAAATAAAAGGTCACCTTGGTTTAAAGCAAGGCTTGCAGGCAGGGACAAAGTATTACTACCAACCAAACAGAACAACAACTCCAATGCCAAGCTTCCAAAATATCTAAACAATGTAACTTTAGGGGAGAGGGTTAAAGGATGTACCCTTGAGATTACCCGATTCAGTTTCACATTTACACATTTGAACTAATCTGAATTACTGTTTTTAGAAGGTCCATGCAGGTCCTTGAGGCTATCAGCATTAAGCAAAACAGCATGGAACATGAGGCTTATTTACATTTGGTGCTGAGCATATGCACAGTGATACCGATAAACAGAAGAACACAGTGCCCTTCATCCTTTTCTGTTATTAAAAATTGACCTGATGTTTCAAGTAATTTTTGATCTCTCTTCTTCTAAACGACTACAGGAAATAAACGATATTCATGTACCTGGGGGACAGATGCAGAACAAATCTGAATACTAAGATCAACCTTTTCAAAAAATATAACCTTTAAATGGGAAGTTTGGGGGGTTTTAACGCCCGTTTCAGCAGCTGTTAACGCCTCGGCGCCAGCGTTGGTAACTGACATGACATTACCACAGGCACCCTGCCGCCCCGCTCACCGGCCGGCCCGAAGCCCTCAGGTACAAACGAGGGCCGCGCCCGGCGAGCGGCACCCGCCGCAGCCGGACAACCTGCGCCTCAGCCCGGAGCAGAGCCGGAAACCGCTGAGGAGAAGCGGCCGTTTTCCTCCCTAACCTCCCCGCTTCCAGCGGGCACAGCGCCAGAGAGGATGTACGGGAGGCAGAAATGGATAAATGCAATAATCATGGCGAGATAACCGCACGGCGGGAGGGGGGGACGCAAGGCAAAAAGGAGGGGCAGATGCCATCTTGTGCCTCGCAAATTTCACCCCTGGACGTGTCCAGACCCGGCTACACCCATCGCCAATCCCTAACGGGCACCAGCGCCTCAGGCCCAACCGCCGCACCGCCTCCGTCCCCCCAAGAGACGGGCGTGCAGTCTGCGGGGGAGGCGGCGCCCACCCAGGGTTGCCCGACACCGGCCGCAGCAGGTGGTGGCGGAGCCCGTTTTCCCCGCCAGGATGCGGTACGAGTCCGGCGATCCCCCTTCCCGCACTCACCTTGCCCGCGGCGAAGGGGAGGGGAGGGCAGGGCAGGGCCGAGCCGGAGGCGCCGCCGCCGCCCCTTCAGGTGTTCCAGCGCCGCCGGCGTCACAGCGGCGAACGGAGCCGCCTCCGCCAGCCCCGCAGCGGGGCGGAGCTGCCGCCACCGCCCGCCCAGCCCCCGAGGCAGGAGGGCGGTGGCTGCCCGGTCTGTGGAGCCCGGGGCTGGCGGCTTCGTTGCGTTGGTGTCGGCCAGGCGCCGCTTCCTCTTCCTTCCGCGGTCGCGCCGTGAGGGAGGCCTGAGGGGAAGTCGGCATGAAAGTCACCCCGGTTTGGAGCCCTTCCAAGGCTCCTCATTGCCTCGACCAAAACCGTTCTCCTCAGCCCCAGCCTGCTGGGGACCACAGGTGTTCCATGATGAGCATCGAGGAAGTATTAAAATGTTTTGGGTGCTGTAAGTAGGCAGTTGTCATCAAGGTAGTGGAGACGGAGAAAAAGGCCCTTTGACGTAGCAAGCAGGTGGCAGTGTCAAAGGGGCTCAGCGGAGCATTGGTTTTGAGCTCGGGTTGGAAACGTGTCATTAGGGATTTTCTGAGAGTTGTTTTGAGTAAAGTGCTTCAGCTGGATTTCAGGCTGGTTTCAGAGCTTGAAATGGGGAAGAGCTCACAGGTGGCATTTGAAAATGATCTGTTGGATAGGTGGGAGGTAAAAGGAGAAATGGGAGAGCAATGAGGATGGAAAATTATCACACTTAAATGGGAAAGTGTTAACTTCTTTGTGTGTGAAGAGAGCAACAGCTCAAGCAGGAGTGAAGGAGATAAGGTTGAATTGGTAGACCCAAGGAAAGGGTTGAAGAAGAGCGGACTGGAGGGCACTGTAGGAAATGAAGAGGGAAGAGAAGAATGGATGGGGCATCATTTGCTGAACCTTACAGAGGTCTAAAGTATGCCTGTCAGTGTCTCAGTGTTTCTGTGAGGCAGAGCTGAACCACTTCACTGGAAATCACATATCTAGGTGTGAAAATGCGAGATATTTACAGCAACAGGGACTTTACTGCAAGACAGTAGCTCTGAAAAAGACTTGGAATCGTACCTAATGTTGGTAGTTAAGCATACACGCACAGAGCACTGCAGAAGTCAACAGGAGTAATTTAATTAACACCTGTATAACCTGAGGAATTTCAGGTAAGATTTGGGAAGTTGTGTAATTTCCCTGTTTGACACTGGTATAGCCACTAGCAGCAGGTTGTTCTGGGAGGTGGTGTATGTAGTGCAAAAGCGCAGAGGGGCTGCTGACAAACTAGGATGGGTTTACGGCAAGAAATACTGGATTGCTTTCCAGAACTACAGAAACCCTAACAGTCTTTGTGTTTAAACACGGTAACAGTGAGCAAATGTTTTCATGAGGTACAAATCTCTTAATGGGGTCCTCAAGCTTGCAGAAAAAGGTATATAACGCATTTCAGCAGCTGGAAGTTTGGCATACAGGAAATCTGATGTTGGATATATCATTTGCCTTTAGATGTTATACTATAGATACTGTTAAGCTGTATTGGTCACCTAGAGCTCTTTTTCGAATAAATAGAAAAAGGTGCATGTTAGGGTGTGGTTTATTGGATTTATCTTAGTTTCTGATGAGATTAGTCATTCTCTGGACATGAGTTCCCTTGACTATGAAAGAGTAACAGGCTCAGGTGTAAACACCAGCATTAGAGGTATTACCCAATTAGTCAAATGAACTCTAGGTATTACTGGTTTTGAGAGAAAAAGTGTTCATGGAGTTACTTCTTACCTTTACAGGGGGAAGTGACAAAAGGGTTTTCAGCAGTGGTTGAGGATCTGGGATCCCTTCAGCCAGGTCTGGTGTTGGTTTTGGGTAGTTTTTCCTTCTTAAGTGAAGCCAAAGGATTCATTGTGTCTTTTAATTTATATGTGAAAATCTCCTAGAGGAGGTTGAAAAAATAAAATCTCACAGCATGCGAAGGAAGTACTTTAACCATTGCGGGAACAGAACCAAGACACAAAAGGAGATTTTATTTGGTAAACGTTCTTGGTTGCACCAGGGTAAGGTAGGAGGGCAAATAGTCCTGAATAAACCTTGATTCTGAAAAAGATACTTTTGTAATAATGGAACTATTTTTATGCCAAGTTACGTATATGTGTGAATACACCTAGAATCAGGGTCTTGGGCTGCTAGTTTACACAAGGCCAACATTCTGCAAGTTAAAGACAACATCTAGCATTGTCCAGCTTAATGTCTTAAAGCATTAGCTGAGATTACTATGTAAGCTCAAAAAATTGATTTTAAACCTCTATTCCTCATGAAAGTGCAGACATTTCTTAATCTTTTATCATGTTATGTATAGTTTATCACCAGACATGAATGTTATAAATATAAGCAAGTGCCATCTGGTTGTTCTAGCACTTATCTCCCATGGAGATATTTTTAGTGCAGCAGAAATACAGAAATGTAATGAAAGAAAACAGTTATTGCAACTGATGCATGAAATAAGGTGCACTTACTACTTTTCACAAGCTGAATTCTTTGGCAAAGCTGACTGGATGCATGAAATACCCTGAGGTATGGTGCTACGTTCATTCTGTTACTAACATTTTTTCCCAATTTGGACATCAAAGTACTGTGGTTGCTTAAATCTACTAAGCAGTTGATCCATTGACCTTAAAAAAAAGTCCATTTTTGCTGTTTTATAGAACCCCACATCCTCTTGCAAACTGAGATTGTTCAGATGACATCATCAGAATTGCTGTAAGATTCAAGTAAAGGTAAAGTACAGCCCTCTCAGGCGTAACTATTAACTACACCACAGCTGGAAATGTCACATTTTATGGAAAAGTGCTGCCTTTCCAAGCCCCCAGTCACACAAACCTAGAGCTTTCGAAAGAGTGAGCTAGCAATAAATATTAGCTGCCTTCTTGTAAGATCTTTCTTGCATCTGAGCCTTGTGTTACACTTTGCTCCATCTGCATTTAATTTGTAAAAGGACAAATAAAGATTGAAATCACATGTTGATTCAGTGAGACTCACCATTCCATTATGTTTACTGTATCATGTTGCTGCTGTAGTATGCTATGGGATATGCTCCTCTTGTTGCTTAGTTGTATTCTGTGCTATCTGTATAATACAATATTAACAAATGTGGGGCGTTCCAAACCTAGGTTATTATATTTTTTTAAGTAGTAAGACAGAAATTCCAATATGAAAATGGAAAACCATCAGGACCGGGAGAGAATAAACTAGAAATTCAAGTGTTTTGGAAGCCCAGTGGTAGTGAGCTGTTTGTCAGTTGAAGCAATAGGAATGATAGTTTTCCCTTTTGTACATTATTTTCTGAAGATTTCTTAAGATTTACATGTGCTGTAATTTTGTTTCCCGTCTTGATGTATCTGTGAATTAGTTTCTTCATAAGTTTGCATGGTACCAGATATCCCAGAAACAACATTGAAGGTTTCTCATGTTCCCTAGACTGTAACATTATTATTAATAATTGATGGTTGAACTTTCACACATGAAGATGATTTTTAATCTTCCCAACATTTCTCCTCTGTTTCTCCTCAACATAAGGAAATACAAACATGTAATGCTGTGTTTTAGGGACACAGTTGCTGCCTGTTTAAGTTTCTGCTCAAAATGTGGAAATCAGGGAGAAAAATGATGCTCCTCTGAAACCTCCTCCAGTCCCTTATATGATTTTCTTGGTCTTTTGTGTCCTTTCTGATCTGCTGGTCTTTTATGTTTCTTGCCACACTGCTCTGAATGTCTGGAACACCACTTTTTGCAGTTTTTAAATGGCCTTCAATCTTTAATGTGTTTTCAATTTTCTCAGCAAAATTATCTAGTTTAATGGTGTTTAATTTTTCAGTTTGTGTTCTGCTGTTTTGTATTTGTTTCCATAGTTCCTATAATTCAGCTTTATAAGGCATGTGGCTTGTATTGGTTGTGTGACAGACCTGCAGATGAAAAGCCAGTGGAAAGTAGAGCATATTCTTTTGGGCATTAACATTAACAAATGAAGGAGCCAATCCATCCAGATTGAAAGAGACTCTATAAAGTGGTATATTCCTATGAGTAGATTAGTGAGAGGCTAATATAGATCAATTCTAGTCATCAGTTTAGGAAATTATGTTAATGTAAGGACTGCCTGGCCACTCATGTCTGTGATAAGTATGATTCATATTTAGTGATCTGCTGAAAACCTTTAGCCTATTGGCAGCTTCAGAGATTTAATTAATCAATGATTTGTGTTGGCTTTCATAAGCTGGAAAATATATAATAGGATAGTGAAGCTGCTGAAATGACAGCCAGGTTTAGTATTAGAAGACTCCAGATTGGAGTGGTGCCAGCACCTCTGACCATCAAGGTAGGACCAAAATTTTGCCAAATAGAAGTCTGCCTGTAATAGCGGCTTTCATGTTGTCCAGTCACCATTATTTTCCTATACTTCTGTGGACTTAAAATGAAAGAGTTGTGAGCCCAAGAATTTGCCTGAATTTTTCTGTGTGTAGGATTGGTTTTAGTACTTAATATTGTCCGAAGTCCTAACTTTTAATGTTGCTGCCCAAGTAGAGGTTAATAAACTCTTTTTGGCAATTCATGATCAGTGAGCTCTGCAATACTTCTCTTTTCTCTTGTCTTTGTTGTTATTGTACTTCCACTATCGTACGCTATTTCTCTCCCTTATTGTCCATTATCAAACTCCTTGCAAACAGCGCACAAAGTACTCTTTCCTGTCAAATATTTTTCATTTGAATGCAAGCGAGGGAGCATGTGGAGGGACCATCTATTTTTCATACCTGACATTTTGAATCAAAAGAGCTGTGTTAGTTAATTGGTTGTTTAGATGGAGTTGGTATTTGTGGAAATTCACCAGAGAATTAGCAAGGCATTCAAGAATCAGGTTTATCCTTAATAAAGACAAGAAAACAGTAGAAAGATGAGAACTTGCATGGTGGCAATTTGCACTGATTTCCATCTGAGAACAATAATAAAAAATTAAATCTCCTTTTAAAGTATTTTCTTGCAAACATTAATTCGAACACACACACACACACACAACCTGGAGTCATCAGTTGTATTCTGAAATGCAGTTATACTTACGTTGAGGTTGTCTTAATCTACTGTGGGCTTGGGTAAGCAATCCAGCCCCTGCAGTGTGCTATGAATTTATTTTATTATATTCTGCAGCAGCATTATTGCATAATCCTAGCACAAAGCCAAACCCTGTAGTTTTAGCCACTATACCTGTGTTGCAAATAATTTCTTTACCAAACAGGCTTACAATCTGAAAGAAAACACAAAATAGTAGAGAGACATTAAGGATCATGGTCTCCACTTTGTACATGAGGAATTGAGACACGAACAGATACAATGGTTTGTCAAAAAAAGCCTATGGCAGAGCTGGCCAAGGGTTCTTGCATTGATTTACCACTGCCTTTAATCATCCCATCTTCCTTCCAATGTTTTCCGAGGCTAGGAATTCAGAAGATGTGCTTGCCTTTTCCACAAGGTTGGGAATGAGAAGGGTGCTGAGTACTAACAGAAACTATGTTTAATAAATAGAACTTCTTGGGAGGAGGATATATCCAAAAAATGGTCCTTCATTGAAGAGATTTGTATGGTGGCAATATGAACCGAATGACACATTTTCAATTAAATACAGTTCTTTAGAAGAAGTAAATACAGGCTGAAGCTCCTGGATGTTACTGTAATCTCTTTGATGTGTTCATGAGAATTGTTCCATCTGAAAAATAAAATCTTGAAACAATTATATTATTAAAGTATTTTTGCCCATTAAGAATATGAGTCACCTAGTTTTTAAAGATCTCCTGAAGGTGTTTCATATGTTAGGAGGATGAAAGTCTATTAATAAAAAAGTCTAACAGTCATTACGCTGTGAACTGTAGATACTGCTTGTTCTCAGAACTGGAGATTAATCCTACTATGTCAAAAAATAAACCTTGCAGCACATTAACTATTGCAAGCAACTATAGAGCTTGATTTACATTCAACCCCTCATGTATTGTATAAACACTTCTATATTAAATTGTATACTTACTGAATTTTCTGAATGTATGATCTTTAGTAGATATTTCCTGCCAAGTAATACTATGGCTTGGTATCTCAGGTTCCTACTGAGCACTCTTAATAATCCAAACTGCAGATAAATCAAAACATTTGATCTCTTCCAAAACATGTTTATCTTCAGTTTTGTGAAGCATTCTGTTAATTACTTGAAAAGAAACTAAAATGAAGTCATTGTGCTGGATAAACCTTTGTAATATGTGCCAAAGAATTCTTGGTGATGAAATGGAAATAAACGCAAGCATTACAATTTAAATAATCTCTGAGATTTTGACAGGTTGGATCAGGTCCTCCCATGCTGTATAATCTCTTTGCCCTCTAAGGCAATCTGATCTGGCTGTCCCAAGGTAACCATGTTGAGATAGAAGATATTTTTCAGTTCCTTATAAGGGCTTTATGATATTTTTACAGTCTGATAGAAAAAATTTGCATTGCTTGAAATTGAGTAACAGAACATTGGTGAAGTTTCATCTTCTATTAGCCTGAGATTTATCTTTAGCAATCATTTTCTTTTTTTTGCTGCCCCAACAGGAGTCATGGAAGCTACTATTCAGAAAATACTGCTTAGTCCAACTTCAGTACATGTTTGCATTTAAAAAACAAACCACTTAATTTTCTGAAGTGTAAGGCAGATTTTTTTTAAGTGATGGGAAATATCAATTATTATTGAAAATTCTATTTTCCAACCATTTTTGTAGTATGCTTTTGAAAAGCACTTCACCTCACCATAGCAATACTATTGAGCTGAACCAAGAAAAAAATGTTGAAGTGTTCTTTTAAATAAAGTATTTGTTAGTCAAAATACTGATGCATCTCTCATTCAGCAATGATTTTTTTTTTTTTTCCCCTCCTGTTTTGAGAACAGCATGGATCATTTGTCCAAGGAGACAAGCTGTACTCTCTCAGAGATTCAATATTTTCTGTTTGTGCTGTTCCTTTTTTCTATCACATATATGTATAGTCCACATAACTAAGGATAAGTAGATTTCTTGCATAATGCTCATGAGATTATTTTCAATCTGATTCTGTGAGAGGTGTTTTGATATCCTCAGAATATTTAACAAAGGTGAAAATGTTGTGGGCAATTAAACCGTTTTGCTCACCAGGTTGATGTGCTATAGCTCAGCTCATTCCTGCTGAAGAGAGATCAACATTTACTTGGAATATACATTTTAAAAAATCTTGAAATTCATCTTCTCTCCTAATACAGGGTTTCAAAAAGGTTCTGAAACTCCACAAATACTCTTAGTAAACAGACTTAGAATATCCATGTGATTTTGGAGAAATCATTTTATTTTGTTTATTGCAAAGGCACAGTAGATTGATTATTTGTCATTTTGAGTTATCAAAAACATGGATCATCTTAATGCTTTTAAAGATAAAGCCTGCTAAAATTTGCTGGTTTCTCATGATCAGCTTAGTGATTTGTACGACAACAGTTTACTGTGCAAAGCTGTTCCAGTGAAAGATCTGACAGCTTTTCCATTATCACGTCCTTTTTGGAGAGGATCCCAATTCATTCATTTTAAGTCCCATCAGGATAAAACTTGGCTTAGAATACATATTATCAGTGGTTTTAAGTTCACAGCTCTATTTCTAATCTGTGGCCTCTACAGCAAAAGAATTCATTAGACTGAATTATGGAAAATAAAATATTCAGGGCTAGACTGTTCCTTTCAGCACAGCCTTGATCCATGAATGACATGCAATCTGTGCAGCTCGAAGACATTGTGCCTTTGAGGCAGTTTCCTGTGGTGAATTATGGTCTTGCTTCCCTCTGGTCTACACCACTAGCTCATTTTAACTTTCCCTGTAAGAGGTGGTTCCTGTGCAATGTAAAGGAGAGAAAGCTCTGTCTATTCTCCTTCCCAATGAATCTAAACAGTAAAAAATGTGGTATTTACTATTTCTGCATATTAGCATGTAAGATCTAAGTAACTTGCTCGTTTGTACAAAGGCAAACCTTTACATACCCAGCTGCTCTGATAGAGGAACACAGCCCCATTGTTATCCTTCCTTTTTGAAAATGCAATTAAAAATTTTTTAGCTAGCAATATATTTTTTGTATTTGACGATATATAAGGATGAACAATAACACAGTGCAAAATGTCACTGAATGGATTCATTGTGGCTAAGTAAAAAATTATGTTTAAATTTTTACTTAAACATAAAAAAATGTTTAAGTTTGAGCCCCTTAAACATTTTTTCAGGACCTACAAGTCCAATCCAAAGTCTCAACGAGTTCAGTGACTGCTGGTTCAAGCTCCTGTAGTCCTTCTATTTATGTATTTTAGAATCTCCAGCCCAGTGAACTCAGTTCAGTCCCTGAGCAATGTTTGTTTCATGAGTTCCTTAAAACTGAAATGCATGCAATCTTAGCAGTCTAAACCAAACGTTAATACTAATTCAGATTAAACCAAGATCTATTTATGATGCCTATAACCTCATCTCTCAGGTTAACATTTCTGTTTTGAACCAGGAAAAACAATGCAGAACCAAATATTTGAGTAATGTGAAAGACATTGAGCTATTTAGCCATACCAAACATGCACTACAAAATATGGCAAATAAAAAAAAAAGTCAGTTTTAAACCTCCTCCTTTTCTAGTGGCTTTATAGCTTCCTTTATAGGCCTTTTTTGAGAGCTACAGAAGTATGTGTACTCCTGTGTCTTAAAGATACAGTAAGTATCTGTACTGTTATTTGTTGGAAGATCTGCTTGCAGGTCTCCCAAGTACCCGTTACTTGAGGCAGAATTACGGAAAGGGAAGTACTAGACATTTTAGAGAAAGGTTGGGTTTAGGACCACTTAGGCATACTGAACATACACAAGTTCATTGGATAGGATGGGATGCTGGCTGGTGGCATGGGGAGGGTGCTATTTATCATCCTGGTAAGGCTGTGGTGGCTGGGGGAGATTTCCGATAGCTAGGAAAAGGCAAATGTCACATATGTGCTTAAGAAGGGCCATAAAGGTGATCAGGGAGGTGCAGCTTGCTCAACCGGTCTCTAGGATGATTGTGGAGCAAATCCTTCTGGAGGCCATGTCCAGGCACTTAAAGGAAAAGAATGTAATTAGGACCAACCACCATAGATTTGCCAAGGATGAATCATCCCTGAGAAATTTGATAGCTTTCTGTGATGAAATAACTGGCCCTGTTAGTAACTGAGAGAGAACAATGGATGTTGTATGCCTTTAGTAAGCTTATATCAAAGTCTTCCATCGCATCCTTATAGCCAAATTAGAGAGGGATGGATTACAAGATGGCTGGAAAACTGGCTTAATCAGTAGGCTCCAAGAGTCAGTGATTTAAAGTTTGGGTAGCCATTAGTGTAGTCTTCATTAATAGCCTGGATGATGGGGTGGAACAGCCTCAGCAAGTTCATGGCTGCCACCAAGTTGGAGGAAACAGCTGATACACTTGAGGGCAAAGAAAGGGGCCAGTGTGCTGCCTAATATGCATGTGTCTTAACTAGTAGATGCATATACATAGACTTACCTTGGGGCACATTATACAGGAAATGTCTATTACCAATTCTGCAGTATGACTTAATTATGATGAAGTGCCCTAAGGTAGGAATATTATTCCTGTTTAATAGAACTATTAATCAGTGACATGGTTCAAATCTCTGAACACCACTGTGGCCTGCCTGGCACCCAAGATATGAAGCAGAAGACCTACCACATAATGCATCCTAAAAGGTCTGTGCTGCACCCAGGTGCAGTCAGATTTGATAGACAGGTTTCCAAAGAGTGCTAGTGTAAATGTCTTTTTACCCACTTCAGTCATGCCAGGATTTTACTTCTAATGGTACAATCATGTCAACTGGGTACAGGCTTTGGAGAAAATAGCAGCAATTTACCTTACATCGTGCTGCTCAAAAGCACAGAACAAACTTTATCAATATATATATTTATTTCAGCATTGTAGAAGTGTGTAAACACTGCTACTTGCTTCCTCTTTCATCACATCAAAGCCAAATTCTTCTATTACATTGCTATAAACGTGAAATGAATGGACTTAATTGTTTCAGATACGTATTTCTATCTGAAGCCAGAATTTGACCCATGAAGCTAGAATAATCACACAACACCACATCAAAAGACATTCAGTGATCCTTAATGGGGCAAGCAAGTATGGCTGTTATATGGAGAATCACAAAGAGTGCAGTAGGTCTTTCTTTCATGAAGCTTATACACAAGTTCAGTGCGAATTGATTGAAAGAAATCATGATATTTGGCATGGATGGGAGGCAAGATTAGGTGCTTTGTTATGGCATTACAGCCAGCATATCCACAAGGATTTGCTTGAACACGAATTTGCATTTTTTCCAAATAAATTAACTTCTGTGTCTGTAGAAGGAAACTCCATGAGGCCCTGTTGCCAAGAAGAAATAATGCTGGTTTGTGGTGAGGAAATGATTGCTTTGTATGGCTAGTTCTCTCCGCCTCTTCTGGAAAAAATGGCAATATACAAAAGTGTTCCTTTCTATTTTGGCATACAAATGTGAACTTACTATTCTGGCCTTGATTAAACTTATCTTGTATACTTTTCCAGAAAGATATCATTCTCTCACCCAACCACTAGAAAGCAATAGTGCATCAGTGTAGAAGAATTATACCATTTTCTGCATATTGGCTCTTTGAACAAAAGTAGGCTATGAGTATTTTGCATTAACACAGACTTACATTATAATAAACCTTTATCTATAATGACAAACATCTCATCATAGGTATTTTCAACTAAGATTTAATCAATTACAGCCATTTTTTTCTGTGATTGTTATCCATTAATGAGTGGAGCACATAATTTCTAAGCTCCAGTCTGCTGAAAATAATGAAATTAGATCGATAGAATTGTGTTTAATGGGTTGTGTTATGCAGCTCATCTGAAAGGGCTCTAAACATACATTTCATAAGGTTTGCATTACTCAACTCATTGACCAGAGTGTAGCGATGAGCTAATGCTGTTATTTTTAGTTCCTGCAGGTTTTATGCAAGGCATTTTGGAGATAAAGAGCTAGAGGGTATTACTACAATGGACGGGAAAGCAGGATGCATTATGAATGACTTTTAAGTTCTGTTTTTCAGGAATGAAAGTTAGTCAAACTTGAATAGTGTTGTAACTGCAATTTCCACATTTTAACAACTCCAGCTCATAGCCTTAGGAATATACCCATTTGCACATTTTCATAAACAATGTCCATTGGCTAAAGGAGCAAAGAAATGATACTATTGGATGAAACCTGTATGTTGTCCTGTGTCTAACTGACCAGCGCTAGGGGAAGGTACAAAACACTGTACAGGAGCTAGTTGCAGATCATATGCAGATCTCAGCCTGATCCTCAATCCTTTGGTTTAAGACTATAACCATAAAATTTTCTTACTTCTACCTGTTTGTTACTCATATTGATCATTATAGCGCTCATATCACTAGTATATAGACATGGTTAGGATTACTAGGAGGCAGAATTGAAGTGCCTTTACTGTAACTCTTGTTCATTTCCTTTCTAGGAAAAGCAGTATCAGTATTTTGAGTCTCCCTCTGTAAAACTCCTCTATTTCTTTCATTCTTCTCTGAATTTCCTGTGATTCTGCAGTGCTCTTCTTGAGACATTATGTATGATCAGATGCACACCCAGCGCAGAGAGAGGACTCTTACCTAACAGCCTTCTGATATGTTTGGTGATTTTCTCTAGCCCTTTCCTCATATCACCTGCCAGTTTGTTTTTGTGAGAAGAGGTGCACATTAAACAGAAGCTTGCCCTTTTTCCCCTTACCATAAAAGTCACTTTTGCCTCTATTAGCTTTATTAACATTGTACTGTAAGAGTACCCATTCATCTGCTTTGCTTGGAATTCCTTAAACTTCCCCATCAACTTCTCTTGGCTTCATTAATCATAACTGTGTTTCCCAAATGTAAAACCCATATAATTTTTAGATTGACTACAGAATCATAGACGAATACGGAGTTTAGTACAGTGCTTTGGATTCTCGTATGCATGGTACCACACAGAGAAAATGGAAATTTGTAACGTTATAAAAATAATTAGCTGTGTTCCATTTCTTGTTGGAATTCTTTAAGTCAGAGGACATTTTGACTGGTCCAAAAGAAACCTGGTTTCCTAACATTTCCTTTGCTTTTGCTAGCCTTAGGTTTATAAAGACATTTGAAATTCATTTGAAATTTACATGAAGAACCTGGTTAAGTGCCTCTTAATGAACTATGTTGGCTCAGGTCCAAACTCTTTTAAATAATTAGAAAAGTAAATATGGGGCCCCACAGGATATTTTCAAAGGCACAAAGGACAGTTAGGTAACCAAGTCCCAGGATAAATCTAATGCTTTCTGCAGTTCGAGCCATTAATAAAGCTCCATAACTACGTAATTTTACACAAGCTGAAAAATGCAATCCATAGATACCGGCATATTTCTGCAGACTGAATCGTGAAAAACATCTAATTAAAAGAAGTGAAGAGACACCTGGAGCAGTAGATTGTGTCAGATATAAGATTCATAATTACAGCGCAGGAAATGGCAGCAGATTATGAAAGTTCTTTGGCCTGAAATGACGCAGCAAAAATCTCTAAGCAGCTGGTTGGAGAGGCCTATTAGCAAGTGTCTGATTTTCACCAGACCTTCTGTGTTGACTTATGTCGAACATTTTCAGCTGATGGAAACAAGCAAGTGTAAGGCAGTGACTTTGATTTTTCTTTTGATAAACAGGAGGAGGTGCTAGCAATTGTCAGTTGCTATTCGTTAAGCTAGTACTCCATAGCCCAGCAAAACCAGTTTCTTTGGGTATGTCTAGAAAGCAGAGTGGAGCTTACTAGAAATTCACAGTCTCATACAGGCCTGTGCTTGTGTGCAAACTCTGTATAGTGCACCAAGCTGAGGGATGTTTGGTGATGACTGACTGTGCTGTCATCCTGTAGGCATGGCCTTGCTTCTATGCTAATAAAAGAAGTTAACACAGAGGCAGCATTTTGGTAGCATCTTGATACTACTCCAGTTACCTTGCTACTTAGCTATGCTGCTGCTTCTGTGTTCACAGTCTTCAGACTGTATAGTGTAAATATGTCCAAAGAGTAGTTGCAATTTGTACATTTATCCTCTAATTCGTTAGTATGGTTGCCAGCGTGATAGAAAAATATTTATCGCCTGTTTGATTTGATTCAACTTTCTTCTACTCTGGTCTTGTACCATGTACAAATCAAATTACATGTGTTTGTAATAACCTGCATAATTAGAAACCCGTGTACATTTCAGTATCACTGAAATCAACATCTTTCACTTCTAAGGTCCATAAATGTAGGTGTGGTGAAACTGCATTGATTTTAAAATATGACAAGAAATTAACTCCTTTATTGCATTTGAATATACAAACATCAATTTCCTGCACGAAATCCCAATATAACTAGATTTTGAAATTATTTCTTAGAAAATTAAACAAAATGTTCTTTGTACATGGTTCTTTCTTTACATAAAGAGAACTGAAAAGGGAAGTTGGGCAAAAATTGTCTGATTTCAGGAAATGTTTAATGTATCATTGTAAAAAAAAAAATAAATTGATAAATCAATAAAGCATGAGATGGATGGCCTTGCTTATATGACCAAAATTGTAAAGCTATTTTCAGTGAGTTGACATTTGCCATTATTAATAATGCAGTTGTAATTGTTAGCAGAATAACTGCATTGCTTGAGCACTTAAACATCCTGGAAATATATTGTCTCTTCTGTGTACACATGGTGTAAGTAAAATGGAAGGCAGCCTCCGTCTCTGAATAATCTTAGCAGGCAAGATAGAAAAAGAATAGCAGAAAATAAGCAGAATTATAGTGAAAGGAGGTGACTTCTCTGTGGTCCCATCATACATAAGTGAGAAAGCTGAAAATAGAAGGCAAGTCTGTCGAGCCGCAGCCAGCTGAGGCTCAGTCCAGTGGCTTGTTTGTTAGTCTAATCTAATTTAGCCGTCTCTTAAATACCTCTTGATCCCACCTAACTGCAATGTCCACCAATCAAAATTTAACAGATCAGTTTTAAAGGCTATGTTTAATACTCATGGTTGCACAGACAACCTTCCAAATTTACAGAACAGCAGTAATAAAGAGGCACTAAAACACAGGCTCAAAGAAAAACACATTTTCAGTGTCTTATGCTGACACTGATTTACTCATGACGGTATCAAGTATCATGTTGATTATATGCTTACTATGAACATCTAGTTTTGCTATGTCCTGTGTGCCACAGGATATTGCTCTGCTTGATGGTGATGCTTGTTGGCTGACCTCAAAACTGTTGCTGGGTATGTATTACTACATTACTTCTGCTTCATTCTAAATGAGGAAGCTATTGAATTTCCCTCTTTTTTAATGACAAAGCAGTAGAAACTAGAGTTAGACTGTGCAATACCCAAGCAGATTTTTAGCTGGGCAGCTGAAAGGACTTGCCTGCAAATTGGCCACAAATTCAGGAACTGTTGCATCAATTTGGCGCAGTTTTCTGCCTAAAGATAAATAGGAAAGGAAAGTAATAACTAGAGAGCAAAGGAAATTGTGAATGTAGTCCTGGGTGGAAGAGAGAGGGAAGCTTCTTTTGAGCAGATAATTAGGTGATTAGAGATCCAGAATTGAAATTTTTTTAAGTGGGAAACCTTTGATACCATCTTCTGGGAAATTTGTCTATGTTCTTTGTATGCATTTGTGATAAAAAGGCACAAGACCATGGAAATAATCTGATCCATGTATTACATTTCTTTTTCAAATGGAAAGAAGATGGCTTGGGTGTTGACTAATATTTGAAGGTTTTTGTGGTTGAAGCAGATCAAAGGGTTTTAAAATACGGGACCCAAAGGGCACTTAAGTATAAGAAGAGGCCAAAAAATTATTTGGGATCTCACAAAAAATGACTACAAGTCCCTACATGAAATTATGGCATGACTTAAAGCAGATAAGAAAATAGAGTCAGGGGTCTTCCATAGACACATTTGCTCTGTTCCTTACAAGTACTTCCTGCAGGTTAGACTCTTCTGGGATGGTGGGGAATGGATTTATAAGATCATTGGAAAAGAACATCAGAAATAAACACGATTTATTGCTGCACCCATCAGAGTGACTGACAGCATCCCTGGGAATTCAGAGTGCTGTGGAAATTGGAGTGTAGCAAGAGATAAGGAGCCTTTGGGAAAATAAATTGCACAAGGACTGGGCTTTTTTCCCGCTTAGCATACAGAGTGTGTTACAGGACTTAGTCTTTATAAAGCCGTGTCTTGAAAGTTAGATTCCATGCATTTTTAATGAAGGAAACACTATATTTTGTTTGCGTGTTGTGACACAGCAGAGTGATCCCTGGCATTGCAAAACACTACCTGTGTGATGTGGATATGCTGAATGAAAGCCTACACATCATTTCACCAGTTAGAATTTGGTATGAGGAAAAGTGTTTCTTGGGTGAATGCCTGGAAAACAGGCATGCAAATAACCATGGAGAAACCATAAAGGTATTATGGACACCATTTCCCTTGTGCAGAAAAATATCACATGTAAAATGTAACTGCCAGCTCAGAGGAATTGCTATTTAGCTCTGCCTACAAATACTGACATATTAATTGGATTTCTCATCAGGAAGTTGTTCCAGTCTCCTTATTCCACTAGCTATCGCCTATTTGATGCAGCAGTTGCTATAGTAACAGCTGTTTCAACATTTTAACCTATATAAATATTGCTGGATATAGTCTTCTTTGATAACACGGTTAACTTGTGTAACTGTTACTCCTCACAAGAAAATTACTGTCAATATTAATAATCAGATCAAATAAATTTGCAAGAATTTACGTGCAAGCTGGGGAGAGGCTGGTTGTATAAAGCAAGGCTGACACCTGCCGGCTCTTTCACTCAGATACAAATGCGTTTTCATGTGGGACACATCTTGCTTTATTTAAAATAGTGTTTGTAATTCTCTCTCCATCAGGAGAGTTTTGATTTTCTAGTATCGTCCCTTATTTCTTATTTTGTCCTTTTTTTTCTGCAGGCTTGTGAACAATTCTTCTGTAGCGCTTACACCTCGTGTTACAAAATGTAAGCATATCCTCTGTAAAAACATGTTCAGAATTGGGGCTTCCAATTCTGACTTCCCAGACTGCTCATTCATAAAGTTTGACATTTAAGACTAATTCAGTAGCATAAATTGGCTAGTTAGGCATCCTGATGGACTCTCTGGCTCAAGGGTGAATAAGGCTTTTTATATTCCTTTTAAAATACCCTTTGCAATTTTTTGCAGCAGAGAATGAATGAATGTGTAGCAGTCTCTTCCAGGCAGAACTTAAGTCTTATTAAGCATCATGCATTTGGCCAATGCTTTAAAATACCATAAATAAATCCAGCAGTAGGACATGCATAAATCCTGTGTGATGCCTATTCTCCCGACACTAGCAAGGGCACAGCAAAATCATGGGGGAGCTGCAGGTGCACTGCAGCGCTGGTAATTCCTGAAAGCACTGTGCCTGTCAGCTCTCAAGGGCAGATGGAAAGTCTCAGTGTCATGGAAAGGAATTCTCCAATGACAAGTAGTTTGTACGTCTCCTTTGTGGGGGTATAGCATAAACTCCCTCTGTTTAGTTTGGTAGCTAATGTGAGAGAAAGAGAGCAGAGCCTTAACTGCCCTCCCTTCTGCTCCACTTTCCTTTGAAAAGTGTTCTGCTGCTGGCATTATTAACTCTGAAACTCCCTATACAGCTGTGGACTGCAAGGACTGGCTCTCCTATGCAACCATAGAAGAGGCACAAAGGTTTCCTTGTGACCACTCATTCTTTTTGTGTCCCCACAAAAGGCCAGTCACAATGTAGTATGCTGTTAATAGCTGAAGCACAAGATGTGGTAATGTAAATGAAGCCTGAGCAGCTGAAGCTAAGGTTTGGGGGAAACTGGGGCCTAAATGACTGTGCTTTATCTTCCTTATTGAGTCACTGCCACATGACTCCTTTGGCTTAATCCCTTCATAGGATTTTATGCAGAGGCACTCTGTTCAGATGTTTCAACACGAATTCATTATATGCCATGTATGCTCAGATGTCCTTGCATGTGAATATGGCTTTGTTATTATTCTGTCCTCGAGTATATATTTCACCTGCCCATGTGAATACCGAGGTACTTTGCCAAAGTGCTTCATTGCAGGGCTGTACTTCCCACTCCTTGAGCTAACAGTATGCTCTTCTCATTAGCATGTATGTAACTGCACTTTTTGGTTTAATAAGGGGTTATTAAGAATCTGCGAAATAGCAATTTGGAAGCAAAGAAACTGAGCATTATTGAAGTTGTGCATGCAGTAGAAATGCAAAGAGCTCTGGCTTTTCAAAGAGAGGAGAGGTGTGTGTGTGGGGGGAGGGCTTGAGAAGTGTGTGCATGCCATGAATGTCCCTTCTGTTTGTTAGCTCTGCAGCAGTGCCAAAGAAGCTCCTATCTGTGACAGGCAGACCTGATAGGCAACATTATTTTTGCTGGTTTTGTTCCTGCCTCATCTTCCATTTGAGGTTCACAGATCCCAGTGTCAGGATAAAGTAGGACCAAGTAAGTGGTCTCATGGGTCCTGCTCTTCTAGGGCTCAGGAGTCTAGGACATGGGTACTACGTGTAATTCACATTTTGCTGGCAGGGACTCTGAGATGAAAGTGAAATGTGAGATTTTTTTGTTAGAATGTGTGTGTTAGAATGTGTGAAGATTTAAACCTATTTCTAGATACAAAATATGGGCCCCTCCGTAGAATTCATAGTTTGTGTACTTTTCTGTGACAGCTTGCCAAGGTGAGGGAACAGTAGTGGTGCAGGCTGATGCTATGGAGGCTGTGAAAAAAAGAAGGTAAGAATAAAGTCACTTGTGTTGGTGCTGTGCAAAAATCCTGCTGAATTCATCTTCTTGCCATTGCTGAACAGTGCTGTTTTAGGACACCTGACAGCCTTGCCATGTTAGTTTGTATTTTCTGGCAAAGCATTTCTGTTCCTTACCTGATACGTGCTGCTAGCCTGGATGTCTGTGACTCCTGAAGTGGAGAGCTACTGGACAGATGTATCTAGGGTGGTGAGAACCACAGCAAGTTATTATTGTTACTGGAGTGTGAGCATGTGGGGCTAACATGGTCTTATAGCACTGAAGTTGTAGTCCCCACTGCAAGGAAGCATACACAGCAAGGAGCCCCAGTTCTTGTAGTGTAAAGCAGGCTAGGAACTCAGGACAGAAATGTCAACCCAGAAGGAAGATAGGCTAAAGTAGCTTCAAGATACTTTTGTGCTCCTTTTACCTTGAATTGCCCTGGGGTCTGGTGAAAGCTCTAGCATAATCTGTTCAGCTCAAACTGTGGTTCCTCTGCAGTGTCCTGTGGGGATGTGAAATAGGATTACATGAAATAGAAATGTCATGGCTGAAATAACCGTAATGCTGTTCCTCTTGTCCCTGCTCCAAACTGTAGCATGCTCCTTAAACAAGACCTTGAGAAAGGACGTTAGGAACGAGGCTTCTCAAATTCACATTTCTGGGCATTCCTATTAGTGCTGGAGAGTAAATAATTAGGATAAAGAATTCAAAACCACAACACCTGACTTTATATTAGGTCATTTTATTTTCTGGGAGTAGAAAGGACAGGGGGCCAGCAAATGACTCACTTTCATTATGGTGACTTCTGGTTGTAAGGACACCTCCCAGGAATGTCACTGCAATGGCAATGTTAAGTCCAGACTTCTGGAAACTTTCCCTTAAGAGCTCTCTGCTCTTGACAGGGTGCTAACGCTTCCCTCCTCATGCTCCTCGTGCCAAGCCAAAGTTGCATCTCATCATCGTGGTATTTTTGGTGCAGGTCATCTTGGCAGCTGCTGAGTTAAAGGAGTGATAAGAGAGTTACATAGTCTTTTAGCTGCTTCTCATTGGGACAATTTTTGGTCTTTTTCCCAAATGTCTGTTCCGTAAGTTGGCTTACTTTAAGCAGAACAGCGCAATACCAAACACCTTTAAAACTTTTGTAAAGTGGTACACTTCAACACCTGGAGTTTGCTTGTATAAAAACTAATTAAAGATCGTTATACAGATAGTGAGAAAATCAGGATTTGTCCTTGACCTGGTGACATGTCTGTTCCTCTTCACTTTTTAACAAGAATATGGTTACCATGTTAAATGTTACACTTTCACACAGTTACTCAATATTTGTCAATACTTCCATTGTTACGCAAATCATATGTCCTACTCCTGTATTCATGCAGCATTTAAAATTGCAATTACTGGATTATAGCAGCCTTTATTATCATAACTGAATTTTTTACCTTGATTTAACTCAAAAGCTTTAATGCTCCATCAATGTATGGTACATTGGATGTAAGACAGATGATGAAATTCGAATGAGCTCGTATCTCAATCTTTTCATCTCTATGCATATGCCTGGGATAGAAATATGATCTTGAGGGCAACAAAAGTTGGAAGGATAACGGAGAGTAAAACAGTATTATTTGGAACTACTGATTTAGATGTTGGGGAAGGAAAATATTTATAAATTAAAGTATCCATGAAATCCAATGGTGTCGAGAAGACAATAAACACTGACAGCAGAAGAGAAATACTTGTAATACAACAATTTTGGAGTTGAGATTGTGATCTCACAACCACTAATCTCATTCATTTCCAGTTAAATCAGCAGAAATAATTTCCTTAAGTGACACTGCAGATAGGCCTTTGTTCTCCATTTATGAAGATGTCTTCATCCTCTCTGTCTGTCTGTCCTCTTTATCTTCCCTGAGGATGGAGAAAATATTCAAGAGATAAGTTAGTATCTATGTGAACTAAGACCACTTTGGGGTTTTTTTTAATTTTTTTTTTTAAGCCTAACAATTCCTGGGCAGAATGGGAGAATCTGTAAATACTGGTAAAACTACTTCAGCTCTGCAAATCAGAGATGACAAGTGCTGTCTCATCTCTCTATGATGATTATGAGCTTCACTAAAAATGATCAAACTGTAATTATATTACCTTTCTGAAAAATCCTCTGAACTATCATACAGGAAAATAAGATTATTTTGCATCTTTCCTTGCTAAGATTTTTCACTAGCCTGTAGCAGTTTGGATGGCCAAGTTCATCCGTGTTCTCTCTCCTTTCTCACATTTAATGTTTTAATTTTTGTTCCTTTAACTCTTGGAATGAAATCAAGGGGCCGTCCAGCACTTTGACTAAGTTGCCATCTCCAGTGGACAGTGACTAGACTGAGTTTAGTGACTAGATCACTTCTAATCGAAGGTAGCAGTAAGAATACAGCAGTTAGAGAAAAAAGTTTTGAGACAAGTCACTTAGTTTCCCTGAAATAATGTTTCCTTTTCCTAAAGGGAGGCGGACCTACCTTCTTCAAGCCCTACCAGCAGACAATGTATGCTAAACTTACCTACATATTTCTAGCTGTCTTTTCCTGGTAAAGAGATATTAACTTTTTATGTGTTCAGAAGTGCTTTAACTCCTGAGTTCATGGAGGACAATGTGTGGGCTCACTGGGAGGATGAGACAGTCCTCCTAGGGCAAGGGAACCTCCCATCACCCAAGTGTTTACAAGGAGGTGCCTTGTCTTCTCACTGACTGTCCGCCTTGCTCATTGTCCAAACACCATATTGTTTCAACCTCACATAATCACAGTGGCTTGTGTTTGATGCCATATTAAATGTGTACGAATCAGGGCAGTATTAACAAATTATTGCAGTGCACTGTCTGTTTGATCAATACAAGTCATTCAGATAAACCAGATTTTTCTAAAAGATCAGGCTTGCTCACCCCAGAAGTTTTCAAGACACACCCTAAAAGTCTATTTTAAGATTCAAGGAGTGAAGATGACTCCTCATTTAATTTGTCTACTCCCGGTAAGCCGGTGTGTAGTACACAGATGGCAGACCTATATGTAATTACTTCAGTGCTCTTGTTCTGATTTTTTTCAGGCTTTTCTCATTGATATTAGGACAGTTCTTGGTTTCCAGTTTATTCTTTTGGGGTTTTGTACTGAGCTCATGACCAAAGCACCAGAGTGACATGCAGTAGAGCACTGAGCAGCACGAGGAACAGCTGGTATATGTTTGTTCTCTCACCTTTTCCTTGGGGGGATGAGTATTTGCAGCCAAATGTTTTCCTTTGGAATTATTTTTAATGCTGTGCTAATAAGAGAGAAATGAGGGTAAAAGCAATGTGCTTGGTGTTCAGTGTATGAGCAGTGAGACTGGTTGTGTCCTTATTTTCTTGCTTATCCCAAGCATTGAACAAGCCTCCAGGCATTACCTGTCTACTCCACAGACAGGCTTTACTCTTTGCAGAGAATACGTTATGGATATTATCTCTTTGCTGCTTTAGGGAGAAAAAGCTGTTGTTTGTTTGGGTTTTTTTAGTAGAATAATCTGAAGGAAAGCTCAACAAAAATTGAATTTCTCTGTCTCCAGATCCATAGATGGCTATTTTTCCAATAGAAAGTGGATGTTCTTAAATACTGAGAAATGGCACTGCTATTTCAGTGAAGCCAATGACAATTAAGCTTATCTAAAGTACAACCTCTGTGTATGAAACAAGATGAAAATCGGATAGGAAGCAACACTGAGAATTGTTCTCTTGGAAATGAACTTTGGAGTCATTACATATTGTCCATGGTGTCCTGTTTGGAGCAGTGAAAATGAACCAGAAATGAGATTACTGTCATTTTATTCTCGAATACTTCTTTCTGTCAAAGTATATATTCTAAGCTAAATATTGCCTTTAATCAGGCAAAATTTGATTCCATTGTCCTTATTTTGTGTCACTATGGCAACACAACATGAAATGGTGCTTTGGGCTGGCTGTTACCAACTGCTTCCCCCACCATGTCCAGTGACCAGGCTCCGTTACGGATCCTGCACTCCCCTGAGTGCAGGGTCCGGTGCCTCCTGTTGTCCCTAGCAATGCTATCTTAGCTCTGTGAAGGAGTCTGTGATGAGTCAAAATACTACCATGGACATTTTGGCATGTTTATACTCCCACAGATATTGGGGCACAGCAAAGGACCTGTTAGTCTACAGCAACAGGTTGCAGCACACAGCAAATGATCTCCAGGAGCTGTGCCACTCCTCACACCATGAGGCCTTCTGGCTCACAGGAGCCAAGACATTACACTCACTAGCGCTAGTATGAGGAACAGACCCACTACAGCAGCTGAGGCTTCACAGCTCAGCACTTACCTACAGTTTTAGGCAAGGCAGTGCGAAAAATCTGAGGGAAGCTGCGCTGCTGCAGACATGTTGCTGTCATTGCCAGTGATGTGCAGGTTATGCTTACCTGAGCTGTAGTCATGCCTCTGTGTTGACTTAGTCCTCAAGACTTCAGGCCTCCAAATGTCCCCTTCTTGCCAGAGGAGGCTGGTGTGCTCTCAGTGTGCAGCACTGAGCCAACATAGCCTGGCGCAATTTTATTTACTCCTTAATGAATATGCTAGTAAACTGATGTTTCTATTCTAGAAGGGTAATAACGAGTCTTTCTGGAGCAAAGCTTTATCTGAAGCAGGATAATTATAGTGAATTATCTGGGGGTACCATTCCAAGGCAGCAGTTCCCAGACACTCACTTTGAAGAATGTACCTCTGCAAATGTGAGAAGGACGATTTCTGACAATCTACTATTGATTACAGAAAATTGTTGAGTTCTAGTTTCAGCCTCAAACATTTGTCTCTCTGCTGCCTTGTTCTGGAAGATGAAGCTTCACAGGAAAAGAACAGTAGGTCTTATTGATATAAACTCTATCTTACCTAACAGCTCATTTAACTCCGTCCTCTCTGCCTGCCTCTCTCCCTTTCCCTTCCTTTCCTTGCTGCTGCTGGCAAGCTAATTAGGCTGCTCCCTCAAGAAAAATTCATCCAAGGCCATAATAGTGATATCAGATGAAGCTAGGATAAAACTCTACACAGTATAACCTTATAAGTACCTCTCAGCTTTTCAGAATGTTTCCCTGCCTGCTTTCTTCTTATTTCTCACTTTGTAGGGAGAACTCTCTCATCCTGTGTTCTATGCAAGTATTAAGTAAATTAATTAAAAGAAATGATGATTTGTGTTTCCTGAAATATGCTCTTTTATTTCCTTTTATCCCTCGTATTTCTACGTTTTAAGTGCTGAATCTCAAGCTTTGTCCAAAAAGCTCTCATTGTATATTTCTCTATCTTTCCTTTTGTAAATTCTTAACCTTCTGTTAGACTAATATTAAAATTCTTCAGACACAAAGTAGCAATGTTCATAATCTCCAGTTCATTATCGTAATTAGATCTGTCTTATATTATCCCACAGTTTATTCTCATTACTTTAAAGGTGATCAGCCTTAGAAGGGAATGTGAGCAGAATTTAGTGAATTCTATTGTGGCAGCATTTCTCTCATCTGGCTTCGGATCTTTCAGGTGCAATAATGATAATGCTGCTGGTGTAGTTAATTAAAAATCGCATTTGAATGGTATGAATATTCATTTTGGGGAATGAACACAGGATTAACTCAGGGGGGTAAAATGTCTGCAGTGGCCCAAGGATGTGAAGTGAACCTGGATCCCCATTAAAACACAAATGAATCATTAAAAATGATGGAAATTCAAAATCCTCCCACCCTGCAAACTATTAGCGAAGTATTGCCTGGGTCAAGCCTGTCTCCTAAGGTAGCAACAGACATTAATGTTCATCCTTCAGTAACAAATTATAAGACATATATTTGACATATGGCTCTGCCCCGGAGCTAATACCCAATGCTAAATCTTCATTAAATAATTAAGAAGAGCTACTGGCTTTTTAAAATTCACAGGTTAAAGTGCTGTGTCTGTAAGATTCAGGTTACTTTTAATAGCTTTCTGGGGAAGATCAAAATTACTTTCCCAGAAAGTGATTGTGACATCCAGGATGCTGTTGGGGAGGATACAGACAAGAAAAACTGCTGAGACGTTTGGTAATGAAGCTCTCTATACCCAAATAATCTCAAATCATCTCGGCAAAACCAAGGACTTTATATTCTGGTCAAGAATGTTGAAAATGTATCTTTTCTTTGTCTTGTTAATCGCACCACTGAAAATATCATAGTGATTTCTTTTTATTTCCCCCAAATTTATTTGTTGTCATTTTTTCTGAACAAAAGAAACATCAAATAATGAACAGCTTTTTTAAAAGCTTATCTGGTACTGCAGGATGCTTAAAAAAATGAGACTACAAACTAGAGATAAAGCCTTTTTGGTGTCAGAACAGTTATGTGAAGTTTAATGGGCATTTGCCAGAGAATATTTTGCTGGCTGTTAGCTAGTTGCCAAGGGGATTCACAGGATGCATGATCTAGAATAAAATGCTCTGTGAATAAACTGGGGTCCGTTAAGGTAACTTGCTGCTTTTGACTGGGGCACTGGGGTCCAGGCTTGCTGTGCATTCAGAGATAAGGACACTGACGTGTGTCCTCTCCTTCCTCACCCTGCATATGAGATACTTCTAGTTTCAGGTCTGCTCTAGACATCTCCCTGGGAAAGCCCAAATCCACTCATTACTTACCCCATGCAACACAGAATTTGTCCTTCTTTGTGCAAGAAACAGAAACACGGTGTCTTATTGATCCAAGCTGGATCACCAAAAAAGTAAAGGGGGCTTTTCACAGTGAGAATCCCTTCCTCCTATCCTCTCAAGTGAGAATAGATAGAAGTAGAAGGATTCTGCTAACTCACATGTTTTCTCATACTTCTTATACTGAAAAGGAGATATTGTCAGCCTTTCTCTAGGGAGGATGTAGCAGGGACATAGATAGTCTGTGAGTCAGTGGGGATCTCCCAACTAAGTTGCTCCTCTTTGACTGAGTGGGGTAGGACAAGTGAGTCCTGTCCTTGGCCTTGCAGTTGTTTGTATTCAAGAGGTCATCTTTTTTCTAGTCCCGTATGGGTCCTTTGGAGTTGAGCTGTAATTTGAAAATAGTATCATAAGAGTAAATACAGGAAAGATTAAAAAGTAACAAAAATCTACTATCAGTATTTAATCTGATTTTTATTAGCAGCATTATTTTCTGTATATTAGATAGAAGAAATGTGATAAATAACTCAAGGTCATTGTGTCTAGATATGGTATACATAAAGGCCAAAAATCTTTGACTTATGGGGCACATTTAAGGTTCCTAACCGCTGGTGAGTAGTGTCATTGAAGATACTGTAGAGTATGTGTACCTGGTAGGTCTGATACAGGGACCACAGTGGATCTACCCCCTCTAGAGTTTTAACTAGTTGATTCACTCTGAATTGTCTTTGACATCTCAGTCTCCTTATACAGAGAAAATATCTGTATATATACTCAGATGAAATCGTATTCCTCAACATCTAAATACTAGCAGAGAGCTGCTTAAGAAAATCTACCATAGCACATTAGCGCAAATGTATGCCACATGCAAACTCTGCTGAACAGAGTAACATGAGGGCTTAATTTGGCCTGCTAATTAGACTTGAGAAGGAGATTGTGGCCAGACAACAGCTGTGGGAGGAAAGAATGAACAAACTCAGACTTTTTGTTCATCTGGTCATGCTTTTCATCCTTGTTTAACTGTCTGGCAATTATTGTGCATATACTTGTGTTGTTCTTTAAAGTTTATCCTGCAAGTAAATGCAGATAGTGAGGAACTGCTGTTTCTCTCCTCCCCCATGGTTTCACCCCCCTGTGAAGGCCAGGCTTAAGGTGATAGGGTACCTGGCCTTGCATTAGTGCCAGATGTTTTCCTTGGGCTTTCTTTGAAGGAGTAATCACATCAATTTATTCGTGGAATGTCACAGCGCTCAGTTCTGAGGAGGAGCATGCACTTGCCTTTTTACCATGCTTCTGTTTTGTGTATTTTTGTGGAATCCATGGGTCTATTATCTGATAGTTAATCCCACTGATAATGTGATTTAATAAGAGGAAAGAATGATATGGCTGCATCCTGCCCATTATGCCCTTAGGAAGAGATTTTTATTTGCTGTCAGATGTCACTGATGGAGCATTTGGCTTCCTTTCATGAAGTGACAATTGCAGTTTTAAGAGTACAGTATAGAGTGCCACTTTAAAGCCAAACATCTCAATTCACAAGTGAGGGAAGGATAAAGTTGTGCAGCTGGAGGATGCTATTTCTTCTCGGCAGCTGTCATTGAAAAGGCATGTGAATGCTCTAGATGTCAGGTGTCATAAATGCTCCATCCAGAGTTTGTCACGTGCCTGGTAATGTCATGTGAAGTGTTGGAAAGAAGTTTCTGTACACATTAAAATTCTTCTCTAGGCAAGCTTGCCCTGGAATTTGCTATACTGAAATTTTAGGAAATAAGGAATTAATGTGAGATCTGCAGCAAGCGCTCCATGTTTTACCAGGGTCACAGAGCCTTTTTATGTCACTCAGATCAAAATGTTTGACTTCAGCAGGAACAATGTTCATGACAAGTCCTCTGCCTTTGCCCCGACTCCCCAAATCCATAGATGTACCTGCAAGGTGACACCTTCACCTTCTAAAGACAGAAGCATGTATGCAGCAGTGGCCATGAATTCAAATGGGGATAATAGAGTATTCTAATATAAGACAAGACTTTATAGTTTAAGACTATAAACTATAAGTTTTCCTTATATGCCTCTTCACCTCTTCTCTCCCTTCTTTACTGGGAGCAGACTTCATCAATGGGATAGAAAAAAAAAGAAGAGCTGAAGCCATGAGGCGCATCCACGTCTTTTCACTTGATTCACACTCCTGTCTTCTTCTAGCAGGTCCTTGCTTGGAGGAGTGCAGTGGTTGAGAGAGCTCATGTATGGAGGTGGCTGTACCAATCTCAAGTGTGTGATTGGTACATTAGGTACCTGAGATTGCCTGTGGATTGCTTCCCGAGTTTGCATATAGTTTGGTCTTCAGAAAGTAGATGGGTGCTGAGTTGCACTCATTTTGCCCCTCTTTTTCTGGAGTGTATTCAGTGTGATCTGTGCTTGACAGCCACTGCACTATCAACGTATAGGAGCACTTATTATGAGTCAGTAAAGGAAAACATGAACTTAGGAATTGTTTAGGTCTGATACATCTGGTGACAGCTGGGGCCAGGAATGGGTGAGATTTGAACCTTTTTTAGTGATCTCTTTGGCCTTGGACTCTGGTGTTAACATAAAGGTTTTCTGTAATGTCCTGTTCCTTTTTTGTTGTCACTGGTTGGTTTTCTCTGTGTGCCAGTTCTGTGAACTACTGAAATCAGAGTGTCTCTTCCTATTCCAGCTGGCAGTTGCCAAAGCTATGTGAAACAGAACTGGGTATACAGAAGAACACATTCCTTTGTTGTTATGTCAGGTGAAGATGTAACACTAGAAACATAGGGATGTTTATTGATGGAGGGGCCACTAGGCACTGACTGCTGGAATTATGCTCAAAGAAGCAAGGCAGATGGGGAGAGAGGAGAAATCCCCACCTGTCAAGCATCACATCATTATAGGTGAGTCAAAGAGTAAGAAGTAGCATCTTCTTCCAGTCCATTAGTGCCTCTGCACAAGGAATCCTTTGATAACACATGCCTGTGTTTCATTTAATTGATTTTTAGATGAAGATTATGAAAAAGTTATTTACAATGTGCCTCACTGCATTAAGTTCATATCAGATTTTATGAGGTAAGGAGTACTGGGCCTCACTATACTGGTCTCCCTTCTGTGCTCATGATCATAGGATATTTTGAGAGTTTAGATCAAGGCCAACAAGGAGAGTGATCTATGGAACTACCAGTAATATCTTACTCATTTTGTGTATTTCCAAATGCAGCTCTATATTTAATAAATCTTTATATAGTTGTAATGATTGATAAAGATTGCATTTAATTTGAGCATAAGATTTGTTTTCCAACTTGTATGAATGGTAAAGAAATACTCTTAACAGCTTGACTGCATATCTGGTCTTACAATTTTCTGTGATACATTTGTATTGTATGTTGAGCAAAATGTGACTTCTAAGATGAAAGCATGGTTTGATTTTCATGCAAAAGTAACAACGGCAGGAAGAAAGGGATACAGAAATATCAATCTTCAGAATATAATGAGAACAAGCTACATTTGTATTATTTCCTGTGCTCAAGTTTCATTACAGTTATTTTCCCAATGAATACATTGCATAGTATGCTATTTCCTCTTCTCATTACCATCTTTGTCATGGAGAGGAGGTTATAGAATCTTAATGATTCAGTTATTTAAACCTTTTTGATAGTCTCTGTATTTTGAATGACCTCTCTGTTTCACCTCTTCCCTAAAGTTACTGAATTTGAGAATAGGAGTTGCTTTCAAATTAAATTAAGAAGAAAAGGGGCAAAGTAGTTCAGATTGCTATTATCACAATTACAGAGATTATAGCAAAGATGAGAAAAATAAAATAAAAAAAAAAGAAAGAAAAAGCACAGTCTAAATCTTCACTAGCTTTTCACTGCGAAGCAGAGGAAACAATAGTAATTATTGTATGTGAGTCTGTGTCAAAGCTCACTGGAAATGACAGATCCCCACATACCAGTGCTAAAGAGATTGTTTAGGCTTCAGACACTATCAAATCAGGGGTAGTTCTGGATTTGAGTTAAGAAATTAAGGTCCAAAGCACTGATAATCACTGACACTGTGGTCTTTAAAAGTTTTGCCATCTTAAAAGATGTATAAATATGACTGGTTACGTGCATTTGAAATATTTCAGGAATGATAATTTATGAGACTTGTTTGTATTCAAAAGAGAGGACAAGAACAGATCCCTCTACAATACGATTCAAGGTGCTGGCCAGTGATATGGGTTGAAATGGACTGCAGACTGCTTGGGATCCATTGTCCCTGGACAAAAAATTGTATGTGAAAAGTAGTTAGTAAAAAACAAACATTTGTATCAAGATACAAAGTATGTTGCCACACAGTGTGACTGAATGTACTCTGCCAGCCAAATAACTCTTACCATTTCAAGGCATGACTGAGTAGTCTGTGATGCTTCACAGACATCTGAGATACTCAACCAAGAGCATTAAAAGGTAAAAGTCAAGATTAAAGATTCAGTACTTTCCAGTATCATTAAGACCCTGAATGTGATCAACTGACCATTCTAAATGGTAAATACACTTCACAGGCATATGCTCTGTACTTTCTATAAAGCTTGTTTTCCTACAGCGGGCAGGGAGATTGTGTGAGAGACTCATGGAAAGTGCACAATGAACAAATACAGGGAAAGATTGCAAAGAATTTTTAGAGTGCGGGGATGCTCTGTTTACTCACATTCTCCAATCTTCATCTAAATAAATAAAGTGCTGTCATGGGATGTGCTGCAATACTGACAATGAGTTTTATACTCATTCACCCTGAGCAGTTTCAACATATATAGTTTACCTGTCAAATGGATTTAAACTTGTATTGTCACTGCCTTGCATTCTGCACCTATTGCTTTTGTATTGCAGTTCCATGCCTCAATAGACACTTTGATTGTCTATATCTGCTACTTTGTTCACATGAATCTCCCTATAATCTGTAGCATGAAACCCTTAATTTTAATACTAAAACTCAACATGTGCTCCTACGATGGTTATTAACTTAGGGATATGGTAGCCAAAATGATATTCTGCTTTCTATTCTCTGTTTTTTTTTTCTGTGTATGTGGCATGGTAGGCAACAATCCACTTAGTTCAAGAGACATTTCCACAGGTTTGATTACCATGCTGCACACAGCTATAATAATAAACCTTGGCTACCCTTGGCTTGGCTATTATTTCAAATTCATAAGATATGAATCCTAACTTTCAGCACTAAGTATGACTGCAAGTTAACAAGTCTTTTAGGCATGTAGTCGATCTTCAACACATTACCTTAAGAATGAATGTTAAATGTTTTGCAGGCCTGAGGTTTTATGACTTGATCTAATATACTATAGTCTGATTTTTATCTGAAGTGAAGAAAACTCTCTACAATTCTTAATGTTTACTCCTCTTTTTCTTCTACTATTTGAAATAATTTCAAACAAGTTCAGCTCAGTTTCCCAAAGAAAGGAGGCTAATGAAATAATTGCTGGATTAATATGTATGTGGATACATGTGTGTTTTACTGTTACCTTCTCTCATCTCCTTATAACCACTGAATTTTTTGGCCTTTTCCAATTAGAGAAAAAATTAGTAATCTCAAAGATGAATTTCCAAACATTTTGTGAAATATATAGCTGGGTGGAGACAGAAAGAAATGTCTTTCTCTTGACCCAAGGAAGACTGCAGTATGAGCACCTGATACCCAAAAATATACCATAGAACTCAACTCTAGGACCCAAATTCATAGCAAATCACCTCTACTGTTACTTTTTTTTCTGTTGTTTAATTAGGTTCTAAGGATGACTGGTTTTGGAAGGTGTTGGGGTGGTGATGGCAGGTGTTTTCCATTTAGAGACTCCTAATAAAAACTAGACTATTTAAAGTTATTTCAGTCAAGTATGAAGAGATATATCAGTGATATTACAATTTCTGGAAATAAATACTTTGCCAAGGATGAGAAGTTATAAGGACAGGGAATACAAAGAGGCAAAGGTACAATTGGGTTAGGAGAGTTAATTCACAGAATGAAGTTTCAGTTTTGTTTCTTGCTGTGTGGGTTTGTTACTTAGTTCTTTTAATTTAAGAATTTCTTATTACTTTATAAAGGTTAATTATACCTTGTAGTGCATGCCCCAGTACTGACTTCCAAGCTGTCTTCTACTCTTTCAGCAAGAATACTAAAGTACAGGGAGTCTAAGTAGATGACTGAAGGCTCTGCTGCAAGTCTCTGGTTATATCTCCAGAGCACAGTGCTCTGAACAAGCCTACTTGGGTACCAGAAGCACCACAGTCATTCTAATAAAATAGTCTTTCTGAGATTAAATTACCCTCAGCAAGTGACTTGAAACTGTAGTACATATTACAGGTATATCGTCAGTCAGGATAACAATCTCTGGTTCCGCTATTTATACTTTTGGTGACACCCTGGAATTTTGTCTCTTTAAAAGAAGACAAAATGTCACTTTTAATCTGACAGAATACACTGGTTTATTGTGCTAGCCCCTGGATATAGGCTTTTAAATATGTACCGTATAAGAAACCTAACATGACCCTCTTTCTTTAAAGAAAGGTGATGTGTAAAGAAAGAATCCCATACACTGAAATGGAAACATAACCCAGAAACCATATATTTCACATTTTAATTCTTTCTGGGATGTGCTAGCACCACAATTTCCTAATACATGTTTTAAAACTAATTAGACCATATTGTTTATTTGTAGGCAGAATAAGAACCATTCACATTTCTTCTTGAGGTCAGTATGTCTTCTGATTTCCATATGCTTTTGAACTTCTAGTGAAACACAGAATCACATTTTAATGTCAGGAAAACATGATCATGTCCAATAAAGCAAAATAGTATACACTAATCCTCTTTATGGGTTCCTTTAAAGTGGGAGCTTCACAAATTCCTAACAAGAAGACAAAAAACCAAGAAGGATATCAAAGAATCACTTAGAAGAAAGATTTTATTTTCCTAATTCATATAAGGAAGTGGCATTTATAACTCTTAATCCTTTATTTCCCCTCCCCCTAACTAAATTCAGTCATCTATTTAACTCACACTTCAGAATTTGCATTTGAGCTTCATGGCAATAATAATCAAGTGAGATAAATCAAATTAATATCCTTGCAGATACAATTAGTTTAATAACTTTGCCATTTCCATTCCTTTTTCATCTACATTATCACAATTTGATAACTACAGTAAACCAATGCCTCAGTGAACTCTTTGTGCCCAGCATGGAGAGATTAGGGTTTCTAATTTTATTGCTTAAATTGTCGTATCTTGCCTTATATAGCACCTTTTATTGCAAAAGGAAGCCAGATGCTTTGATATAAAGGGGAATGACATTTCTCAGAGTTGATATGTATGTACTTTTGGTGTGGAACAGAAATCTTTCTCACAGCCACCAGTAGTATCATACAACCATTTAAACTGAATGCCCACAGAACCTGGATTAGGATGTAATAGTTTTGCTGGGATCTTGGCGCTTCCAGGAAATAGAGGGCATGTGCTTAAATGCAGATACGTGAATACTCATGTATATTCAGGGATTTTGATGTTGATGCTTATAAACCCTTGCTGAGAGCTGCTCTGCTTTTATAGCCTGAGTATTTGGGCTTTAGGTGAATGGAATACGAACAGGCTGCAGAGGACAAATCTGCTTTTTAACCTAGGGCCACTGAGCACGACCATGAAACTCCTATTGCAACCACTGCCAAAAAACTGCAGTCTCCATGCATTCTCTGTGCTGGAGTTCCTGGATTTGAGCAAGGACAACTCCAGCACTCTTCAAGATGATCTGTATTATGTGTCAAGAAGAGCTTTTCTGTGATATTTTTAATATTTAACAGTATGAACCAAACGCCAGTTACATACATATGTATAAGCAGAAACACTGCTTATAGAATCATAGAATCACGGAATGGTTTGGGTTGGAAGTGACCTGAAAGATCATCTAGTTCCTTAAAGATCACCTGCCATGGGCAGGGACATCTCACACTAGACCAGGTTGCTCAAAGCCCCATCCAACCTGGCCTTTGAACACTGCCAGGGATGGGGCAGCCACAGCTTCTCTGGGCAACCTGTGCCAGTGTCTCACCACCCTCACAGTGAAGAACTTCCTCCTAATATCTAACATAAATCTACCTTCAGTCAGTTTAAAGCCATTCCCCCTTGTCCTATCACTACATGCCCTTGTAAAAAGCCCTTCTCCAGCTTTCTTGTTAGCTCTTTAGGTACTGGAAGGCTGCTGTAAGGTCTCCCCTGAGCCTTCTCTTCTCCAGTCTGAACAACCCCAAAGACCTACCCCCTGTAGCATGCCAGCCTCCCAGCAAGTAAGCTGATATGGCTGTAACCCTGGTCATTCCTCACTGCTGTATCTGGTGAGGTTTTCTCTCCTTATCTGATGAGGATATTTTCCTGACAGCTCTGGAAAACTCACTCTCTACTCTCCCCTAGCCTAACAAAGCCCAGCACCAACACTGGTTTCTTTGTTTTTCGTTTTGTTATTTTTTTTTTTTTCACCCTTCATGACTGATATCTTTGTCATCCATTTTCTGCAGGATGTGAGGACCCAACTAGGGTGTCCTTCTCAGCAGAAAGGACAGGTACCTGTGGGAGTTGTGCAGTAGTAATTGTGTTGGGTCAGCAATCTAGTAACACTGGCAGTTTAAAACACCGTGTCCATAATTGTCCTCTGTATGTTTACAGAAAAGATTAATATATACACATACAAACCTTTCAAGCTCATGTGTGGGCTGGTTAATAGTTTACTAAGTGTTATCAGCTAGCTTAGTCCTCCCACTTATCCTTGCTCCTTCTGCTGAGTGTGCCTGGAGCAATTTGTAGTGGAAGGGTTATTCATTATATGAATAGCCAGGGCTTCGGTCCTCAGGGCCATTCCAGATGCCTAAGAAGGGCACAAGCCATTTGAGAGAAAGAATTTCAATCCCTCACTCCATCCCAGACTTGTACATGACCTTGGCCAAATCTTTTATGCTTTGCTTTTCACATACACTCAGTCTCAGATCTGAAACGTGACTGACACTGGGGTGGAGTTGACAGGTTTGGGTTAGGTGCCTAATGTATGGGGAAATTTAAGTCCCTCAGACAGGGATTCCTTTTGTTTATGCCTCCATGTCAACTCATTAGAACAGTTAATTAAATCCTTTTCTTCTTTGAAGGTACAGAGAAAGGATAGGGAGAGAAATAGTGCCCATCTTTTATACAGTGGTTGAGAAGTGAAAGCTTTCCATCAGGCAGTAGAAGACCTGGGTAAACAGATTTTGTAGGTGTTTCCAACTTTCTGTCTTGATAAAGCATAGCAAGGACTCAAAATAAGTGGGAAAGTAAAACTGATATAGAAGGCTGAACACACTGTGGTTTAATTTCAGTATTTTTTACTATGAGCACAATGTCACAATTTATTACTTTTGGTGTAAAAAGGCTTTTTATTTTTTCAGCAGTGAGAGAGAGGGGGCATACAAAAATTACATACAAAAGCATTACTTTTGATACTAATATGATTCCAGAAACACTTGAATGTTGCTGTGCTCATGTACACTGCTGAAATAGTTTTAGTTTCCTCAAGGCCCTCCTGAGGTTGCTCTGACAGGCTATTTAACTCTGCAGATCTTGGTGACAGCTGAAGCTAAACACATTCAGCCTTTGCAAAACAGCTAAAGCACACCAATAATGAAAGAAATGGAAAACAAAGAAGATTTGTAGATATTAAAAAAAAAATAAAAAATCCACCCTTTAGGATTTTTTTAAAGGATCATTAAATTGTGGTTAAGGTTTCTCATGACTTCTGGGTCTTCCTCTGCCATATCCTCTTTCCTGTCTTTGGTTGGGGGGGCAGTTTGCTACTTTTGTTAGTGTTGCTTGTAAAATTCAGTTTTAAATATCTCCTCTTCCTGTCCTTCCTCTGAGTTGCTTCTGTTCTCCATTCCTTCTTTAATTTGATGCTTAAAATTATTAAAAGTTAATGGCTCAGGCAGTGACTTCCATTAGGCTGCTGGGAGAAGACATTCAAGGCCCCGAGGACTCATGTCTGTCTCTCAGGCAGGGTCTCTTTTAACATAAATTTATTCCATTTTTGAAAATAACAGTCATAAACAGAGTTCATAAATTAATGATAATTCATAACTCTATTGAAAAATGTTATCCAGGACATCACACGAGACCAAGAATTAAAATATGAAGAGTTTTCAAAACTCCCTATAAGTTGGTGATAGTAAACTCCAGAAATGTCTATGACTGGCTCCCTTCAAGATCAGATACTACACTTATTTGATAAAATAAGTTCTGTGAATACATCTTGGCTTTGCAACTGTTTCAAAACCTTAAGAAATAAAAATATTTGAGCTTGAGAGAAAAAATAATGTAACAGAATTACACTGGACACTGAATTTCTCTTGCCATGACAGTGTGTGGCTTAGACAAGTTACACTGTCCCCGAAAGGTAATAATATATGTCCACTGCTTCACACTGTGTGATCATTCAACATAATACATGTTCACAAAATGAGGAATGGCTTCGTTAGTAGCTCACGTTTTTCCTGAAGAGGTTTAAACCCATATGCTCTGTATAGCCGCCTTTGAGCCTCAGTGGCCTGAGAACATCAAATGAGTCAATATGAAATTTATTTTTATTAGGATGTCACTCTTTGAGGACTTAGCTAAATGACTTTCCTATGTATTCAACATGGTCTAAGAGGAAGGATATTTGAACACTTAAACTGTGGATCATCTAGCACAAAGTAACTGCTTACAGGTTGTAACTTGATGGTAGACCTGAGCTTTTTGCTTTGGAAACGGTCACTGAAGTTACTGTGTGTGACAATCATTGTCTCGTAAGGTAAATGAGAGCAGTTAGGTGATAGTAGGTATTAGGCAGCAACTGATACAATGGGGTTGCTATTATGAGCACTGGCAGCAGATCTTGGCAGCCGCAATTTTCTGGAAAGCAGTCTCAGAACCTAAGGATCTAATGAATAGAGAAGAGAATAAGCGGCCATGAGAAAAACAAGCAGAAAGGACCAGAAAAAAAGATAGAGAAATACGTGTGGCATGGCTGAAGGAAAGCCAAAGGGGAAAAAAACATCTTTGGGGGCAGAATGATTGTTAAAAAGACAGATTTAGAATGAAGGAAGGGGGGGGGGGGGGGGGAAGAAAAGAAGACATTCTATTGTTTGTTCCTGCCGTATCAGGGATTTATTCTTGTTCCTGGTAAAAAAAATGGGTTGTACCGGAGCAATCACAGAGTGTCTCATCTATTTATCCCCCTAACAAAACAATTGAGAAAACCCCAAATATCTGGTTAACTACGTGGACAAGAAGGATAAGGATATAAAAGAGAGAACAATATTTCCAGCTGTGGAATTTGCTAGGTAGGCAGTGAAATGCGTTGTTCAGCTGAGTTTTGCATAAGAAATACATTTATGTTGCATTTCTAATGCAAATTGCCTGTATTTTACATGGGCAGAATGAATCCTTGCTGGCTTGATCTTCAGCTTTTCAAATCAATAGAAAGACTCTAACGTATTTTCAATAGACTTTGGAGCAGGCCCTTCCTCCCGTGCACTCAAAATGATTTACAATCAATTTATGGCAAGAATCCACTTCAGAAAGCCTGAAATCTACGAATATGCAGTTTCATGGGGAAGCTAGCATCAATTGCCTAAAAATAGACTCAATTTCAATATACTGATCCAGATGCCTGCCTGTGAAGAATTTACTCCCTGTGCATATGCTATCTAGCTTTTAGTGGCTTGAACAAAAGAGGCAGAAGACTATGTTTAAGGAAGAGATGACAAGTGCCTCTTTTTATCAAATGTTCTCTGCACCAAAATGGAAATACTCAAGGAGTTCATTTTGATGACATGTTATTTCTTCCCCGCCGGTAACTTGTCAGGCAACTGATTCCAGAATTGTTATAGAGAAATGGATCAGCCACTTGCATTCATACAGATGGTCTGTAAAGAACCTTTTTACATGCTCTGTTCTAATGCAGTGGCTTGTTTTTTCCCCTGGCTGTATCTGTACCTTAGGACTTGGGATATTTTGCAACTGCTGGCTTCAGAGGCATGCACCAGCAGCGTCCCAGCTCCTTGCTGAGCTAAAACTTAGGAGAAATACCTTCCTCCCTTTGTGCCTCAGTGTCCATGCAAAAAAACCGTAAATGAATAATTCACATGCACTGGCTGGAAGGAGAGACACAGTTTACACTAAGAATTCCACCAATCTGAACAACCAGGGGATGAGGAGAGAAGATGTTTTGCAGAGTTTATGTCCCTAGTAATATAGACTCGTAACACTAATTTGGGGAATAGAGTATATATGCTAAACCCCTCAGTATTCCTGGTATTTATAAAGAGGGGAAGACCTGAAAAAGTCAGTGAGCAGGGTGAACTAGTAAAAAAAGATGGGCTAGCAAATCCAAAAAGGCACAGAATATTTTTAGTTCAAAAGTAGGATAAGACAAGATGATTAGGAAGGAGAATATTTATTGCTCTGAGGAGGCAGATGGGGGAGTAGAGAAAGAACAATAGGCAGTTCAGAGTAGAAAACTACCTGGAGCAGTTTGTGAATAGAAGAGGAGAAAATGGGTGAGGATGAAGGATTGCTATTCTGCCTTAGCAGCTGATAACCTACTGTTTGGCATCTGACTCCTCACAGTATGAAATAAGGGACTTTGGGGAGTCCTGATTGGGGTTGAAAGGGGTCATGGGAGTCTTATGTTCCAGCAGTGCTTTCCTTCGCTATGTCAGTTAAGCATATTGTATAAAATCCATACTATGATGGATTTGATGGGACAGCAGGAAAACTGGTAGAGATACTGATTAAAAGGTCCCTGGCAGATATAACTATTCCATATTTAGTATTGTAAGAAAATTGTAATCAACCTCCTAACATTTTACAGAGATCCCAGCTCAGGGATGAACAGTCAAAAGGACAAAAGTCTTGGTGCACAACTAACAATCTGTGTTAGTCAAACAGTTAATCCTAAAGTAGCCATGAGACAAGGCAATGCTGGGAATCCTAACCCTGCCAAAGCAAGCAGCAAAACTCTGGACAGTCACCCCCACCATGACTGTAAGAGAGAATGATGCATTTCGTTGTGAAATGCCTGCCATGAGGGCTTGGCGCCATGAGTACTTGAGCAGATTCCTTAGTATCAGACCTCTAGGAGGCAACTCTGTCGAGCAAGGAGGATGCCCAAAATGATGATGAGATTGATGTGAAGGTACTGTACATTCAGTTGGGTACCTGACGGTGCAGGCAGCAAGAAAGCTGTGCTCTGGAAGCTGATGCAGTGACCATTTTATCCTTTGCAAATGATAGGAAGATACTCTTCTGCTCCTTTTATTTTGCTGATATAAAACCAGGATTTCTTAACAGTTTCAACCCAACAAAAAAAAAGCTGAAATATACCCAGGCATTTGTATACCACTGCAAAAGCTGCCAGCATCCTACTGCTATAGACAGGGATCTCACTGAGTCAGTGGAGAACAGAGCCAGCACCTGATGTGAATGCACCTGCCAGCTAGGGCTGCCTAGGATGACTTGCTTCTTTTTCTCTCCCTCTGTCTCTGTTTTAAAACACTCCCCACCATCTTCGCCAACTGTTGATTAAGAATTTTCACTGTATACAGCCTCATCCCTCCAGACTGTGGGAGAAGTGCATGAGGAGATTGCTCCCAGCCCACAGGCTGGGTGCTCCCTGGCATTTGCAAACTCCTGCTGTAGAATTGCAACCTGCAAAGAACAGAAAATATTGCACAGGGCTGGGCTTTTGGTGGGGTTACACCAAGGTGGCAGCTTGGTCTGTGAAAGGAATAGAGACAGATACATAAAAAATAAAATGTTGAGGAAATAACTGCGTATTTATACAAAGTGAGGCTTTTCCTGAGTATCCTTTCTTTCACCAGAGTAGAATAATTTTAACAGTGCTGTTCTTAAGTCAGCAAGAACATAACTCCTAGAAAAGAAATACATTGGAAAAGGAGCTTTTTTCCCTATCATTTTTACTCTTTTATATCCCATTTCATCCCTAAATCTGTTGCTTCTAGGCAGTGAATCCTGGCATACACCACCCCACAAATGCATGCTTTGATACTGATAGTTTAGCTCTGGACTTTTCTTTCCTTCCAGACCAGATGTTCTACTTTTCCCTGGTAATGGTTAACATGGCACTACCTCATTATACACCTCTCTCTGGAAATTATGCCAGTGCTGCTTCAGCATCAGCCAAGAGCTGTGCAGAATCAATGAGACAGCTGGTTCCCTCCCCAGGGATGGAGGGCTTTACCTTTTGGATTCAGGCAGTCACTGTGAGCTGAGATCCGGGATGCTGTGAATGATTTTTTTGTACACAGGTGAGAACAAAAGAGCTTTGAAAACCCACTTCAACATAATCTGGAGATGTGGGGCTCAGTTGATTAAAAAAAAAAAAAGTACACATACACAGTCCAGTTGCATTTTCATCTTAATTGATTTTTGTGTGAGATGGAGGAGTGAATTTTGTTGAACAAAAGCGTTCATAGAAATCTTTTCTTTACATACCGTTAAGTAAGTAGATTTTTGCATGCACAACAGCTGTGTTGTGTTTGCAAAAATCAAATAAAGCTCACAAAGTGTAAATTGATCTCTTTGATCTTGACCACAACATATGCTAATCCTCAAATATCCAGGGAAGAAGGGAATGAGATAATGCAAACAAAATAAACACCTGGTTAATAGAAAACATTTGTAAATTAGGGCTCGGGGACAGTCCAGTCTGTAGTTAGTATATTTACTTTTGGGGGGGGTGGGGGGGGGCGGGGAAGAAAAAGAAAGTTAAGACTTTGAAAGGAGAGTTTAAAAAGGAAGAATTTGGGTTTGTTCTGTGAAGTCTCATTAAGCTGCAAGTTGGAAAATTCTCCCGAAAATAAATTAGAGTAGACTTCACTTAATTTTCTTCCTACAGTGTGTATACCTACTTTCACAAGAGGAACTTGACAAAACCTATCAAGAATAAAGCAGTCCGTTTCTACAAACACTGTATAACTAAAATAGACTGTAGGACTCTCAAGGTCATCCCTAGCTTATGAGACTGTCTAGCTGATTTACTCTGTACTTTGTACTACATTCACTTACCTTTGACACTGTATTTAATTTAGGACTATAAGGTTAGGGACTGGTCTTTGTTGCTACTTGAAAGCTTCTCAGTCATGCTGGATGCTGCCAGAAATAAGTATTAATAATAGGCATTGTCCTTCCAAAGCAGTTGATCCTCCAGTGTAATAACTAGAGATGTTTCCAATGTCTCCCTCTGCCAGGACTGTGTGGAATAACATCTAACCATGCCTTGTCTTTGCGAAGTTTGTTGAAATCAGCGTTAACACCTGATTTTACGCACATTTCCTTGCTTCACCTCACGGGTTTAATTTTCTCGGATGGTAAGTCTCCAGACCTGCAAAACTCAATGAAATAGGAAGAAAGTGCAAGGTACCAATGAAAACTAGGCATCTGCCATCGTTTTCATGAGGAGTTGCACTGGCTGTGTGACTGCTGACAGACATCTCTCTGTGATTCTTTTTTTTCTTCCTTTGGTATTCAAAGTAAGCACTAGTTTTGCTGAATAGAAAGAAATACAGCTGAGTAACGTGTCTTCGAAGTGGCCGCAGGAAAAGACCTGAAAACACATTAATACAACAGCCATCCTTCACAATAGTTTTTATATGTCCTGTAGAGATCATGCCTGGCAGAGAGAGCTATTTCCTTTAAAGAAAAGCACTGTAGTTGGTTTTTCTTTCCTGTCTGGATTATATTTCAACTTCTTTTATTTTGCTTAATCAAAACCGACTTTCTCATCTCAAAAAATGAAGGAAACTGAAATGTCAAGAAAAAAATTATTAATTAATTCCAGTCAGGATTTGTCAATTCCTTGTAAATATGCAGGTTGTCTGCATACCCATGGTGCTTTTTTATCACAATCCTCTTTTAAAAAAAAAAAAAAAAGAGAAAAAGGTTTAAACTTCACAACATTCCTGTGAGGCAGGTAAATCTTTTCATAAAAGGATTATTTCACCCTTTACTGAGATACAGTCACCTCCAGGGTGAAACAGTATGGTTGTTTAACTGCCTGTAGCCACACAACACAAGAAGTGAGGGGACAGGAAATGAAAACCATCCCATCCAATTTAATTTTAAGGAGAAAATAGATAGGTGGAATGTAAGGTTCACAGCTGGGATTTCACCAGAGTAGAGGAAATGGCATACAAAGAGAAAAGTGTCACAGACTGCAAATAGGTGTAAAACTCTTGGGCTTGCACCTTTAATGGAAGACAGAACCCTCTACATGTCATTGCTCCTCACATAGTCCTGCAATATCAACCCAAGAATTATCATTAGAGAGGAAGATGCTAACAAATTACCATTTTCCCTTCCTGAGGAATCTAGATATTCCTTAGAGGTTTGCTATGCAAATACCACCTGTGCATCACTGATGAGTTATGATGTGCAAGGTGGCAGGATGCAGCAGATGTTTGAAAGTGCCATAGCAGAAAAATACCAGGGAAAAGGTTGTCTACCAAAAAAGTTTTATTTCCTTTCCCTAGAGTCTCACAACCCATATCTGCTTGTTTATCCATAGTTCTGTAGTGACTGGAAATGTTTAGATGTCTTAGGATCACTTGGACAATTTTCCCCATCTGGGAATGGGCTTTTGCACTCAAGGATGAGGAAATGAGAAATGACACTTTATAGCCCCGAACAGGCCCAAAGATGTAAGTAGCGGCAAAAGTATAAGTAGCAGCAATGTGTACAAGAATATATAGTTTGGTCATGTTTCATTGAAATGGAAGAAGCTGGAAGGATGGAAGATGAAGACAAAGAATAAACACTTGCTGCATTTGAGCTGTGCTTGTCTTTCTTGACAGTTACCATGAAGGTGTGGCTGCAGAGCAATTACTTGGTGTGGCTAAAGAGGGAAATAGGTGCGGCCATGAGCAGGATCTCTCTGATGAGGAAGGCTGGGCTGGTGGCAATGGGATGGGAGAGTGCAGGGGAGCAGAAACAACCAAAGAAACCCTGCCACTATTACAGCCAAAAGTGTTTGATTTAAAGAAAATAAAAATGTGTTCTTGTGAAAGGGAAGTGAGGAGGCAGAATGTTCTATTCTTATTTGTATAATTGTATCCTTTTCTTCCACTGGATGTGTGCGTGGCTTCTTTGTCTTTGAATGGTATAGTCCTTCATAGTAAGTGGTTAATGCAGTGTTTTGGACACATGAAGGATGAAACCCATTTATGGAAACTCTGCTTTGTACCTTTTCCTTATTATGAAATTTGAAAGGAAACCAAATGTCCTTTTTTGTAAATGATTTGTCAGGAGCCACAATAGCAACATTCAGAGCTTGAATGACCTCTTTTTCTGCACACCTCTTCTATAAATCGTGCATTTATTCCTAACTTCTCTGGGTAAACCCAGCAATCTGCTGTGCTGTTTACGGGTGGCCTTCATGCTGCCATGTCAAGTTACAGCTATTTTCAAGCTAACCCAGGACCTTCCCCTTATGTTAGGAAGTCTGTGGGGCTTCAGGGGACCGTGGTGAGAAGGTGTGTGTTGCATCGCACATGCAGTTTCTGTGTGTTCTCAGCGAGAGGAAATGATTTTAAACAGCATTGTCTGCCTTGCTTTGTGTTGCTAGGGCATAAAGCTGTCAAATGTTCTGCAGTTTAAAGAGGACAACAGCACTGGTAACTGTGGAGATTTTGAATAGATATTGATTTCTGAGTAACATTGAGAAGAGGCAGTGTTACTTATTTCCTGGTCAAAAAAAGTGGGAACTGAAGTACCCATTGGGTGGTGAAAGTAAAGACCCCTGAGAATCCAGGCCCAAAGACATTGACCAAGTCAGTCTGTGTGCTGCAGAGGAACATTCAGCTGGAAGCTACGGCAGCAGCACCCAGAGCAGTGCTGCCAACTGCCCTAATCCAAGGTCAATCTTGTGACAATAGAATATGGGGATGGCTACCTCTGACTCCACTTCAGCAAAGCAAGCAGAGCTGGGAGAAGCAATGGCCAACTTGCCTTCCAATAATCAGCAGTGAAGGCCTTCGCCTTGCCTACAAAGTGAGAAGCAGATGGAGATACCAGGAGAAAGGGAAGAAAGGGGATGAATGGTTTCTGCACAGAAAGGAACACAGATGTGGCCTTTAAGCAGAGACAATACTGTGTTTGAAATGGTAGAGAGTCCAAGATGTACAGTTTTCACAGGGCTGTCAAAACATGGAAGCTAAAGATGTAGAAAATTATGTGTATCCGTAATTCAATTTCAGTATTATATACTGGAAATTAGTGATGATACCATAGCTATGGAAAGGTCTCCAGCAACTGGAAGTGTAAAAAAATTAACTTAGCAGTCTTTCCTTTTATTTCATAAATGCCGATGTCTATCATACCATTCTGTATACCATTCAGTAATAGATAAAATACTTGTTTTGAGTCCATGATCTAATGCTCAGAGGGGATTCTCAAAATCCAGTAGCTGAGACAGTGAGAAAGGAGTCAGTTCTCTGCATGAGAAAACTAAAATGATTTCAACGGAGTTTTGCAGAATAGACCAAGCTGGTATCTCTTACAGATTATTCAAGTGATGCCTGGACCCAGTGTGAATCAAATCTTCTCACAATTTCTTTGATGTATATTCCTATCTCCTTCTCTGCTTTCCTACTATGTGAGCTTCTTTATCTTTACTCTGGTATTTTGCTTGCTTTCTCTTTAGAGAGAGAGAGGAAAATGGTCTGAGGACTCATTACTTTATCCCCAAGGCAACACTGGAATGAAGACAAGGGACATCGTTGTTGAAAGACAGTAAAATGATGGGATGTAATGAGAAATACACTCAGGGAATGCCAGCTAAGGCTCACAGCCCTCTCAAGATAGTTGTAGCACAGAGCATCTTGCATTTGTCAGAACCAATCATCCTGAAATCATTATGGTACTTAACAAAGAGTTTATAGCTAGGCATATTTTACTGTATGCTCAAGGAAGAATGCAGAAAGAAGTACGGCAAAGGCAAAAGAAATTTCTGATTAATATGAATAAAAACCTTAAAAAGTTAAATAGGACTGTGGATAACCTGAGTTGTCATTTCATATGAGTGTCACTTACTTGAGATAACCAGGATTCCCTTCTAAAACAGGTCTTCTGAAGCATATTGACCAAATATTACTTTATTTAGGAGTTTTATAGGTCACTTTTTACTACTTAGTTGTTCCTAGGTAATCACACACCTACTCAGGAAAGCTAAACAAGCACTGTCTTCAAAAGGTGTAATATGGAAGGATGCTGTGATTTGGTAGCCTAGACCTAAAGGGAAGAGACTCAGCAGAGGCACACTCAATATGTCCAGGACAGAATGTCTTACATCTATACAAAGATAACCAAGGGGTATTTCAGATCATGTCTAAATTGGAAGCACCACTGGAAGCTAAGGGATGAAAAGAAAAGTACAGAGGTTTCAGTTCTGTGAAGGACAGAGAGAGTCTCATCACCCTTTCAGTACAGCACAGAGGTAGCTGGCTGACACAATTAATACATTTTCTGTAAGGTGCAAATACTAGTGACATTTCTGTGTTTTCTTCCTATTATTATTCAGAGCCACACTACCCAGCAGCTGCATCTTCCAGAGAGTCCAGCTGAGGCTCAGCGCTATGAACTAATCTCACTGTGCCTTCAGGCATAATTTTAGCTAGCGTTGCTCATTCTTTTGGCTTAGCTAAGACAGAAGACTGACTTGCCTGTTTTATGTGGGCAGGAACATGCAGGCAGACTTAGACTCACGAAGAGCTACATGACTAAGTGACAGGATCCGCACACATCGAAGCACCTGCTGTTCTGGCAGCCCCTCCTGCAGGATGAAAAAAGAGAGGGGCTTGTTTCAGTCAGACTTTGCAGCTCTGAGGTTTGAATAGAGGAGGCTAGAGAAGAGGGCAGTCTGCAGGCTGCCCTAGGTTATCTGTATCCCCAGTCAAAATTTTGCATCCTGGCAGTTCTCCCGTGTCCCTTCCCTACTCATCTGCTCACACAGCTGCTTGATTGAGCTTACCTGACAATGCCTCACATTTTTACTATTGAGCTATCCAGAAGGCAATACTACCATTTACAAAACTTTACTTATTCCAAATATATTTACAGTGTATTTCTCTCACTACTTTTTTTACTTTTACTTTCTCACTCTTACTCTCCTGCTGCTTACTACTCTTGCTGTTCTCTTTGATTAGAATTTAAGTGAAATTCAGGCAGACACCACATTTACAGCCCCTGTAGCAAGATTTTGAACTACATCTGAACCCATGTGGTCACCTGCCAGTTTCCTGAGGCTTTCTTTGGTAGCCTGGCATAACTTCTTTCCATGGTTCTGCAGAACTTACGACTCCAAGCCAACGTCTCTCCTCACTACCAGCATCATTGGAGACATACTGCACACAAAGCCACATCTTTTACTAAGCCACCAACACCCTTCCACAGGCTGGCCTACTAGTAGTGGTGGGTTGAATAACTTGGGGTTTTGGGAACATGGAACAAACTCTTGCCCCTTGATTTCTCACAGCTCTTGATTTCTTGCAGCTTTCTTGATGGCTGCTTTTGCAGCGTGCTCTGATGAACAGGCAACATTTTTATAAGGGCATACAGTGGCAGACACTTTCCTACCACTCACTAGTTCTTTAAGCAGTTTGGCAGCAATTCCATACATGTTCTAGTCTTTTCATTCACTCTTTTTTTCCCTGTTTCTCCTTGAGTAATGTCACTTTCATACAGCCTTTCACTAGCAGCTCGTCTAGCATCAGCTGATACACAGTAGTACAATATTTCCAAGAACCCGTTGCTGCACATAATAGGAATCCTTTCATCACACAGCATTCTCTTTCATCTTTGTCAGTCACTGATTCCAGTCCAGTGACCTTTTCACTTCTCTTTACAATGAGCTTGTTTACAATCATAAACCATTCCTTGCTTTCATCTCACCTCATCCATTTCCAATCTCTTCCCTTGCGAGGACAGTGTTACATCACATCACTGTGTTGTTACCTCTTTATTTGGAACTGGTCTTATATCTCTCTTTTCTTTTCCTTTCACACCTGCACAGTGGTACCTACAGTAGGATCATAGAATCATAGAGTGGTTTGGGCTGGAAAGGACCTTAAAGACCCCCTGCCATGGGCAGGGACACCTTCCACTCAACCAAGTTGCTCTAAGAACCATCCTACCTGGCCCTGAACACTTTCAGGGGTGGAGCAGCCACAACTTCTCTGGGCAACCTGTGCCAGTGTCTCACCACCCTCACAGAAAAGAATTTCTTCCTAATGTCTGACCTAAATCTACCCTCCTTCAGTTTAAATCCATTCCCCCTTGTCCTGCCACTAGACAACCTTGTAAAAAGTCCCTCTCCAGATTTCTTGTAGGCCCCCTTTATGTATTGGAAGGCTGCAATTAGGTCTCCCCTGAGCCTTGTCTTCTCCAGGCTGAACAAATCCAATGCTTTCAGCCTGTCTTCATCACAGAGGTGCTCCAGCCCTCTGATCATCTTCATGGCCTCCTCTGGACTCACTCAAGCAGCTCCATGTCCCTCTTGTGTTGGGGGCCCCAGAGCTGAATGCAGTACTCCAGGTGGGGTCTCACGAGAGCAGAGTAGAGGGGGAGAATGACCTTCCTCGACCTGCTGGTTATGCTTCTTTTGATGCAGCCCAGGAAACAGTTGGGTTTCTGGGCTGCAAGCGCACACTGCCAGCTCATGTGGAGCTTCTCATCAACCAACACCTCAAGCCCTTCTCCTCACGTCTGCTCTCAATCTAGTCTCTGCTCAGCCTGTATTTGTGCTTGGGATTGGCCCGACCCACGTGCAGGACCTTGACCTGACTTGGTTGAACTTCATGAGGTTGGTACTGGCCCACCTCTCAAGCCTGTCAAGGTCCCTCTGGATGGCATCCCTTCCCTCCAGCATGTTGACCGCACCACACAGCTTGGTGGTGTTGGCAAGCTTCCCAACTGAGAAATTCAGAATCTCGGCACTTCTCCTCCCGGTGGAAGAAAACACAAAGTTAGGACAAGTGAAGCTCAGCCATCATCATACTACTGCTGCAGATTATTGTTACAGTATTTGGTCCACTGAGATTATTTCAAATTCTTTTGCAATGGTCTCTCAAACATGCCAGTTCAATTTTATCTAAGTGCTAAATACAGCTGTGACTTCTTACTTTTCCTTTCAGTCATAAGCTGTATGTCACACATTTTTGTGTGGCAAAAAGGAGATTTCTGACTGAAGAGCAGCTCAGCATGTTTTTTCTGTAATTAACACAGGAGAAAACTCAAATCTTGGTTCAGAAATGCTTGAATGCTTTCAAACACAGGGATGTTCTGACAGCTGGGTATCCAGTGGGAATTTTGGGTAAGAAATAGATAGAAATGGAGTAATTTTTCTTCAGGCCTTTGCTAATGAGGACAATGGATGAGTGAAGCAGGCAGCATATAACTCAGCCAAGTGGTACACAGGTCTTTTACTTGTAAGTTTGCTTATTAGCAGCGGTAAAACTTGAAAGGAACATTGCCAGCAGAGCTACACAGTGAATATTAACCTATTGATCTATAATTCCTCTTCTGGAGGACAAATGCTACCTAAATTTCAGTTGCTGCTCCACCACACTGATTTTTGCCATGTTCAGGCTGTTTATCATGGCATCCATTTATTTTGGTGCCCACTAGGGCATCTTAGTCTGAGACATACATGAAGGACCTAAGACAGAAATCAAGAAATTAAGGACTTCCAGATACTGGTTTGCCGCACAGTCAAAGGCGACATCTAGAGTAGGTGTATGACTACACTACTCATCCACTTAAATCTTTGTGTTAAACACTGAACAGGAAATTGTTTTGCCCGGAATTATAATGGCAAAGGTGTCCCTGAAGTCTTTGTGTATTAGATTATTAATTTATTTTTAACTGGGTGGCTGAGGTGGGATTTTCAGCAGAGTAGACCAATGTTCCAGGTAGTTTATAAAAAAGCTGCTTGTTTACATAAAGCAGCATGTGAACAGTTCCACTGCTGAAAGCACCTCATCTGTGTTTGAAAATAACTGCTTCTCCCTTACAATAAATGTTCCTGGTTCCTTCCATATATACATGTGGTAATATTATGTTGATGCCTGCATCTGAGCAAGAGCTTTACATTGTCTCTTAGCTGGTGACTGCTTAACATTCATATGGCGAAAAAGCAAAAGGCTTTGAAGTTTGACCTTCAAAAGTGATTTCAGGTTGGTGTCTCAGGGGTTGCCTAGATATAATTCAAATTCCAGCAAGTTAGAGAACACAAGAAATGGGTCTCATTCTAATTTTACTTGTCTGAAACCCAGGATCTAATCTATGTTGTCTCCCATTCTTCAACCAATGGAGAAAGATGGCATCTTCAAAATGCCACATGCTGTGCCTAAAGTAGGTGCCTAATTGGTGCCAAGAAGCTAAATCAAATGTCAAAGTACTCTAAAGCTCTCTGGAGTTTCCTACCCTGATCCTTTGCCTGTGAAGTCTAGACAAGTAGCTAAGTCTACCGACCAAATTTTTGATGGTTACACATAAGTGTGATGAATCCCTATCAACAATGGTAGCTATGAAAATACTGCCCAAACTAGATCTGTTTTGTGTGTTTGGCTGTCTGTACTGATAGCACTAAGAGTGAGGGATCAACTGAGCAGTCCTTGTGAGAGTAAGTGCTCCTGGTTCATGCCCAAAGTGCACAGGGAAACGTGAAGAATGTGAAGCATTTTGCTTTGTATTACAAGCTCAGCAAAACCTTTGGAAATTTCATCCTTAGCAGCATCTGTTGGCATAATGATGTACCGAGTTACTTCTTTCAACAAGGACAAACCATAGTTTAACCTTAAGACTGGAGCTAGTCTTAGCTTTATGTTGAATAAACTAGAGTTCATTTTTCTACTGAGGTTAGAGCATTCAAGCCCTTACATTTTTCAACATGCAATTCCTTTGCATAACCAAGCTTCTCTGCTTCAGCCTTGTTATGAGAATGAGTTTTTTAATATTTGCGAATCTCTGTACATGCTGAATAGTAAAACATATAAACACTTCTCACTGTATTTAAGGTCTGATAAAGTACTGGCATATCACAAACATAAATATGTGGAAAACTGTCAGTTGTGGCTGCAGCTGCATCCTGAAGGCTATACTTTTCCACAAATTACCTCTGTAGAGGATTCCATGTTTTCCATAAATAGGTAAATAAATAAAATCCAGATGATACTATAGTTAATCTGAAGTGTAGATACAATTTTGTTCATAGCACCTTTGCCTAGTCAGCAGGATTCTAGAAGGATGCCCAGCCTTCCGTTGCTAAGAAGCCTTTTGGGCTTACCGAGTGGTCCATGCAGTGTCCTGAAGAGACAAAAGTGCTCACTACAGAAACTACAGCAGCTGGGTAGAGCAAATAGCATGAAATCAATTTTGGTTGGGAATCTTACATTTTACAGCACCTCAAGAAAACATGATGTAATTTGTCCACACATGGACTGTTTTGTAGTGAAGACTTCTTCAGACACCTGGTGTCAGTTATCTTACATAGTTGTACATGCCCATACCTGCCAGACAGCTGGTCACGTACCTGCAGGAATATAAGCTGTGCGTCTGAAAACATTTAAATATGTGCCTAATTTAAAAAGTGCTAATAGTACCATTGATGCATGGAACTGCTTAAGTGAGCAGAATTAAAGCAGGTGCTTAAAGGCCCTAGATTAAAAAAGGATATGGAAAACTTATCTCTTCACACAAAGTTGTACTAAAGAATTACATGTTCTGAGAGAGCCTGCAGAAACATCCCAGAACTGACCATCAGCATTGCACGCAGGGTCACAGCAAACCCCACAGGGACAGCAAGCAATGTTCAGCTACAAATCTTCAAAACCAAAGTGCTACTGTCAGCCTGTCTTCTCCAATAGGTTATTGATAATTTTAAAATACATTATATTACTTTTCCAGCTCTCTGTAAATGGATTGATATGGTTTTGGTTCTGGGACCTGAGCTGTGTGTCTGCTGTGTGCATTACTGCAGACTAATCACTGCACACAAAATTATAACACACAATTAAACTTTGAATGCAGTATTAAAATGATTAGTTGTTTTGATGTTTTATTTTTTTCTGTTTAGGAAAGCTGTTTTATTTTCACAGTGCTCTCCTCTGCTCACATATTTCTTCTTTTTTTCTTTGCAACAGTGGCTTTTGAGATGAGGCCTGAATCCTGCTGTAGTGGATCTTCTCTTATACACTTTGCGTTAGCAATTTCCTGCTTCACTGCTCCTCCACTATGAGACAAGCTTTAAGATTTAGTGATCATATAGCAGAGTTGAATAACAGCACTTCCATTTCCTTTTACAAAAATTGGCATCTCTCTTGCCTTCAGAGAGCCTGAGACAACCAGATGCACCTAAACAAAAATTGCAACAGACGAAGGAAAAAGTGGCATCAGACTTTTTAACAATGGCTCTTAGGCATCTGTGTTTTTAGGGATGTAAGAACAAACAAGTTGATGCATTTGCATTCAAAGGGAATATTTTTCAGCCATAGTAGTCTAGCAAAAGATACTGGGTTTTTTTTTCCTCTCCCCTGTTGGGTAGGTGGTGTCTGCTTTTTGCAATCCTACTTTACTAGAGGAGGGATGTAGGAGAGTGGTGGCGTCCTTCATCTCTCCTGTTCTGGCAATTCACTGCAGCTGTGCATTTTTGCCTTTTACTTAGATTTTAAGCGTTAGAAAACTTTTTATGGCTCCTGGAGACTGCTGGTTCAACAGTCCTTTCTGAGCCAGGCAGCTGCTGTTGGAGGCCTGTCTTTCTGAGGGATGGACTTGGTGATTCAAGTGGTTTCTTCCAGTCATGTTTTGTGCACCTATAGCTACTCTAGTATAAGGATGACTTGACAGATAAAAGGTCTGTTTAGCCTGAAAGTCTGACTCTGACAGTAAATCCCGAAGGAAAGTGTATAAGAACGAAGTTTCTCAGCTTCACTTTCCCAGCAATTTAAACACCGTCTGACCTAGAAGAGTGCAGCTTGGCTATTGTCATTATTTAACAGCACCTGGTGGCTCTATCTTCCATAAAGTTGTCTCTTTTTCAGTCTTTTCAGATGTGCATCCTGCACATCCTTTGGTGAGCTCCAGAATTCACTTACGGCTTGACCTTGACTTGTCTTTAAAAATACTACCTTCTTAGTTCACTGGGTGAGCATTTCTCCTTGTACTGGAGTGCAAAATCATTGCCTACTTACCTTCTCCACATCACTTTGTTCCTTTGCCATTGGTTTAACTATCAGAGGAGGTAGTTTGTACAGGCTTTCCTTACGTAGAAGCTGTAACGCAGTGATGATCTTATCTTTCTCTGCAGCTTTCCTACTTCTATTAAAGCCATTTGCAGATAGGGTGAGCAGGCCTGTGCACAGTCAATGATGGGGGCATAGTAACCATTTGTGAGCAGTGTACTCATGTTTTCTGACTTCTTTATTTTTTAAAAAACACTTAAGTTCTATTTGTCCATATGATTTTCACTGACTGTTAAACTGAACATTCCACACACCTCTTTCTTGAGTTGAAATAGCTAGTTTAGAGTTCATGTTTAAATAAGGGTCTACCTTTTAATTTACTGACACTGAACTCCACTTTACATTTTATTACCACTTTATATTCAAGACACTTTGTAAATGAGATCCCTTTGCAACTCTTTACTGCCATCTTCATTTTTTTCCTATCCTAAATAATTCTGTATCATCATGGTGTGCAAATCTTGGCACATCACTATGATGATCCTTCCAGGCCATTTGCAAATCTGTTGAGCACCGAAAATGCCTGCACAGATCCCTATGAGTCCCATGGCTAAATCACTCCATTGTGAAAATCTGGAATTCATAGCAGGACCTCTACCTTCCTGCAGGCAAGCTTAGTGTTTTTAAAGCCCTCATAGAGAGAGTTCGACAAAACTCTTCTAGAAAGCCGCATACACCCGCTGCACTGCAGTATCCTTGTTTACATATTAATTGACTCTTCTAAGAAACGTAGTAGTTTTATGAAGCATGACTTCCCACCACAAAAGTCATGCTGGCCCTTCTCCAATATATCATATTTATATCTGAGTCTATAGATTCTGTTCTTTAACATAGTTTCTACAAATTTGCCCACAATGCAAAACAGATTTCCTAGGTTCGCGTCAGCAACTATTTAAAAAAAGTGGCATCACGCTTAACATCTCTAGCACTGAGACCAGTGTGTGTTTTAAGTCATGAAATGGAGTTAGCTCTTCAGCAGTTTCAAACATGAATTCCTTTAGGAGTCCCAAGTGAACATTGTTTAGTCCTGGAACCTTATTTGTTACATTTTATTTTATAATTTGTTCTGAAATCTTTTCATCTAACATTTCGGTTTGAGACAGATCATCATATTCTTCCCCCATGTAAAGCACTCTGACGCTTGAGCCTCCCTCAGATCCTCCACCATGAACAGTAGTGGAAAAATTCATTAAACATTTTCAGCCTTATCTTCCATGAGCATTCCTTTTACGTGTTGATCATATATCTGCCTGACTAACTAGGTAGCAGGCTAGTTACTTCTGAGGTGTTTAAGAAGAGTTTTTTATTAAGGATTTTTATGCCCTCAGCAAATTACTCCTAAAAATATTTTGAGCTTCCTTGTGGTTTTCTTTTAACTTACCAGTTTTTATATATGATCTTCTTCTTTTTTCTCTTTTCCTCACTTGGATGAAACTTTTTTTTTTTTTTTTTTACTTTGAAAGTCTTTCTTCACCCTGTTGTTTGCTGTACCTGACTTGTGATTTTGTTCCTTTTAAAGTTTTTTGATATTTGTTACTGCCTTACTAAGAGCCTTTAACATGACATCTTAGAACAATTCCCACATCATACAAAAAAATTTTTACCCTTTTACCTGTTATATTTACATTCCTTTTCCCTAGCTTTCTCTTTTTAGGTAGTTCCCTTTTTGAAGTCAAACACCATTCATTTTTGTGTTTATCATGAAGAATGTCCCAAAGCTTTGGATGCTCCAGCTGCCAGCCCTTTCAGATCAGGCACTCAGCAGTTCGCCCTCAGCTGTCAGTTTTGAAGCTGGGTCTCGTATCATGGACAGAGGTAGCTGCTGCTGTGAAAGGACTTAAGGAAATTACAGGTACTCTGGGTGTTTGAATCACCTTGGCATGTCATCATGGAGCTGAGGCAGCTCTGTCTCCAGAGGTTGTCATGCATATAGTCCTTTCTTAATAAGAATTTATGAGTCCTCTACTCCTTTATGAGTAGAGGAAAGAGTGTTCCTTCAAACAGTATGGCAGTCAGATACCCCATGCAGTGAGAGGCTCAGGTGCCTTGCCAAAGCTGTGAACTAGGTGAAAAGAAATGCTGGGGGTTTTTGATAGAAAGAGAAAGACATAACATTACACAAGGTTGGAAAATGTATGTCTATTTTTCACAAGTATTGACTTTCCTTAAGTTTTATTTTTAAAGAAGTTCTCTGTAACTGTTTAGATGAACCGATGGCTTGGTTCCAGCTTGGTTTTGCTTTCCTTATATAGATTGAAGTTTAAAAAATTAACCTTTTTGCCTTTGCTGTTTTCTCAACCTCGCTTTTAAGTGTATCTTTTCTCTGTCTCTAAGCATGGTAGTGGGGGTATTTCAGAGCACACTTTAGAATCATAGAATCATAGAATAGTTAGGGTTGGAAAGGACCTTAAGATCATCTAGTTCCAACCCCCCTGCCGTGGGCAGGGACACCTCGCACTAAAAAGTCCCAGCCTAAAAGATTACATTTTCTCCCTTTGACACTCATACTGTCTTAGTCCACAGCTACCACATCCTCTTTGAGGTTGTATAAGAGGCTGTCTAGAAGCGTTAAGAAGTCCAACGCTGTTACATGTGGCATACAAACATTGACCAGTTTTTCATGGCATTGGCAACTGGATTATCTTTGTGCTTGACAACCAAATCTTTCTGTTGTGCATTTTCTTTGCATTTTAAGCTAAGTGCCTTGTTTTCTGACTGATATCCTTGGTGCAAAAGAATATACAGACACCCTATGGTTTAGGGAGCTCATTTACTGGAGATTTTCTGTCCTCTTCAGATGGCTGCTGCCCTGTTTAGTAGCAGAGGTGCTGTTAGCTCGCAGTTGAGACTGCACTGTGATGCCTTCATGAGTATTAGTAGTACTCTTCTGTCTCCCCAAGTTCCTTCAATTTGTCATGTTTACCAGGGCCAGGAGCTTGGTTGCTGTAAGTGCACCCCATCTGCTCAAAGGACGGATAATTTTACAGATGATACCTGTGCATTAAGTGAATCAAGTACCTTCCGCTCTCCTTCTGGTCTCATTAGATAGTTTGCTCCAAGCTTCTACAAAGGAGATAGTTAATTAAGGGTAATTAATCTACCATTGCAGTGCCAAGCACTCAAATGGAAAACAAACAGCTACCTATTTATCATTCTCTCAGACTAGCTTTATACTGAATCCAGTTAAACATTGTTAAATCTGTGGATTTAATTCAAACTAGGTGTTTAGCATGCTCAAGGATTTACTAAATTTTAGTCAGCAAGAGCTTAAACTGAACAAGTTCTAAAACTGTAAGTCTGTTTTATCTAAGTACACTCTAACATGCTGGCAATGTTTTAAATTTAGCTGAACTGAGAACCTAATCGAATTATGCAATCCGTGCCTCACCTTAAATTTAAATGTAATGCCCCCTTAAGACTAGCTGATCCCTGGAATTCAAGCTTACTCAATGTATTTTACTGCTGTATTTGAAACTAGTGAGCTCAGAAAAGCAGACTTTATTCTAAACAGTGTGTTGTTTTTGCAGAATATATACTATATACTCTGTATCAGAATCTGGAAATATCCAGACTTGAAAAAAATAGTGTCTATAAGTTCTGATATGTAGATAGATGCCTATTTAGTTAGCATGTGCTTGGCTAAGAAGAGTATCATCATTCATCTTGAGACTGTCCTCTAGATCTGTAAAGACAAAATGAGATCTGCAAGCTTCAATTTACCTGGAGAGCTTGAGTGATCATGGCCACCTTGTTAGATTTAAACACCATAGCTGTTTAAATCAGGCCTCTGTCAGCACCTGATAGTCTCTTTAAATCTGTGTGTGCATATAAAACCATGGACACATCTTATGTCCTCAGAAGGAAGATGAATCTTCTGAAAATGTGCTTCTTACAATTATGTTTTATGATTCTATTACCTTATGAGTGGTACACTACCTAAGCTCAGCACCTTTGAAAACAGCATAATATATACTATCGACAGATGACATGAAACAACAGATTTGTCAGCACAAATCTGTAAGGAGTACAATAAAAGATGGATCTGTCAGTAGGGTGAATGGTTGATTCTCCAAAACAGGAATCCCAGTTTAAGGCCTGATGTATAATGCTTGACTGGCACTGCATGATCATCTGGGACATAATTATCCAGGATTGATTTTGATCTTATTAGTAAATTCTGCCTTAGCAACCTGCAGATTATTTTCATACATGTGTCATTTGCAGGTTTCATGGCTTTTCAGACTCATGGAAATCAAGCCACTTGATTCCCCCCAGTTTGATTTTTTATTTCCTCCAAATGTCTTTGCCATCACTGCAAGTCTTGTATAGCTGAGACTTGCAGTTTCACAGCAGGTTGTGGGGTTAGCCAGCCTGGGGAACTGGACTATCTCATCCACAAATCACAGTTCACAGTACCAGTCTGAGCGTGAGCTGCTCTGCAGCTATTGCTGGTGTCACTACCACTGCCACTGACATCCCTTTGCTTTGTACACTTTTTCTTCCTAAAGGTATGCCTGTCCTATTCATAAATGTTATGTTCTCTGGGATACATGTCAGTGAAATGGATCAGTTTTATTTCTGGATGATGTATATCTCTTAACTTCCAGCTTTAAGAAGTCCACTTATCTGTTGGTGGAAAGCACTTACCACCAAGGTACAATGTGTATGTGTGCAAGGTGTTGTTCTCTGTAGTGATGGGGAAAGGCTCAGCTCAGGAACCATGATCCCACTGCTGTGAGTATGATGTGATAACGCAGTCTCGGATTGCAGCAAGGGAAATCTTGGGAGGCTTAGGAAAACCATCTTCACAGTGAGAATGGTCAGGCACTGGGAGAGATGTCCACATGTGGTGATGCCTGCATATGGTGATGCGCTTCATTACATTGTGAAATAAGAACCGTGGTTTAAACCAAAAAGTATATCCTTAGTGCTAAATTACAAGGTGTAGACACAGAACAGTGCTAAAGTACTTTGACACTGCATGTTGCAAAGCCTCCCGGGAATCTTTCTGGCATTTTGCTTTGGGGCACATCCTTTGGGTAACACCTATCAGGTGTGATGACTGCAACTCTGTACCAGCAAAAGCTGGCATGTTGTTGTGGCAGGGGCAGAAGGTTGTTTACTATATAAGATGAAAAACTCTTTTCCTGCTCTCAGTTTGTTATCTTAACTTTATTGACTGCTGCATGCATAATTGGCTGCGTATGCTTGGCGAATGTCGTTTAATCTTGGATGTCTTTTGCAGTATTATGTTTAGCCACAAGGTGGCACTGGAAGATTGTAATAATCCAGTGTAATTAAGCCCTCCCCCCAATCTTTGACAGAGAAAGCATGAATCTTTACATTAAATGACGTAAACCATTAGAGTTGGCTATTTCTCTTTCTTCTGATTTTTTGGCTTCACTTCCCAGCAATTTTTAGTAAAGTTTTCTCAAGAGTAAAATGGAAATACATCTCTGTGCAGTATAGCTATTACAATAGTGCATCAAAGTAACTCGACAAATCGACACCCCTTTGTTTTTAAACATGGATTCATTAATGCTGGTGATCCTGACAGCTGTCTCTCTTTTTGTAGCTAAGTATTTATACCTTAGCAGCAACTGCATTCAAAAGTAGGAATTTCATTTCCTTTGTAATTTTTTTGATATGTCGTCTGAAGCTTTCTCTTCCCTTGAAAAGCAAAGATGAAAATTCTTCCAAGATTTGTCCATTTCTAACAAAGATCTCACAGTGCTCTGGTCCAAAATGTCTCACTTTGTTTTAATACCAAATGTAGACTTGGGTGAGCAAAAGCTGTTAATTATTGTATTGCTAGTACAGGTGAAATTTGACACATTTTCACATGGGTTTACAAAGTACGTAATTCCTTCCCGTATTCTCACATTTCTTTCTTATCCTCTAAATACTGAAAATATTGGATCTAGTTCATGCTTGAGAAAAGTAGAAAGATGCTGTGCATTTAAGTGGGCTGATGTCTGACTGAAGATTGTCCTTTACACCTATGACTAAGAGAACCACCTCTAGATAATAATAAAAAAAAAAAAAAAAAATCCAAACCAGCAACAAACTCTTTTAGGGCCTTTTTAGCCCTAATTACTGTAGTTTCAGTGTAAAACCCTGACCCTGAACTGCAAACAGCCTTGCATGGTTTTAAAGATACTCCATGCTGGCCTTAACACCTTGCCACATGAAATCGTTTACTACATGAAGGACTTGTCTTTAAAAATTCTTGTCATTGAAAGAGATATCCAAATAAGACTTCTCACAAAGGCTCAGCTCCACCTTGTTTGGAGGAAGGCTCAAAACTTTCATTTATCTGAAGAAGAGACTGACAGCCCAAATTTATAGGTCTAAAAAACAAAAGGCAGAGTTGTTGCTAAGTTGTTTCATGGTAGCTCACTTTGCCTTGTAGGAAAATGATAAGTTGTGTCATTATGAAAAGTAAAATATCCTACGCACTCAGGTTCTGCTACTCACCAGGCTTCTAGCAGAACCACCGTGGTAGGTAGTTTACAAACCTGCCACGAAGTAGAAGCAATCTGAAAGGGTGCAGAGCTCCACATACCACACGGAGGACTTGCCCAGGAGCCCATTTCTGCTTAGCTACAGCCAGTGGGAACAGTATTTGGCATAAAGAGTCCAGTGTCTGAGCTCAGCTCTCAGGCTGTTCTAACCAAGATAATTTATCCCTTTATCAGCTGCTTTCTTAAGAGAGAATAAGCCTTCTTTAGGACAACAGAAATTCCAGTCATTCCCCACCTGTACTTCCTGTCCTGATGTTAGCAGAGCTCTGAGGCTCTTTATTACAGTGCATAAAAGCTGTAGCCCCAGCCTGGCTGCCTGTGAATGGGTGAGTGTGCAGCAAAAGACCCAGAACCACTGCCTGTCAGCTTTGCTCTGGAAATGGTAGAGGGAAAGACACTAGGAGATCTCCCTTCAGTGACAGTAATGCTGTGTCAGGTAGTTTATCCCTGCTTGCAATATGGTGAATGGAGAACAGTTGACTATGCTGCTCCAGAAGGTGCAGCTACATGGTGTCATTTTGGCATGTGTGATGCAGAGCTAGGATGTCCTACTCTGGCAGGTTTTCAGGGAGAAGTTTTGACATTCTTCCTCATTCTCCATGGAGTGGCCTTCTCCCTGAATGCTCAGGGTTTGTACAGCTTTCTGACCCAAGCCTTGAAGAGCAAGGTGCTCCCAGGAGCCCAAGAGCTTTGACAGTGCCCTGGGCTGTGTTAGCATCCCTCCTTCCTCAGGCTGGTCAGGCAGTCAAAAAGCCTGTGGGGACTTTCCTGCTTTCTTCCTTGCCATCATATAGAAAGAAGTGGGAGTCCTTGCAGACTCTCTCCCACATTAATGCCTACTTCAAGACAATTTAACTCTCATATTTTAGCTCTTGTATAAAGCCTTCCCAGTTGACATTATATACATTGTGTTATTTTGCAATTAAAAACCATACACATACGAAAAGAGATTTTAATAAAACTTTTGTTATCAAGTGTTATTATTTCAACAAGTGTTGCTGTCAGCTAATAGACCCTAGAGTGGCCATCATGAAGTATTCCAATAATTGGATTTTAATTAAGAAATTCACTTAGTCCTACACTATTTTTGAAATCTAATTATGTCTTCAGGAAACTCACCCAAGTTGTGGTATTTTCTGGACAATGTACAGACTCAGTACAGACTCCGTCCATTACTTAAAGTTCTTTTTTTCTTTCTTTCTTTTCTTATGGGTATTATTAAAGCTCTTCTATTTCCTGTATTGCCACTGTAGAAAATTGTCAAGGTCTAATGCATGAAATAAACGTGGAATGAAAATACAAATCTGTGTTATACACATTATGTTAGAAAAGAAGCTCCCTATGCAAAGAAGATTAGAAAGCTTTTTTACTTATTATATTAATGATCTTGAGATTCCCCCCCCCCCCCCTTGGATGTAAAGGCATTATTAATGAGAAAATCCTGTAGATAAACTGGCTGTAAATTTTATTCATATAGACAATAATTTGTGTCTCACTCATCTCAAGTATTTTTGAAAAAATCCTGAGTGTATATGTGCTCACTGAGTGCCACCTGGAATAAGCCTAGTGAATCCTGTAGGCTTGCTCATATTTATATCACAGAAGCACCAAGTGATCTAGACACTGGTGTTTTTACATTACCTTTTAGTCCTTTTTGATGCTGAATGTCACATCTCACTCCAACATTGTGAGTCCTCATGACATAGCGACAGGAGGAATGGCAAACATCATGAGTTCAAGGCATTTCTCTTGAAGTGCTTGGAGTATTCCTGTATTTTTCCACATGGAATACAGAGTAACACCACTTCATGGTATGTCTTTGACTGCAAGTAGGCAGAAATCAATGTAATAAAAATAAAAATCTTGAAGAGATATTTTTATATTTAGAAATATGAATGGTACACACAGTCATATTCTGACCTTGAAAGAATGGAAATAAAATGTGACAAGGGAATCTGTTTGTAGTATTTATACTAAGCTGTATAAAAATACACTGTTCAAACATGAAGATTTCCTTGAAACAAAAGAAATCTATTTAAAATGTGAAGAGGGGAAGGGATAAGAAGAGAAGGTCTGATGAATGAATGGTTGGCAATATGAAGAACATTTCAGTAAGATTATTTACATGAGTGATATGAAGCATCTGGCCTGCACACTGTATAATACAAATATAGAAAAGCTGTGGAGACCATAATCTGTCATTGTAGTGCATATGCAACTCCAGTTGAATTCAATAGTACTTCAACATGCATATAGATGGGATACTGGAATTGCATGTGCACTGCATATGGACTGTACAGTGTACAGGCCAGATGCCTCATATCACTCATGTAATAATCTTACTGAAATGTTCTTCATATTACCAACCATTCATTCGTTAGACCTTCTCTTCTTATGCCTTCCCCCCTCTTCACATTTTAAAGATTTCATCGTTCTCGGGCCCACTTTTGCCTTCTTTCTTTTTTCCAAGCAGTATTTCCAAAAATAAGAAACATGGCCTATAAAAACAGTATTGCATGGGATTTAGTTCTGTTTACTATTTTTATTTCACACATAATTGTCCATGTTTAGGCAGGTTAGCTACATTGTGCAGGAAGTTTAGCACAGTCATTTGATATTTATCTTGCAACACCGTATTTTCTTCTAGTGCCTCAAGCAATTAAACCATGCACTCATATTATGTTGGAACCTGTAGCAATTATTAATCACTTGCCATTGCCTCTGGATTTTCTGCTTGTGACCCTTTCAGTTCTGCAAGCCAGGAAGCTATCTTTGCAGTAACAGGGAAGATGTCTAAAGGTTAGGATGTATTTCAAAGCTTTAAAAACAGACCAATTGCATTTTAAAGTCTAATTGGTCTTTTTAAAAGTCCATTAGTAAGCCTGGAATTTGTGATTCTTTAAAATCTCACTAACTGACACTACCTTGCTGGGGACCTTATTGCTAAGATTCCAAACAGTATCCAGATGGTTGAAATTAAAATTCACTTTAAAAAATCAAATATTCCACTTAAGCTGCTGTACTGATATTACAGAATCAGATAAAAGTCAAAAGACTGTGTCCAAGAATCCTAAATGTCAGATTTTCATAATCATTACATCCCCTTTGAAAAAGAACCACATGTTCACAGCTGGAATACTTTTGGAGCCTTAAAAAAGAAAAAAAAAAAAAAAAAGATCAGTGTATATGCTCTTTGCTCCTTTCTTCTGGAGTGACAATGGAGGGAAGGAGCAGTCCAAACAGCATTTCTGAAGGGAAGATCAGTTCCACTGTAGCTGAAGAATTTGTCCTAGTGGCCTTCTGCTGAGGAGGTCAGCTGAAGAGCAAAGGTGCCCTCAGTGAAGCCAATGGGGTCACAACCTAACAGAAAGCAGGTTCATCTGTCCTGAAGAACTCTGCCTCAAGAGCCTGCTCACAACACAAGTAGATATTGTACACACTGGGCTGTTTGTAGAAGACCTTGCTGAATTTACAGGGGGAGGAAATTTTAGTGAGCTAAAGTAAAAAGGAACCATGCTTGTGGTTCCAGTAGAGCTAGAGGTTCCTCCACAGGGCTCCTCTAAATGAGTAAGGATCTGGATGAAAAAAAATGGGAGGACCTTCTTCTATTTGATCGGCTGAAGGAATAATTCTTCTCCAAGGACTACTTCCTTGTCACCTCCAATATGAAGACATTAGCAATCAGACCTTGGAGAAGCTGAATCAAGTTACACAGAAAGTAGAGTTGAATCATTCCTTCTTAAAGAAATTACATCTTCCCCAGGAACGTGACCCACTGAAATCTGGCAGACTTTGCATTTGCTTTTCCTGCTCCATATATTAACCTGGCAATCTCATATCTAAGGTAAGAGTAACCATGCTCCATCTAAACAGCATCTTATTGCAAAGAGCAGCAGTACACTCCATGGAGTTTACGGCAATTTTTTTCTATGCAAAGAGAGAAACATCTATCTATCTATCTATCTATCTCTATCTAGATTGATTACTGAGTGTGGACGTGTGGACCCTGACTTATGGGGAAGTATGAGTGGAATAGATAGGAGGGAGGTAGTTGAAAGGGAAAAGTCAGCTGTAATTTTTTGTCTGTTACCCATTTGAAACAAGAAGTCCCTAGGCAGATTTAGCCTGCACTATAATGCAGAGGCTGTCGGGAGAGGCAGGATGACAATATGATTCCTCGCAGGCTGCACGCTTCAAAGCTGTGACGTGAGCATTCCACATGTCTAGCAGAGCGGTGGTGCTGGAGACATATGGAGGTGTCCATCTTCCAGGTGTTTGGAGCAGAAATGGGCATGAGGGAGGCTCTGGTGCAGCTCTTTCAAAGAGTACTACTCATTACCTCTCCCCTCCTTCCCCCACTCCCCTTCTATTACAGTGTTCCAAACTCAGATCCCCAAATTAAAACAGTGGTTTACAGCTTGGTACTGAAGCCTCAGATTGCAGATATTTATTACCAGGACGTGCTCCGAGGGAAGTAAGGATTTGGCAGGACAACTGAAGTCCTCTCTCTCTCATTTCCCTCTCTGTACATGTTCCCTCTCTGTACAGCATGCTGGCTTGCTTCTTGGTTCCCCTTTGGGAGGTGATAAATCTGGGCTTTGCTACCGAGGCTGGGCATCTGGTAAGGGTACCCTTGCTGTTGTTATCCTCCCCTTCACCCTGTCCCAATGTCACTCTGGTGAGATAGGGTTTGGGGGATGGAATCGGGCAGGAGAACCCTCACAGGACTCCTTGTAAAAAAGAAGGAAAACAAGGTCGATGAGACCTTTGCATGACAGCTGGCGGGATTAGCCGCAGCACCGGGCAGGGATGAGCTTTCCAGCTTCATTCCGAGGGGCTGTCCAGCTACAGGTTCCTGCTTGCGGGGAAGAAGCAACCCTTTAATCCCACAGTTTGGCTCCCGCAGCCACCACGTAGCTCTGCTCCAAGATCCCGCCGCCTGGGTGCCTGGCTGGCGGGCTCGCTGCCCGCACGGGCTGAGCAGCACTGTCGTTGCACGGGACACCCCCGAGGGAGGTGGACAAAAACTAAAATGAAAGGAAGGAGAGAGGAAAGAGCTGCTCTACCCCAGGCTCCTTCTAGGCGCTGGGCAGACCGCTGCCTCCCGCCCGCTGGCGGAGAGGGAAAGGGGCTGTGCCCCAGGTGGCAGCACGGGCAGCGCCAGCACCCCGGCGGAGGCAGGCAGCAGCGCGGGCAGGACAAGCAGCCCGGGCAGGGCAGGCAGCGCAGGCAAGGCAGGCAGAGCGGGCAGGGCAGGCAGTGCGGGCAGCGCAAGGCAGCTCGCGCCGCCCGGGGAGGGCTCTAATTCATCACCCCGTTCAGAGGAGAGGATGGGACGCCGCTAAACTCCCCGTTCTCCCTCCTCCCTTCCCCCCTCGCCAGGCAAGCCCCCCCTCTCCTCCCCCCTCCGCTGCTCTTTCTCCCTCCCCAAGCAGTGAGGCTCGGACAGTGCTCAGCTCCAGTGCTTTATTTTGAGATGATCGGCCAAGGTCTTTGCAGATAGATTTTATCTGAAGTTAAATAGCAGGCGCTCGCCGCTCCCTCACCAATAAGTCATTTTTAATAGAGACAAATTGCCCTGGACGCCCCGGAGCGCCGGTGCCGCCGCTCCTGCCCGCGCCCCCCGCCGAAGCGGAGCGGGCAGCCCGGGCAGCTCCCTCCTCCCGTAAGTGTCCTGCTCGGCGGAGCCGGAGCGCGGCCGTGTGCGGAGAAGGGGAGGCGAGAGGGGGGGAGAGCCTGCCAGCCGCCCCTCCGCCCTGACAGTGCCTGCGCCGGATGCACAGTGGCCGCGGGACACCTTGGTGCGGAGCGCGGCGAGGAGATGCGCAGGGGCGGCGGGCAGCGCCGCGGCGCTCAGCCCCTCTAGGCTCGCCCATGGAGCGCCCCGCGGAGCCCCGGCCGCCGTCGGATCCCCCACGCCGTACGTATCCCCGCCGCGGCCCCCTCGCGGCGGCGGGGCTGTCCGCGGGGCGCGGAGGGGGGCTGAGGCTGGGGGTGGGGGTCCGCGCCCATCGGAGCGCCCCGGGATTCGGTCCCGTCCCGGGCCGAGGCGCGGCTAAGGAGCGGCGGAGGGAGGTGGGCACCTGGGGGGGTAGCAGAGCCCGCTCGGGTGTCCCGGAGGCGAAGCGCTTCGCCTCGGCTGTAAGCGCTCGGGAGCATCCGGAGCCCCGGTCCCAGCGCCTCCTGCTCCTTCTCCCCCGCTCCGGCGCCGCTGCGCTCTCCAGAGCGCGGCCGGGGCTCCGCGGCCAACTGGCGGGTGGCTGCCGCCCTGTCCTCGCCTGGGGCACGCAGGCAGGCAGGGCAGGCAGCGCTGGCTGTGGCACCCCCGGGCCGTCCCAGCCCACACCACGGGTCTCTCCCGCCCGGTAAAAGGACTGAGCGCCGGGGAGCGCTGCCTACAGGCGCTCTGCAGCCAGCCCGGACCGTGCGATCACTTTGCTCTGACGCTGGATTAACTCGATTTTAACCGTTTTTTGTTTCCCCCACCCCCATCCACACACCCCATCTCCTCCTTCTCTCCCGCCCCCCCTTCCCTACACACCTCTCTTCCCCCCTTGTCTCAAGTCTAACCTTGTCTTGTGGTCATGGGGTCTATAATTTCATTTTTGTCTAGGCTGGTGAGAGCTCTGCTTGTTCTGTAAAGTGGATGTCAGGTGGATCTATGTTCTGGAAGGAACAAAGAGGCAGCGAAGGCAGCGCAGGGGAAGTTTGAGCGGCGAGGATGCAGGCTGTGTACTGGTACGCGGTCCTTCTGCTGCAGCCCACCCTCTACCTGGTGAGTGTCCCCGGCCCCTCGCACGGGCCGGGGCGGGGGAACCTCGGCAGGGAGGAGGGCACCAGCCTCGCCGAGAAACAGCAAACTCACGGCAACTGCGGACGCAGCCAGCCCTGCCCCTCCTCCCGGGGTCGGGCCGGGCCCGGGGCAGGGAGGCGCGGGGCTCGGCTGGGACCTGTCGGCGGGACGCGGCGGGGGCAGACCCGTAACTTTTCCTCCGCCGGGAAGGGGCGCGCCACCCGGCCCGGCTTCCCCAGTGCCGCCTCCCGGGCTGGGTCCCCCTGTGCCTGCAGGGGGGCCCGCCCAGGTTGTGGGCTGGAGGCAACTTCTTGCCCTCTGCTCCCTGCTGAGGGTGGCAGCACATTCGGAAGGAGCCCCCCCTTTCATGTGCCACTGCGGTCAGCGCGGCACGGGCGTGCGGCACACGGCGACGGGCACAGCTTAGTGTGCTCCGCGTGAAGTGTCATTGACTTTCGCAACAAATCTCCTTTAAGATTACCGGGGGAACACGAGTAAACAGCGGCGTTATCTCCTTTAACACACACTTCATTCCCTCTACAATCGCAAGTAACAAACCAAGGCGGGCTGCTCCTTTGCAGCCCGCGCCCTCGCTCGCCTACCATGCGTTACGCAGGAGATATCTTGGCGGGGAGGTCGCCCCCATGGCGGCGGGGGTCAGAAAAGCCCGTTTTCCGGGGGCGCTGCCGGGAGAAGCACCCCGGCGCCGTACTGGGGGAGGCGGCGGCTCCGCTTCGGCTCCGCGGCCGCCGGTCCTTGCCTGCGCTGGCGCTACCTCGCCACTTGGAGGCGCTGCGGGGCAGCGCGGCGCGGCGGAGTGCGGAGCAGCCAATCCCGAGCCGGCCCGGGCCGGAACGGGACGGGGCGGGGGGGTGCAGGCGGAGGCGAGATACGCTCCTTCCGCGCCCGCGCAGCGTCCAGCGCGGCCGCGCAGCGCCGGGTCCGCGCCCGTCCCGTCCCACCTGACGTGTGTCCCGCTGGGGGCCCGTGCCCTCGCCGGGCGGTGCCACGTCTGCCGCGGGCGCCTCTCTTCCCCGCGAATTTTATAGCCGGGAGCTGGGGGGGGCTGAGTTGGGGGGTGGAGTGGAGGGAGCGGGGAGAAAAGTGCGAGGCAAATAATCTATCAAAAAGCCGGAGCGAGATCGATACGTCGTGTTAAATTTTAAATGTGTTTGCTGGCAGTTAAACTGCTCTCGACTCATTACAACAACAGTGCTGGATTTATTCTAATGCGCTGCAGTCTGAACAACAAGCGCATTAATTCTCCTTTAATTGTAAACTGGGAGCATTTGAAAACCATTCAGTGTGCAAATTATGCTGATTCAATTACCGTTTAGTTACAGACTTCATTACCTGAATGTTTTTTTGGTGGGGTTTTTTGTTTTGTTTTGTTTTGGGTTTTTTTTGTGTGTTGTTTTTTTTTGGGACTTGGCATTGCAGAGTGAGGAGATGATTTTCCAGTTTCCCTCGAAACAATGCGAAATATGACGAAAAAGACAAAATAGGGAGTAAAAGACAAGCTAGGGGGAGGTGATGCCTTCTTCGGCTGGGCTGTGTCTTCTACCAAAATACTCGGGGGGTATCCAAAGGATTTCCCCTGTCTAACCCACTTCTCCTTTCTAAGTCGATACTTCTACGTTTATGTCAATCTCTCCCCATTCTCTTTATTTCGGGAGTGACTTTGTAAATTTGCATTAGGCCATCGCGTGTAAAGAAACTATTTATTAGCATCGAAGCATGAAGTTTGGATTAAAGCTTTAACACGGTGCCACAAACCAGCACGGCACAGCACTTCGGGGTGCCAACCCCTGTGTACGTGCCACTCTGTGTGTACCAGAGTGGTTTCAATTCGGAATTACATTTTCAGTACCCAACCTGTGAGGAAGGACAAATGAAATGGCACCGCAAAGAGCTTCCCACCGAGTTGATTAAAATAATTCTTTCTGAGAAGGGCTAGTATTATAGGGGAGAGGGACAACAGCCTGTTTCCCCTCCGCCTGAGCTGGGCAGTGTTCAGTTACTCATTTCCAGATGCTTGCTGGCTTGTCATTTCTCTTCACCAAGCAAACCACTGCTCTTTTCTTTTTTATTCATTTTATTTATTTATTTTTCCCACCTATATTCTTCCTAATGAAATTGGGGGGGGGGGGGAGTGCTCCTTCTCTTCTCCCCCCTTTTTAATAGAGTCATATGCTATCCGTCCTTATTGCCACAAATTTATAGCGGTCACGGCCGACCAGAACGGGAAGGAATGTTGCTAGGGTAGATATGGTTCGTCCATAAATATTATGTTTATTAATAAGAATAGTAGTTAGCCTCTGCGAGATGTGTATTTTCTCCTTGTTTCGAGCTGTGCAGTGTATTGAAAATGTTATGTTTGATTTGCAGTGGAAGTGCATTGTCTTTGGCCTAAACGGATAACTTAGTACTTATTTGGCAGAATTAGGAGTTAACCTCTAAAAGCTTGCAGTTATTTTCTTTCTATACATTTAGAGAGCTGCAGAAAGTGTTCAAGCAGCTACACTCGGTCTCACTTACCACGAGACTCCACTTCACCGCTGTTCTTTCAGAAGCATCTTAGTCTTATACTAATGGGTGATGTTTTCTTAACGAACAGGGCTGTGCCGAGGTCAAAATCGTCGTTGAGGAAGCACGTAAATATTAAGAAAGAAAAAGCCTCCCAGAGATAGTAGACTCTTTTAGGTTTGAGCTCTGTCTAAAGACAGCGGGGTTTTACACCATTCCCTTAGTGGAAACCCTCTCGTTTAATTCCTGCTAGTTGCCGGTGGATTTCCAGTCTGACACCACAGGACAATAAAACGCCAGGCTGCTTCTTCCTTTTTTTTTTTTTTTTTTTTTGCTTTTCCTGAGTGGAAGCGACACGCTACAGAAGCGACTAAAAACCCCGCTGATTGCTGGCGAAGACGGCAAGGATCCTAACTAGTTATTTCTCACTAGGACAGGCCAAGCATGGCCCCGAAGAAGGAAGCAGGTCGTTTCCATCCCGGCTGTTAAGGGGACCCTCCTTAGAGCGGAAGGCGGCCGGCGGACAGGGGGCCGGCAACTCCCGGTGCCCACGGGAGCTCGCCCCGTCCTGCCGCCCTCCGGCCCCTGTCTGATCCTGCGCTCCCCTCCGGCCAAGCTAGGGCGTGGGGCTGCAGCGTGCCTTCCGTATTGCGGGATTTCACCCCCCGCATGTCCCTAGGCTCTTCCATCGCGTGCTCTAGGGGTGAACTTCCCGCACTGTTTTCCTGAGATCACACCGGCTTGAAGAGTCTTCGGCATTTTACTTAGGTACTCCTTCCCCGGAGTAGCGGGTACGAGACTAAAACCGGTCGGAGTTTTGCGTTGCATGCTGCTAGGGTAAGGATCCCTCCCTCCCGAGCCTCTCCGCCTTGTTGTCTTTTCCCAGCAAAGTGTTTATTCACCGGTGAGTTTGTAAAATAGGATATACACCAGAGCCGGCTGGCAGAGCAGTTTAACTCTGTGTAGAACTTAAGCAGAGCAAGAGCAAATGGAGGGGTGGTTTTCCTTCCCCGATGAGGGGTGCGAGCAGGCTGTTTCGCTGGGGAAACTGCTCTGCGCGGCGCTTTGCCCGAGCAGGAGAACCGCGGGCGCCCGGCCGGAGCCTTGCTCTGCGGGCCCAGGGCGTCGGTGAGGATCCGGTTCCAGCCCGACAACCACCTCCGGTGCCGGGCTGGGAATTTTAAGGTCTGTTCCACACCGTCCCTGTAGTTTGGAGGCCTTCTGACAGCCGAGCGGAGCTTTCCTGCAAAATGTTGTGAATAAGAGAGGTTTGAAATTGTCCTCAGCGGTGGCACACTTGGCACGGTGTTTGCTGAGGGGGAGGAACGGGGGGTGAAGGGCTCCAGACTTTGTGTACATTTAATTTCGCTCCGTGTCGCACTGTTTGAGGTCATTTCACCCCGGTTAATGAAAGCTATGGGGAACGTGAGGAGGTATCACGTGCCGGCGAAGATAAGTTGATTTTTTATCTTCTTCTTCTTTCTTTTTAAAGATAGTTGCTGCTTGTGTCCTACTTTGTCGTGGGAGGAACAAAACCCTCTGTAGGCAGCGAAGATAAAAGAAAACAAAACAAAAAAACAAAAGAGAAAGAAGGCATTATCCTATCGTAATCATCACCTCCGGTATTTTCTCAGAGGCATTTGATGCTGAAAGCAGTCGGGTACTGCTTTTTTTTTTCCCCAAATAAGCGATTTCTTGCCATTTTCAATTTGACGTCGAAGGCGGGAGTGGGGGGTGGAGGGGGTGGGGGGGGTGGAGGAGTGGTGGTGTTGGGAAGAGAGCGCTTGGCGCGGAGAGGGAGAAGTGGCTTTCTGTGCGGGAGGGTTTAGGCAGCCTTGCGACCATCCCGCTCCCTCTTTCTGGAGGAGTTTGAGAGAGGCTTTCGCGGTGGTGTAGGGGGAGTAATTACTCTTTCGAAAGGCGAGGCACGGGGATGGCAACGGGCTCGGAGCTCCTGTAGGCGAAACAAACTTTTCTGCACTCTAGTTTCTTTTTTGTTTCCTAGTAACTGGAGGATGGTGCATTCTTTTCCGGGCTTCCTTCCTTCTTAACCACCAGGGACCTGTGCGAGGAGTTTAAGAAGGGGTTTCCCGCACAAAAATTTCTTTTTCCTGGTGCTTAGTACACACTATTTTAATTTCTTATATCGCTGGAGAAAGCAGTCTGGAACAGATTTCGTCTTTTGGGGAGGCACCTGAATATAATCCAATATCCCCGCCTCTCTTTGACTAGCCCAATTTTCCAAGTCGGCACCTAGAGGTATCCATTTTAAGCTCTTTAATATTTCCCTGCATCTCTAAACCGCCATTTTAATTAACAAAAGGACAATTTCCCAGCCGTCTTGGAAAGTGTGGTGAAGCAGGTTAAGAAACCAATTGCTCGGAATAGCCAGCACTTGGTTAAAATGAGTGTGTGAGCCATCCTTCCCTCTCTAGGATTGGCTTCTGTTCTCCCGATTAGGTTTGTGTGAAGTTATGCTGTGATTTATCAGATAGTTTAACACCCAGCTCGCTCTTCTTGTAAGTCAGCATTAAACCACCTCCTGGGCGCTTTGTAAATACAGATTTAGCATTTTTTTCATGTAGCAGATTGACATGTTGACGATTCTGTTTTAAGGAATGTGACAATAAAGTGGAAAACCAAAGGCTGGCAAGCACTTCATCAAGGATAAAAAGGTTCTGCTGTAAGGATGTCACTCAATTTATTGTGAAAGTCGAATGAATTACGTTTAATGAAAGTGCTCCCAAGATGAATATTACCAGCAATTTCCTGAGTTGGCTCTGTCAGATTGATATGAGGAAATGCCAACCCGTATCAAAAAAGATCTCCAATCTCAATTACTATGCAAGCTTTCGAAGAGCTCCTTTTTATTGATATGATATATATTGACGGGTTCTCAATGCTGGGAAAACTGCTCTCTGTTCAACAGGACAGCATATTTCCTAGTTTATTGTTTAACCCTACGTGTTTCTGGCTGTTGTCTGAACTTCTGTGAGTGCCCTTCTTTCAGAGGAGTCCCTTTCTGTCACTTAGAGAGACCAAAGTTATGTGTCTGGTAGAGAGCAGGGGCGATGCTCATTGCAGGAAGTTTGTTCAGCCTGGATGGGCAAAGCTGAAGGTCAAGAGAAATAACACGGCTAACACAATGGCGTCGAGTCCCCTCATTTTCTGTGTATTTCTAGGCGACAATCCAGAGCACGGTAATATTTGTTACGACTAGCAATTCCAATATTCCCTCCCTTTCTTCCTCATTCCTCTAGGGCTTCTTTGGGCAAATTAGAAATTCACTAAAACCGCGAAGAGAGAGAAAAGCTCTTTTGTCCCCTCATCTACATAAGAATTGACTTTGTGAGAGGCTTTTCTGTCCCATTTTAACCACTGTGACACCGGTCGTTGTGTAGGAATACAGCTTCTCTTCCCACAATCCATCTTACTGGGCTTGTTTGTGATCAAAGGACGGATTCAGTCAGCTTTCTTCTACCACTTCCCCCTTCTCTTTCAATTTTTCAATCGAAGAAGAGAGAGAGACGGTATTGAAGGACAACCGGGAGGTGCTCAGTACTCTGCTGCAGGACGGGGACATGGGCACCTTCCCAAGTGGAGCTGTGCCCCCTGCGTGGAGCATTAAAGGGAAATCAGAAAGAGCTTGTCCTTATCACATGTCGGGTTAGTTTGGGTTCCCATTTTCCTATTCACTACTGGATGCGCTCCTAAAACTTTCTTCAGTGCACGATTAGTCCACGTGGGGTTTTTTGTGTTTTGGTTTTTTTTTTTTTTCTTTAGTTTTTCTAAAGTGTGTTTTTTCCCCCCCTGTCGGAGATGCTGCCCGTTTCGAGCCGCGGAAGGCCAGTGCAAGCGCTGCTGGGAGAGTGGACAAGGGCTTGCAGACGGGCTGGAACAAGGCTGACTTCGAGGTGCCCCGCTCCGCTCCGCGCTGCTCTGCAGGGCTCCGCGCCTGCCCGGAGCTGGCGCTCCTTATTGGACCGCCGCCGGCAGCGCCGGCCGTGCAGCACCTTGGAGAGGTCCCGAGACGGGGGGGCAGCGGCGCCAGCACCGCGGACAGTGCCCGGCCCTGCTCCTCCCCGGCGGTCACTGTGAGCTGCCGGGGAGCCTGGCGGCCCTCGGGAACCCCTCTGTCACAGGCGCCCTGTCGCGGGCTAGTCAGTGTTTCGGGCCACTACTGCTCAGACCTCGCCCGCAACCCACTCTGGACGTGGGGTTTGGCTTCCTGCGTTACTTTTCCTGAAGGAAGAAGTAGACGGGTTGACCAGCACATCGATTATTTACTGTTGCTGCTGACTGGCTTTCTTTTATAGGCAAAGAAGCTGCTTTATTTTCTGAGGAAAAAACTGACCAGAGGGACAATATGTGAGTCTGTAGGGCAACAGGGATGGGATCTCGGGTAGAATCCTAGCAGGATGAGTCTGGCGATCAGGAACGCTGTTTCCGCATGCTTGTGTTTGTCTCATCCTATCCCAGAATGACAGCATTCTCTCCTTCTGGGGAGAGCCCCAAGACATCCGAGAGCATTGGAGTCAAAACAGCTGTGCAACACAGTTGATACTAAGACATGGGAGCAGGGAGTGATTAATTAATAATGATACTTCCTATCCTGAGGGTCATGGCAGGAGTGGCTCTCAGGCACAGTTGATGTCATTGGTATGGGGTAGTGGTACTTTTGATACACCTGTAAGAGGCAGGCAGATCTTGCTCCCTCCACTTGCCTGTGTCCTGGCATCCAGTTCTCAGGGTATCTCCCAGATCCCTCTTTGCTTTCAAGAAGAAATAATAGCAGGCAAGTGCCTCCATCCCTGTAAATCCCCACGCACTATTGACAGAGCTGTCTTCTAGAGTTCTGCTACCTGAAAAGCACTTGTCAATGAAACACTGACTTTTGGCAAGGCAGGTGTAAGTGGATGACTGATGGAGAGTCCTTCACTAAAGGAATGTGATAGGAATTGACTAGCCTGAGAGGAAAAGTAACCCACAATCCCCACCAACCCTACAGATAAAAGCCATTTATTCCTGATCCATATTCTCCCATGAATATCAGTAGCTACTGTGATGCTTTTTTTCCAGTCCCTTTTGATTACACCATGTCCCGATGCATGGTGCCTGGAAATTGTATTGTCTGCTTCAGAGATACAGCTTTTATCTTCCAAATGCCACCCTCATTAATGTCAGTGTCTCACAGTCCAACTAGTGACAAATGTCTCAGGGACGTTCATCTGCCTTGCACACTACATCCATCTCTCCGGGTGCCTTGTCTTTTACTCTCCAAGGAGTGGTTTAGTAATATTTTCTTTCTTACCCTCTCTGTCTGCTATGAAATAATTTGTCCACTAGCTGGTCTCTGCCCTGTCCATTCACGTGTTGGTTTTGTGTGCCCTCTGAAGTATCACGTCTCTTGTTAATCTGTTTCATCGCTTTGATGACAGGTTGACCAGCACATGGAAAGATAATCTGCTCTTTCCACATCTGCAGATTATGATAGGGAGAAAGTAGGCTTTTTTGCTTACATGATAATGATGATAGTGTCCTATTGTCCTCAAACATCATTTTCTAATACAGACTGGATGCAAAAAACTAAAGAATGAGGAGCCTGGTTGTTTCTTTGTGAGTGTAGCCTTATTATTTCTTATTGCTGAACTTTTGAAAAACTGTGAAGTAAAGTATACCTATGTTATTTCTTTCTATATTTACTTAAACTTGGATGGTAGCTGGACAGGCTCTCTAGGCTCAGCAGACTCAGCAGCAGAGCTGACGGCCAAAACAACACCAGGAAAGAAGTGATCTAGCAGCCTCGGTTCTTGGAAATACCCATAATTAAAATATAATATATATATTAAAATTGTATTGTTTATTTAGAAAAAGAAAGTGAAAAGTCACTTAAAATCTAATCAATACAGTATTCCCAGTTGAAAAACAGGAGACGCTACTTATCTTCCTAGTTAGAACATCTGATACTTTGATCCAGAAATCCCTGGACTCAGTGCTTCTGCCTGATACTACATACTGATGTCAGAATAACATCAGTAACATGATAAATGATTGCTGACTAGCATGTCTTATGTTGTGTTCTCCTCCCTAACTCCCCATGCGTTATCTGGGAGTTAATTTTCAGATGGTGCAGTATTTCAAGGAAAAAGAAAAAAAGAAGACACACTCTAGCCACGTACTGAGAGCACTACTGTAAACCAAAGGCTCCTATACAGCAGATCCTATGGCCTGCTCCTGCAGTGTTATACAAAATAGGATTCCTGTGTAAATCCATGTCTTGTGCAAGGAGGACAGATTCTGTTTCCTGTTGAAGATTATGTAGACCATTTCTATCACTGAGAATTGCTTGCCATTATTCAGATGCCACTTCAAATCGAAAGTGTAATTTGCAGGTCTCAAAAAATTTTAGCTAATGGCATTTCTGTTATGGATAGTTCAGACCACCTCTATCATAATACTTATCTGCACAGTCATTTTTATAAACTATTCTTGATTGAATTTTAGAAAAACAATTCTTCTGCTAGGCTATTTTGTCAAGAAATGTTGTCATAGGCCTTCAGGTGTATAAAACTGCTTATATAAAATGAATGGACTGCTTTTTATATTTACAATTTCATCCATAGCATTTGAGGTCTTGTAAAAGAAGGTATGGACTTAAAATAGGGATAATATAAAACTGTCTCCTGATGGTTGCTGCACTGTCAATAGCAGTATTGTAAAATATTGGTCTATTTAAAATCAGAATGTTAGTGTGTAATTTGACTCTAATTTAGAGTAATTTCTGTTGTCAGTTTATGCAGCTACTCTATTACATACAGAGTTTTTTCTTAATGTTTATGTGGGGAATGCTTTGCGCCTTGAGAGGATTTTGTAAGCAATATTGCTAGGTAAAACATAGCAATAATACTGTAGCTTTATGGGTGACAATTGCTGAGTGAACAGATCTTTAAAGAGCAGGGAAATAAGGAGGAGTACAAACACAGAGATGTGACATAAAAGATGTGCATAATAAATAGTACATCAAAACCTTCATCATTAGAAAAGATGGGCTCCATCCTGCTGCCTTCATCTGTAATGGATATTACTTTAACAAGGCCCACAATTTTTTATTCCTACTTATTTGTTCTCCCTGCTTCCACAAGCAATCCCATTTGCCTAATTGACTTGCTTGTAGTAGATGGTAGCTTAGAACATGTTGGAAACAGAGGTGCAAGAGTACGACCCTTTAGTTACACTGCTTTCTAATATCTGAAATATGAAACATTGGGATTTTGAGTAATTACTTGCACAAAGGATATTCTTAACTTCAGCAGAGCTGCTTCTGTGAGCAGTCACTTGGAGCGAGGAAGGAACATAGTCTGACCCTTGATAAGACAGTGGTCTGTGTGAATCATCTGTGTCTTCAGCTTTCTTTTGCTGAATCAAATGGTATTACCTCTTGCTGTTTACCTCCTTCCTCTGTGAGCAGCTCTGCTGCCTCTATTAGCATTAGTCACTGCAATAAGATACTATCCCATAGAATTATAGATACATCAGTTTGTGTTTGCACCTTAAATGCACAGAATATTTGCTAGCTAGAGCTGAGTGTGAGCCTTAGAAAAGTTATTAGGTGGATTAGCAGATTTTAATGATATGGTTCAGTATTTCAGTGTAATGCAACCCAAATGAATATGGAAATGTGTAACTAAGTACATTGGAGGAGGTGCAAGTGCTGCTTTTATTCTTCGCGATTTATAGAATATTCTGAAATTGTGGGGTCGTAGCAGACACTTCAGAGTAGATGCCAATGATTTGTAACTACTTTTTTGAAACAAAACAAGCTTAACTGAAGTCAAGATATTTGCCCATGTACACTTCATTGCTTTGCTGAACTAGGACCGTAAGAAAGTGAATACAGTATGGTTTTTGCATTTCTGGTTTTAAGATATAAAATTTTCTTCTTCCATGCCAGAAAAGATCACACATCTGTATCTTTATAAATGTTACAAAGTAATAGTTTTGCCAAGAACTTGCTGAATTTACCTCTGGGCTACTTAAAATCTATTACAGTATTATGCTTATAAAGAAGCACCTGCTACCCTGTACCCTAAATGTACTTTCTTCATTATAGTTGGATAATAATTAATTGTATAATAAAAATTATCCATTAATTTATTTTTTTTTTTTTTGTTCTGAATCTTTGTGATCGTAATTTGTGACATTCTGGCTACTGAGTCAGCTTCTGAAGAAATAGTCTGTGAAATGTCATTATCTTTGAAATGAAACTAAAGTTTATTTTTTCAAATAGATTTCTTTTTGTAGATGTATTTTTAAAGTATCAGGCACCACCAGAATTACAAAGAGATGCAAATGGTGGCATATCTGAGAAAGCCATGTGTGGCCTGTGTGCAGTATGATATCTGTGCTCTTCATTTGCAGTCTAACTGCTACCGATGTACATTTTTTGCAGACCACTGCAGATCTTTTATCTTACAGAAGAAAAATGTACCTGAATGGTGACCGTGTAAGGCAAAAAAACCCCACCTTTGTTTATTCGTACAGAAGAAACTTGCATGTTGATTCAAGACCATTCAGACTCAAGAACTTTGCCATTGATTTCTCTGGTCGTAAAATGGTACCCTTAGCTTGATAAATACTTCCACTTTTATAAGGAGGTTGGGAATGCTATTTCATTACATTTTAGCTTGAGTTGCTTTGCGTGAATTGCCTATTCATAGGTAGCACTGGAAGAAAGAAGTAAGCATTTCTAATAAATGTGAAAGAATATGTACGTACGGCTATGTGGTGTTCATAGCCTTTGGTCTGAGCAACTCCTATGAAGTTAAAAAGAACTGAGTGGGCTCTATATGCTTTCATTTCTAACATTTTTTTTTTTTTTTGTCATTGTGGTTTGCTTCAGTATATTTACCCAGAAGAATGTTGTCCTGCCTTTAGTCTGCCATGAGACCCTTCCTTTAGATCCAAGTCCTTTTGTTGTCTGGCAGAATGGCTCAATGGCTGCAGTACTCCTTCACCTAGAGTAATGACTACATGAATTGTCCCTGAAGTTTTATGTTTCGTTTTATCCAAGTGGCACAGTGTTAGTGCCAGTCATATATGTCTGGCAAAAAAAGAGAATCTGTGCTGCCTGATGGTTATAGGCGGATGATTTGCTTTAGCTCAACAGGTGGAGCTGTGACTTTGCTAGCCTGTCGATTCAGACTAAAATTCAGCTAGCTGGGCAGGTCCCTGACTCAATTTTGCTTGTGTGTTTTACATTCCCTAAATTTGCACCTACTTTTCCATTGCATATGGAAAGCTTTTAACCTCCTGACCAGGTGTAAAACACTTCATGTAATGAGAGGCATATGTGCTCATGTGTTCATAGGAAAAGTTGTTCATTGGTGGGAATGTAATCATTCCAGGGCTGCTATGGAACCTATTTTCTACCCCAGCTTTGCAAATTAATGGAGAAATATAGACTGAGTCTAAGACAGTATTTCCACATAGTGCTCTTTAAGTATGGTCCACCTTGCATGACCGATATAAGATTAATCCCCGAATTCTAGGAATTTTCTGTCCCCTGCCTTTTTGTCAGACCTCAAAGGCTGTAGAAATGTTTGGAATAATTCTCTCTTCAGCATGCTTAGAAAAGGCTAATTACACTGAATTTATGTTAATAACTTCGGTAAAAATAGCAAACTCATTGCTTGTAAATCCTGTAATTCTCATTTCATAGATTACCTGCAACTCCTATGGGCCATGGTCCTTGTTGCCCCTTCTTTTCTTGATTTAGCTGCAACTGATCATATGGTGGCTGGATTAACAGAGGAAGGATCTGTGTTGGAATAACTATCACAGAAAAACAGGGGAGTGGCTTGAAATAAGTTGGATTAATAGCATGAGGATCCACCTATAAAAGTTCTTGCTCCTCAGAAGCTTTCAATTCTCCTGTATTCTCATATTTTTATATTAATTTTTCAACAGGCACCTGTGTAAAATTATTTTGTCTGATGAATGTTTATAGAAGGATTGTTTCTATATAGATTTGTGCCTTCCTTGGTAAGTCAGAGCTTCAAACATAATACTAAATGTTCACTAATCACATCGTAAGTGTTCCTGATACTACACTTAGAATGACAAAGTCAACTAGAGGAACAAAGACAGTACTAACTGAAGATTTAAAGTCACACCGTCTCCAGTAAAGAAATAATCATGATTAGATGAAGCAAAGAGCTCCTAAACAAATTCCAGAGTAAAATATGCTTAAAACATTCACTGGATGCATATGAATAAAAAAAGCAGAAGTCAGAATGGGAGAGGATATTTCATGAGCAGAAATGTAGGATAAATTAATCAAATTGTTTGCTATTAATATTGTGACCAGCTACAGTCAGATTCTAACAAATATGCCCACTGGAAATGGAAAATCTACCCAACTGAAATTAAATTGATAAATTTATCCTAGTTTCCAATGCCTTCTGAGCATGTATTTAGGAAACAAAAGCTGTCCTAAAGATAGCCTGACTGAAAATGGGCTCAACTACTTTTCTTAGTCGAGATAGTTCTCTTTGACAATGGGAGTAATTTTCAGGTTACTTAAGCTGTTAAATGTGTCACTACTTCGGTAGAAAATTCTCAGCAGAAATATAAGCATAAAAGTAACCTCCAATGGTAATAAAAATAAACTTGAGTTTATGTTCTTTTGTTTGTTTTCAAGATAAGTAAACATGATATGGGAGCTAACTTTTCTTTTTTTTTTTTAAATCACATGTTTTGACCTGTTTAGTAGCTAAAGAATGTTTTCTATGATTACTTCTACTTTTGCTAGAGGACTCACTGGGAATGGCAGAGAATGCATGTTGTTAGCTCTCATGCATGATGAAACAGGAGGTTCATCTTCAAAAAACCTGTTTGTCCTAAATTATGAATGAGTCACTGAAGTTGCATAGAAATAAGTACAGTAATCAAAAGGCAATCCCAGCACAAATTCCTTCTTAGAAATCAAAACAAAATCTCAAAGAAAATAGAAACTGAATAAAGACTCATTCTGTCCCAATTGCTTTGCTTTCACAGTCTTTTCTCCTTCAATGTCTTACTTCTATAAGAGTCTGTCCCTTCTAAGCCTAGACCTCTATTTCATTCTTGGTTATTTAAGAATCATTTACACAGCATCTGGCATTATTAATGACTGAGTCAGTGTTATCCAAATCCTAAGACTTCAGTCACAAGCTTGCTTCAAGGTGGTACTCTTCACTTAGGGTTGTTTGTTTCTTTTTTTCCCTTGTACAGTATTACTGCCATTGAGCACAGTAAAGAAACTTTGCAAATGTCCAATGAAATGACTGCGCAGAAAGTTTCTCTTACATGCAATATTCTTTAGTCTTCATCTTTGTTGTCTTGTATCACAGCTTCTAGCTTTAATTGGTTAACTACTCCATATTCAATTACTTCATATACTTCATATGCTTCATATATGAGGTAATTACCTCATATCAACCATGCTCTCAAGCTCTGACTTTCTTCAGTGTGGTGATTTCAGTTCACGACAGACTGTATATCATCTTGGGACATTTTTCAGTGTCCTCACTGTATAGTACATTTTCCATGGCTGATATAAGTCAGAACATAGAAATCTTGTTTTGATCATCTTAAGCTCAGCTGTCAGCTTCAGTCACACATTCGAGCATCTTATTAGTCAGTTGTAGAAGCTAACAACATGCAGCTAAGCTCTGATCCCCGATAAATGTCTGGACCTCACATTCAGCTATCATAACAGAATTAGTATCAGCTGCGATAGTTAGACTTTGGGTTGTTTTTGAGCTTAAATGCCACCACTGCAGCCTAAAATAGCATAACATCTCTACTAATCATGCCCTTGATTCACAGAGGCACATGAAAGCGAAAGAAAGGCAGGGCAGAGCTGACTACTAGGAAGTAGTTCCAGCTGGGTCTGTAACACCCTAGACTTACAAAAGAGGTGGTAGGGTCATAGGCCTGTTTCATTCTCTATTTCATTTGTCTCCCATCAATATTTTTTTCATTAGACCAGGGGCTGAAGCCCTTGGTATGAATTTAAGAGGTTTAATTTTTTTCTCTGCTTCAGGGCCGTGAACCCAAAACTCATACTTCTGAGGTAATTGCTTTAACTACTGTCTAGTGGAGTAGCAGGGGGAATTTTCTTGGTTTTGCTTGTTTGTTTTATATCGCTCAGTTTAATGCACTCAGGTAATCCTTCACCCAGGAAACAGGGTCTCCTTATAGGTAAGCTCTGAGGCATTTGTGGTTTTGAGTCTTTCTCTCTTGCTTTTTGGACCTATGTATATGAGTTCATCCATAGTAGAAGCACTTAAGGTTTTGAGAGCCCTTATCAGAAAAAAAACTTTATTATGATGTGAAAGCAATTCTTAAACCAGAAAGTTAAAATTATGTTGCCTTGCCATCTCTACCCACTGGGCATATTAGCAAGAGTAAAATAAGATGCCTAATTCCAGGAGCAATTTACGCGTCAGAAATGTCAGAAAGTGTTAAAAGTAATTCCTTGTCTTCCTTTGGTTGCTTAGTTTGGATAGTTTAGTAGTTTCTGTGAATTATGCTTTCAAAAAATTTCTACCAGGAGGGATATGTGGGTATCTAATTCCAGGTTGCAAACTCTAACAGGTCCTTGGGACAAAGAGAGTGCGTATTTCATTATAGTAATTATAGGAACATTCTGGATCTAGCCTGGAGGGTCTTCCAAAACTGCTAATATTAAGCATAAACAGTCTTTTGCTTTCCTATTTTTAATCTGCTTGGTGGACGTCCTTTATTTTCACTTGGATTCAAGTCCAATTCCTGTCCTTACATTTAAAAAAACCCCTGCCAGTCTGTCATAGCACAGTTAATGAATTACTTCTAAGAAGCAGTTTATGTGCTTAAGATCCTGAAGGCTTTTACTTTTACTTGAGAGCAATACTTATGGTTAGCTGTGGGTGTATATCGTTAGCTTGAAACAAGTTACCAATTTGCAGGCCACTACCTTCACATCCATTATTTTTAAGCTTATAATTGGATTTGTTTAATGATTTGTATCTATCACTCCCCATAAAAATCCATCAACTGACTACTGCATGCTCTCTTTGTCTAGCTGCCTCTTCATCCTCAGTGCACCAGCAGAGACTGGCAGTAAAAGGAGAGGAGAAGTTGGCTCCAGCATTTTACTTTATTGGTTTAGGACATCAGGGATGTTCTAGCTTGGTATGTCTAGCTCTATGGGCCGAAGAAAGCAAATTCTGTTTTGCAGAGCTGAAACATGTATGGTTATTTCAGGCAAGTAGCTCTGAGAGTTGAAGCATGCAAAGAATATTAGTGATTTTTAGCTGTAAAAGCTGAGGTGCTGTTAGGAAAAAGTAGTTAAGATTTGAGATTAAAACCACCCAACAAACTAGACTGGCTTTGAATGGGCAGTTCAGGAATTGTAAAAATTATATACCTGACAAAAAGGCTGTGCCGTACCATATTTCAAAGGTTTTTTTTTTTCTCCAAAAAGGCAACATTAGGACTCCTCAAAGAAGAACTGTTTTTTCCAAAGCAAGGTATATTTTCCTGTAATCTTGTTCTCTAAACCATTTCGTGTTAAACTTTCCACAAAGGCTAAACAAATATTGAGGCAGATACCTTGCAGGGAGAATTTTACTCCAAGTGGTTAGAGTTCAACAAACTCACAAGCAACTAGAAAAAGGGTCTTATTATGGGAAGTTTCAGGCAACCTTAATGATAGCCATTGCTACCAGAATAATCTATAATTTATAGACAGATGTTCCCTCCTAGGTGTTCTTTGTGACAGTACTTTCCAAAATGGTGTTATCCTATAAATACCTTTTGTGATTTCTTTTTTTTTTCTTTTTCTTAAATGTTGTACTTCAGAGAAGCTTGAAGTGTTAAATAAAATGGTTTGAAGAATGCAGTTACTGCTATTTATAATTTCTCTATAACACTGCCTACTGTATAGTGGTTGTAGACCAGTGTTCAAGTAATAACTTTTTCATCATGAGGTGCTTAGAAGGGGCAGAGAAAATGCTGAGATATAATGGATAGATTTTGTTTTATTTTATTTTTGAGAGTGGCAGATAACCACATTTGGTATGCATAGAATGAAAAAAGGCTGTTCTTTAAATACTTGAAAACACAGATTATATAAAATTATGCATAGCTTTAATGATTTTCTAAATATACTGTTCTAGAATTCTAGACATTATAGTTCTGTTGGTCTAGAAGAGTGCAATACATTTCTTTTCAAATCAGGCTTTTTCACTCTGCCATCTCTTCATGGGTAGGTCTTTTTAATCTGTATAGTTGAAACACATAGTTTGTTATAGCACCTCAAACATAATTAGTGATTAGTTTGTGCAGAAACAGCTAACGGGAAAAAATAAATGGTGTCTCATTATTTCTTATTTCTCTATCTTAAAGAGATTTTTCAACTGGTAAATGAAAATAGATCACCAGATCTGTGTGAAATGTACTGGTAGCATGATTAAGAAAGTCTTGCTTCATTTCAGGCTACACGTGACCTTGGGAGAGCTCAGTTATGCTTTGGGACAGAAAAATTTAATGTTTTGTTTTGTAGTGGTACCATTTTTCACCTTTACGTGGATTTAAAAATGTAAAGAAAATTGCTTTCTGTCAACGGTATATGTGAAGGTCGCAGTCATATTCACCACAAGAATTCAAACTGCCATTTGACCCATCATTGGTTCAGTAGATAACAATGCATTCTATTCACTTCCAGTAATCTAATTTGTAAGCATTTATAGCCCAATATTTTATGCCTAGTTGCTAAAAAGCAAGAAATCAGCCTTTAAGCACTTCATTGCAGATTTATTTACAGAATAACTGTGTATCAAGTAGAGAAGCTTTTTAGAATGCCAGGACATCTTGTATTACAGTATTACTTGCAAAAATGGCAAGACTGAGTACAATAAAAGATTGGAGGAATGACTAGAAATAGATTTCAAGGGTCCTCTGATCATTTTACTTTTAAATTCTATGTATTTATCTCAAACAATTCTCCCAGATCAATTTTGTGGCAGCTTAAACCATGACAGTCATAAATAGTATTTTTCTAAAATTGAAAAAAAAAACCAAAACCCCAGAACTCCCCAAACAAAAAGCCACTGTGCCTGATATTTTGAGGTGGAGATGGATTAAACCAGTTTTAATTTAGATGATGTGCTATAAATGGGATTTTTCTAGTTTTGGCAAAGAAAGGCCTGGAAATAAGTGTGAAGTTTGTTTGCCACAATGCACACTTCCTAAGTGCCAGCAGATTTCTCTCTGAATATCTGGAACATTTGCTGGCCAGAGCTTCAGCCGGTATTAAGTCCGGATGGTTCTTTGATCTGGCCATATGTGACTACACATACCTTCTGCTGTTGCTTCCTCTCTTGGCTAGCAGAACAATTGCTCTGAAAGTGTGTAAGTTGTCATGCTTTGAGACAAACCTTAAATGTGAAATGCTAGCATGAGATTTTCCTACCTGCAACTAATTCTGCATTTGCTCAGTACAAAGAATAGATATTGCTTTCACTGGAATGTGAACAATATCTTTATTCTTAAATATTTTTGTGCTGAAGAAGTATTTAGAGCTTCATTAGAAACAACTGATACTGGCCATTGATATGGTAGACAGGTAGAATCAGGACACTAGATTAGGTAAACTGACTTGGCCATTACTGAATACATGTTACCTAAGATTATCTCCACTTATTTGAGAATAACTGGTGAAAGCTAACCACTGTTAGACTACAAATGATTTTTGGCAACAGAGTTGTGATGGAAAACACTTTTCAAAGTCCCCCCAGATATTCATGGATATCTAACAAGATCTGACTTGTAGTATTAAGCGAAGACACTGTGGACTAAATTTTACAAAAATATCAAGTCTTCTGTGGGATTTTGTACAGCTTATTTTAGGAACAGAAGGAGTTATCACTATGGCTGGTAGTGGGGAATTTGGCACTTCTCATAAAAGAGACATCAGTAAAGAGTTACTGTAGAGAATGTACTTGTGGCTCTTTCTTAAAATGCAGCTGCATAGCCAGATGCAGACAACCTTTTGCTTGATTAGCCTATCTTTTGAACTTGGGGGATAGGAAACATCCGTAATCCTGAACATATGTAGTTGAGTTAGGAGTGACAGTATTTGAGCAAAGAAGTCCTGCTTCTTAGGTGGACTAATAGTATAGGTGTAACTGTACACAAATGTAAATAGCTTTAGTTTGGAAATTGCTTACATGCAGGCAAAGTAATGTACTGTATTTGACCACACAGATACATTCTTCGTGAGTTCTGTCCTGAACCTCAGCATAAATGAATAAGATTAATATTGTATCTGAGACACAGGAGTAGAAGATCCTTCTTCCTGAAGTTGTTTCATTCTTCCTCTTCTCAACTACTTTTGTTGATTGCTTACAAAGGTATTTCTAGGTTCAATAAGAAATGTAAGGGCAGTGTTTATTTGTAGTATTCACAGTAAATCTTGGCTTGAAGGAAAACATATGAAAGCAAGCTTATAAGTCTAAAGGAAATTGTTCTTGTGTTTATTAACCAAGAGGGAATATTTTTCAGAATGGATGTGTTTAAATGGAATCTCATGTTAAGCTCAATGAGATCTAAGAATATGCTGACTATAACCAAAATTACTACATGGTTTGGAGAAGTAAAACTTGTTTTAATTTTTTTTTCTTTTGCCTTTTTTTTAAGTCACACTTTGAGGAAAAGCACAGGCAGAAAAGAACCCTAAGGGTTATGAATTGTACTCAAAACATTATAAAAAGCAGTAAATGTGGGAAGAAAAGTCTAGTAGTTACCTATGCTAGACATAGTCTGATCTAAAGACCATTAACGAAATAACTGGGCACTTTTCCCACTATATCTAGACAAGTCGAACAAAGTCTACCACCCAAAGATTTCAGAGCTTCGTAAAAAATAAAAAAGCACTCCTCCCCTCCTTGCCCCCCAAAAAAACCCAACCCCCACAACCCTGAGCAAAACCACCCGCCCTCAAAAAAAAAAACAAACCCAAACCAACCCCAAAACAACCAACAAATCAAATGACAAAATACCCCCATTTGAAATCTCACAACAAACAAACAAACTAACAAATCAGAAGTGCAGAGGAGTAAAAGGTACTACACCTTCTGTCCATCTCTGGTTTTAGGTGTTCAACTCCAAACACCTACATCTTTTGTCTGGCTGAGTAACCAACCACAAGGGCACTGGAAGTTGGAGGTAGAAAGCAGTCGTCTGCAAGCTGCACTCTAACCACAGGCACTCAACACAAGCAGTAATTCTCGATACTGAGTGGGACATCATACTACAGTCACAAAGTCTTTGTGTGAGGCAATTGTCTTATTTGCCATAAATAAGGACATTCGTCTATAACTAGGAATACTTCACCAATTCAGAACAATTAATGGGATGATAGCTCAACACATTTAATCTTTACTTGAAGTTCCAGACCTTACAAAAAAATAAAACAGTGAGGCAGAAATAGCAGAAAAATATATTGATTTGTCAGTAATTGATTTAAGAAAAAACAAAACAGAACCACCCCATGAATACTGCTTTCATTATGCCATCTCAGATTGATGTTTTGGGATATTATGTGCTTTTGCAACTAACTCGTCTGTAATAAAAGCCCCAGAGCAGCGAAACATGACTCGGAAAAGGATTTTAAAGCACCAAACAAAACTGAACTTCTCATGATGCCTTAGAAAGCTATTCATAGCTCATTGTCATTGATAGAGGCCTAGCAGAAGAAGGGTGAACAATCCCCCTTTTCGGTATTAACAGAGCTGTCCCATAATCTTTAGATGCCTGAAGGTTTTGCTGTGTCTGAGCTAGCTTGAATAGCTGGGCTGAGCTCTCTGCAAGTCTTTACACATCACTTATGTGCTTTGTATATTATTTTGAAGATAGTAACAGATAAACCAAAGATCCTTTCTATGTGTCTGTTGTATGGTTACAAATTAACCTAGTCTGAATTTTAGTGTTAATTATTAAACTGTTCACTACTGTGATGAAGAGGAATTGCTTGATGTCACTGGTGTGGAAACCCTGTTAGTGCCAGTCAAACAAAACACCAGAGCATGTGCTGAACTCTGAATATGCAACATGAGTTACAGACAGTGGGACTCTTCACAAGTTTAAACATTTACTCCTATCCTCTGCTGGATTGAGGAATATGTCCTGCAAAAGCTGAGTACTGTAAAAATGGACTTAAGGCTAAATTCTTGTACTACCAGTGAATTAGTAAAAATTAATCAAAAATTTCTATCTGAAAGATTACATTGTAATACATTTATTAATACAATACTGCCTTATTTTTTATTTTCTGTGAATTAAATGCTAGACACCTGAGCAATGCCAAACTTCACGTGACAAATCACTGCCTGAATTGTGTGCAATTCTTGAGGCAATAGTCTCAAGATTCAAAATAAAAAAAAGAAAAAAAAAAAGAACTAACAAAGATAACCGTTTATTATTTTATATTGCATCTTACATCTTTGTTACCTAGCTTACTGGTGGATATCTGTTTGATGAGGGATAATGATGATTTTGTACACTACAGAAGCTGGGGATCTTTGTCCTTTAGCAAGACCTACAGAAGATTTAGGTACTATCCAAAGCAAGGTTTGAATAGGATAAACGAATGGTAAGGGGTTGGCTTTCTGGATAGTCTTCACTTATAGTGGATGCTGAGAAATAATTCAGCCCTCAGGTGCTTAGAAGTAAGTGCTTATTTGGTATCAATAAAACCAGGTGTAATACCATTAGATGGGTCTGGGATTTTGGGTTTAAATAGAAAACATGTCTTTCTGCCTTACATGCTCTTGCTCATGATACTGGCCAAGTGTTGAGAAAAATGCAGCCCAGATTTATGTACCAGCTCTGTTGCAAACCCTAGACATCACACGGTTACAGTGGCTTTTGGTGGTCAGCAGAACACTGACGAGTATGCATGGCATTACTTTGGTTTCCCACAGTTACCACACAGATCTGTGACTGCTTCTGCTTGCTCCTGCCTCTGCTTACCTCATGTGTCAACCAGTGGAGCCAGCCCTAGCTTTATTTATGCACCTACAAGTGTTGTCCATTGCCAGTCTGCACCCACACTGAAGCAAAAATCAGTCAGGACTTTGGTAGCACCTCCCTGCTGTGAAATCTGCCTGGCTCCCTCCACATGGCTCCTCTCCTCCCTTCCTAGGGCTTTCATGAATATATATATAGAGTGGCTTAATTTGGTGCAGTAAAAGATGCTTGCGTAGGAGATTAATATGTTCCATATGTGCATATTTGTCATGTTTGTACAAATTTGATTTGCTTTAGCATAAATTCTCATGCAGAAGAGAAAATGTGAGTGATAGCTGGAGGGATTAAAAAAATCAAGATTGTAATCTGTAAAAGATGATGAAGTATGCACTCTCCTCCCCTGTTCCAGGTTCTGCTCTCTCAGCCTCTCCCCTGCTTGCTCTTCTTTGATAACCATCTGTTGCTACTCTATGTAGCTACTTTCTGTTCTTTGGGATGCCTTAGATTTATCCTCTCTTTCATTGTTGCACGGGAAGGAAAACCCTGCCCACAACTCAAGCCATCCATGTGAATCCTACCAAGTCAGATGATTGCTATCGTGGGAACAGGCACATGAGAAAAGGATGCCTGTGAAGGTAGCTCAAGCACAGGGCCGGTCTTGAAATGGCTCACATGCTGAAGGATGTGGTGGGTGAGTGCACATGCTGGAAATGAAGGTTGTATAGCTTAAAGAATGTGTTTTAATGTGCTGGTTTTTATTGGGGATTTTTCTATTAGAAAATCTTGTATTATTTCTATATCCAGATTACTGTGCACGATTGCTTGGTCAGAGGGTAACCAGTTTTGATTCAGAGCTCTGCCAGGGAGGATAGAGAGTAGCCTTCTGTGAGTAAAGATCAATGTTTCTTTGGATCACAATGAAGTATAAAGAGCACATACATGCACACGTATGAATACATATAAATATAAGTGTGCGTATAAGCGACAACTTGGCCTGCTTTTGTGAAAGTCCATACCAGGAAAGGACCCTTAGCATTGCCTGTCTTTGACAGACCCTTCAGTTACAGCTCAGACAGCTGAGGTGTGGCTCCCCATGAAACTTCATGTTTCAAAATATTACAGGGTGTGCTAAGGACAGGGTCCTTTGTGACAAATGCCATGTTTGCTTTCCAGATGAACCAAGAACACAGAAAAGCTGATCAGGGTGCTGCTCCATGAAGCAGGGCTGTCAGAATTCATTCTTTATGAAGAGAGCAAAGTGTGCAGTGAGGTTAATGAAGGTCTCTTAGAATAAAGGTTTTTTTTAAGAATAAAAATGGTTGACATGTAACTCGTGTCAACTCATGACTTGTTGACATGTAACTCATCTCCTGCCTATGTGACTTGGGAAAAGAAACTTGGCCTTGGTAGTATCTCTGTTCTCCTGCTGCCTCCCTACCTCTTTGTGTGGACCCAAGAAGGTTGCATGCAGTGTTGAGTGCTTTGTCCTCTTTGCTGTTTTTAAATCTTGGTGACTTCTGATGACTTGGGATCTTTTCAGTGCAGGAAGACTGCTCCAGTACATCACAACATCACTTATACTCAGGAAAATGATGTTAAGCAGGTCATAGTGCCTGCTGGAGTGCTCTGGCTTGTATCCTTGGGAAAAGAGGTGCCTGTTTGCTACCTGGCCCTTTTGGACTGTCAGCTACAATGTGCACATATGCCTAATGAAAGGTTGATAGCCAGGTCCAGTTACTGGTCTCCTTTTCCTTTGGTTGTCAGTTAATCAAATGGTGAGACTTGGGCAGGGCCAGTTAAGTTATGAGGTTGGTCCCATGATCCAGTTGTCAAAGGCATGGAGAACTCTAGGCAGGGACTTGTGGCAGGACAGCTGAAGGCCTGAAGGCATATCAGGGCATGTGTAGTGTGAATTCATGCAGGTGGACAGGAATGTGGATAGCTGCCTACAGGGTTGTAGTATGGGTTGCAGTTAGTGGGAGAAACCTAAATGAATGATATAAATGGCATCATGATGTTCAGTTCCAAGGCTGTGGGCTACTGATTTCAGTGGATTTTGTACTGCACAACAGCGAGGGTGCACTACAGAATATGAAGGTAATTACACAAAGGTAATTAATTTGCATGTGATCCCATTGGCTGGAGGAGCCTAATGCCCATTGGAAAGCACATCTCATTACACTTGTTTTAACAGGAACCACATCAATACACTAACTCTTATCTGCTAAATGTTTCTGTGGTTTTTGCTCAGGATTTGGCCTTTGGTTCACCGAAGTCCAATTAATTAGATAATACTAACAACAGAAAACTTCTATTTATGAATAATCATAATTTCAAAATACCTACACTTTAAGCAGAACTTGTGTTTTACATTTCTACAGTTTGAAAGGTTGAAAAGCCCCTATGTCACTCTTTTGAAAAGCGAAGTGAGATTGCCAGTAGGCAGTAAGAATGGTAGATGCATAATTTGCAGTTACATCCATTTTTCTATCAGATCTATTTTTCTCTCTGCTATTTAAGAAGTAAATGAGTGGAGAGATCAGAACTACAGAGGACTTGACACACCAGCCTAAGGTAAAGCTTTATCTGCCTGCTAGGCTGCCATGGCTCACAGTAAAGTGAAGCTTCTCTTCTTATGGAAACAATTTAAAAAATTTGGAAGTCTTTGTAAGCCAAGCTGTACAGGGATGCAGGCATTGCCAGGCAGAAATCTTAATTTCAACCATATGCAAGGCCTACAGTGTTAACATTCATAAGGAGTTTATGAATAGGAATCAAGAGGAAATTATCTACTTCTTATCAATAGTCACTGTTTCCTCCATCTGCTGAGAGGGTTGGGGGAGAATATTTGGTATCTTTATTATTAAAATGTCAAGTTATTTCTTTTGTAGACTTTTGGAGTGCGTGTGTTGTGTTACAGCCTAAAGAGTGCGTGTCCTTTGTGCACAGGGAAGACAAAGTCTATTATGCTTTTTAGTACCACTCTTATGTGGTGTGTGGAGCAGAAATAACCAGCATTCTCGACTTTCTGCATGTAGAAGAATTGCTGTGCTGTGCCTAATCCTGTTGAGGAGGATCAGGCAGTGAAGTACAAGGTCTGCAAAGGAGAGATTTGTAAGAACTCTAGGGCTGCACCTTGGACTCTCCCTGTCCCCTGCAGTGATTACCAAGGCAGGATGGTACCTAGGCCTAATTTGCCTTCAGTAGTAATTTTGGAAAGGTGCATCATGCATGGAGTAATTCATGACTTACACCAGTGGAAAGCAAAGAAACTTTTCTCCCATTATGCCTCCTTGTGATTACGCGTGCTTAGGATTTTCTCACCACTTCTTCCCAAGGCTGGTGAATTTAGGACACCAGTGAACCTGTTCATGATTTTTGTGAAATAAATGTAGCCACTGGTTTTCTATACCTTAAATTGCTTGAGGAGAGGCAATGGGCAGTGTTTTCCAGAAAGAACATATTCTGGCTCAGGAGATCTCTGAGCCACAAATGGTTAGACACTGGAAGGACGTTCTGGGTAAATGTCATTACAGGCTTCCCTTGTTCTTATACTCTTCCCTACGCACCTTTTTTTGCTGGTGTTGAAAGTAGACCTTTGGTCTCACCTATATGTTTCTTCTTGTGTGCTTATGTGGGCGGTGGTGAATTTTCTTCACGTAATATCAGACTAGTGGAGAAAGGAAAACGGTTTTCAGTGCCACATCCTGAGGAGGAGTACAGCTACTGAGTCTGAGTCTTCTGATGTCTGCATCCATCCCTTGAAGCAGTAACAAGCATCTGAGCTGCTGCAAGCTAAGTATAATCAACTCTTTGCAGACAATTCTCTTTTCTGCAGCTAAAATATGTTCATGCAGGTGGATAATCTAATGCAATTTGACTATATTTTCCAACTTAAAGGGAGCAGGTGTCTTAGATAAGAGACATCTGTCTCTGCTCCTGAGATTAAATATTCTGGTTCAGCCGATGATAGAAAATATATTTGGCAAGCTCTAAAAAATTAACATTTTTCTGTGTCAAGCTTGAACTTGAGGTTGGCCACCTGAAAAATGCGAAGCTCATTGGGACTTAATTTTCATTTACCTTATTCTTTTGCTGTTCAGACAGCTTCCTTCCCTTAAAAATATTTAAAAAATGTATATTGCTGAATATTCACTCACAAAATTAAGTAGTCTATTTTCATACTGCTTTTAGTTCTGACATATGTTTGTCTGGCAGACCTGAATGATATTTAAAACCTCTGTTTGTTTCTAAAATCACTGTAGAAAATCTGAAATACACAAAGTTCTACCAAAAAAACCCCAAACAAACATAAGGTAATGTTTGTATTTCAAAGCTTGAATTGAAGTTTCAGCTGACTTTATAAAGAAGTTGAAATGTGTAACTGTATTCAAGACTCTTTCCCTGTTTTCATGTTCAGAGCATGACATATCAGAGGAAACTCAACTAAATAGCAAATACACCTGTGCAAAAAAAAAAAAAAAATTGAATTCATTTTTCCATATAATGCATTACAGGTTTCTTCGAAATGTGTTTTTAACTACATTAAAACAGATGGATCTGATTTTCTGTTTAACACCAATGCTGACATCCCTTTGTTGACCAGAACAATGATCGGAAACCCACCAGTGTATTACACTTACTTTATATGAGCATAAATGACTATCTGAAGCCCAGAATGATAAATCAAGGTCAGTGCTTATCTTGCAAATAGAAAACTAAAGGAGCAGCTGGTCACCATGATTGAGCCTAAAATGAGATTCCTCAGTCTGTGTTTAAACAGTTCAAGTTGTAAGAGGTAGTGAGAATCCAGTATCTCCAATTTCTACAATAGATACACATGGATGTTTAGTGTTTTTGAAATGAAAATAATTTCTCTGAAGTACCTTTTAAAATCTAGGACTCTCTAGGGATATCTAACTTTATACTCTATTTTGGTATTTTAGTACTCCTTGCAAATAAAAGATAGCCCTAGATTCTATTTTTTTTTTTTGTTTTAAAAAAGAAAGAACCCCCACCCCCAGCCCTTGCTTTTCATAGTATGGGCTTCAAATGTTTCTCTATACTGTCATTTTTGAACGCATCAGGAACACAATAAAAACTTTAGGTTTTGAGAATGATCTTGTTTACATGTGGATATGGCACTTCTACATGCAGCATGTATTTGCATTTCTATGCATTCAAAGATCTGCACGGAAATGATGTCGAAAATAATAAAGACAAGGAACACAACCAATGTAAGAGTGAAGAGAATAAAATCTTTGGATATGATTGATTTTGCTGTATTCACATTTTATGAATATAAGTATCAGTTGCAGCTATTTGATCCATTTTTACTTCCTTCACTTCTTATTAAAGGGAGCTTTAAAAACATGAACAGTGTATCTATAAAATGCTTAAGACTTGATATCAGGACATGTTAAGTGACCATAGTATTCATGTGCACAAGAGTATGAAGGTGAAGATAGGACTACACTAATGTGTGTGGGAAACTGACGCACTAAATTCCCTTCCTTCCTCTGTCTCTCTCTCTGTGTAAATGAAAATGTACGAGAAGAAAAATATTGATTTTTACCATGTGTACAAATTATATTTTCACAAACTAAAAACACTTCATGAAAATTATTGAAGATGTGACAGACCTATTTACACTCCATTAATTTAACTCTGTTGGGGTGAATCACAGATCTTGAGTAATAAAACACAGAATTAACTAGATTGTTCAATAGTGTAACTACATCTTTATCAGCAGTGACAAGAAATCACGGTTCTGGTGTTTTCACAGGGTATTGGAAATACAGCTGTGAATCTTGGGGCCAAATCTAGCCATTTCTTATTGCTCACAGTGAGAAGGAGACTGTTTCTTGTTGCAGCGCTAGGAAGGGACAGGGAGATGTAGTTTTAGGCAATCAATGGGATTGTTTATAGTGAGGAAGAGCTCTAGAAGGGAGGAACAAGTGTTTTTTACTTGAATGTGTGGCATCCAGCTGTACATTCTAGACACCTGTAGTGCATGTGACAGACTTTTGAAGGGTGTATTATGGTGGGCGTTGCATCAGAGATGACCTGATTGATGGGCGAAATAATACAAGGATGTGTCAAGGAGGAGCAGAAAATATGTGCAGTAAAGGCCAAAACTATTTCCTGAACAAGGACAAGAGGCCTGAAGTGTTTGTGGAAATGTGTATCATGATTTCCTACTCGTATAGGCTGTATGAAATCTGTGAAACCTAAGAATTACTCCCCATGCATTCATCTTCATGACCTGGCCATTTCTTGAATTGTCTTCGTATTCTTCTCCATTCCTATGCATTCACTTTCCTAGGAGAAAGGGCATATGAGATTTGGGGGAACTTTAATCAGCTTTGAGTAGGTCTCCAAATGACTAATTGTGAACGGAGACTATAACCTGCATCCTGGAATGCATTCATTGCAGTCTGTGTATAGTCTTTGGGTGGCAGCTCTTGCTTTTCGGTTGTCGTTGGGATGAAAAACAGAAGAGGAAAGCACTTCTTATCTCCTGTAGTTTTGGAGGTTGCATATACCCTTGGCTTCCTTGTCCATCTCCCCAAGGTCCACAAAAACTATTGTTTAGTTTAGGGATGACCTTTTATCCTGGTCTTTATCCCATTCATTTCCTTTACCCAGGCTGTGAGGATAAGCTAGATACTTTCTTTGTGTTTCTGCAAGTTCCCCACTTTGAGTCATTGCCACAGGAGAAGACTGTGTTGTCTTTAGGCATGCTTTGCACTGATGGTGTGGCAAATGCTGTTCAAGTACAACTAAGGATTGGGGCCATATGCCAACTGTCAGACATGATTATTTTTCAGAACTATATTCACAGAAGTGAGTCCTTTGATCATATCCCAAAGGCAAGTGCAAGAGGTTTTCTCTGGTCATATTAATGTCATGCTGGTTTTCATTTATTTTCAACCAAGTTTTTCCCTTATATGATGAAAATCCTCATAAATAAATCATGAAGCATTAAATGACTCAGTATGTACTTGTTATTGAAAGTATTTGCCTGTTAATTTTAGAATGCTTTAAAACTTTAGATTTCTCTGTGATGGTATTATATTGAGTGTTCAGTGTCCAACAGCTGTGGCATTTCTGCTGGTTTCTTATTTCCACTGTGGAGATGCTTGAAACAACACTTTCCTGGGGAATTAATTTCCATAAAGAAGGTTGCTTACTCATGAATATGTTCTTCTAAGTCATGGTGTAACTCATCAGTAGATCGGGGGGGAGAACTTGTACTTTAGCTGCCTGAAGTGCTGTTGACACAAAAATAGATGGTGTCTAATTTTGGGTATTACACTCTAAGCCCCCCATGACTGAGAAGTTTCCGCTTCAGAAGTTTCTCTTGTGACAGATACAGAAAGAAAATACTTCTATAAAACATGCTGCTGTAATTAACACTTACATGTCCTGTGATTGCCCCAAAGTCGACATCACTAGCAATTTTGGATTAAAATTATGAAGCTATAAGTAAATTATACCCACTTTGTATGCTTTCTTCATGTCAAATCTGGAAATATGGGAGAACTCTCCGTCTACTATCATAAAGTCTTTACTCTTCTTGGAAGAGAAAAAAGAAATACGTAGTCTGAAAGTAGTCATGAGTAAATAACATACCTATGTGGCTGCTGAGCAAAATAAGCTCTTGGTGTCTGTATTTTGAAATGGCTGCTAGCAAGTTGGTTGGAACAAGTTCAAAATCTATATGCAGATGAAGTACTGTGTTGTGACTGTGTACCTAACTTTGTTGGATAAATAGAGCTGGATGAGATGTTTTCCGTGTAATTCAGAAGAAGACTTCCAGAAGCTGATGAAACTTTGGGGTTGAGTGATGGGTGTCACAGCAATGTAGGCTGGATTGTAGGTGTTGACCTTTCTTTTGTGCTGGGTAAGAAAGGATTAGAACAATTGCATCACCAGAAATGGTGCTTCCACATGAATATGGCCCATCAAATACAAAAGGAGACAGAAACTCTAGCCTTGCAAATATCTATACGTACCTGCACATGCAGAAGTGCTACCAAATCAATGGCATAGAATGTAGAAGGTGTATGCTCATGAATTTCTGTGAAATAAACCAACCACGATGGGTAGCATGATCCTCTAATCTTACAGACTAGAAATCAGTAATACAATGTGTTACTCTTAGGGCTTTGTATTTCTAATTATTTTTTTCCTTTTATTTCATCCATTTTCATTTGAATTTGATTTTTTTTTTTCCCCAAGGATTTTAACCAGTGTTTTATATTGTTAGGTGAATTCATCTTATTTCTTTCTTCTCCAATCTCATTTTCTTCCTCTAAAACTTTCCCAAGACTTTTTCTCCTAATTTTATTCTTTTTGCTACCATTTCTTTCTTCAAGATTTATTTTTGCTCTTTTTTCCCCTGGTGTTCCTGTTTCACATCTGTGTATTTGTCCTGGTTTTCTTCTCCTATTTAACTCTTCCCAGTCTACTTATTTTACTCCCACTTTCTCAATCTTATGCCATTCTATTGTCTATGACTTTTGTCTCAGGTTTCATTACAGGTGTATGGGAAATTGCAGAAAAGCAGCATACAGTAATCACTGAACACAAACACATTTTTTATGAGAGTCCATATAATTCAAGAGTACAAGTAATAGATTTCTTATATTACAGTGATGAGGTAAGAAAAACGGATAGATCTGGTTTGGAATTTTTATTCTTCTTAACAAAATAAGTTTTTCAAAATTAATAGCTGTTAGTCCATAAAAGTGTAGTAATTGTGTACTAAAGCATCCAATAAATAGGATTAACTCAAGCCAATTGCATCAACATAAAGGAGAGTGAAACATTTTTTCAAGCTTAAGGAAGAATTGGTGATGAAAGCCCTTTAATGAGGTTTGAAATATACATTCTTCGGATTTGCTTTACTCTTGCGCATTTTTTTGCAAGGCTGGTTAGATGTGAACTACATCATTAGTCTTTAAGAAGTGGTCAGTTATTGGGAACTGCAAATTAACTCTACCTGTCAGTGCCTCCAAAGGGAAAGCTTTGCTCATCTGCAATATGGGAAACGAGGGGAACCAAGTATCATGGAGAGCTCTAAATCAGCTGTGACAACAAGCAAATCTGCTTTCAAAGAAGATCAAACCAATAGCCCTCCCTGCTAGAGTGAGGAATTTAAAAGGAAAAATGGGAAAGTTCAGAAGCAGCACTGCAGGATAACACTTTAATATTAACAGGTCAAAGGAGACAAAATGGTAGGAAACAGAGGAACTAGAGAAACTAGGAGAACAACCTACCTCATAAACTTAAGCTGAACCACAGGCTGTATTCCTAAACTTATTTTGTCTGACCTTTCACTAGCCAGTCTCCCAAACACCCTTGAAGTGTCCATTGCCCTTGTCTTCCCTACACTGTTGCAGAGTGGCCCATGCAGTACAGCAGCTCTGTCTCATGCTTAGTATCATCTGGAGGCAGAGACAGAAAATACTAGGAAAATCATAGGATCTTCTCTCATTTTGGCAACCTAAAATATTCTAACAACAGAATGGATCTGCATGGGGTAGGAAGTATCAGGGGGTTATTTTCTAGAGTTTTGGTTAAAGCAACTAGACTAACACAAATAATTATAGGTGTCTATTTCAGTTTAGGAAGAATTTCCTGAGGGTCCATTGATCATATATGTTAAATCTCCATCAGCCACAATGAAACCTTAGACACTTGGCTCGTGCACAGACCTACATGTAGCCACATAAAGTTAGCTCAATATCCTCCTCATTCTGAAAGATTTTTGCAAACACTTATGTCACTTACTTTGGCCATTGCTGGTATAGGAAGAATGGTTTCCTTGTTTTGTTACCTGTTAGTGATTTCCTCTAGGCTTTAAAGCAAGGTGAACAACTGGGGAAGTTTTTCTTGGGTGTGACTTCACACCGGAAGAACAAGTTGATGCAATATTTCATGTCCACTTTGCAATTGTGGCAGGCAAAATCAAATAAAGCCAATTTTTCAGCTGTAGCATACTGACTTCATTAGGTTGACTGAGCAATGCCTCTTCGCACTTTCTGAGCAACTGGTACAGGAGAATAGCAAGATTTTCAGCAAGTCTCATCATTATTTTGATTCCAAAATTTTTAAGGATTGGGACCTGGATGATGTACAGCCCATAGCCTGGAACAAATTTTCTCTTAGGGATCCTGAGTTTCCTTGCTGGAAGGGTGCTGGAGTAATAGAAGTTTGTTTATTTGTTTCCCCATTGAAACAAAGGTACTTTTCCCTGACTATGTCTAAAGAGATGCTGTTACTTTGAAAATATTTTAGTGAAATATTTGGCAAATATTCATGTTCTGTCCTTTGAAATTATGCTGAGGAATATAAAGAAGAGTTTTCTTATAAGATTGAAAACAGGATGTGGCTTTTGTAGGACTGTGGAAAACGTCACAGGATGAGTTTAAAAAATAACGACAAAATATGGTGTGCTAGAAAATCAACAAATTTGCACTCTCATTCATTTCATTTCTGGATCTCGCTGGGATGGAGTTAATTTTCTTCAAAGCAGCCTGTATGGTGTTGTGTTTTATATTTGTGATGAAAGCAGTGTTGATAACACATCAGTGTTTTAGCTATTGCTGAACAGTGCTTGCACAGTGTCGAGACCATCTATGTTTCTCACTTTGCACCTCAGCGAGTAGGCTGGAACTGGGAAAAAGTTTGGGAGGAGACACAGCTGGGACAGTGAACCTTATATGAGCAAAGAGATACTCGATACCGTAGAAAGTCATGTTCAGCAATAAAATGAAGGGTAGTTTTTCTAAAGTAGTGCTCAGAGACTAGATGGGCATTGGTCTGGTGGTGAGAAGTGGTGAGTGATTGCCTTTGAGTTGCTTAATTTATCTTTATTTCTTCTCTCTCCCCCCCCCCCCCCCCCCGGCTTAGTAAACTTGTGACCTGTGAGGTTTTTCTTGCTTTTGTCATTCTGATTTTGTCCTCCATCTTTCTGGAGGGAGACTGAGGGACTGACTAGGTGAGGACTTAGGTAACAGGTAGGGTCAACCCGCCACAATTTTTCATCAGGTCATGATTGCTGATCAGTATTGAATGGGGTGTCAGCACTATTATCTTATTTTTTTTTAAAGTGCTTTTTTTTAGCTTGGGAATGCTGCAGCAGATCCACTTCCTCAACCACAAGTAAAGCTGAAGAGAGAAACTAGAAGCCTCAAATGCTGAAAAAACAAGATCCATCAGCCGTAAGATTTTCATTTGCTTATGAGAGGTGTCCAGCAGAGCCTCATTGTAGAATGGACCAGGAAATGTTCCACAGCATAAGCCTTGCAGCATGATGGCTGGAGAAATGCTGAAGTTGTATGCAGCAAACTGCGGGCTAATATAGAGTGTAGTATCTTTTGTGAAAAAAAACCAACCCCAAACCATCCCCAACCTCAAAAAAACCCCCAAAACCATAATTCTACCTTTCCCTTTACAATTTTGATCACGAGAATTTGCAGAGATCGCTGTTATTATGGTAATGGTACTAGCCACCAATTTGAGTTGTTTCTGGAAGCTGGTTTGGCACCTCAGTAGGATTGAAAAGAGAAGGTATCTGAAGAGATGGTCTCTGCTGACAGTTTATGGAGTGAGGCTAGGCTTGGATTCAACTGACAAACATAAGTATCTGGAAAAAACATAAAAAAAGACAAAAGAGATTAATATACTCAATAGTAGTCCTTTTTCTGGAAAGATATCTGAACAGTTTCTCCATACGTGAAGGAATGTTTTTATATAGGAATGTTGGGAAGTTGCTTCTTTATAGCAGCTTGTCATGAATTTCTGAAGTCTTGGGTATTTTTTAGCTCATCATTTTACAGCACCATTTCTACAGGGATCCTATGCCTGCTAACTTGCTGTAGGAATGGAGGGGCTAGATATCATCTTAGGAACCTTGAATTTTCTATGAGGCAAATTTGCACCACTTTTTTGTCCTGTGATACAATGTCTGTTGAATAGACGTGAAAAATGAGGATAGAAAGCTGAATGTCATAGCCAAGGTCAAACAGAAAAGAATGGCAGAGTTGGGATTTAAACCCACTTTTCTCCCAGGTGTCTTAACCATAGATCTAATCTGCCATTCTTTGTCTTTAAGGTAATTTCTTTTGTAAGTCAAATTCTTGGTATATTACTCCTAAGATGTAGCAGGGTAATAAAAATAATTAAGCAGATGTTCGAATCACTAAATGAATGTCATTTTTTGTTTGAAGGCTATCCCAACATGAACTCAGATTTTAGTCTCTTGTGAAAATGTCTGATATGATGTTGGGTTTTAACATATTACCAGAGAGAAGAATACTTAGCTACCTTCAATGAATTCAGCTATTTGATTAATTGAAGGGCTCAGCAGTCAGCGGACATCTCATTAGCCAATTCATGTAGGCATGCTGTGACTATTTTGGATCACATATCCACAATTCAAATTGATGGTAAAAGTCCAATTAAAAAATAAATGTATTTTCATACATTGTAACAGTGGTGTTGCCATGTGGTTTGAGTTTTTCCTTTTATTTAATTCCCAATTACTCATTTTAATGATGTGCTCCTGAATGTGAGAAACTAATGTTCTGATTTTGAGCTCTGCTTAGAAAAGTTGTCAGGCAACCTTCCCCATACTGTTCTGCTCAGCTGCTGCAAAGTTGTGTACTTTGACTACATGTGCAGAGGTTATTGTGCCAGATGGTGTGGTTGTTTCTGGGATGTGAAGAACTGCAGAGAGACCCCTGAAATATATCCCTTATATCATAAAACATCACTTTAACTGGCTTTTCAGAGATGAAACTTATAGGTAAATTAAGGTGCAGAGAGCCAAATTATATTTAACACTGAATGTCAAAAAGGTCAACTGATACATTTCCAAAAGCATTCAATTTATCTCCAGTATTAGAGTACTTTTTAGCAAAAGGTTCTTTACTGACATCAGTTTCTTGCTTTAGTCTATTGTTTAAACAGTGTGTTAATTTATCCACCAAAATAATAGTTTAAACCTCTAAATTATATTGATTATACATAGAGATTATAAAATATATTTGCTAGTACTTCAAACTAGATAGAATTATACAGTTCTACCAAAGTACCACAAATACAGGTTTAGTCTGAATTACATCAGGACCAAAACAAAGAATTAGGGACTTGTGGTTTCCTATCTACAGACACACTCTTGGACAGTCCTCCAAGAAAGCAAATTAAAAATCAGATTTCTTAATGGCTTAGCTCCTTAAACAGCCCTTGAGTTATATGAAGTTATATGTTTGCTGGAACAAAGGAGTGGGCAGGCGAGAGGAGTCTTTCCTATGTAATCATCAGTTCTGTTGACTGAAATCTATTATGAATCTGAGACACCCCCCTCTACCTCCCCAATGAGATCATGCAGAGGAGGATACAGCATACTTCCATGGCCAGTGAACTCTGCTAGCTGGTGTAGTTTGGGGAAATTTAGAATTCTGCAAGTCCCTTTCTGTTTAATCCAAGGGTAGCATCTGAGCTTGCTCACCTGCAGGTCAGTTCTTGGTTATCCTGAAAGGGCTTTGTGGGCCATGCATGAGATCCCTTTTCTCCATGAGTGCCTGTGTTCCACCAGTTAGCAGCTGAGCTTCAGAATACCAGTGAATTCAGCTATGTGTAGGAACCTTCTTGCCCCACTGACCATGAACAATGGTTGTGAATATGCATATACTACTTTTTTTTTTTATATAATACATATGTATAATTCCCTTTTCTCAAAGGCTGTTGGAGCAGTACTTAGCCATGCCTGCTCACTGGGCTTCGAGAATATCCGCAACAGTTGAATGCCAGGGAGGTGGGCAATGAATCTGAGTGGGCTAAATCACAGCCCTATGTGGCATACACATTTGTTAGATTTCAGTGAATAGCAGTAAACTGTAGTTCCCAGAAACTGCTGTAGATCTTTATTTAATCCAACCACTCAGTATGTGAACTTGAGCGTTTACTTCAGCCTGTGTATTACATGAGGACAAAAAAGGAAGAGAAAAGATTTGCCAGCGTCTGTAGACTTATGAGTGCAAGCATTTTCCAATCTGTTCTGGAAATTAAAGCTTTTTTTTTTTTTTTCCCCTTTGACAGTTTGTAAGTGTGTAATTCAAGATCCTCACTTGTAGATGTTGGCAACATGGCTGCTACTTCAGTATTTTTGATGTTTCATGGTCAGTTTCTTTCATCTTCAGCATACTTCAATTACTGTCAAAAATGGCACAGAAGTGCTTTGAATAGTAAAGTTTCATTTGTGAATTCCCACACAATGAGGAGATGAACATGGGTACTGTGACCAGAGTTTGATAAGAAGCAGTAGGCTGATCCACTCACATTGAGGCAGACTTTTGAAGTTCATCATTCAGTGTCTAAAACAAGCATTTTACTAACTTGCTATATAGATTAAACTAAAAGGTTATTTTGATTAACTTTGTCATTTATCATTTTGTCAGGTGAACTATGAAAATATCATTTAAATTCTACAGATGTTTATTAACATCTCAAAACTTACCAGAGGGTGACTTTGTTTTTCTATGCCACAAAATAATATCTTGTTGCTTTGAGGTACATTGACTAGTCAGTCTTTTGTGTCTACCCAGTACTTATTTAAGTATCATTTATTCATTGTGATTAGTAATCAGATCTGGGTAAGAGAGATAAAACAAATGTAAAAATATTCCTCTGTCTCTGAATTATTTCTTGCTTTTAAGGCAGAGGAAAAGTAAAACAGGTCATCAAGAAATTAAATACATGAAGATGAGAGGTGAGATAATGAGCTCATTTGCATTGCATCAGGATTTGTTTTGAACTTCAAAACACAGATCATGAACCAGTCAACATTTAAATACTGCCAGCTATATGAAAGACTAAATCAAAATGGGCTTTTTTTTTCAAGCTATAACAATTATTTTCTCATTGGGTGTTTTCAGTCTTTCATTTTGTGGTCTTTGAATGTGAAGTTCTGTTGTTTATTCTTTGTTTCTTAAAAACAAACAAACCAACCAACCAACCCTCAACATCCCCCCAACAACAAGACAGAACTCCACCCCCCCCAAAAACCCCAAATAAAAAACCCACAAAAAACCTGCAAACAAACAAAAAACCCTCCCAAACCAAACAATCAGAAATCACCCCATAAGTCTACTGTAAATAGCTGTTATTAGAGAGTAGAAGAATAGAAGAGATACTGGGAAGGAAAAAGAATTGCAGATGTTGGGTTGTTCAAGAAGCAGCTGCATAAAAGTGTTTTTCTGACGTTGCAGTTCAGGGCTTGACTTTGGGCAAATGAGGCTTGTGCTATGTCACAGAAAAACAGATCTGAGGTAATTGGCACCAATAAAGTTTTCCTGTTCATTAGAAGATATTCTATAGGCTTTCCACAGTAATGTTTATATCTAGTAATTTTACAGATATAGTATTCAGACCTCTGTGAAGCTGAAGGAAAAGAACCTTATTTTTTTATAGATTGTGTCTTTACAGTCTGCCACAGAATGGTGGGAAATACACAGGACAACTGTACTTGCCTTAATCCTAGAACGGACCAAAGAACAATCTGAGCCTGGGGTGAAGATGGTGGAGTGTATGTTAGCATGTATGTTAGGATGTTGCCAGTAAGATTTCCATCTTTGCCCTTCTAATTCCTTCCCCGTTTAATTTCTCTGTAGAGGATAAGATACCTCACAATGTTTCACTGACCAGATTATTCCTCATATCCTTCTGGTAAGTCTGGAGATGGGTTGTACGGCTCTTAATTCCCCTTTCCCAATTACTTGGATGAAGCCTTCTTGCTCTTTTCACAACAGAGAAATTCGTATTCTGAGCAGAGCCAGACAAGGACCTATGGCTGTGTTAGGACTTTCCTTTTCTCTGTTTCCCTGAACAGTCGGCCGAGGCTGTGACAATTTTAGCCTGCTGTGATAAATGATAGCTCAGCCAGCTCATGACTATAGTGAGGCGGGAGCTTAAAGATATAACAGCATAACCTTTCAGGGATGCACAAATTTGCTCAAATAAATAAAATCAGGAAAGGGCACCATATTTTTCCTTGATTTTTTTTTCAATTTCTGAAACTAACCCCTGCCCTCCCTACCACATTACTGTAAATCCATTTGATTTTCCATTATTTAAGTCATTGGTTCAAATTTGGTCCAAGATGTCACTTGGCCCGGTCTTCTGTATATTAGACACGCTTGAGTATGGATACTGTCAGATACTCAGCAACTGTGAGTGGACCCTCAAAATTATATCTTTGCCTTGCCAGTATAAAAACGGAGACATAGACAAAAACCATAGAATGATATGAGTAAAAAGCAGCTCAGGTGACTTTTTGTAGAAAGCCTGATGGAGTCTCCAGTCAGCCCCATAGATAAAGCTGCTATTCCTTCTTGCAATCTATTTTCTACTGAATATAATCAACCAAACAAACACAAAATAATCTTGTTTGGTGCAGACTGCTGTGTTGGCACCTGAACAGCACCTAATGTGCCAGCTGCTGCTTTGTTTTGTTTGTTTTGTTTATTTTGTTTGTTTGTTTCTTGCTGTATTAATGGATTTTACATCACTTTTATTATCCAGTGAAAATATAATAAAGACCATTCAGGATATGCAGATGCCAAGGTGGTTTTGTGGAGAAATTTGGATGCATAGCATCTATTTTTGGAACAGGTGATCTTTGTACATTTTTACTTGATTACACCTCTACAAAATGTGTGGCCTGTTTACTGCTTTGAGTGGACACTAGGGATCGACTATGGGTTTTCTAAGGTGCCTGTGTGCTATACACCACCTCGGTTCACAGAGGGCACTCTGCTGAATTGCTGCCATCACCCTAAAGAATCATTCTATGCCTCTCTTTATCCTGTGTTCTGTTTCCCAAGAAAGACTGATTTCAAACATGCTAAAATTTTTAGTGGTAAGATGAAAGGAGGAGGGAGTTTTGAGTTTTTAATTGCATCAGCATTTCAGATAATTTCTTTTTTTGTTTGCTTTCATCTTCTCAATGGGCTATCTTGGGTATATTAGTATCTTGCATTCCTGGACAGTGAAAATAGTGTAGGAAAATCAAATATTATATTATTTTGATCCATAAGAGACTCATCAGAAAAATACTCATAAACGTGAAAGCCAAGATATTTACAGTTCTGTTAAATTTAGTTGGACAGACTTAGTTAACTGATCATTTACTTTCCCAGGTAAAATTAGTGCTAATTTCTGAAGCAGTAAGGGGTGAATTTTAGGACTTTTAAGAATTTTTGAATAGTTGCGGAGGGAAATAGCAGAGAAAATCTCAGACACCTAAGCACTAGCTATGGCCTTTGGTGCACAAAATGACTCTTACTTATCAGATAGTTCTCATAACTTTCACATATATAATAAGCATAGATCTTCACATACAGTTCAGCATTTACAATGTCTGTATGGGTTTGAAAAAATCATAGCATAGTAATTTAGATGGGGAAATTTGATTTATTTTGATTTTGTGTATTTCCCAGAGACCTTCCCTCAACTAATAATCAATTTCATATTTCTGATAAAAGTTTCATGCAATATTTATGAGCTTTAGATAGTTTTAGACTGGAAGTGTTTATAAAACACTTTGGAAAAATCCTTGTTTAAAAATGTTGGGATAACAGCTGTCCATAAAAACAGTGACAGTATTAAAACAATGGCATAACATTAAGACTATTTTATGTCTGCTAGTGTAAGTCATAGAACTACAGCTACACCAACCACCTATTTGGGTTTTTTTTTGTGAAATACATTTCAGGAATAAAATAGACAGGTGATTTATGGCATGTGATAACACATGAGCAGTAATACAAATAAATATGTATAGAGCACAAAAATATAGACAATGGTGTGTCAACAGAGGCAAACAAATAGGCATTTGAGTGCATATGCATACATGGCTTTTTGATATATCAGGATATGGAGCTTTTATAATCATTATTACCAGTGTTTACCACTTGCTTGCTTTCCAGCCTGCATGGCTTATTGCATATTATAATTTGAAAAGATTATCTTACTAGGGTAATGAACAATAAAAAATTTGTAATTCATCCTAATAAGCTTGAATGGTAACCCACATGCCTTGGACATTTCTAGCCAGGCATAATTTATCCACATCTTTGGCTGTGAAACAGTGTGGATCTTCTTAACCGAGTCCCTGACAGATGGTTTAAGCTTTTTCAGGACTACGTTTCCAATCATTTTGCCCGTATTGCAAAATTGGCCTTGAAAAAGGGTAAAGAGTTGTTATGCTGCATTACGTCTTTTCTGAATTGCTTGCTGTGAAGGACATGAAAAAAGGATATCATAAGTGGAATGTTTAAAAAAAAAAAAAGCCAACAAAAAACCCCCAAACCCCAAACATCGTTTAAAAGTTACAGATATGATAATGATCTTAAATTATATCCCTCACCTCAATTTGAATGTGAATCTGGTCACATTATGAGTGCTAATGAAAACACAACTTGTTACCTTGTTTCATAAATGACTTGGGTGGCATTCATGGTATAAGAAGTATTAAAAGAGCTGTAATTAGAAAGACTTCCTATAGTCTTAAACCTTGCTGATGGATAACACAAATGACTGTCATTAGATGAACAGGGATTTCTGTTGCTTTTTTCAAGATTTTTTTTTACTCTGAATGGGAAGGCTCAAATATCTGCCTTCATTTCTGCATGAAACATGGATTGATCGCATGTACTGTTCTAAATTTTCATTTTCTTTTGCAGCTTCAGCTGACTGGATTCTTCATATAAAATGCTGTTCTTTTCTTCTTGCCACCTTTTAGTTTATGATAAAAATCAATGAAAGCTGAAGTCTTCCACAGTCATCTATAAAATGCAATTACTGTATACAACACACAGTAAAACTCCTGTGGTGTATACGTTGAGACATAATTTATGCCACTTACCTCCAGAGAGGTATCGATCCTACTCTGTGAATATCTTACAAAAGCGCTGTTGAATGCAAGCTCAAGGAAATAGGTGGTTATTGGGTCTGATCTATAATTTGATTAATAATGACCTATTTCTTGAACTCTGCTCCTTACTGCACTGTTTTCTGTGACTGAACCTTTTATCTTTGAATATTGCCCTTGCCGATCTCCTTCAGTGGCCCACCTTGCCTTGCTGTGCGTCAGGCTCACGGTGGTCTGTCTGATCCACACCAAAGGAGCTGAAGGAGAAATGGCTGAAATGACTGGGCAGATTTAGTTATTATTTTTTAAGTGGCTGGCAATCTGCTAATCCTGAAGGTGGTGGTTGCCTGGCACAGCCTGCACCCATTCTGTGCTGGAATCCATTTCTGAGTTTCCTGCTGCATAAAGGAAAGAAAGGCAATTCTGAAGAAATAATCCAGCAAGAAGTCTCCAAGATACAGAGCAAAAACTCCATCACTTAGTTTAGTTTATGGTTTTGAAAGCTGTAATCTAGCATATAAAATGCCAGGAAAACCCCTTAAGAATGATATAAAACAGAAAGTGTGTGGATTTTATGTGAAACGTTTCAGTGTTCTGGTATCGGGTAATACCTGCACAGTGAAATCATGAGAATAAGCCTTTGTTACTCAGTGTCTCAGCACCTGGTCTCAGGTAAATTCCTCAAACAAAGGATTGTTGAGTGGTGTCTCTGACCTGTCAGTTTCCATTTCAAAGTTCATGTTCCTTGAGATGCTGCAAGAATGTTAGCAATTTGCCATACTATGTGAAAAAAACAATGTGTATTCATAGAAAGAGAGTTCAGGAGAGTTAAATTTGCTTTGAGCAGAGACCTGGGTAGCAGGGTAAGCTTCTCTATTATATGATTACGATAAATAGTTCAACCTTGTTCTGACATAAATGCCCTGTTTTGGGATTTGACAGAAGTTAATTGCCTATTGCGATTGCACTGTAGTTGATGAATGCTATAGTGGGGCATGACAAAATAATATTTATTGAAAATGAGAAAAATAACCTGTTAAAGAATAGTAGCAATATAATTTAGGCTCAAATTGGCCTAAAGTAATTCAAAGTAGAAATACGCATAATAAGGGGCACTTTCCACCTATTTATTGGTGGTGTTTTCAACAAAGGATAAGCTTATTTCATCAGTTCTGGAAATCTGAAAGTGATGCTTGAGTAGAAATGGAATAAAAAACAAATTGTAACACAATAGCCTCGTTATAGGGGGAAAAAACCCCAACAATCGCAAACCCAAAAAACACAAAACCCAAGCTAAGAAAATAAAACCAGGACCTAAATTTGATTTTAAAATGTCTTTTGTTTTACAAATCATATTATTATGAAAACTTAGTCTCAGTGAAGTCCATGCTGGTCTATTGTTGCGTTCCTCAGAGCAAGGATTACAGCTGTGATTTCTGCAGCCTTGTACTGTTACCTGCTTGGGCAAAGTCTCAGTTTTCCCATCTCTGAGATGCTTTATATCTTTGCTTGAAGATAAAATAAAATTGCTTAAAAAAATGTCTCTTGAGACTATAAAGCTTGATTGTGTACTTACTAAGAGATAAAAGAGTCACTGCAGCTGGAAGCAAATCAACTAGGCTAATTTCTTTGCTGATTTAGCATTTTTCTTGCAGTGTATTTTGTAAAGTTTTGTTCACTCAGGAAGAAAAAAAGTTTTTAATATTGAGATGATCTGAGTAAAAGAATTGAGTAAAGTTCCTGGTACACAGCAGTAGTCCAGCCCAAGTATGGAGTGGAAATCCAGTCTGTGCAGGGCTTTCTGGAAAGTTCTTACACCATGAGTGAGCTTGACTTTTCATTTTAAAAACGGAGAGGAAGGATAGTGAAATAAATGTTTTTAGAACTCAGTCCCTGAATTTAGGAACTAATAACAAAAGTTTATTTTATAAGCTGGAGAAATCATATTTTGGAAAATGCTGAGGAAAGAGTGCTTGGTTGAATCAAATGATCACAGATTGACCAACATCTACCACTACAATTTCTGCATGAAATAGGTCAAATGTTCCTAAGGCAAGTCAGCTGAGGTACTTCTACTGAGATAGGAAATGATATTGCTGGTACTTTATCTGGAAAACTATGTGTAATTCTAGTAATTCATATTCAATGAGGAAATAAATGACTCTGGGAAATGGTGACAGTTTCTTCAACTTAACAGCAACATTGCCGTAAGAATGAATACCTGTGATTGCCCGTGAGTAAATCAAGGCCAGAAGTTTTCTAGCCATCAGAAGTGGAGCATCTGGCCACTTGGAAGAGCTGAATGAAGATCTTAATTAGTATTAAGGTGGATTTTGATCAGTTTCTGAAAGACGTGATGGGATGTGGTGCCTGAAGTAGCTCATCAGTATCCTTCTTTTTTAACTATGCCTTTTAACTCATATGACCTAAACCCACCCATTGAAACTGATTTAATGCTGCTAACTTCAGTTTGACTGGATAGCCATATAAGTGTAGCAGCACTTCATTTAAAATGTAAATGATGCTTTGCAGAGAGAACAGGAGATTTAAAAAAAAATAGTTACAGCCAGGGCTTGTGGATTCATCTGAGATCATTTTGCTTGGTGAAGGCCCAAGAGAGGGTGAGGGAGCTATCTGTGATCTTTCTGATGCCAGAAATCCAGCTAGAATATCCTGAAGCTAAAATCTCCCAAGAGAACATTAGATGAACCAGAGCTTGACAAAATATGCAGCCATATTCCTTCAACAGCCTTTTTACTTGCTATGCACACTGCCCAGGAAATGCAGGATAGGGCATACTGAAGACTATGGAGTGCTATCCTGTTTGGAGATTTCCTGTTAATGGAAGAATTAGCAGGCAGCTGGTTGCCTGTGACACCTTTTCAGCCTCTGGAATGAGACCGAACTAACTATACTTGCCTAAGTATATTCTAGTTTCGCAAGTAAAAAAACCCAGAGACTATTGTCACATGGTAACTGATGAACAGCTTTTATTTACCTGACGAGTTTGCTCTGTAAGTTTTTATTCATTTGTATCTGAGTTCTGTGGATATCAGCTGCAGGCAAGGTTACCATGATACCAAAGCATAGTTTGGTCTAGCTTGAGTGTCCCAGAAGGGATCAGACAACCCAAATGGTGTTTATCCTCAATTTGACAAACAGCTTATCAGACTGTGCCTGGTCACTGCACACTGTCTAGTCTGCCACTGAGATTTGATGTGTTTGATCTGGAGGATTATGACACTGGGAGGATGAACCTCCACACTGTTTGGCCAGCAGGGGGTCTTGAGAATGTAATTACAATTCCTGACTGGGAAATGAAGTCTGATGGGAAGTAATGCTCTATCTATAGCATATCAAAACTTCACAGAGCCACGGGATAGATAAATTGTTGCTTTGGACTTTCATTGTCCCTTTACTTTCCCATTCCTGCTTTCTTGACTATCATGTTGTGTTCTGGCAAAGGATTTGTATGGTGGAGCTGGGAACTGCCACAGGAGACAGGGCAGCAGCCTCTGCCAGCCTGGTATCTGTCTTGATTGTCCCCTCTGCAGAGGAAATCTGTAGGCAAAGGGGAATTCTTGGGGAGCTTTGCATACACTTTGCAGCTTGAACATGCCTGAGAGAACATTAAGCTTATGTTAAAAGTTACATACAGATGAGATATACACAGACTCCATACTGCTTGTTTCACTGGTTGAAAGTTCTACCATGTTTCCCTATGCGTGTTTGGGGAGGTAGACTTTGGTGACAAAAGCATACTGAGGCTTATTAATTTGAAATCTTGGTTTCAGAAAGTACTTAGCTTCGTGACCTAGGAACTATCTGGTGCCTGCTTTGAGCATTTATTATTTTTTTTTTATTCCATAGGTTGCATATATGATGTGGAATTTAGCCCTTTACAAGGTTTCTTGGGCTTTCATGTTCTTTGTCTACGAAGTCCTTATTAATTTATGTCCTGTCAGTTTCTACCTCACAGTTCAAGTACAAAATCTGGACTTAGAGAGTTTTCTAGTGGTTTGTAACAATGGGAGGTTGTGATTTTGGTCTGCACTCATGTAATGTTGGTTTAGACTAGTACGTTACCTTGATTCATTTAGGCTTAAGGTACTGACATAATCTGTTTGCTGCTGTGCATCTGCTGATGGGTGATGACTTGCCAGAATCTTATTTTGATTACTTTCAATTTTGTCACTGTATACCAGAAATTTTCTATGGCAACTGTTTCTATGTCAGAAAACAAGGCAGGTATAAAATCTCTGCCTTGCTTCTGAAGAAGAGGCTCAGCAGCAAGAATACAAATGACTTGTACGTCTTCCAGCCACTTTATGGCAGTCAACAGTTTCCAGGTGTGTTTAGAAGAATGTGAGGCTTGTGCTTGCCTTGAGTACAAGATGCAGCCCATTGGGTTTGTTTGCAAGAGTAGCAGCTACTATGAAGCATATTTTCTCTTATCAAGGTTGACTCAAAGGAAAGCAGCCACCAGGGTGCGAAAGGAGTCCAGCAGCAGGCTGGCCCTGCACCAGCCTGAGGGCTGTTGAGCCACTGGGAACAAAGCCAGGGCAGAGGATAGAGAAAGGGCTGGCCACAGATGCAGATGCCAGTACTCAAGAAGTATCATCTGGAACCTGGCAGCTGCCAAACTAGCTGCTAGCCCTCAGAGTGGCCTAGCTAGTTGGCGTTTTTTGGAGGAGATGACAGAAAGTGGCTAAAGGGACCAGTAATGGCAATTCTCCAACTACAGGACTAAACCACAGCCAAGTGAGTATTGTGACTGTTCTGGTGCTTTCAGAAGAAGAGGCACTGTCAGCAGAATTCTAAATCAGACATTTCTTGTTGTTGCATTCACACATCCTAGAGGGCCTGAATTTAAATATAAGAACAAAATAGAAGCTTACCCCCACTTTTCCTAACTCCATCCCAGTCTGAGGCAATAGCAAAGTAAAAAATAGACACACGCCCTTCCTCAAATCTCTTAATCTGTTGAGCAAAATGGTCTTCAAATTAGCAACTCAGCCTGACTGTTAGGCAGCTGGGCACTGGCCAGATGGGTCACCCCCTTTAATGGAGTCCACTTGCTGTTACACAGCATAAGGTAGGAGGTATTTAGAAGCAAACTGTGACAGCTCAGCACCTCCCTGGAGTTCATATTAAGCACTGCTAATTCTTGCTAACCTCCCTTTGGTCTGTTGCTGTGCCTGGTGCCCACAGCTGACCTGGCAGCCTTCCACCCTGTGGCTGCAGACCGACCTCTCTCAACTGTGCTGTGGGAGGCCAGGGGCAGAGGCCTCTGTCCTCAGCCGGAACACCTCTGGTAGCATGCTCAGCTAACACAGCTCCTGAATTGTTGTGTGGCTGTCCCAAGGGGAAGATTGATTCTGCCACCAAAACAAGCCAACATTTCTCAGGTTTAGTCAGATGCCTCTAAAAGCCTTTGACACAGTTAAGGGTGAGATCTCATGCTAGGAGCGAGGACAAAGAGAGAAAGAGAGAGACAGAGAGTTTGAAGTCAGAGATGGTGTTTTTGAAGTAAGGAGGAAAAAAAAATAAACAGTCTGGGGAGCAGACCAGGAGAAAGATTTCATATTTGAGAAACAAATCTAGTGTGAAAGGAGATTGATTTCTGGGGGAAAGGCAATATGAAAGCTGTTACTAGAATTGACTTTTATTCTAGTACATCTGAAGAGATTCTTCGCACTTATACACACAGAATGGACCACACGGCAAATTATAGAATCACATGAGAGTTGGACAGATGATATTCTTATGACTATCTTCATCTATCATACAACCTTTGTCAGGCAGTTCATCTTATTACAATTAAGCCATCATCTTAACATGTTAAAATCAGTGTAGAAAAGACATATTTCCTGCTTCTGTTCTAAATATAGAATTTACTTCATAGTACCTCAACCAAGTACTGAGGATGGAAAAGTTACATCCATACTTTTCTATCACTAAAATGTCACTCATAGTGCTTTATTTCAAATCTTGGATTACAAAGTGAGTGGTCGGAGAGCTCAGATTCCTAACTGGTGGATCATCCACTCCCAGCCCAGGAGACAAAGAAATATAACTTATGTTTTTATACCTTAGCAAACCAGGTGTTTTACTGCCTAAACATACCCGCTTCTCTCCATTGACTACAAAGGGATCCTGCTATGAAAAGTTCAGTTATAGATGTTTACTTTGTAGACATCTGTAGGTAGATTAGGTGAGTCACACTCAATGGAGTCTTTATGGCTTGATGAGAGACTGGAGTTGAGACCCCCAAATTACTAGAACAATCCTTTTCTTAGGGCTTGCCTACAGCTCAGTAAGTGAGAGACTCAACTACTTAGAAGCAGTGTTCTCATTGTTTGAAAAAGTGGAGTGCAAATTTTCCCTGTCTGTGTGCTTTACTTAGAGGGGAGCTGTGCCCTGGGGTTCTTTGTTATAAAACACACGAGAGAAGCATAAGCTGTTATTATTACAACTGTTATCACAGAATCTGATAAAACATGTCTGGAACCTATTCTTAAAAAAATCCAATGGTATGGATTTTACGAGTCTTTCCAGGCAATCTGTTCCGATACTTTGCTCTCCTCATGTTAGAAAGTTTTTCTAATGGCTAAAGTTTCCACATTCCATTATTTCTTGTTCTAATCCCTGTGGATGCAGAGAACAATTGATTCCGATTCATCAGCAGGATACTGTTGAAGTCTCTTATGACATTTCCTCTTAAGTGTTTCATTCTCCAGACTGAACAACTCTGATTTTGTTCTATCTTTACTTGCAAATCGCTTTTTTCAGCCCTCTAATCCACCTTGTTTCTCCCCCCGGACTGCTGCAAGAAGTTCACATCTCTCTTAAAGCACAGTGCCTAAAGGTGCATACAGTGCCTAAAGGTGCATACAGTGCATTAGCTGCTTGCTAATTCTGAAGTACCTACAGAACAGTCAAATGGGTAAGTCAAATCTTACACATGATGCTGTCTGTACAACCTGTGCAATGTTTTTTGCAGGGAGGTGAGATTGTTTATTTTTGTTCAACTTGAAATCCCCCACAGACCACGAACTGTTTCCTACTGACTCATTTTCTACCTTCTATTTGTACAGTTGATTACTTCTACATAAATGTAGCAGTTTCACTTGTCCTTACTGAATTGCATCCTATTGATTTCAGACTACTTCTTCAAATTGTTGGGTTCATTTTTAATAGTGAAAAATGAGGTCTCCTACCTCAGAGCCTGTCTGTGCATAGTTCAGTGTGGTAACATAGGAGGCAGGAAAGAGTCACAGACTTTTTCACTTGTATTGCTGTGGGATGGCCAGGCACAATGACCACATCTCTGCTGGCATGAATTCATGCTTTGGGAGAAGAAGTAGTGATCATCTTTTGTTACAGTAGGGCCTGAAGGCAAGACAAGTTTATCCTATTGTTAGAAAGTGTTTTCTAGTGCTTCACATAAAATTCTTCATTCCATTACTTCTTGTTTTGGAAGAGGAGAGGAGGAAAAATTTACTCTTATTCCTCAGCAGGAAACCGCTTGTTTTAGGTACTGCATTTATGTAAATCTATAAATGATTTCTGCCCTGCTAAGTTTGTAACCTAAAGAAAAGAAACCAGGAATAGAGGCAAGGGCCTTAACAGATAATGGGAAAGTGGCAAATGATATGTTCATTTTTTGGCACTTTTTAGGGCAGGGCTCAGACAGGTGTTGATGATTGAAATGGAATGCAAAAATGTAGGGAAAGGGTTACACTGAAGTGTGGCAAAACGAAGAGGAATGCATGTGCTACAGGCAAGAGAGAGGGAATGAAGATGAAGGGAGGAGACTCCGGGAGGAGACTGTAGGAGAAAGTCAAAGACTAGCCAAGAAAGCCCAACCTGATCCGTGAAACACTGTCAAGAGGTCCCTTTGTCTCTGTCAAGCAATATGTCTCTAGCTGTATTCATTCTAGAATTTCTCTTTAAGGCCATAAAGCCGGAGGTTAACATGCAGAGGAATGGAAAGGATACATACCAGTTAGATGCATTTTGTCTAGAGTCTCTGTGTGGAGGTGAGGGTGTGTGTCTCATGAGCATGGTTTGGGAAAGTGCTAAGAGGTGGCAACTTTAAAACTATGTTCCATACTGAGTGACATGTCTGGCATTGCACAGCAGGCTCTTCCCAAAACACATGCAGTCTGTAGAATGGAAGAGGATGATGACACAACCGTATTTTTTTTTTTCCCTGCTCCAGGGATACTGTCCTCAGGAACCCTTGTGGTATTCTTCCATGCCACCTTTAAAGCATGCTCCTTCTGTGCACCTTTAAAACTCTCTAGCTCAGTGTCTAGAAAATTAAAGTCTATTTTCAGTTGCTAACAGTTCACTGTGGATGAAAATGGGCTATTCAGAAGGGTGGAATCAGACCATTTATAATCCAAGTTCATTCTTTTTCTTTTTTTCACTTCTACCTGCCCCCTTTCCTCCCTGACATAATTGGGGCACATTAGCTTCACTGTCTCAGTTCATTAGGTCAGTTCTGAAAATCAAAAATCACAGTTTTGTGTTTATTGGTGTCTTTTTACGTGTAGGAAATAATTTGCAATGAAACTACTTCTAAATTTCCCACGGTGTAGAAGACTCCAGAGCTGCTTGCTTATACTTCATCAGAAGAACTGCTGGAAATAATAACTCTGAGTTAGGGAATGATGTTGCTCAAGCACTCTAGCCTTGATAATTAAAAATGCCAGTCCCTCATGATGTTGAAAACCCTCAGTTCTTGTGGACTGAAGAGGGTCTTTAGTTCTTTGCAACATCAGGACCTAATTGCAAAGTGATGGAGTAAGCTTTTCAGAACATGCACAAGGGCAAGATTTTTTCTGCTGCAATATCAAAATAGAGTGCAAGAACAGATGAACAACATCTATGGGACATTCAAGGGTAGTATCTTTTAACTAGGTTGTAGTGATAATGTGCCTATGATATTTATTACAGCTTATGATATTTATAACAGCTAAGATCTGTTTCTATTTACATCTGACAGAAAATAAAAGAATCAGAAACTTAAAATTTTAAAGATGACCTGTAAAGAAAAGAACTTATGGTTTGCCTGAGAGATGTTTTTATTGAACCTTTATATGGCCTTTACAGAGCAAGAAAAAATTCAGGATTACCTCTATGAGAGAAACAGTCCAGTGATTTATATGTTAGAAGATTACCGGGAAAGGGGAAATCTGCTCATTTTTGCCTTTCACAGCCTTTTTACCTCAGCTTCACTTCACTCCTTTCTTCTTCAGTCCCCCTCATTGCTTTCCCTGTCAATGGTATCTATTCCGTCATTTTTCCAAATTACAATTTAAAATGTCAGCCTAACCTGTGGGAATAGTAAGCCAATTTAGTCTATTTTTAATGGTGTCTTTGAGTCCAGAATAACTTTTCTTGCTCTTTTTACTGCTTGTTTAAAGATATTCCTAGTCGCTGTGAATATGCATGAGAGGCTGTGAGATGCGATCTTGAGTAGCAAGCCTTTAGCTAGGGCTTGTAACTGGAGAAACTGAAGACTGCTCTGAACTTTCAATGTGCAGAACACTTTTGCAGAATATTTGTTTTGTATTCTGAAGTGTGCCTTTGGCTTACTTCTAAGACTGACCGCAGCCTGAGTAGGAACTCTGATTGCTAGATATGACTTTGAAAGAGAACAGTTTCATTAGGACTTCTGTAACAGACTTGTAAATCTTTTAATCCAGAGTTTTGTTCCTGGAACAATTAGTTGCCTGTGCTCTAGCCTGAGGGAAACTGCCACAAGGGAAAATGATATGAAAAATGGATGTAAATGGAGAACTGTGCTACTACCAGTTAAAATTCAGTTACTTGTCTGTGATGTTTTCAAAGAATACAAAATCATTTAAATATGCAAAAGATTTTAAATGTGCAATCCGTATCAGTCATAATAAATTAGGACTTCGTAAAAGAAAGAAGTTGGAAAGATAATTTGCACATTTTGTTTTCTCATTCATTGTAATTTGTTTTCTCTGAAAAATTTCAACGGTATCAGCAGTTCAAACTAGACCCTCTATAAGTGGTGAAATTTGGAATCGTTACTCTGTACAACTCTATATCCACTAAGAGATGGAGTTGGCAGTAGAAAATTCAGTCATTATTCTGAATAAGTCACTGGGTAGGTGATGGTTGGGAAGGTATGTGCAACTGGTATCAAGATAGGTTATTTCCTGAGATGTCATCAAAGTTCTGGCAAGACCTGAGCGAGTCTTCCTGCCTGAGTCTGAACTTTTACCTATGTATTTGAAAGTGGGAAGGGAAATGAGTCTTTTAGAACTTAAAAATTAAATTACGAGAAAAAAAGATACACCTCTAAGAAACAGTTTCATGACATGTATCCCAGTTTATCAACACATGTAGCATAGGGGAAGTATTCAAAATCTCGGAACTGTGGTGAGAGAAATGATGTAAAGACAAGGGATTTAAATCTACTCAGAATCATAGAAAGTTTTGAAGAACAAAAAACCTCTACAGAAAGTGATGCGTCCACTCTGCCTGACAAGGCTGAAGTGCTACCACAGAGACCTGATGATGTTTAAGGAGATTATATAAAGCAGGAGCAGGAGAAGGCTGACAGGTGCTAAAGAGTATTCAGGTCAGACAAAGACATCTGCCAAAGACATCAATCATATGAGATAAGGAAAATTACAATTGAGCTAGGGGAGGAACAGGTGCTGCTCACAGAGGAGTATCCTGGAAAGTCAATGGTATGTCAGAACTCAAAGTTAAATAAAAGAGCCAAAAAATTAAATAAAATGAATATATCTTTGTGCACAGCTGGGAAGGCTAAGAAGGTGAATTTGATTGCTTGGTCATGTGGTAAGGAGACTCCTGAAACATGGGGAAATGAAAGGTACAAAGAAAATGTTTAAATATTTGGCTTTGACTATTCATAATGAGTAGATTAAGTCATCAAATGGTTGAGTAGTACTACACCTGAATTATTCTATATTCTCCAGGGAGTTATTTCTTTCTAAATACATGCAAACACCTATAGAAATACCTGCTTCATCTCACAGGTTATTACATTTATTAGATTACCAGCATTGTGATCAAGCTATTTTGTATGAAATAAAACCCCCAAAAAACCAAACTGAAGGAGATCGATAAAATATCAACTTACTAAAGATCACAAAAAGAGTGACTTTGGGTATCTGGCTCTAAACTCCAATGAATAAAACATACTCTCTTTGTAACATGTGAGACTTAGTCCAATTGGAAACAGCTGAAATGCCAGATGTGACACTGGTATAATTAAACCTGATTTATTAAGTGACCATGGAGTTGGAAGCATGGTATTGGAGGCTACTTTGGACAGCTGACTATCAATCTCCATAGTAATCAGCAAAAAGATACATGGAAGAAATAGAATGATATAATACCATCGCTTCATTAACTCTATACTCTAGCTGAAGTCCTATAAATATAAACAAGAAGAGGTCAAGAGGTACACTGCAAAAACGGATAGAATCAGGAAACAATTTTAATCTGAGGAAAGAAATGAAGTATTGAATTTTAGTAAAGGAAAAAGGCACAATGAAGGTATACAGGATCCTGAATATAAGAAACTAAATCTGAAGCTTCTGTTTACTTTCTAAAGATTTCATCAAAAAGGGACTTGTGTTTGAAATTGAAAGCCTCTGCAATTAAAACTGATAAAAGGAAATACAATAGGTAATACTTAATCAAGCTGTGGCATTTATGTAGACAATGCAAACATCCACAGTACATTAAATAGGAAACAACAAATAAAAAAATAATCAGAGATTTAAGCCCTCAGATGTCAGCATGTTTGCCAACCTGGGAAAAAATCTCCTCTATGGGCAGGTTGTTTTAAAAATTGCCACTTACAATTTTTGTTTTTTACACTCTCTCATGTGCTGGATGCTATGTTATTGGAGTATCTATGAGTCATTTGTTTTAGAAAAGAAGTGAAAAGTCAGATGCAGAAGTTGCAGTAAGAACTTTGACTTGTCAGATGCTTTTTAAAATCTCAGATTCCAAATCTTATAGACAGAATAATTTTAAAGCCATTCTAAACTCATATGGGAGAGATAGATAGCATATACTTTTGCAGGATTTCCTTTACTTAAAAATAGAAAATAATTTGCTGTCCCAAAGTAAGGGACAGTAACAACAGGTGCTAGGTGGTTTGTATCTGTTTTCATCATTCACATGTGTGGGTGAGGGATGGAATGAAAATAGAAAATCCTATATGTATTTTCTAATTTCTTTGGGAAATGTGCCAACATGAAAAAAAAAAGGAAGTGATGGCCCTGAATAGTCTTCCACAAATCTGAGCATAGTTTCAGGTTTTGAAGTTGCAGCTACTGTTAAGGATGGCTTGCTGGGCTAGTGTCTTTGAAGCATACCAATAAGAGGCAGGAAGGTGATGTGATTAGTATCTTATCTGTCTGTCCTTGAATTCCCCACTCCTGTGACCTTGTCTGCATTCACATAAACTGGCTGTGGAAGTGTATGTTGAGTGAAAGGCAGGAATGATTACAGCAGAAGTTCGTGAGGAAGTCAACTTGTTGCAAACACAATACCAGGACATTCTAACTACTCTGTTTTTATGCCCCATGATGAATTCCCTGGTAATGTCTTTTCAGATTGCCTGCTAGCTACGGCTTATTTGCATATCTCTTAATGACGTTTATGGTTAAGAATGCATTTTTAATGAGTTGGGCTTTTTTCTTTTTTTCCTTTTTTTTTTTTTTTAATTTTCATGTTAATTTTCAACATCCAAAACCAGATTGCCATTTGCATAGATAAAAATATATATATTTTAACAATTGTTCTTTCAGATTTGGTTCACACCCTACAAAATCATTTCAGAGATCACACATAATGCACTTTAAAATCACATCAGTGTTGGTTATCATTTGGCTCTGTGAAGATACTCGGAGGACCTGGGAAGTACAGGAGACCATGCCCACCTCAGGTATAGTGGAATGGCAAGCACTGGGAGCTGCACTTGGTGTGAACAATCTGGAGGTGGGGAAGCCTTAGTTCTTCCTCAGAGAGAATCAGTTTACGTAATGTAGCTGATGAGATGTGTGTGGGGAGGGAGGACAAAGGAGGAAGTAGTCTGCATCTTCTGAGAGCTATCATCCCTGTGATGAAGGATGAATTAGGGAGCTGTGACTCTTAGGCAACACTGTAGTAGAGATATAGTAGCTAAGATTTTCCCATCCAGTTAGTCCTTAGCAGAGTATTTTTTCTAATGAAAACATTTCTTCAGTGCATTCTCTAAATGTTTTCAATACCTATAATTACATGTCCATGCCCTAAGAAGCTAATAATTTACTTTCACACAGGGTACTCTAAGAGGGACAACAAAACAGTGGGATGGGGAACCACTAAGGCTAAGCAGATTATTCATAGATGGCATGGAGATAGCATGGGGGAAGACTTTTTTTATATTTGTATCCATTTTATGACTGCTCTACACTGCTAAGGTAGCATAAAAAGGCCTCATGTAAATGAGTTAAAAATCATTAAATAGGTTTTAGCTGACACACATTCGTGGCAGAGTAGTTTTAAAGAGTGGCTGAAATCAGCCATGGCAGCCTGGTTTGATATTGGCATGGGCAGCCTGCTTGTCAAAAGGATTTCCTCTGAACATATTTGAGACTACCACAATAATTCACAAACAACTCTCAAAGATGGCTGATGGCTGCTTCAAAACCATTAGCCTCATGAGGCTTCTGTTACCTTAGTCATTTTGTGGGAGAATGTAGTAGAAGCCTGCTAAGTGTGGAAGTAGGACATATTTCGAAAACATCTGTTGACATTATATATGCCGAGTAATTTCATTTCAAAATTGTCATGTTTTTCAACATAGGACATCTGTGCTGGTAGGCAGTATCTGTGGAGTGCAAACAAAAATGGAATTAAATGTACAATAAATATGCTCAGACAAATAATACTTTTCAGTGGAGAAGCAAACATGCGGAGTAACCCCTTTATCAGCTATTCCCTTTTCTCAGGGAATGCGCTTTCTCTGTTCAACAGTCTAGCAACAGACCAATACATAAAGCTTTCTAGCTGTGTAAAACAAGTCTGCTATCCAAGCCCTAGCTTCTGCACTCCTTGGTACTTGATCTTTGCTGAGCAAGTTGAATTCGTAACGCCAAAGTCCATCACACACAGAGTGAGGCAGGTTTGGTACTTCATCTGGGAGCCACAAAAATTCATGTGCTAATCACTGGGGTAGTTAAATTACTCAGTAGGTTATGCCAACAAGAGGGTATCATAAGCTACACTCCTCCATCAAGCCAGGAATCAGAGCCTGGAATTGCTATATGCACTTGAATATCTATGTGATGCAAGACGTTGGCCTCTTGTTTGCAGGGTGGTACCTAATAAATATAGTATTTCTCTGCTGTTATGGAGTCAGGAAAGCTCTCACTTGCATAATCTCCGTGGATTTTGCATACTAGATGGTGTCTTCAACACCAACTTTTTGGACAAAAGTACTCTGTGCCTTTTCTGCTGAACTGGGCTCCTGCTTTTGAGGCAACTGCTTCAAATCCTCAGCTGCTCTGTGAGTGTGATCCACTGCCATGGCTTTTCACATGACTCAGAGCAGTCTGAATTAGTTAAGTTTCGTCAGAGTATGGCAAGAAATCTAGGCTCCCCTGAGGTCTCAGACATTAGTGCATCTTTCTGAGTCATTAATGAGAGGTGACTTATCTAGGCAGCCAGCTCAGTAAAAAGAAAGACGCCCGCGAGTTTCCATAGTAACACATCTATAATTACCAGAGAGGCTTTTCCCTGAAACCTAAGTGGGTTAGGTAGGGTTTTCCTCAATTGCTTTCCTGGTTTTAGTAATGTAAATTTTATCTGTGTTTTATTTTGGGTGTGAAGCAAGTCTGCCCGTGTTCTGTCAAAGGCCCATGATCCAACTATCTCAAAGTGTCTCAAGGAAGAGGCATGACTGGTGAATGTGAATAGAGACTTCTCAGGCAAAACTGAGGTTTTGGGATTTTTTTTTTTTTTTTTTTTTCCTCATCAATACTGGAGCTCTGGCTCTGCCCCAGTGTTCTTCAGGAAGGAGAGAAAAGTGAATGGGGGAGAAGGGCCAGTCATTTGTGCTGATTTTTTTAGTAATTTCTTTCCTGTCCTTTAAAAGAGTTACATTTGAGTGGACATGCTTTTGGGTAAGCAGGATAGGTTTTGTGTCCTGTTTCTTGTTAGATTTCTGTAGTTTTCACCTGCAGATGAGTATCAAGTGGCTTAGGACTATCCCTTTTCTATGTCTTCTATAGTTTTCACCTGCAGATGAGTATCAAGTGGCTTAGGACTATCCCTTTTCTATGTCTTCTATCTCCTGACTTTTGCATGTCATTTGCCCATTTTTGTTCCAGTTCAACAAGATTTAGCAGCAACAGTGAGTCAGGTTAGTAATTTTTTTCTTATTTCAGTGCATGTGTCATTTTTTTTCTATTTTACCTGCTCCGACTTTATTGTAATAACAGATACTGTTTACATATTTTTTCCTCTTCAAATGTTTACAATACCACTTTAATATTAAGAATAATTGGTGAGAACTTACTGTTACTTGAGCAAGACAATTGCTTGAAGGTCATTATCTTTGTAATCTTCTGCTTTTAAAACTTAATTTTGTATCATAGATATTGTCCATTTCAAGTAGAAATTTCATTCTCTTTCATCACAGTCTTTATTTGGTCTCCTATAGTAATTTTGAAAATCGATACCCCTGTGTGTTGACAGGTAGGGTTCACAAGGTCACTTTTCTTGTCCTGTGCCTTTGAAATCCTCTCTTCTTCTTTCCCTTCTCTCAGCTTTTCGCTAAATCTGAGAGGTAACACCTCAGTCTCTTAAGGCAATTAAAGCTGTTTTCAGACCTGCATATTTGAGCCCTGGTCCAAATGAACACTAAATACAAAGCTCATACCTGTCTTACCTGAAAGGATCTGTCTGTTAGATCATTTGTGAAGACTGAACGTCACAGATATGTCCTCTTTCCTTCAAAATAAGGCCTTCTTATAGATCATAGAATCATGGAATGGTTTGGGTTGGAAGGGACCTTAAAGCTCACCTAGTTCCAACCCCCTTGCCATGGGCAGGGGCACCTTCCACTAGACCAGGTTGCCCCATCTAACCTTCCTTGAACACTTCCAGGGATGGGGCATCTACAACTTCTCTGAGCAACCTGTTCTAATTTACTGGGTATGGAACTTATGCAGATCATGGGAATCTGGGGTTCAGACATTTGCTTGCTGTTCTTCCTCTAACATGCAACCTTGACCTCTGTGAAAGCATCTGTCGCTGAAGTTTTATCTCCATTGTAGGTTAGGATGCTGTTTTTACACATTGCATTCTGAGGTGCCCAGTTTGCCTTTGCACTGCGTAGGAAGTTTGTGTTTGTTTGGACTGTGGTAGGGGAGCCAAAAAAGTAGGCAGATACTTAGATTCATGGTGGCCATTTCCTTTTGTAGACTTGAAATATTAGCAGAAGTACATGAAACAGAAGTTCTCAACTTGTGGCTTGGTCTACAGTCCCTAGGAATGGAGGCTTCCTCTCCTCCATGAAACTGCTTTTGTTTTCTTTGTTTTCTGGTTTGGTTTTTGGATTTGCTTTTGTTTTCTTAAACTGTTGTCACTAGCTTATTGCTTTGTTGTGAATATAATGTAAACATTCCTCTGAGAGCAGTGAGAAACAGCTGAAAAAATTTAAAGGGAGCTTGTAACATGGAGTGTTTTACGACTTCTTAAGGGGCAGGCATGGTGATTTAGATACAGTATGAATAACTGAGAGAAGTGATGTTTCTTATCTGAAGTACCTGTACAACTATGAGCGTTTTGTTAACTTCTGCTTTAAAGAAGCCTTGCCACTACTAGTCAGGGAAAGTTTGGCAAAAGTTATGTTTATCTTGGATAGACAATGTAAATGTCATAGAGTGTGCTTTAGGTTTGCTGTTGTCAGTGCATAGAAACATTTACATTCAAGATCTGTTCTACTATCTGCAGTTAGGATCATCCTTGAAAATATATTTGTTAGCATAACTCTGTGGTGTGAGGTATGTCAAGTTTATTGATGATGAAGAAAATGCCCTTGATATAGCATTTGTTCTAATTTGTTTAGGTATCAAATCAGCTTGGAACCTTATGTTCCTGATTTGACATAAATATATCTGCAGGTATTATAGAAATGATCCTGAACTTATAGTTCCCAGGAGTTGTTTGTGATGCAATCTATTCTACAAACAATATTTGGCTATGAAGCATAATTTATTTGGTATAACAACAACTACCATGCATCTTTCACTGTGTTATGCTATTCATTGATAGTGTGAAATGTATTATTGATTGCCACAAGGTATTCTGGTAGAGTACTGTGCAAGGATTGAAGTTTACAGATTTATTATAGTATCATGCAGTACATTTATTCTTGGCATAATATCTACTAATCATATATTATTTAGAAGACAAACATTAGTTTATGACTGTGAAACAAGATATTGCTTTAGAAGAATGCATATTAAATCTTTCTATGGAAGATACTAGCTATTGGTATAAAAGGGATTTCTTCTCATGAATTCTGGAGAAATGACATTTATCAAGGTTTATTAAGGTTAAAAAATCAACCTTACAGACTGATGGAAAATACCAGATTGTGTATATACTTCCAAAGATCTTCAATCTTTGTAATATGTTTCAATAAACTGTGGTAGAATATACCGATACATTGTAGATGGTCTTCCGTTTGGAATTCCTTTATTAAGATGGCAAAATAAGACATGTTCAAAGAAAAACAATAATTCAAATTTTGAAATGGACCCACCACATATTAAAATGCTGTTTAGACTGTACATATCCTGGAGTGACCTTCAGTCTTCTCAGTGGTTACATAAGCTGTGCACAGGCCTAGAGACCATGTAAAAATTAATGGTATTAAAAGTTAAAACTTCTATTGCTGACCATTTTTTCACATTTTACCCTTTTTCTTCAACAGAAAAAATGTGAAATGTTCAATGTAGGAAGAGGAAAGCTGCTTTCTTAGGTGTATTGGAAGGAACAAGCCAATTTTGAAAACTGCTGTTGAGGAACTTAGTTTCCCAGCACTCTAGTCCAAAACTGTATCACAGTAAGACTCTTGGCAAATCGAATTCTTTACATTTGTGTTTTTTCACATCTAATGCCATACTGAGACTTGCTCATTTCTTTTCCAAGAATGGATGAATCAAATTTGATCAGAGAAAAAAGACAAGATTTTTGAAACATAAAAAATATTCATGAGAAAGAATTTTCCGACAGTAACTGAAAAAAACAGTGAAGACCAGAACACCTTCTGTGCATGAGTATATGTGTATCTACCTATCTTTACTGTCCACTGGAATAATGAAGCAAATTCACTTCATGTGCTCTCTAGAAATAGTGATTTATGGATAAAGTAGTAAACAAATTTCATATATACAATGATGAGGTGTTTTCCTGTGGTGACATTTCATGGCAAGTTTGAAACTGACTTTTGCAATGATACATTCATGAAGACCATAGCACTCTCTTGCAAATATATCCCCTTTATGTAACTAAAATAGTAAAACTTTCCATCTAGTATTTTAAGGATTTAGCATAAAGTGTTTTGAAGTTTCAGCATATTATTACTGGAAACTATTTTTGGCTTCACAAGTTTTGCTTTAAAGCTTGTTAAGATGAAATCCTCTTTTTCTTCGTGTCTAAAAATAAGTATAGGTAAACTCTGATTTTCTGAAGGTCATGGCGGATGACTGAAATCCTCATAAAACCAGGGTTAGTTAAAAGAAAATTCAGACTTGATACAATTTTTCAGTACAAGGATTGCTATGAATTTTGAACACCAAAGATGTTTAGGGCTTATCCTTCCTTTACATGAATAGTAGTGTTTATTCTCTTTAAGGTGAAATTATTGTGCTTTGTCCAGTGGGCTTTGCTCTGACAATAACTATTATAAAGAAGACCCAGGTATTTCCATCCCCTCAGGAGGCATGCAGTGACTGAATAATAGCAAAACGTATGTGGCTTTGCTGCACGTAGTGGTTAGGGAATAGTCAACAGGAAGCTCATGCAGAGATGGAAGTGAGAGTCCTGTGTACTTAGACTGGTGCTCTTAAGGTCTCCATTTATCATTGCAGTGGGAATGAGGGCTTTAGTGACTGAGAGAAAATGTGGCAAAACGCAGATCTACCAGTTAACCCCTTGACAGTGAGTGAGTGTATAGGGAGCAGTTGCTATGCGAGACTTAATCATAAGCCTCTGAGAGAGTGTAGCAGGCATGCTGAAAGCAGGCTGAAATTTCTGGAAGAATTCACAGTCTAACAGAAGTAGTTACAAAACAATTATAAAAAGAACAACATCTGACATGTTCGCCTGGCTTCTTCAGTGAATTACTGAATCAATAGATAGAGCTGTGGCCATATTTGCTGCTTAATTGCATTTCTGATAAGCACTTGGTGGTGTGTCAGAAATAAGCAGATCTGAAATATCACTGTGTATAGCTTGCATGCTTGAGTCAAAATGAAACATCTTTCATCGAAGAAGTCAGGATGAGAAAGTATAAAAGACAAGAAATTTTGGCACATCTGATTCAGGTTATGGTAGTATCTACATTATTATAAACATCACAGTGTACACATGTAAACACACTTTGAGAAAAATCTGATTTAAATGTTTAAATAGCTGGATAATCAATTTGATATAATGAGTACATGCAGGGTGCCAGTATTAGTATAGTATATATACAATGGTGATCAGGAAAAAAGTGAATACATTTTAGAGCATACATCCAAATTTAATCAATTTCTTTGATTAAGCATCAAATACTGGGTTGTGGGGAAAAACTGTGATCTTAATGAAATCACTAGGTCCAGGACTGAACCTCAGACATAAAATCACCTGCCTGTATTGGCAATGGCGATTGGGAAAGGATGCTTAAAACTTTCCTCTTTCTAAACAACTACTATATATGGGCAAAACCTCCCATTGATCACGCTGGAGCAAGGCAAACTGGTGCCCAGAGTGCAGATGAGATTTCTAGGAAGTGAAATTTTGGATTGTAATATTTCACTGTGTTTGAAAAGAAGCAGCAGAAATTAAAAGTGAGTGAAAGGTAACAAAACACAGGTCAAAAAGAATTAGAATATGACATGTAAGCTTTGTAAAAAGAAGATACAAGGAGCTTAAGCAATGGTAGGGAGGAAGGAATTAGCAATTGATGAAGAATGTCTGGAAGTCAGATTTGAAAATCATCTGGTAGGGAATAAAAACTAGTCTAGAATACCAGAAATGAACCATGTACTGATCTGGAGTATTGTTCCCAATATTGGTACTGTTTTTCAGTACAGATAAAAGACGTAAGTTAAAATGAGTTTAACACAGGGGAGATTTAGAGGTTTCTTGAACATTCAGCATTTTCTGGTTAAGAAAAGAAATTGGGGGGAAAAAAGAAAGAGGATTAAGTAAGACACTATTTGGAAAACTTTTGTTATTTATATTTCTTGTGTTATTACATTTCAAGGGATTCAGCTGAAATTTGAATTGAGAAATTGCCACTTGAGAAATTCTGAAAGTTCTAGGGATCATATAGAGAACATTTTGGTATCACATCTCAAAAGATTTTTTGAGGAGTTGATCAATCAAGAGGAATTATAAGCTTCGGTTCAGTAGTGACACCTTTTATGCTGCTGCAGAATATAGTGCTAGAAAAAATGAGTGGCTTACCCAGCCTTGGTTTTGGCACCTATACCTGTTGTTCATGCCACCTATTTGTGTTACCTAGGGCTCTTTGAAATCCTGCAGAAAGAGGAGCAAGGGATTAATACATGTCCCATTAGAGAATCTAAAGCTGTTGGTGTATTAAGCATAGCCAGAAACAAACACTGATCCCCAGAGAAAAACTGGCAATTAATATTTATTCATACCTGAGTGAAAGATAACAGAACACAGGTCAAAAGAATTAGAACATGACATGCGAGCTTTGTAAAAAGAACATATAAGAAGCCTTTTCACCTTATTTATACTTGAGTGTGTGTTATTAAAATTAGCATCTATGCATAGAAGATAAAGAAACATTTTCACAGTGGATTTTTTTTTTTTAGATTCCCTCTGTGCAGCAGAAAGAATACCTGTTCTTTATGTCCAAGATGTATCATGAGCCCTGGTCGGTATAAATATGCCTAGTGTTCATGATGAGAGAAATGGATACTAAAGTGATGTATGAAATGCCTGAGATACTTGGAAATAAATTAAATTTAGTTCCCAGAACCAATACCCTGTGCAATAATGCAAAAAGTAAAAGAAATCCGTTTCACTAAATATTGGTACTGTGAAGATTGCTTGTGAAGTGCTTTTATAAATGTAATGTAAAATATGAAGGCACATCAACAACTCCTTCTGAAAGGTTCATTCCTGCTAAGGAATAAGTAGAATCAGAATAAGTGGAAGAAGTGGAACAGAAACATTTCACTGCCGATACTTGATTCAGTGTACGTGGACTGTGCAGATAATGCCCTAAATGGCAGAGCAAGATACTGTGTGGGAAGGAGGAGGAGTAATGGAAGTACCTCTTTGATGTTCAAGTCTTAATCTGGAATTGGTTTGATTTGATGCTTGGAGTGGCAAGACTAAGCCTATGATTTGGGGAATTGTAAAATCTATACTATTACTGAACTGTAATAGAAAAAGAAGCCAAACAGGTGGTTCTCCTCTCAGCTGAACATCAAAACAGTTTAATTTACGTTTTGTACTCCTTCTCATTTAAACTAGTGAGAGTTATAGGAAAACTGGGTCCTAGAAGAGGAATTTCTCATTGGACACCCTTTTTTGATTTAGTGCCAGATCAGATACCTAAAAGCAAGTGTCAGCTGGGAGTCTAAGTTCCCAGTATAATAAGCAGGGTTCGATTCAGTTGCTTAAACATAGTTATCTAGTGCCATTTGAAACTGAAGACTTCCCTGTTGCAAGTTGTTGGTCTAGAAGGGCTTGTATTTCCCATGTGTCTTAGGTCACATTTACCACAATTGTGCACCAATTTTGGTCAACTGAACTGAGCCAGCAGTATGTATGTTTACTGGACTCTAAGGATGCATCGAGCCAATTGGCAAGAAGACACCTGGTCTCCACCATCTATTTTTACTGGGTGTCTATTGACTGCAATAGGAGCCTGGACACCTAGTAAGCATGTAGATGCCTGAAAACACACGTTTTCATCTCATGCTAAATCCTACTCTCTGTGACTGGAATGGTGATTAGAAGCTCAGTTCAGTTGCCCACACCAAATGCCTTCTGCCATTAGAGACACTGGAGGCATTTGTGATATCAGCATGGCTTGAGCAGAAATGGCACAAGACCTACAGTATAACCATGCCCTTCTGGAGTGGCAGCTGGATGCAAGGCAAGCAAACTTAGGCTGTCCCACTGACAGTAAATACCTGTTTTGAGGCAAATGGATATTGTTTTATAAGTGAAGAACAAGAGGTTAGCAAGTACACTAAAAATGTTCTGTGTTAGGGAGCTCTACAATTCCACCCCCCTCCCCCTTCACCTGTTCCAGAACAAAGCCATGTTATTAGGGTGCTCCAATTCTCCTTTTTAAAAGAATCAGCTTTGTTGAAAGATTTAACTGGCTTTCAGATCAGAAAGAAAGTTGGTAGAAGAGTACTTTCTAAAGACACAGTTTTTAAGTCCATATGAAAAAGGACGCTGAAGACAACCATTATAATAGGATTCAGCACCAGATGAGGTCTGTAACCAGAATGGTGTAGGTTCAGTCAGCATGAGGTTTAGGGCTGGGTTTGGATCAGTGGCACCCACCTGCTGCAGGACATTCAGATCAGATTTTTTTAAATGGTGGAAGCACTGAGAGAGCAGTTGTTCATATGGGATTTTCTGTTCTCCTGTGCTTAAATCTTGGAAAAAACATGGTTTTACTTTAATGAGGTCCTAAACAGAAGGAAAAATAACTCACCTTCAAGTTGGCACTTGGCTTAGGACCCTAGAGTGGGTTCAGATCTAGGCATCCAAAACTAGTCACCCTGCAATCCACCAAAATGTGGACACACTTAAAATTCTCGAACTAGCCAATTCCTAACTCTATGTCTTTTTGTAATCAATTGGCATTTGTAAGTACATTTTATAACAAAAAAGGGTAATGTTGAATTTTTTAAATTGATGTTGCCGATGCTGAGGTCGTAGCTTATGATTATGAAATTGTTATGTACGGCAGTCAAACTTTACTCTGTGTGATATAAATAGAGGAGAAGTTTGTGTCGTAGTGCCTTAAACTGTGGTCTCATGATTATTTTGTACATGTTGTAAAATTTGCTGCCTTGCTCTAGATCATCAAAGCTGCAAGACGTCTGCTTGAATAACCATCAATACTGTGTTATCTAGAATAATGAAAAAAATCAAAATTAGTTATATACATGCATATATATTGCATGTATTAAAACCCACAGTGTTACATTTGCAATGAAGCTTCTACTGATGCCAAGATACAATATTTTAATGCTATCAAGGAATTAAGAAATGTGCAAAGTACATCCTCTTATCTCGCATTGCTAGGAGAAATGACATTGCTCTAAGATCTCAGAAGGTGATTGCAGGATGTCAAGTATGCAAATTAAAAGGTGCGAGACAGGCCAAGTTGGAAAGTCTTCAGAGGTCTCTGCTGTTAGTAAGCAAATTCCAGATAAAGTTGAGAGAAATTAAATCCAGTGTTTTCTGTGGGTATAAATCCACGTTTCATCTGATGGCAAGTTTCTTTTAACAACTGGCTTTAGCAGCCTTCAGACCTTGGTTCAAGGAGAACTGAAATAATCTGTAAATTATGCTGTAGCTATTATGGCTATTTATTCACATGGTAAAAAGGCAGCATTATTTTGTCAGTAGATCACAGCATTCTAGAACAGATAGAGAAGACCTTGAAGAAGTGAATATATTTTCAGAAGAATATTTCTCTCACTCTCAACAATAATCAATAGGTTAATTAATGGCCTATTTAAAAAAGTAGAAAGATTCCATAATATTGATTGTTTTCATAATTAAAACAAAGCAAATTCTAAATATCAACAATTCTAGTGCAAATGGCTTCATTAAAATCCAGCAGAGAACATACGCCTACATTGTTGATACCATTTTTCTTGTTTAATACATGGCAGCTACCCAAACCGGCAGCACTTAACATGATTATGTCAAGTTCTCACACAAGTTAGCTCACAGGCAAGGGCTGACACGTAGAGTCAATACGTCAGGGCTAATTATGTTGATGTCAAAAAGTTACCTTTCTTTGTGCGTGATGTTTCATGTAGATTAAAACATGTATGTGTACTGAGAATTTTACTCAAAAGATTGCACCAAAAGGTGAGCAATATTTGATGCAATTTAATGACAATATTGTTGATTATGCATATCTTGTGATCTGATACTTTGATCAAAGCCAAGTGTAGGATTTGGAAAAAAAAAGTATGTATTATGACTTCTAATCATTATTTCTGCTGAATGATTATGCCTGGGAGGACTAGTACAGTCTGCATGTTTACCTTTGAAATGAATGCTTCAACTACATCCACTGTACTTTGGTTTTAGTAGTTCACAAATTAAAGGCATTACCATATCCTTTTCTTTGAGATTTTGTGTGGTCCGTGGCATGTACATGTAAGGAGAAACAGAGGTCTCAGAGAGCCTCTTCCAGAATCCAGGTTCAAACTTTTAACATTTTGCTGTAGTAAAAAAATGTCCAGGGCTTCCAGGTCTCCTTTCTGATTTCATAATATTCCGTGCCTGCTAATGGAAAGCATATTGCTTATTTTGCAGTACTTTTAACTCCTCTTTCTTCCTCTGTGCTACTTAATAAATTTAAAATAAGCACAGTTACTTGGTAGTGCAAGTGTATGTCTTAGCTCCTGGGAAAAGCATGAATACAAAAGCACTGGAGGATAAACTCCTGACTTTGTCTGGTTTGTTTCAACCTTCCTCAACTTATACAGTTTTTTAGCTTACCTTCCCAGAGGAGCAGTCTCTGGGCAAGATATTCTACAACCTTTTCCTCCTCCTCCATTTCCAGGTTGTTTGCTAGTTTATGCAAATTATAATGGTAAGGAAAATTGATATGAAAAGACATTGAATGTCCCACAAGTACCCTTCAACTCTTTCGTGATCGTATTTTCATTGTGAGGTGAAAATGCAGTTTCTGCACGTTCGGGTAGTGCAAAATTGCTGATTTGTCCACTTTTTCTTTCTGTTTTCTCCTAATGCAGTCACAGTACTAATTTCTTCTAGGAAAACATCTGTCTGAGGTTGGCGATATGCATGTTGCCCATATCTTGTGTTTGTATTTTTTGTATATGTGGTGGAAAGGGGTGCATATAAGTGTCAGTTGGCATGCACATCTTGGATATATGCAGGATAATTGGTATTCTGGAAATAGAAATGTCTTTTTATCCCAGATAAGATTATCAAAACATATTAATGAACTATTTTTTTCTTTCCATGACTGAAAGACCAACTTTTTATGCTCTTTTGATGGATAAATATGTTGTGGCACAGCTGAATTCTTTAATCCCTCTTTCCTTTCCTCTCTCTCCAAGTACATTTCTTCAGTAATGACAGTTCACAGAAAAACTCTCCAGAGGGATATAAAATCCTGGCATCTGTATTTCTTTTTTGGAAGCAAGTATTCTGAAGAGCTATCCTTGTTGCCTAATGGACCAAAACCCCAAACCTTGGATTTCATTATGGTTATGATTCCTTAACCCACTAGAGTCTCTTATCAAAATGTGGTCTCATTAAGTGAAAGAGACACTGTGCACCACTCCATTAAAGTGTGCTAAGCTAATTTGTTGTCTGATGTGAGATGAAATGAAATGTAATTATTTCAAGTCTGTTCCTGGTGGACTGTAGCATACATCATAAACTGGAAAAATGTAGAAGAGAGTTTGGTATTCTTAGTTCTGGAGGCCCAAATCTGAGTGCATATGTAAATTAATGAGTCCAGAGAGATATAGTCTTCTTTTGGGTGACGAAACTGGAAAGTCTATGTTGCAGTCCAGATTCAGCCAGTGACTTCTGTTGCTTTGGGGAAAAAAAAAAAAAATCGCTGCAGCTTGCCTTTTTCTTTTTTTTTTTTTTCCTGGTATTTGCACATGTATCCAGGAGGTGAGGGACCAAGGAACCTTTCTTCACATACATGCCTCTCTTTACAGACCCTGAACATGAGTGTAGGCTCTAATTTCTTCCACATGAAGGGATTGTTCCTTGCTAGTGACAACTGGGAGATGTACAGAATGATTCTTGTGCTTTTGCAAATAGAAAGATCAGGTGAGCCACAACATGCTTTGAGATAGTAAACAATGTATTTGCCCTAAGGAAGCTGTGATGAAAGTCAAACATTGGGAAGGGGGGAGAAAATACTTGCAATAGAGTGGCTAAGGTGCTTTGGGAATCTGTTATTGAGGGAAAATTCAATAAAGATCAGATTTACAAACAGAAACTGAAGGATTTGGGTGAGCAATTAAGTACCTAATTTCAATGCAGAATTTCTGTAAGTGGGGCATGTAAGCTTAACTCGTAAGTGGGTGTTCAGCTTGCTATCTACATATAAGCTATATGAACATATATTTATGATACCTGCGTGTGCAAATAAAACTTATTGTTCCAGACCCTTATTTCATGCAAAGCAAATATGGCTTTGGATTTCTATAATATTCCTCCATTTATTTTAACAGTTCTTGGAAAAGAAATCTTGCAAATTACTTTGTGGATTTCTAGATGCAGCAAAGATAATGATCGAAAGGGCGTAATAGGATGAGATCTTTATTCTCAACTGTTTTCCTACCTCATCTAGGAAGGTGATGTCTGAGCATCACAACAATTATTAAAATTTTCAATTGAAGTAATCTGTAGTTGTGAATTAGTAAGTTTCTTCTATTGTCCTGTGTTATGCTGTGCATCTTATCAGTATGGTAGGGAAGATCAGAAGACAGTGTGTGAGGAAAAAATGAGATTTAGTGAGGTGAATGATATAAAACCATCTCCTTTGGGCTGCTGCTTGTCAGAAGTCAGGAAAACATGCTGGACCTCTCTGGCAAGAGTGTTGATGTTGACTCAGGCATTGTATGGGTCACTGAATACTTGAATAATTCTTGAATATTTCAGTGCATTTAATTCCTCAAATGCCACTTTAAACATTACGTACAATCTTGATTCAGCTACGTAGTGAGTTCTCTTCCTTTTTCCTTTTTTTATTTTTTTTTTCCACAGTCCAGGAATGAATTTGACCCTTCCGTGACTGAGAACAGTACTTCCATTTGGCATAAATGTGAAGATTTTCAGGAAAAAGAGCAAACTGGAGAAAGAGTAACAATTTGTATAATGCTGCAGGAGGTCTGAGTCCCAAATCCAAATGTGATATTGCTTACAATTACATAAATAGTGTTCCCATGCATTTATCCCAGCTATAACCGATAGTTAATAACAAATTATGGAGGCCCAATGTGGTTTATGCACAGAGGTTTCTATACAGGACTGTGTGTGAATAAAAATGACTATTATTTCTTTTTTTATCCAAAGAAATGAATCAATCAAATTCTTGTGGAGAATATAATTTTCTTCCATTCAGTTTTAAATAGCATTAGCACAACAATGAGATTGTCAGGTGAAAGATAAATATTTCTGGACCGGGGTCTGAAAATGTACAAAACACTAGACAGTAAAGACAACTCCCTTACCTTTGTGTTTCAAAGGGCATTAGCATTTTGCTGTATAGGTGGATAGCTCCTCAAACTGTCTTGCCTCTAAGTAACCTACTCTATAATTTTTAGACTGTGTTAAATGACCCTGATGGTTTAGAATGTTTAGAAATGTTTAGAAAATGTTTAGAAAAAAATGAAAAAGATTTAAACATTAGGATTTTATCATTATTTTAAAGACACTTTGATATCACAGTATAATAACACTACTAATTGATGATTGCTTCTGACGGTGCTGTACCTTCCACAGCTGAAATTTCAGAGATTATTGTAAATGTATAACAGTTTGGAGAAAACAGTCGATCTCTGTGGGAAGAGAAGGATATGTAACGACATCAATCCTTAAACTACATTTGAAAATACACAGGGAGACCAGTGTCCTGTAATTACAAAAGGCAGCAGCAATGATGTGATGAAGACAACCCCATGCGGTCATCTCCATCACTTAGTAAAAAGGGAACCGAATAAATAAGGGCAACAATCTGGTTCTCAGCAGTGGAGGAAACCTCTGCTTGTGTGTAGGTAGGCAGGGGAGGGGGTGGCAAGGGCAGGTGGGGAGAGCACCGAGGGGCACTGCAGGTACGCAAGTGGGAAAGATGGGTAGCAAAAGGAGTGCTATAGCTGAACCCAGGACAATGGGTAACAAAGGGAGAGGATGGGAAGGTCTGGGTACACGGAATGGTGGCTTCACACTGCATGGCTGTAAGTTTCGGACTCTGAATGATGCTTTGTAGACTTCATTCATCTTGTTTTGTAGACAGAAGAAAGATCTCCTTTTTAATCGAGGCATGCTGCAGAAGCCAAGATGAGATCATGGCTTCTTGTTTACGATTCTTATTTTCTAACAGAGAAGGTTGTCTTGTTTGTTTCTCATACTAGGTCGGATCATGTATTCAGCACCTCACATGTCAAGTTGGCTTTAATTATCCTTCTAAAAGAGAGTGATTAAAGATAAAACAGGTAGGGTTAAATCTTTGGGCTGCTGCTCAGGTTTTCCCTGTCTTTCATTGGATAGATTCCTCTGACTGGAGTAGGAATTTGCCTGAGTGAAAAATGGATAAGAGACTTTGGTTATAGCTTTAATTACAGAATAGAGCTACAGGAGAAATCAATGTCACATTCATTTTAATTTGCCATGTTGGAGCATGCCATTTCCCTCACTAAACCCTGCCTTTGTTATCTGTGCAGATCTGAGATGATTTTGCTGATTTTTTCACTGTTTCCTTACAAGTGGATTGCTACAGTTCCAAGCAACTGTAAGATGTGGCAGCAGCTGCTGCTGTTATTGATAAATGATGCAACTAGTTTTACTAGGATACACGCAGGTGCCTTTCAGGTAGTGAAATAAGAGGATTTAAAGGCAAAGCCTTAGATAGAGCGATGTATGAAGTACTCAGCCTGCCTGGTTGTGAATGGTTGTGTTAGGTTGATAGCTGTGCTATAAGGCATTCATATAATGCATTACTGAAGGTAACACTGCATACTTCGAAATGTCTGAGTAAACACTGTACAGCTGCACCCCTCTTCAAGCAGACCTTAGGGCAATATTTCACCTGCTTTCCTCTCATTTTGAGGAAATGATGAGCTCTTTTCTGGGGACAGCTTGTTCCCAGCAATGTGCCTGCTTTGGTTTGGTCTCCCCTCTTTCTTTCTGGGTCTTTGCTTATTGGGAAAACCTGGTTTTGCTGGCCTTGCTCTTCCTCCTATCAGTGCGGTTAAATACAAGGTAAGCTTTCTCCTCTTTACTGCCTCACATGCAGAGAGCTGTAACACATCATCTCACTGGGATCCTTCCTCCAGCTTTCAGACTTTGTCATGGGCTTTTGCTGCTCTTTACCTTTCCTGTCACTTGCAAATAGATGTTTTTTCCTCTGTATTTATGGTTTTGGATCTGAGGGGGGGAAAAAAGATCAATAAAACATTCAAATAAAAATGGAGTGAAAAGGAAAGGAACCACACAGAGAGCCCAAGGATGTGCACTCTTTTGGTTGTAATACACTTGAAAGGCCTTTATATTTCATGCGAGAGGGAATGATTGCTTTTGAAGGTATATTCAAAGATATTTACAAAAAACGTTTTGTGAATATCAGTGGATGAAGACATATTTACAGTAGTCAATGACAAAAAAAGCTTGACATAGAAAAACATTTTCAGCTTACACAAGTTACAAAAATGCAGTAGAGTATAAAAATATACTGTTACTATGATTCAGAAGACAAGCAGAGGGGAAGCAAATAGCTGCATTGAAAAGGCAAACATTAGGATTAATGATTAGAAAAGAAGACCATGCCATTTTGCTAGAATACCCAACATGCTAGTTTGTTTGCACTCGGTAAAGCAAAACCTTCTGCTGATATTGTCACATTGTTTTTAGCTGACATTTTGAAATATGCATCCATGACAAACATGTAGGGGAAATAACCTGTATTGAAATGACAGGAGATATGATTTTTACATGAGAAATCGAGATCCCTCAGCAGAGAGATGATATTCAGAACAGACTGAGATGCAACTAGACAGGCTGTGAGGAGATTAAGGTTTGCATGACACAAAGCTGTGAGCTGGTTGCACAGCATGACACAGGCTTATAAAACAGGCTTTCCTCCCTCCTTCCAGGAACCTTCAAATCACTCACCCTGAAAGGAGATGATTGCTGAGAATTTAGGCAGGGTGCCTCATATGCCTACGAGGTTGTGGCTGACAAGTGACAGAGCAGAGCAGTGATGTTGCAGCATGTGGTGGTAGACTGAGACCTGGTGGGCTGGAGAAAAGGAAATTACAGTGGGCTACCTAAAAGCTATAAATGCTCAGAATATTCTATTCTGTTGGTTGAAATTGATCTGGCTCGTACACTGATTTACAGAGAGTTTGCCTCGGAGGCATGACAAAATGTACTGAATCCCTGCCTTTTGCACACAGAACATCGATGTTCTGCTGAAATGCTGGGACTGTAGCCTTCACCATGACCCATTTGTCAGCTTTTCTTTGTCATCCTAAATTAAGGCTTCATTTCCCTGCTTTGTTTCAATTACGCTGCATGGACTCTATATAAGAGATTAAAAATAATCATTGATATTTTATTTTGGAGAAAAAAAGCCATAAACCAAACAGTTCTACAGTCTGTACATATAAGTTTTGTAGCCCATCTTTACTTGACTGAAATTTCAAATTGCTGTAAAATTTGTGCCAAAGCAGTTTGATAGAGACTTGCAATTTTTATTTATTTGTTTCTCAAGTGGTAGAAGTGTTTTCAACAACAACAACAAAAAAAGTCCTGAGTTTCCATCACTATTTAAATCTTATTACTCAAATCCAAAATGTCTGCAAGAGAAAAGATATTGCATTCAGTTGAATTAAACATACTCCAGGTTGTGAGAACCAGTAGATTATGAGATGATATGTATATAATCATAGCAATTTCTTATCTCAGAAATTATTAGGTCAAATTGAATTTTAAATTTAGGGTCCTTTGTTATATTTTGGTTGTCAGACTCTTCACTGCAATCTCCAGATGTCTCAATAATTGGAAATAGAGTAGGGATTTCACATCGTTCCTACAGGGGACACAGATGAAAGGTTCAAGGCTGAAGGGATAACACATGAAAAGAAGCAGAAGGAATTATTATTGCCAAGTCCAACAGGCATTCAGAGCAGGGTGTCAGGATGGATTGACTTCAATAAAAAAAAATTGCCCTAGTAACAGCTGGGTTAAATGTATGAGTAAGGACCTCAGGAACCGGACTATTGTTTGATATTTCCCCAATCACTTTGCATGTCAGTCAGCATTACTGGCTGTCTGGGAAGCTGACACTGTCTGAATTAGTTTGGTTGTTAAGTGTTAGTAATGGTCTGATTAGCCTTGGTTTGAAGGAGCATTTGTGGTGTAGATTACTGTCTTTATCCTTGGCTTGTTGACTGATACATTCTTATATTTCTCACACTTGTTACAATCCATTTTGAAGTTCGCTTTGAATATGAATACTCTGTGGTAGTGCTGCTTCCCTAACAGCTCTTCACCATACTCCATCCTCATTCATAACTTATTTGATGATGAATGGAAAACATCAATAGTACTGGATGTAGTGTGTTAACATATATTTGTAGGTCTAACAGCATGTTGGGGCTTCTACTGTAATTGATAGAGTCGGAAATGATTGAAAATCGCTGTTGAATATTACGAGTTTCTTAACCCAAGTTAATTCTTTATGAGCTGAAAGAGCAGGCAAGTCAGTAAGTGGCATGGAAAATTTAGCATTTTATTAGTGTCAATATGTATCTATAGGGTCTCTATTCTATTGCAGTTGTGTTCTGATATATGACAATGCAAAAATATTGCTTTCATAAGCACAGTCCCACTCTGCATAAGCTATAGATTTATTTATAATAATGACATTAAAAAAAGGAAATCTTTCCTAATGGAAAAAGGGAGGGTTTGAAATAGGATGAGTGATATATAATTCCCTGTCACTGGGGTTTCCCTAAGCTTGAATCAGGTTTGCCAAAGTGTTAGTAGCTTAATAAGTTTCTGAAACTTGGCTGCATGTGATTTCAATCCCTTTCTCACCCCAGCACTGCAGCAACCTTTCTTTGCATCAGAGGCCACACAGGATCTTGGCTTTCCAACCTACTCTGGGTCAAGGGGTGGACCCAGGGTGCAGAGAGATAACCATATCCTCCCACTACCAGTCTTTGCAGCAGCATTTGTTGACCTCTTCTGGCTTTACACACAGCTGTTCTGTGGAGACAGCATCCACCCTTGACTTTATCATTAGATGTAAATAATTGAATAACCTCTCTGATTTGTAGGAGCTCGTGTGCCAACCCTCTGGCAAAGAGCCATGTCTGGAGAGAAGGGATATGGCTGAAGCCCAGATAATGGGTGGGTGCTACAGCTGGTGCTTCAGTCTGGTAGCGGTGAGGAGTGCTATAGCAAGACCAGACCTTTTACTTCAGGCTCCCAGATCAAAGAACTGCAAAGAGAATTTAGCTGCACTTTTGTTGTCATATCACAATTTTTCATGGCGCTCACCATGATGGAGTACTTAAGATGCCATCATGAAACAGAGTACTGTGAGTAAACGCCAAATCAGTGCATTAGTTGTGGAAATGAGAGAGCTCTGCTGCCAAAGATCGGTGCTGTTGAACTTTGAAGAAGCAACAGGCAACATAGTGTCCAGCTACCTAGTAATTTAACTCTGAATCATAGTACATCTGTCAGCAGCTGACTCCTATTACAAGCAGGAATCAAGAAAAAATAAACCCACTGCCAATCATCAAAACACACTGTTCAGTAGACCTTCTTGTGAATCTAGCCGTAAGCACCATTCCCTCCCTCGTAGGAGACTTAATTACATGGGACAAAAGGTACAGTTGGATAATTAGGCAGACCATAAAATAAAGTGTTGTGTGTGCCTTCCTGTTCTTGTTTTCATGCCAGGTGGGTCAGTTCACAAATGTGAAATGTCCCTTCAGAAGTTACTTATAATCTATTTCCTTTCATTTTCTGGACATCATCAAATTCTTGTTTTAATTGATGTTATTTGAACTGTAGACAGTCATTAATTAGGCAATGATATGAAACCTAAAGCACTTAGGTGCCCAAATACAAACCTGTGTCATACAGAATGTCTCTCTTCCAGGTGGACTTAATATATCAGAGCTCATGTTCCACCACTGCATTGAAGAATATTTTCTGGGTAATTGATAGATGGCGAAAGAAGAGAAGGATAGCTGGAGTACTGGACAATATGTCCATGGAGACATTTTGTGGTTTAGGTAAAGAAGCATAAATCATACCTGCTATGATTCAGATTGCACAGGCGCTCAAGCATGCAAGTTGCCAGCTTTGACACATAAGGTGAGGTACATATATGTAAATTGTAGTGTATTTTATATAGGAGCTTTATTTCAAAATAAGTCTGATTTATTTTATAAGAATTAAGAACTTTGACAGGCTCCCTCGCATCCTTTTTTTTACTCTAGCCATATTTTCCTGCTGATATTGCAACACTTGCACTGAATTTCTCAGCTCTTCAACATAGCTTGAAAAAAAGCTTGTAAAGAATACTGAAAGAAACAGTAGCATGGACTCTTCTGGTTTTCCCTTTTCTCTGTATTTTTATATCTGTCTATTCTATTAACACTTTTTAATTTTTTTTTAAATTTAATTTAATATTTTATTTTTTTTTTAATTCTGGAGGAAGTGAAAGGACTTGAAATGTTCTACAGAAGCCCTGGCTCAACTAAATGGACTGTAGTGAAATAGGGACACCTATTGGGAGTCTCATGTCCTCATCACGTTTTGTATGTTACATCCGTACAAGGTCAGAGCAGAAAAGCTGTTACCTTTTCAAAGGTTCCCATACCATTTCAGACGTTGTCAGATACCACTTTGGTTTAGCTCACATAGAAGATAGTGTCTCAATAAGGCTGCAACTTCGGAACTTTGGATGTAATTGGTGGAGACAAAATTTCAATAGATTTCAATTGCCTAGCATGTTGACAAAAACAGTCTCTATTCTGGCATGATGAAAGCATCCTTATTTTATCTTTGAAAGCTCAGACAAAATCTGAGGTGGGTGTCCTTGAGTAAAGCAGTATGAGAATTAAGAGGAAGCTTAGTTGCTTTAGCAAATGGGTTGGAATTTGCTTTTTGAATTTTCCTGGCATTTCACAATTTCACCCCAGAATGAGTGCGGATGGACCTAGGTTTCTTAGGCTCACTTTAAGGAGATGCTTTAGAAAAGAAAAGACACTAAAGCACCTAGGTTTCAGTACATTATCTCCTTCCTTTCCCTGATAAATCTACCACTGTTATGAAAGTCACACACCTACATTTAAGATGTTATTCCAGTGTTACCTATTTTCTTACAGGAGATCAACTCTTCCTTCATGTTTGCAACCTGCCAAATGCAGCTTGGAATCAAAAGTGACCGTGTTTTCATTGATATTTATGGTGAAGGTTTGGAGGCTGCAAATAACGTAGAAAAAAAGATAGTGAAAAATTATTGTGCCTTTAACAGTAATTATTTTTTTCATAGTACAGGATGTGTTAGGATGTGTTTAGTAAATAGCGTATGTGAAGTTGTGACTCGTTTTTTAAAATCTAGAACTCGGATAATTTGCTACAGTTGTAGGCGGTGACAGACAAATGCTGTCTGGAGCAGCACCGAGTGTACTGGTGTATTTACAGAATGGAGTTGTTCTGAGGATACTGCTGCAAGGCAAGCTTTATGTACACTTGTCACAGAAAATCACAGTTCAGTACCTGTGATTGCTGGTTAAGTATAATGGGATAGAAAAAAAAGGGGGGAGGGGGGGAATAATAGAATGCGATTGTCTGGAAGCATCATTTCTGGCTAATGGATTGCAGTCACTGAGGAAAGGTGAGCACAAGAGCTTCCTACTCCAAGGGCCCTGCAAGACTGGGCTGGAGGGAAAGGTAGGGCAGAGCCTAGGTACTGTGTGAGCTCTCTGCGCATGAGCAAGCAGCCCTGGAAAAAGGGTTGGGGCAACAAGGCATTCCCCAGTGAGCATCACAGGATGCTGGGCAGCTGGCCTTTTCAGTTCCTCTCCTGGGCTGGGCCACCCTCTGTGAGAAACTAGGCTAAAATGGCTGAAATGGTTGAAATGAGGTTAATCTCTCATTTTCTACATGCTTCAGTTCTACCTGGGAGTTTACTTAGTTATTTTAGCTACATCTCCAAGAGAGAGGGAGGGTACACTCTCACTGCTTGAACATGGGAGGTAAGAAAGGGGCAGAACACCTCTCCCCTCCATAACTTTCTGGGCACATTTCTTAACCCCACAACCCTTGCTTTATTTCACCAACCCATTTGACACAGACCTATTGCTTATGGAGAGACAGCTTTTGATCTGCAAAAGCATTCACTGCTGCTCTGATAAACAGATTGCATTTCAAATGAACTTGAAACATGAGAAGATGACAGTTTGGGAAATGTAAAATTGAAATATGAATGGGTTATATGCTACTGTATGTGTGGGGGAGGGAAACATGATAACTGAACAGTTTAAATAGCAGGGTTCCCCTCCATTTCTTTTCTTCCTAGTGCTTGTGGTAAATTATGGGCTTAGTACTCAGACTCCAGTGCATATTTTACCACCTTGTTTCATAAGTCTGAATACAGCATTTAGTGGGAGGACAGCCTGTAATTATGTTGTAAGTTATCAAACAAACTGCAGATGTATAAATGTGAGGGTAGGCTTAACTACTTTGTTTTGAAAGGGAACTTTAATATTAAACAAATGTGTACTTATTGGAAATGGCAGTGTTGAAAGCCTGAATTGTGAGTCTGACTTAATAAACCTAATCTTTCCCGAAAGTTCTGTATATTATGGAGAAGTAATAAGATATCTTGACTAACTAAAATATTTCCTTTCATCTTGGAAAAAGGACCCCACTCCTAGAAGTAATTAATTTTCTGATGTAAAGCATACCATGTACATGACCAGATTTTTGATATTACCTGTACAGATATGATTGGTTGCAATAGGGAGGCATGTGCATGCACAGTAGCTAGTTAGAACATGCAAATTAAATGCTTGTGTGCATTTACAGAAAGAAAAAGTAAAATTTTCTTGCATCTATTTTTAGAAATTTTCCCTGTAAGAATCAAGCTTTGGCAAACAGAGCTAGATATGAACCAAGCTCCACAAAAAACTACAACTGAACCTAGGGCAAATATTTAATATTTCTCAAGAGCTGTGCTTTGCATTTCTTCACTTTTTGCTGCCTTCTCTTTTCCTTTTTTTTCACATAGGACAGAGAAGGAATGCGGATATAACACATGAAATGCACAATTTTAAAAGTAATTATAATCTGTCTTAAAGGATGATGTGCCCTGAACCTCAATTTTTAGTCCACTGTTGTAGACGTGGTAGGCTTAGATCACTCATACTCACACCAGTTGAGCATGTGGATAATGAGCACTTCTGTGAACCAATATGAACAACTCTCAAATATTTTCAAAGTTTTCCTGCTTTTTAATGCTAAAAATAAATGGAGGACTGGTATAGGTACTGTACAGGAAATGTGCTATGAGTATAAAGGTTGTGTCAGTTGTCTCACAATATAGTTTAAGTGGATGAGGATGAACATTTAAACAAAGTTGATCTCTTCCGATTACCTGAATGATAATAATAAAAAGTCCAGGCATTTAAAACTTCTTTGGTATGGAGAAATACGCAGTTATCGACAGCAGGGACAAACTGGAATCAGCATGAATTATCCTGAGTTGGTGATTTGGCTTTGAAACCAACGTTATTACTGTTCCAATAGATTTGTTTATTGTTGTCTATGCATATTTAAAGAGCAAGGAAGCAGAAGATCATTGTGAACATAAGTTATGAAGAAGCAGCTTATTGTTCACAGTCCTGAGAAGAGAAGAAAGGAATGAGAGAGGACAGGAAGGAAGCAGAGAAATGGGAGTATTGTAATTCACATGGCTCTCAGTGGGGATACTGTCTGGGATGGTGGCAGATGGGCACAGGGAGTCCATTCACGGCTTGTACTTGAGGTATTTGCTTTCTGCTGCAGTTTGACCTTTCATCTGAATATGTCAACTCACCTGCTGTGGAACCAGAATCCAGAGCTTGCATTGTCCATAAGGCTATGTATATTTTTTGCTGGATCAGGCACTTTATACGTTGTCAAATACATGAGGCATGTAAATTGTCACTGTGGCCATCTGCATTTTTTCGCAAAGGTTAATGCGTTTAATGAAATTTTCTTTTCTTTTTTTTTTTTTTTTATTTTAATGAACCCATCCTACTGCAAATAATGTGACTACAATTTCTTGATGGAACATTTCCAATGCTGCTAAAGGGCTGCGATAAGCCAGGATAAAGTGTTCTCATATTTTCTTCTTTTTCTATTAGATAATAAAGATTTACAAAGAACCCAGTGAAGTAGAGAACAAGTCCATGACTATCTTCATTGTTTTCAAAAGCAAAGAGTTAAGGACTTGCCACAGCAGCAACAAGTTATAGGGAGGAACAATTGCATTGCTCAGCACTGACTGAAAAGTAGCAATCTGAGAACTGGCTGTTTCTCAAGAGACCAAACAGCTGCTCGCAGGAGATCAGGTGACTACTTTATTAGTGCTGAATTCAGCAAAAAAGTGTGTTTTATAGACGTACCTGTTTGCTTTACTGGTTAGACCCAGTTTCACCTTTAGCGCCTGCAGCTATGGGAGAACACATTAGATTTGCCAACAACACTAGGAGAACTTTTCTATGAAGGTCTCAAGCCTTCTTAAAATCATTTGAAAATTCTAATATGCGTGAAATCTGAGAGAACATACTTGAAGGCATGGTATAATGGAGAAGAAAGAACACCTGGCCCTGTGCTGTGTGAGTGTTAAAGACAGAGTGTGCAGCAAGGCAAGATGTATCAGGAATCTCAGCATGTAAGATCTGGTTCTGGTGTAGTGTAATTTGTGCGTCAGATGCACACTATGAATCTTTTAGGTCTCAGGCTGAATTTGAGGAGCTAAAAGGTTGGGAGAGAAAAAGCATTACATTTCTGTTAATAGACGCAGCTGGTGAGCTTTTCATATAGCAAAAGAACCAGACAGCAGAAATATTTTCATTTGAAAAACTATGTCATATTAATTTTGTATTTAGTTATGCATATTCAGTTAGGTCTTATGTAAGTTAATAGTAAAGCTCCAACAGTTATCTACAGGATTTGTATTGAGTCCTGGGGACCTGGTCCTGATCCTGCTATGTGCTTTAGTGATCAAAAGTCATAAAAGTCATCTGATCAACAGGCACATTGGGCATGTATGTTCTTAATCTACCCCAATTGCGAAATAATGGTATTTACATTAAAACTCAAAAGAAAGTCTAAGCATCCATTATGCTGGATTTGAGGTAATCTCAGGTGTGCACATTGAGTGTTATGATAAGTCGGGTGACAGTTGTCAACTTTATAGAGATATTGTAGCTTTTAGATCTTAGGTCTGAGCCCTCCGCTTCAGAAGGGTTTTGTAATTGACTCAAAGGTAGATATCAAACTTATTTGGAATCCTGTGTGAGAGTAGATAAAGTCTGCTGCTTGTGAAAATGTGCTTGAAAACTGGAACATATCTCTAAATATGTTACTGCTGCAAAGACCTGTTGTGCATTAATATTTGTATTTTGACAGGAACTAGAGACCTCAGCCCTAGAAACCTTTGTGTTAAGAGCTGTTCGTGAACATGACATGAGACAAATTTTGTTCCAAGCTACATTGTGATCAAAACATCTGGTTTAGTAGGAAAACTGTTCATTACTTTTAAAGGGATGCGGTAAGATCAGATATACTACAAATTTTCATGATAGGGAACATTTTAATAACTTCCCTCTTTAGCACATGAAAAGTGAAAATATCTCTTGAAGCAGCCTTCTTATTTTAATTGCAGCTGTGCAATAATTTGGAAGAAGTTAGAAGTACTACTGTATCCTTTGTTTCACTAATAGTATGCATTTATTGTATTTTTATGTTTTTACTTTTGAAGATATGATGAAAAGAGGAACAGGACAAGAGAAAGTAGGAATTAGTTTTTTGTCCAAAGTATAAATTGGGGACCAAAATGTATTGCAGACATGAATCCATCCATGACTATCTAATTGGACCAGGATGTCTCCAAATATGTGACTGGTGACATCTGCTCTGTTAACATATATTTCTAGCTATGTGGAGACTGAGACCCAAAAAAGGTCGTTTATAATCTCTGAATCCATCAATGGAGACAACAAAATTGCACTGATGTCTTTAACCTCTTTCACAGTAATCACGGAGATATTACCCATATGGCAAACTTTCAGTATGAAACTTCTAGTAGTAAAAGATATCCATGTATGCCAACAATTTCTATAAGTAGTAGGCCAATAACATGCAGATGCTATCATAGCCACCAACAGAGTCAAGGTCCACTGCTGCTAGTGTAATGAAGAAGAAAACTTGATGGACGTATCAAATTGTTCTTCAGAAGACACATTCCTTCCTGAGAGGAAGGGAGGAAGTGAGAAGGCTAACTGAATGAAGAGTTTTGGAGAGCTATTTATACTACATCATTAAGAGGCATTATTTATTATTGCTGTATGCCATTATATCTGCAAGTAGCAGCGAAGAGAGCTGTAAGCATGAAAGTTCAATGGAATCTGTGTTTTGTAGCATCCACCCTACTATTCTGGAAGAGGCAGGGAGAGCCAATATTGCAGAAATAATAATTGGAGAATCTGCCTCTGTGGGCCAGGAGAGTCTAATTCCACTCAGAGGTCTGCAGGGCACAGTAACCAGTGTATTGAAAACTGCTACTGATGCACCAAATATGCATTTTTTAAAGTCAAAAGTATACAGGGAAAGGAAAAAGATGTCAGTCACTGTGATGACTCGGCAGCTGCCCAACATCAGTAACTAGAAATGTGTGAATCAGCATTTGAGAGAAGTTGGCAAAATCAAGTTTTATTGGCTCTGCAGAGCCAATAAAAATAATCTTGCCGAAATAGTTTTCTATTTACTTCTCTTGAGAAACTCAGTAGTTTGTCTGTATCAGATACAAGAAAAATTGAACCCACCATCTTCCATAGCTGAATGGCAGTGGCTTTGAAAATCATAATGTCTCTCAGATACAGTCCTGCTCCTGTTGTAAGTGGTTGCTAGAAACAACTTTCTAGTAAGAATGTTTTTGTTGCTTCTCAGATACACAATATTTTTCCACAGAGACAGACTTAATTTTGTAATAATTCCAAGTAAAATTTAATTGGAATTGATAGGAAATTTGTTCTTGGTTCTACCTCTCCAAAGTCACTGAAAGCTTTGCTATCCTTTTAGTAACTTCAGGTGACAGAGATCTTCAGATTTTAGATTGAAGCAATTTTACCATCTGTATGTACAGAATCTTAAAGAAGCTTCTGGGAGCTTTATGAAAATCTACTAGAAAGAACCTAGTGTTCTGTGTTTTTTTGTCTGTTGTGTTTGTTTTTTTTGTTTGTTTGTTTGGGGGGAGGGGGTTGGTTTTTCTGTTTTTTTGCAATTATGCAATATGAATTTGTAAATTATAAAGTTCTGTTTCAAAGGAATTAGGCAAAGATCTGGGCAAGAAACTTGCACAGGTGGTAAGTTGCCCATCCTACTGCTTTCTATGTACAGTCTGTGTTCTTTCTTCTCCAAGACTGCATTAAGTTCTAAAGTTTGTAAACAATTCACAACTAATAATCATAATGAACAGAGTGAACATATTCTTCCATTTATGAAATGTTCAATAAAATGCTGTCCCATACTTATATTTCCTTCATATCCTAGAATAATTAATTAAACATATAATCTTTACATTCTGAAAATTGTCTCTTGAAGTTTGATATTGGTTGTGAGCCCATTACATCTGACCAATTAGGCAATCGTGATTGATTTTGAAATTGGCATTCTGCACACATTTTTTTTTTTCTGTACAACTTTGGTTCATGATAACTTGCAGAAGTAAAGCACAAAATACTAGAAGCAAAATTTTAAAATTTTTGATTTAAAAAATCATCAAATACTAATTTCCTATCTGTTTTTAGTTTTGTCCAATAACATCTAGATGATTTGTATGATTTTCACTGAGATTTGCTTTTCCGGCTCTTTTGATTCTTTTTAAAATTCCACCTTACACATAACATTTTACATGTCAACACATGCCGTAGGTTCAGTTCTGTAGAATGCTTTCAAACCATACAAAGCCTATATTATCCCCAGCATCATTCCTGAAGTCATCAGCACCTTGACATATTAGGTGCTTGTGGTCTGACAGGCAAGTTGTGTTTTAAAAGAAAAGTGCTTCATAAAAACAAACATGTTTGATCTTTTCAACTATTTTTAGTTTGTGTCAATCTTCCATGGCCCTGGGAAACATAGGCAAAATGCCAACGCTGGCAATCTTTTCAGACACTCTAATATGCCAAGTTCTGGCAGCAGCACATTTTTATCAGAATTATTTTCCAGCCTCAGTAAACTGCTTCAAATCCTGGTGTGCCTGTTACAGAGATGACATCCGTGGAGACCACAATGATTGCAATCAAAAAACAATGGAGGAAATAGAAAGAGTTAGTGTCAGTTCTGATTCTCACTATCCCCTTTATCATGACAATAAATTAATACAGCTCAGCTTCTGCTCTGGCAAGCCTTTTCCATAAGAACAAGCTATTAGAATCCCAGTGCTTAACATTCACAGTGAAATTCTGGTGTTACAAATGTAGCGGAGTGTAGTGCAAAATGCAAAAAAGTATGTCTGTGTAATGTCATGACAAGAATGTACATGCACAGAGGAGTCAAGGAATTCAAAGTGATGATTCTCACAGGAATTTTAACTTAGTCTCCTTTTATCTTGCATTCCTTGGCAGCTATTTTTAAGCCTAGGTGTAGTGTGGATGTTGCATTTGCCACAGGATTCATAATTTTGAATTGCTTGATGTTTTGGTGAGTGTGAATTTCTTAACCTAATGTCACAAAAATATTATTTTAAAGGGTTTTTTTTGTTTGGTTGGTGTTTTTTGGGAGTTTTTTTGTTTTTGTTTGTTTTTTGTTTTTTAAGAGTGCTCTTCTTCCTTTAAAAATGTAAACATGTAAAATACAAAAATAGTAAATTGTGATGTGTAGTACAATATTTTTAAAAAATGGCATGGTGTTGGTGTTTTTCAAATGACTAGTTGACTGTGTAATCAGTAATATAACTACATCTGTGTTTGCATAATGGTAAGGTTTGATCAGAAGTGCTGAAAAGACAAGAAAATTCTTTTGATTATGTTACATGCGTTTCAGCACTTCCCAGGATGCCAGGATGTATTTTCTAAATGCTTAGTACTTAATGAAATACCCAGAGACTTCTTGTTGACTTCGCAGAACTGGATAAATACCCAAAACCTTGACGTTCTAGTACCTTAAGCATACTTGTAATCCTTTTGCATTGGATCATTAAATAAGGATTGTTATAAATGTCATGTTCCACATAGGGCCATAGATGTGACCATGACTTATCTTCTAGAATATGTTGTTTTTATGTGTTAATGCATTCTTATCTGCTACTTCCAAACTCAGTCAAGTATGAAATCTTCCCCTTTGACTATACATATACAGCATTTGCAGCTTGCCAAGTAACTCTTTTTGGACTAATCAGTATGCAAAAAATGACAAGGACGTTTTCTTTAGAGTACAAAAGGCAGTTTATCCTGAAAAATAGCCACATTTTACTTTATTCATCATGAAAGGTTGTAAACTGTGGACTGAGCACAAAACTGGGAAAAAAAAGCACCTCAGATGATATTTTTGCTTCAGAAAAACAAAAAAGAAGCACTCAAAATAGGATTTGGCACAAAATTGCCTCTATGCTTATATTTGCTCTTCAGTTTGCTATAAAAATATGACCTTTTCAATGTTTTCTCCTTGGGAGGAGGCTCTTATCTCCTGTTTCCTTTCCAAAGGAGATTAGTGCATTAATACTAATGGATCCTTCCCCTAAAATAAGCCAGCAGGCGGACCAAATATGATTTCTTCCTTCACTGATCAATATGGTGGTACCATGCTATCAGCTGGACTTGGAGAGAAACAAGTCTGTTCTTTGCTCCCTAGGACAACAGTCTCAATGAGGAATCTGAAAGATAAAAGTAAACTACAGAGCCTATGTTAATACGCTGCAAGGCACAAATGTCTAATTTCTCAAGTGAGGCTTGGCCACCAAATTTTTGGGAACTCTTTTTCTAGAACTCAGAAGATGAGAAATAACATTCTGTACTCTTAGTTCCAAGTATTGGTTGTTATTGGACACTCTTGTTTGTCAAGGGACTTCAACAGTGCAAGATGAATAAGCCATCCAGTAATATTCTGCTTTAATGAGCTGGCTTCTCCTTCCCTGAAGGAGGATGTCTGGATGCTGTACAATCATGCAGAGTGAAAGAACAGTACATCTGGAGCTGTATAATACAGGGCAAAGCCATGCAGGTTCCTCTCCCTCCACCTGAATGAAGCCCAAAAGATAGTGAAATACTAATAATGCATAGCAATATACCTCTACTAAAGCTGCTGAATATTGTAAGTAGGTGGGGAGGTTGCTGTTCTCATATCCTGTACTGTGGGAAGGATAGAAAATTGTCTTTATTCTTTGCTGGTAATCTTTTGTACATTCTCAGATGTTGCTGACTGGTAGGTGACCTAATTTACGCAAACACAACTCTCATGACAATGTAGTTATACTCATTGTATACTCAGTATCTACCCTTGAAAATTAATGCTTGAGTAAATTACTGAAAACAACTGAAATGCTTTGTGCAAAGGTGTGTTCTCTTGGCTTTGTGGTTAGAACTGGAATAATTTGGCATTTCTCAAATCTGCTTTTAAGATGCAGATACGACTCTTGTAGTCATAATCCTTTGTCACATATATCAACTTCAAAAATTCTGTTTGACTTAAAGACAGAATTATGGCTTGACTAATATTCTGTATATACTTTTCACATTTACAAAATCAGGAACGTAAGAAAATCTTGAAATAGAGTTTTCATAAGAAAATCTTGCAGCAAATAAAAACAGACCATAAAGGAAATAAATGCTTTGTCTGTCAGAAACTTCTCGCTTATAAAACACCTCTGGAGTCAACTAATAGTGAACAGAAATAAAAATAAGTTTCAGTTATCCCAATGTAAAGCATAAGAACAAAGGCTTTATGGAGAAATTCTTTGTAGTAGGTCAGAGTGGGGGCATGGGAGAGCCTTCCCCTTACAAACCAGTAAATTTTAACATAGCTTCTCCATGGGTGCTATTTTCTCTCTTAAGATGCTGTTCCTGCAGTACTTCTCCATTGTTGTTTAGACCAATTTTTACTGCTAAGTCGGGCTATAGCTGACCTAACGTCTGTCCCTACTAATCTACCTGGAGGTTTACACATACCTTTGAGCCTGAACTCTCCAGTTTCTGCTCTGCAATTGCACTATTGCCTCATAGCTCCACAACAGAAAGACAAACTAATATGTAGTTTTCATAATTAAATATATTCCACTTCTGAAAGTAAAGCATTCAGTTGTTTACTGTAAGTGTGGTGAGATGACACTGGTGTAAGCTGAGAAACAACTTTGCCTAAAAATTCCTTATCTTATGGTAATGTCATACTTGAGTGAGAAAAAGTCAAGATTAACTGTTGATGTGGCATTTGGGGTAGGGTAAGGACATTAAACCAGTGTATCTGTACTGACGGTTACTACCACAGGTCAGCTGCTCTTGGGGCTCTTAATGAATTTTCTTCTACTACTGAAATAGGTCTGTTTGTGATCTTTGAGTTTTGGTGCAGTTCAGGTTGGTGCAGAGGGCAGATATTAGTCTGAATCATAAGATGTTCAGTCTGTGTCATACTGTGTCAAATCTAAAGCTACACCTGGGTCTGTAGCATCTACCCATATAGACAGTGACCAGATGCCCAGAAATATCTAAAACATGTGTACAGTGATTCCTCCCCAGAACACATCTTCACACTCCAGAAACTTGGAGCTCAAGGACTGCCTCTGCCAGAGGATTCAGAATGGTAGTTGTATGGGGCAGAGCTAGGACAAGCAAGGTGACTGGATATTCCTGACGGATGATGGAAATGATGACCATTGATCAAAAAGGTCTGACTCAAAGCAAATAATTTCTTCTGCAATGAGATTTAATATACTGAAAATCCTGAATTTCACACTGTCACTGTTGTTATATATGTTAAAGATAAATACTAACAGCAGTGTATGCAGCCCTTCCTTAAGCACATTTTTAAAGATAAAAGTTAGTGGGAAAAAAGAAAAAAACAACCAATCATTTTAATATTTAACCAATGAGTAAATTCACTAAATACAACACTCCAAAATTACTTGCTTATGTTTCTTTCCGTTGGTTGTCTCTAACATATCAAGCTTACTCCCCTTTTGTATTCCATGTTGATGATAACACTACAGCTAGACTGTCATTCTGTCAACACAGCATAGATAGGAGAAATCTGGAACATGGAAATATCAGCTGCTGTCTTGGTTAGAAAAAAACCACCCTCCTCTCTAGTAAGTCATTGCAGACTGCTTTGTAGACTAAAATCAACACCTTCACAGTGTAATACTCTATTTAAATATTAATTAAGGTCAATCTTTACCAAAATTCTCATCTGAGGTGATATTGGCAAGTGTTATAATACAGGTCTCTAAAGTTTCTGGGAAATGAGATGTGAAAAACCTTAGCACTTAAAAGGGTTTTGCTGATGAGTACCTTTGAAGGATTACCTTACACGCCCATGAAAAAGGAGTTGAGCAAGTGAGAAGCAAGGAAATATATGGGAATAGAGAAAACATAAAATGTTTTCTAGTTAATTTCAATATTCTACCTTTTAATTGCTAGGATAATTACAGGAAGGGAATGTTTTCATGTTCTTTGCAAGAAGAAGGAGAGTTTACTTTGGAAGATGCTGATGTTTTGCATAAACAAGAAAATCCCAACACTAATGCACTGAAAGCTTTCTTGGCACTGGCTTGGTGGTGTGTAAGTGGGGGTGTACTGGCATTCACTGATTTTGGATATTTTGTCTGACTTCCTCCCTGACTTAGTTCCAGCAATCTTTTCCATAGTTAAGAATTGGGATATTGATATCTTCAATGAAACATGCAAAGATCTTATCACCACACCTGTGATCCTTAAGGGTTTCGTCCTCCCATTGCAGAGGTGATATATGGCCCACAGGCTTCCCCTGCCAGAAAGAGCAATAATCTCTAGCTTACAGAATACTCTTGATTGCTCTGAATGCTGTTACTGCAGGCCATCTAAGTTTTTCTATAAGATGTCACTGACTGCTGAAACATCAACGAGACTTCACATGCAAACAGCTAGCATCTTTTGCCAGAACTATTCAGATGGAAAATCACTGATGTTCCAAAGCCTACAAGAGCAGTCAACTTTCCTCTTTCTGAGTCCTCGTCCCTGGAAAGTAGAGCTATTCTTGTCTGGTGGAAGAACCCTTACTTGAACCATTCTGAAGTTGTAAGGCCCTTTTGGGCTTCTTTGAACCTGTGTGATCTGGGTGTTTGGCAGCAGTTCAGTTCCTCAATTTTGGGGAATGAGAATCAGTTCTAATCATTGGCTGATGTAAATATGCACTTGGTCCTGGAGAATCTGAGCTTCTGCCAGAAATTACAAGCATTTAGTAGTCCCCTGGCTAGTATGAAGACTTGCAGCGACTAATTAACAGTAGCTTTTCACTTCCCTGCTCTGGAGAGAACTGAACTGCTTCTAAATAACAGTGCTTCTTGTAAAGCAGCAGTGCTATGTTCAGCTCCTGCTAATCTATGACCAGCATGAAGAAAAGGGTGGTCCTGCCCCTTCCCTCCAGCCTTGCCTGCTTGTTGTGCTGGCACTAGTGAGCATGTGATTGCATGATGGCTTACACTGAAACTAACCCTGCAAAAAAAAAAGTTGTCCTTTGGGTCAGTAAACTGATGGACCTGTTGCTTGGCTCCATTTAGTGTTAGAGCCAACGAAAGGGAGGAAACCACAGTCTGAGGCCATGGGAAGTAAACCATTTTATTTGACAGCAGGGCAATCTTTGGACTGGCTTTAAACCATCGTGAGATGACCCCTTCAGACATTGTGATCCCCTCTGAATCATTTCTTTGCTTTCAAGTGAACACAACCCACAGTTTTAGAGCATAGTAGGGGAAGAGAATGGAGCAAATGTGGTGTGATGAAAAGGAACAATGTAAGAGAGGTTCAGCAGGTATGGGTGATTCAATGTCTCTTTGAGAATCACTTGTAGAATTAGCATGAACCTGAGACTGCTTCTACAAACTTACTTCCAGCAACCTTTTAAATTAAGCTAGTAGATAAAGTGATGCATGTTCCTTGCTCTTTCCAGCCGCTTCTGGTGGTGTCATGGCTCTTGTGCTTGAATACATTCCTCTTTAACTAAAGAGTGACTTGTAGTAAGTAACAACTACAAGGTTTGCTGCTGGTAAAAAGTAACTTCTTTTATAGTCTATTTGTGGCAAGGCAGTTTTCAATTTGTGGCAAGGCTCAGGGCAGTTTGTCAGAGCAGACTAGCACATTGTAAGATCAGGATATTTTTTTTTTTTTTCCCTAGGGGAATAATATTTCTATAATCATGGAGTTTTGCCTTGATGTTTTTTCACTTATTACTGGAAAGAGTTAAAGTGTCTTATCTCTTGCATTCCTCTACAATGGCTGACTTTGTATAGAACATCTATCATTTGCTCAGTCTTTATTGACATTCATATTGATGGCAATGATGAATTGCTGTTTCAATGTCTTCATCAGATTGTGCAGATATTTTCTTTGAGCATCTACTCATTTATCCTCAAAGGACTATCTGGATGGTTTAATTGATCTAATATAGGATAATGGCATGTGCCAATCAACTAGCCTTTCTTAATATCTCACTCCTGTTCTCTTAATTTGGCTTTAGAGAATGCTGCATCATAATGAATGAATAATAACTATCATACCTCCTGATTGTATACATGTATTATTGATTCATTGTGTCTGTTAGCGCCTCAAGATCTTTCAACAGAGTTAAGAAAGCAACATGCTTCTCTTTTTTTTTTTAAGTAACTCAGCACTTAAGTAATTCAGGATAATTTTTACCACCGGTTGCTGCAGGCTTGTCTGGTTTCGTGTCACCTTTTATGGCCATTGAATTTATGCTAATATGGTTTTCAGACTTTTATGTGTCACATAGTCCTACTGTATGGCATATTTGTTAGATGCAGCTTAGTTTATAGGCTTTTGCCTAACTTTTATCAGAGAGGGATCACAGTAATTCTTTTGATAAAAGCTTTGATTCTGTCTAAAGAATGTAATAGTGAAGTTAGTATTTAATCTTTTTTATGTTTGCAAAACTGATTTTGGTGTGAAATGAAGAAACGTGTATTTCGGTATCAGATCAGAATAAGGTTCTGAATGTCAATCTTCATATAGTCTGTGTCTGTAACAGGGGATTAATCTTATGGCTAGTAGCCAGCTGAAAGAGTTGAAACAAACAGTAAGCTAAGTTTTGGATATATGTTTATATACTTCTCAAAATACAGAGTACATAACTCTTCAGAGTAGCAGTATAAATAGCCCTTTTTTTCCCCTCATTTATTCCGCAGACAGGCTTCCCTCTAGTTGGCTTCTGCTATCTTCTTTGTAGCTTCTATCACATTTCCACTTCACCTCACATGCTCTCTGTACTTAGAGTTACAGATGATATAGCCTAGTGTCCTTCCACATGACGTAAAGGCTTTTGTCTCCAGGTGACTCCCAGATGGATGAGGGAAATAGGGAAGCGTAAAGCAGCTTCAAAATCTAATGAAACTATTAGACTTTTTGTGTAATCCAGTACTTTGCATTTTGACTCCACAGATGGCTAAATAGTCTGGATTTATAATTTCCTCTAATTTGGTCCAATTTTGTATCCTTAGAAATCACAGCAGATTGCCCATTACAGATTTATGGGGCCATTTCTCCAATCTTTGCACTCCCATGCTCTAGTGGAGATCTCAGTGAAGGTTCTCAATGCAGCTGAGCTTCTATCAGTGAAGATGGCCTGTAGCGTTATTTTGCTTGGCAGCATTTCGAATTGTCCATGGCTTTGTATTTGAAAATGAAGAATTTGTGTGCTGAATGTTAGGTTTTTTTTTACCCTACCCAATAAAAGCAACAACAAAAACCCAAACAACCTGAGCAAGACAACCTTGACAAACATTACACTAAAATGCTCTTAGTTTAACAGAGTGACCTCTAATTCTTCATCCTCAATTTTGATTCAAGAAATAACTGTATCTGGAAGTTTTTAATCTACAAATAATTGCAGCTACATTTTACAGTACTTAACCTGATTACAGTACCCACAGAGCTATGCTGAAGTGTGAGTTGCATGTAGCTCTGCTTCCATTATGTGGTCTGAATTTATCCTACATTTTTTCTGATCCAGCTGATTCTGAAGAATTACACTGCTCAGACGCTTGATGAAATGGTATGTCTCAAAAACATACTAATTTATTGAAGCCAAGTTTTTTCATACTAATTTAAATGTTTCAGTAAGCCTAATTTAGTAGATTTCTTTCCTCTAGGGTTGGACTTCTAGTGAAAACAGTGGGATAGATGGGAAAGAGAGCTGAAACCCAAGAGAGCTATTATTGCACAGTGCATTAATGTGGGGAGGGTATGAAAATGAGCTGAAAATGAGCCTTCACCATATTGGTGGCTGGCCACTTTACTCCTCAAGAGATCATGCTCAGTTGTTTTCTTTTATAAGCTCCCCAACAGAGGAATCACCTCCCATAATTGGGAAAATCAGGTGTTCCAAAAATGGTGGACCTGAAAGAAGCAAGCTACTCTTGCCCATTTTCTTCACTTTCATCTATTTTAAAAATTAAAAACTTGGATAATGATAATAGGGAAAATACCAATGATAGGTGAGAACATATTGGCAAGCTGAGAAGGAACTGGGAGGAAAATCAGAAGAAAATCCTGGTAGTGGTTCCACACATGTTTTAATGCATCTTTTCTCTGCTGCTCAGTTTATAAAATTTAAGAACTCAGGGTTATAAAGATGACATGAGAGTCATCTAGAGTCTTGAATTAAGAAAACTGAATTAGATTTACAGAAGCTGATTTCTGTTGTTCTAAACCTCTTTTCTCTCTGAGCAGTCAATATGCTGCTAGGTCAGCAGTCTTCGAAAACAGGGACAGCAGTTACAGTTTATAGTAACTGCTGTCCCTGATAACTGTAGTCCTAATAGTAAGCTTTGGTTTGCTTTGGTTTGTTCTGAAAAAACAATCCAAAGTGTTTAATGGTTAGAGTGTTTGCTGGAGTACCGTATTCTTTTGTTTTTTGGAAGTTCAAGTAATAATAGGTTCTTGATAAGGTTATGAATTCTAAGCTACTACAATTTCAATTGAACACTATCAACCCTGTTAGTTGAGTATGGATGCAGTTTGTCAGGAAATATCAGGCTGTATTTTGTGTCCTGTGGTCTGCCTGGAGGTTGTGGAGTTGTGTTTGTTTTATTTAGTATTGTTTGTGGTTGTAGGTGGTACTTTTTTTACTATACATGTTCATGGCTTACCTGACTTTTCAGAAGTGAGAAAGGAGAGCTTTTGCTATTGAAAATTTTGTAAGGACCTCCTTCACACTTGGCTGTGTTTGATCTTCAGTCAAACTCACAACTGTGACATCTCTACTTAAGATGGCTTCCTGGGCTGAAGACAATGGATGGAGACATTATCCTCCATTCAGCTTTTTTTTTAATGGGCTGGAGAATGAAACCATAGTGTCACAACTTTTCCAAAATAATAACCTCTGAAAATGAATGTAACACAGATGATGCATTCCAGGCATAAAATTGTGCAGGAAATTATTAGTATGAATGTTCCCAAAGATCTTTTAATCTTCATAGAACAGTCTTTATCTGTTGCCTTCCCTTCCTAGTCAATTCAGCCTAGGCAATGAATGCTCACAAGGTCTTTAGTGGTTGATTTGTTATATCTGATAGGGTTCTTCTCTGCTCACTGGATATCCTGTTGAAATTATTCAATGCAGTACTTTTTCTTGACTTTTTTTTTTTTCAACTGATGGTTAAATACAGCCTTTGAAGTAGTCACCATTAAAACCTAGCATTTGCCAGCAAGTACCATGTGAATTTTACAAAATCATCTTAATCATCTGTGATGTAGCAAGAGATAATGCCTAAATGAGGATTTTGCTTAGAATGATCACTTGCATGGCAGGTGCAGTGGGAATGTACATATTGCTATGTATAATACAGCCTGCTCCATCAGTCTTGTGACTGATGAGATCTCTAAGCTCAGGGAACTTCTGATATCAGAATATTTTTATCCCTTTTTATCTTCAAAGGGACTTAAGTCTTCAGAAAACAAGAGAAATTTTTATGGCCTGAGGTCTGGGCAGTCATTTCTGGCATTCAGATGCTGGAACGCTTCTGATAGTTTGTTGTATATGAGGACAAATATTGATATATTTTATAAGGATAGTGTTATGAATACACTATTTAATTGTCCTGCCTGCAAGACATTATTCTAGTGTGCTACATTACCTTGCACCTAAGACTCTTTATAGATGTTTTTACATTTACATTGCAAAGTAAAATATCTGTTAGGATCTGGGTTTGAGACTATCATATCTTAACATAGCATTAGCTTTCCATGTGTGCATATCTTGCAATGGTGAATATTGCCTGCAGTCCCCAGCTCTACACTGCATGGTGTCTGGGTATCAGTGCTCGAACTACGTTTATTCTGCCTGACCTGTTTTCTTGGTTATTACTGGCTCTATTTACACGGTTTTGTGGAATTCCTTGGGATATGTGGGAAAAAAAGAGCTATGTAAATGTATACAAGAGTAATATGGCGACACTGCTTATGTGTCAATTTTGGCACAACGGCATGCCAGTTGGGGAAGGCAAAGGCTAATATTCAACAGATGGCAAAGTCCTAAACCCTATAATAATGGCTGCAGTTATTTTCATTACTGTTATTTGATGGCACATACAATAGTCGGAAAAGACTTGAACTGGGTAATCACAGCAAATATACTCCAAAGGACCAGATGCACTTCAAACTATCAAAATGGTGATGGATGTTCAGGCTGAATGCCACTTCTGTCCATATTCCAGGTATATTTACTGCTGAGTACTAGAAGCCACATTGCCTGCTGTCATACACAGGGCTGGCATTTCCCCTTCTGTAGTAGCTGGGAACAGAACATAAAAATTGTCATCTGTTGTATACAGGGAAATTATTCTATATTGCTGATATGTTTGTGTACTTCTATCACATATATAGTGACATCTATTATTTTGCAAATTTTTCAACATGAAGATCAAAACACTAAAAACCAGAAAAGGTTTGCTGTGGAAGCCTAAAAAATTTAAAAAATAGATCATAAGCTTCTTTGAATGGTCCTGATAAAAATCGTAAAAGTTTATGGGAAAAAAGCATCAGACGATTATACCTCAATGTTTTACAAGGTTAAAAGTATTTTTATCCCTCTACCTTAAGAAGCCTGTGAACTCTTTATTATTATCCTTGTATGGGATTTCCATTTCATAATTTGGAGGGGTTTTTAGTGATTTAGATTTTTATGATTGTTCTTTCCCAAATTTGAAGGCTAAAGTGATGATAATCTGTGCTCTGGCAGAAAAAGACATTGGCTTTTAGAAAATTAATTAGATCATATTTGAATATTTATGTTATTACTTTGCATTGGTGTAAAAATAGTTCTTGTTGGTTGCCTGGAGATTTAGGAGTGACCTACTCTGACCCAATTTAAAAAAAAGTCCAACAAAGCAGGCCTTTCTCTGAGCTACTCATTACAACATCAACCATCATGATACATTCAGAGGCTTTGACTCAGTTTGTGTTAACAAGGGCATGCAGTGATCCCTTCATGTTTATTTTATATTTCTAAAAAAGGAAAAAGAAAGTAAAATCATGTTGCTTTATTTAACAATTCTGAACAAGCCTTCAAACACTACAACAAAACTGGAATATTTCACATCTGCCATTTGTGATCTAACACTTAATGTTAAGACAGCTCCTACTGTGACATGTTTTAAACTGTTTCTTCCCTCTGCTGGGCTAACAACATAATAGCGATCAGGAAAACATGGCATTGATAAAATCTCTGAAAAGAAATTCTAGGTTAAGCCTTGTTTCTGACCCTGCCTTCTGTAATTGGTGCAAAGCAGACTGAGAAAACCTGCAGAAAAAAATCTTGTTAAATCATACTGTTGTTTTGTCAGCTGATGTTGAGCTACTTATATAAGGTCCTTGGTGCAAGTCTTGATGTATTCATGGTTTCTATAAAGTGGAGCATTAAAAAAGCCATAAACAAGGGGGAAAAATCTATAAATCAACCTGAATGGGAAATTCAAATTATAACAAGACTTTTACAAATCTCCTAATAAAATGAGAGAGGTTGTTGGTTGTGGTGGTGTTTTGTTTTATTTTTTTTTTTTGACTGTATAGCCTTGAAAGTTATGTGGAGCATATGCATTTGGAAAGGATTTTTTTATTTTTGTAAGCAGGCTGTGTGTGCATACTTGCTCTGGTCACAAATATTGGTAGGAATTCATTCCCTAGTGTTTCAGCACATCTTAAATCAGGCTCCTTTAATTCTAAGCCTTCAGCAGAATTAAACTGGACATCATAGAGGGCTGGGGCACTTCTCTGAAGACAAGCTGAGAGAGTTGGGCTTGTTCAACCCAGAGAAGAGAAGGCTCTGGGGAGGCCTTATAACAGTCTTCCAACAACAAGAAAGCTGGAGAGGAACTTTTCACAAGGGCATGTAGTGATAGGACAAGGGAGAATGGCTTTAAGCTGAAAGAGGGTAGATTTAGATTAAACATTAGGAAGAAATTCTTTGCTATGAGGGTGGTGACACTAGCACAGGTTGCCAGAGAAGCTGTGGCTGTCCCATCCCTGGCAGTGTTCAAGTTCAGGTTGGACAGGGTTTTGAGCAACCTGGTCTAGTGGATGGTGTCCCTGCCCATGTCAGGGTGGGTTGGAAATAATGATCTTTAAGTTCCCTTCCAACACAAGCCATTCTACGTGTTCTATGATCTGAGACTAGCCTTTCAAACTGATTTAGAGCCAATCAGGAAAAATGACATCACAGACAAAGGTCTCAGGAATTTAGGATCAGATCTCAGGAATTTTGGACTTGTTTCTGTGGTGTCCCATGCACACTGGGGAAAGTCACTTTAGATTATAGTTTTAAGTACCTGCATCAATCCAGTAGCTAGAGATGCTGTGCATTGAAAGCAGAGACAGGCTTCTCACAGTCTCTGTCCAACATCCTACCTACACCAGGAGTGGAGAAGGAAATTTTTTGCTGATGAGAAAATTAGGATACCTGTTGCAGAACAGAGGTACAAAGACCCAACTAGCCCAGGTTTGAAAAGGTATTAGTGAGTGGGCTTTACCTGCTTATTTGAAGCAGCTTATTCAAGGTTATGAGGAAGATTCCTTCTTCCTTTAAAGCCCTGCAGAACTCTACATTTTAAGTTTCAATCTTAATAAATCTGGATGCAGTTCTGACACCTTTACTCAGTCTGGGTGGTCTCAGTGATGATGCTTTGTGATTCTGCACTCAATGACAGAAACTAAATCAGAAGTCTGTACTGAATACAAGTCAGTTGAGTCAAGTGTGTTTCCATCCTCCAGCTGTGCAATAGGATAAATGATGCTCCCTTAATTTTAAAATATTCTGAAGACAAACAAATGATTGCAAACTGCTTGACTGCTAAGGCACTGTGGTCTGTGTTAAACAAACAGTCAGCCAGCCAACCTGACACAGAGTAGCACAATCACAAAAACACCAGCCAATGATTCAAATAAGCCCTTCTCCCAATTTATCTGAATAGGTCTGAACCTCAGAAGTGTTATGGGCAAAGGTCATTTACAGATTTCATCTGAACTTTTTTTTTCCCTGGACTTAATGAGTACCTTTGAGCATTGCAGTCAAGAAAACATTCCATCTGGTGACAGCTTTTGTACAAATGAGAAAAAAGGGTATTTTAAGCAAACTTCATGCTCAAATGGTACATTTTTTGTTTGTTTATTTGTTTCTTTGTTTCATACTCTGCTTGTCTTGCATCACTTTAGAAGCACCATTTGATATTGTACAGTGCCAATGCAAACTAAAAATCATAATTAAACCATTAATAATATGTCTACTGCTATCAGTTATTGTCTTTGTTAAACTGAATGTTTTTGTACTAGGAAAGATCCATAAGAGTTGTGAATCTATGCAAACTTTAATAATGCTGTTGTCATGGAAAACCTGCTGACCTTTGATTGTAGTTTTTAATAGATTGACATAATTGCAGATTCACTTACTGTAATAGCAGGCACAAAATTAAAAGCACAAGTAATTATCATGCTGATACTAGAAACCAATGGCTGAAAGTGCAAACCTGTCTCTATCCTTTTAATTTGTATTGTTGAAAAGGATAAAAATCAGATTTATGAGCAGAGGGTACGTGGGAACTATACTAAACTGATCCAGAGGAATCAGCTTAGATTCTCAAAGGTAATTAGAAGCTCCAAGTCCTGTTTTGATGCTTGCAGACTCACTGCGATCAACAGGAGTCCAGGAGATTGGAGCACTGTTGTGGAACTGGTTAATTTGATGCAATTTGATTCTGAGCTTACTTCAAAAACTGATCGACTGAAAACAAACTAATACTGAGGCTCTGCATAAGAACATCATGTCTCTAAGGCATGATTAAAGTGTAAAAGTCTGGGCCTTCAGACTTCTTACGTGGCCAAAGAAAGCGTTGCCTGAGCAGTACTATGGCTCTACTATTTTGTGGTAGTACTGCTTGAACTTGTTTACCAAGAACAATTCTGTACCACTTTTCTAGTGCCCATAGTCCTGGATACTGAAAGACCTTCACCGACCTGTCTTCCCAGCCTCCATGTTAATTTTCTTTCTTTTTCTATCTCCTTTTTTCTCCCTTTAATCTTCTTCATGTGGACGTCAGTGGTGACAGAAAGTTGTGACTGAACCATATGCTTCTTCCAGTGGCTGGATGGGGTTTCACTACATTTATGGCCTTTTATCTCCATATGAACTTGGGAAGCAAATGAGGTCCCCAGGTCTGGGTGTGTGTATCCTGCCTCTGGAACTATCATGAGTTGCTTTGATGGAGCTACCGATTCTTTATGACTTTAGTTTTACAAGTACCCAGGTGCTTCAAATGAGATTGAGGCCACATTGTACTAGGAGTTCTGTACATAAAGAGACAGTACCCGCCACAGGGAGCTTGAATCTAGTCAGCATAAGGCCAAGAGGGAAAAGTTGGTCATACATTGGAATGATGAAGGTTACACATCTCAGAGTAGACAAGTTGGAATTAGTTTCCTATTCCCTGAAATTCAATCCACAGGTACACTGTGTAGCAGCCTTGAACACTTACGTAGAATAAAAGGATGTAGCTTTAGGGACCATCAGATGCTTGATAGTCCAGGGACTGAAACAATCAGGGAAACCACATATCTTATCACCTTACCTGTGGTTATTGCTTGTGTGCTCATGCTCACCACAGTATATGACAGGTAATATGGGTTTCTTAGTCCTCTGTCATTAGATTAGTAACCATTTATGGTCCCTGAGACTAATGATACCTGTGGAATACGGTAAATGAAGAACTAATACAATTATATTATCAATATCTTTCTCATTTTAGCATCCGCCGTAGGTTGATCTGGTTTGCCATCTGGGACTATAACAGAACTGTCTATAAACGATAACTTTTTAGAAGTCCAACTTGAATTACCAACCACCTTTGTTACACTAAGACATTTTTCTTAAACCCTTACCCTAAGTGAATTTCTAATTATGAAAATCAGGTAAAAAATTCCAGTTACAGCAGGTATATCAGCACCTTAATATCAGAATAATATGTTTCAAATTGTTGCATATAGACAGAATGGGATTTCAAACCTCAAAAAAAAAAAATCAATAATGAAAGAATTTATTTGTAGCATTTCCTTTTCACTCACATCACATGACATTACATTTCTAGAACTGAAACTTAAAATTGGTTTGCATGTGTTTGTATTGATGCTTCCCATGTTTGATGTATGTAGACAAAAGAGAAAGCTTTTTTCCTTCTTCTCTTAGGCTATTATTTCTACTAGAAGGGAGAATTTCTACTTTTTAGCCATCTGCCTGTGGTAAGTACTGATGAAATTCATGGGAATCTTTCCAGTGATATTAACTAAAGCAAGGCCTTCCTAACTACCTGAAGTAAACAGTGCCTAGGCAGGCAAACCTCTCATGCAGGGTGCCAAACTCTGAAATTTCTGGCTCTTTCTTGAGAGTAGACTGTGAGGTCTCATTTATATCTGGAAAACAAATCCTTGAATATCTGAATTTAGGCTCTTAAACTGATCCACTTGAAATAAGAAACTAGTCCTAAAAATACACATTTGCCTACCAAAAGAGTAGATAAACTGTACGGTACACTACTAAAAGACAGATTAGGTAGAAATGGATTACATAGAATTACTGGACTGTAATCACGGAGTTAAGAAATAGAAAAATATTACTGTTAATATATCACTGTCAAATTAGGTGACTATATAGTTATATCCTGCATAGTTCGGCTCTTTTATTAATGACTTATGAGTGGAATGTAGACTTTGCATGTATGCAAAGTCTTCAGAAATAGGTATCTCTCTGCTTCTTTATATTGTGCAGAATCTGAACCTGCTCAACACTTGTTTAGTTCACACTATTTAGAGAGTTTAGATTTGTCCCACAAGGAAGCAAACAATTTGCATAAAGCAATAGGAAAGAAATAAGAACAAATTATTTATCTGAATAGATAGATTTAAAATCCATTGTTTGAAAAGCTCTTTTATCATCAGCAGAGTGATGGATTATTTCTTTAAGGGAAAATGGCAGTAATTAGTTATAATACCTGAGAGAACTCAATAAATATTTGCTAAATTTAGAGACCTTATTATTTGTATTCTAGGAGTGCTAGAAGACTCCTGTGAGATCAGAACCCCATTGTTCTAGGAAATATATAAGAACAGCTGCTATCCTAAGCAGGATGCAGCCCAGAATAAATGGCAGGGAAGACAGGAAGGGAAACAGAATAGCAGAGAAAGAAAATTAAATGCCTGATGGCACAAAGTTAGCAGCAGAGCTAGGACTGTGGTCAGGCTGGTCTCCTCAAAGCTAACCTGGAGCTTTACCTATTGGAGTAGGTACCTCCCCTTCTTTTCCGGTTCTTTTTGACTTCCAACCCATCCCTCACTGCAACAACCAAATTCTGATAACTGCCATCAAGGCCTTACTCAGCTCCTCGTCTTGCGGATACCTCAAGCCAAGTCTCTTACAGAACATTTCTGTTCTCTGAGTATGATGTGAGAATAATCTTAATTTCCTGTGAAATGGTTCATCTATCCAAACTCGCAACGCATCCATTACACTTAGATAGGACAGTAAGTTTGCTTTAGATTTCTTGATATTTCTCACTTCTTTTGATCACTCTTTACACCTCCTCTCTTCTGCTAAGTTTGCCACTGTAAGTTGCAGGCACCCTATTCTTCTGCAGTCTGTTATCATTATCCATCTACCCTGCCGTTCTTGATCCTATATAAGTGTATGGTGGATTGTGAGTCAGGTGAGTTCTTTGCTGATGTTTTCCAGATAATTCACTACATTATAAGAGTAAATTACATTTTCTGTCCTTTTTTATTGTGGATTTTCTTCACCTTCTGAGCAGAAATGGACATGGAGTAGCCATCAAGTTAATATATCTAATAAGGAGGCAAACCCATGTGGACATCCATGTCCTGGATAGTGTCCTCCACATTCTGTTTCTTATGTATGACCCAGTTTAATAGGAATTTCACAAATTACTGCTACAGGCAGCTGAAATAATGAAGTGGTTTGGGGCAAAAGCAAGTGGGTGCAGAAAGTCTGCATGGGCAACTCAAGTGAGCTTACTCAGGTGAGAGTAATGCCCTGCATGGAGTCCCTTCATCTTGTGCCAATGTCCCTTAGAACGCAGTAAAGCAGGATAGGAGAGAAGAGTTTTGGTGACAATGATTCTGTCACAACATGAATCTTCTGCAGTTCCTCCACCATTTCCTCTTAGTTTATACATCTATGTGAAATTTTTCTCTATGTTTACTTCAGTTATTGCTCTGACAATTGACTTTCCCTTCTGCGCAGGCTGTAATTCTAAATCCTGAGATCCTTTAGTTCAGGTACTGCTTTTGTTCAGCAAAGGTCTCCTGAGACCCAAGATAGGCTGTGCTATTGGGTAATTCTTTCTGGGAGCACCCATTGACCAAGATCTTCTTTAATCTAGATAGCAATTGAAACACCCTCTTTCCCTGTTTCATTAAAAGAGTATTCTTTCTCTTCATCTTATGTGTAAGAATAGGTTTATGGAGGTTACTTCCTTATAGCTATTCACTGATTGAGTTATGCAGTTGGTACCTTTATGTTAGCCTTTTCTGTGCTTCTGCAGGGTGAATTAAAAAGCTAAGTGATGGTAACATTAAACCCAAGGTTTGAGGGTTTTGTTTATGTTACAGTGGTGCACTGTCTCTGTAAAAAACCAAATAGCACTACAGATATTCCTAGAGGCTGAAATAATTAAAAATTATTTCTGTGATGAATGTTTCCCACAGCTGGCCTGTTGGGAAGTCTGGCTAGGAAAGGCATTCAGCATAAATTTCTAGGATTTACTCCAGTTTCATATCACCACTGTGATTCACCTTTAGCTGTCATATGTTCTGTGTTAGAGTTTGATCTTGATATCATCTAGAGAAAAGCTTTTGCAAGTTCATAGTATAGATGCATTGGCATATATATGTTCAGACTTTTGCTGACAGGTCAGGCTATTTTTTTTATTTTTTTTTTTTGGCCTTAAGTGTGTGATACTGTTTCTACCAGGTGAACTGTGCAGTTGCAAGTTGAAGAGTACACTGCTGTCTGGTGCCACAAACTGATAGGGATCTATTTACAATTGAGGCAGCATCCAGGAGATTATGAAATTAATTTCTCCAGCTGAAATAACAATAAAAGCTAGTACTGAATGTATTTCTAAGAGAAATTTATCCTTTTTAGAGATCAAATTCTCAAAAAGAATGATAGGTTTTGCTTTGGCTAAAAACTCACAGTGACTTTAGAACTGTTGATTTGCTATGTATTAAATCTAAAGACCTATAACTGTCATCTGTTCCTGACCCAAAATAACCTATAGCTGGTCCTGAGAATATCAGGTCTGTGACTGAATCCCGAGACTAGTGCATAGCTGCTGCAATTCTATATAGGAATGCAAATACAGTCTTTCATAGTTAATTGCAAGATAAAAACCCATATTAGGATAATTAGCATTTAAACAGACAAAAATCACAGGAAATAGGATGGGAAATCTTATAAGCACACAGTCTTTTGGGATAGTTTTCAAAATGTCTGTTTTAGCTGAAACTCACAGCCCAGATAGTTTTAGTTAGATGAAGTGTATCAGCAGGACAGTGTGGGATAAATTGTTCTGCAGGTAGTCACCCTGAGACAGATTCATGTATCTAAATCTAGTTGCATAGAGTAATTTTTGTTGCCTTAGGTTATCTGATATCTTGGATAACTTAGGGTATCTCAAATGATACTAGATGGCTATGTTTAAACACATAATGTGTGTCTGACGCTTTTGCAATATTTCAGAGACATTTGTCAATCTTCAGCTAGCTCCATATTCCTGGTTACATAGTTCTTGAGTAAGCGTGCCTTTCTGCAGGCAAAGTCTACATTTCCGGATTCTATGAGAGACAGGTATCTCAGCAAAAGGACAAAAATCAGACGTACAAGATATCCCATATTTATCTTTTGTTTAGTGAGCATTTCTGTCCATGAAGTCTTGAATGAATTACTTTGAACTTGGTGTATTTATTCTTGGTGTATTTTTGGGTGTATTTATTTGACATCAGGTACAATATTGTTTCAGAAATAATACTATTGTGCATTATACTTGTTTGGTTTGCATGTGCGTAGGTGTGTGAACACTTCTATGCAAGTATATTTATGAGATATCTTCTGTTTCTGTCTCTCTGGGGAAGTCATAACTCCAGGTGATCAGATCTTATGATGTGGAAATATAAGGAAATAATAGGTGTAAAGAAAGAATAAAGACGACAATGAAGACAGTCAGAATCTAAATGTGAAGTATATAGGAGGATCTCAAAAAACAAACTCCAACAAAGAACTAGTTACTCTTCCTTAGGCACAATTATAGTTAATAGCCAAGAATAAATATTTGTCAAGGTAGTGAAATTACATATTTACACCATAGAAACAATAGCAGGTGGTCTCATAAAGGTACATGTAAGAATTCTACGTATATTATAGCATCAGTGTGTTTTTTTTAAATTCAAGTGTTCAGCATTGCCAGATGCTGTGAAAACTAGGTAGTCTTTCCTAAAATTCAGATTAGACTAATAGTGCAGTGGTGGTGTTATTTGTTTAGATGATCTAACAATACATCCACATAATTTATATTGTGTTTGTTTATAGATTTGGATTACACCTTTGAATTTCTTGGCTTTGGGTAGACAGAAACTTTTGCTCTTTAAATCAAAACAAACAAAAAAACTCTTCAGGTGAACATAGGGATTTTGTTTAAAACATTGAACTCCTATCTTGGTATCATATACTCTGGCATTTTGAACAGGCACCCTGTAAGCCACACTTCCTTTTTTGACTTATTCAGGAATGCCTCATTTAAACAGAGTTTCTTGTTTCCACTGAGTTTGTTCTCTCAAGAAATACATTTACTGTTTTTTCATAAATAGCACTGTTCACTTGCAGGTACAGTTGATTTTTGGTTTCAGATGTGCATTTAAAACAATATTTCTGAAAATGTATAATTTTAAACAATGAGATTTAATTCAGCAATTTCCAATTTGAATCCCAAAGGGTTAGAAAAGTCTTACTAATACGCAGTTGGGTTCTGGTTTGTTTTTTGTTTTTTTTCCTCTTGGCTCAACAAAGACTAAATTTGTTGAACTTTATGGCATTCTGTAAGTTGATCTATACATGGGTATTTTTTCTAAGAAAAGACTAGCAGGAGCTGAATTTTATTCTTATTTCAAAAGACATCTCAATTCTTTTCTCAGCTGTAATATTCGGTTATAATTTTCATAACACAGTAGCCAGACATTAGGTAGGCAGAAATGGCAAATAAATGAAAGAACGGGCACATAGATCTTTTAGTTATTCAGGAAACATAAAGATCATTATATAGCCCTAGATAAATGATGTTATCTTCAGCTAATTTTTCTTGATTAAAAAGCTATTGATGATCTGTGAAAGGAAGCAGGGGCAAACTTTGTCTTTTGAAGAATATCTCATAATAATGAAATGCTACATGATAGCTTTGATTTCTACATATGATTCTTTTCCAAGGTCAATGACCTGTTTATCCTTCTTTTGGCTCAGAGATGCCCGTTTACAGCTTTCTTCCTATTAGAAGTTGTTTATTAAAAAGGAACAAGAATAAGAAATTATCTGTGACAAGATATGCTACTTTCCAATAAGAATATCAGGCGCCTCTTCTGCTGATTTTGAAATAACTATATGACTCACCAGACCAAAACTAGTAACAAAAGAACTCAATCTAACTGGATCCAACAATTGCCTAGAGTGATAATCACTAGATAAAAAAGAGGGGCATTAAATGCTCATTTAAAGTAAAAAAGGAAGGCAAAAATGATTCAGACAGGTAACTTTAATTAAATCAAAACAGAATAAAGACAAAGTACAGTTGCATCTTGCATAAGAATATTAAAATCAGCCATCAGCAAAATTTTAGTGTAATGAAGTACAGTATCCATTCAAGTGTGACAATAATTCTGAAACATACCTCAGACAAGGTATGACTCCAAGGGCAGGCCATAAATGACAACCATAACAAAGGAAGGTCTACCTCAATGAATAAACACAATTCACTACTGAGTTTATACTCACCCTGACTCACTATTGAAATTATACTCACGAAACTATCAATTTCAATGAAGGCCAGCTGTTATAAAACTGGAATATCACTGTGATGAATCGAGCTCACACTCTCATTTCTGCTTTTTCACCACCTTGACATTAAAGATTCTTAGCAGCATTTGCCATATTTTTCTGCCTTCTCCTTGGTCAGCATTTTATGTGGTTATGCAGTAACAGTATAAGAAATACCAAGAGATTTGTGACTGGAATGTCTTCACAGAATTCTGGCTGTATGGTTTGCTGCAGAATTTGCTTGGGACCTAGCTTTTATTTTTCTACCCTACGTTTTTCATAAACTTCCTACAGGTTCTTACCAGACCTCTTCTAAAGACACATAGTTTTGCCTTCATAATCCCATATAGCTGGCAAACTGCATAGGAATTTCCCATGCCATAGTCTACTTCTCAATCATATACACACAATTTTACTGCCCTAATGATGTTATCAGGCAGCTCTTTCACTGCAGTACGAAGACCGTGTTGGAAAACTCTATCACACAGTTCTTAAAATCTATTTAAAATATGTATGCTGATCATATCACAATTTTTCTTTGTCACTGAGGCATTGAAAATGTCTGATACATAAAGATGAAATTTATGAAATGTTATACATGCCTGGAAACACTTCCATTCTCCTATTGTTTGTTGGGTGTAAGGGCAAAATCTGTATAAAATTCTTAAAGCTAGGATTCTATGAGTCATAATAAGTAGAGAAAGCAGACTGTCTCTTTACATTTCATCTTCCTGTTCGAAATTAGAAATATGCCTGTTTTCTTCAGTTTCTTTAGCATTTTCACAGACTTCCATATAAAACAAATTACTGGATGAAGTCTCCAAGATTACAGCTTCTTGTTTTTAACATTTCAGTGACAACACTGTCGACATCGACACCTGGTGCTTGTTATTCCTAAGAGTTCTGATTGCCTCTCGAATCTCTTCAAAATTTGGCTCAGCTGCCTGGAAAGTGGCCATTTGTTGTTAGCCTTTTCTTTCTCTTTATGGAGTTTGTCTAAGTACTCCTAACATATTTCTGTAGTTGCGTTCCTTGTAATAAAAGGATTTCCATTTTTATCTTTTATCAGACTTTCTCATAATTGATATTCCTTCCTTCATGCATTGATACCCATGTAAAATTCTTGCACAGTCTCAGACTCCCTAAACTCAGTCATCAAAAGCAAATTCTCTACAAACTATAGTCCTCTGAATAGACCCCTTCCCACCTGAGGAGCAAATGTACAATTTGCAAATGCTCACCATCATACCATAGTAAGTATCTCCTCCAAAGGAACCACTGAAAGCCCTGAATCTTGTATTTGAATTTCCCAGAATATAATATATTTCACCTAGCACACCAAATGCCTTTATGGAAACTGGGAAGGGAAATTGGTAAAATTGAACAAATCTACACTTCAGTGAGCTCCTACAGAAAATCAATGATGGATATAAACATCCACTTTCCAGTGGAAGAACACTTCTCTCAAAATAATCGTTCCCTCTCTGACCATTTAGGCTTGATGTTCAAAGGAAAAGTACGAAATAGCTTCATGAGAAAATTTTGGTAAGCAAAATTTCTAGTGCCGTTAGATACTAAAAATCTAGACCTTATAGCTACAGATTTCATGGAACAGTAATGGTCATCCTTTTTACACTAACTTCCTATATTTCTTAGCTAATAATCATGATAATATTTGCCTCTGCCTCCCACTTTATCACCTAAAGTCTTACCAAAATTCTACTTCTCAGTATAAATCAACTCTTCTTTCTTAGATTTTGTAGCCAGTTTTTAATATATCTAATTGTTTTCAAAACATGGTCAGGATTTTTTTTCTCATGTTCCACAGGAATTTCTCTGTGATTGTTGCTTATTGTCTGTACACATATTTCCTAGGAAAGCCCGTCTCCATCCTCTCTCTATAGCTCCCTCTTAGGTAGCAGAAATCTGGCAATTAAGTTATTCAATTTGTTAACATCTCTCCTGTACCATGGCGTCCAAGAGTGGACATAGTGTTCTACACGCAGTTAACTATGTCCTGAAGGCACAAAGACTACTCATGTTTTTAGCAAATCTATTCTGATTCACTCTCTCCCTGAAGTTTGTATTGTCTTGGTAGACTTGCACCTTATCCTTCAGCCTTTTCATATTCCTCAGTATCATACTGATTACACCAGCACACTGTCCATGTTGCATATTAGCTCAAAGTTACTCATTTAGAGTCCTTAGTATGTGAATATATTTCTGGAAGCTGTGACTTTGTACTGCCCTTTCCTAATCTTCTGTGAAAGTATTGAGCTCTTGGAATATTTAGTTATAAACAGATCGTTTGGTCTGCTAAACATGCTCAAGGCTCTTCTGTGAACTGAGTGCAATTTATCAACATTTCTTAGGAAATCCCAACACCAGATTGGGACGGTATGTTCTTGCAGTACTTTGGCCATTCCCAAATATACAGGATAATATTATTACACTTTTTCTTGAAATTTCTTTTTCCTTGAAAATTCCTGAAGATGGCATGATATTGGGATCTTTCAGCTGATTTGGTCTCCTCTCTACAAAGTGGTTCCAGGTACAGCAGCACATGGGGTGATGTCAGATTCTGACAAATTTTATTCATAAAATTTATATTTTTGCTTGGGCTTTAGAAAATCTTTTCAGTTGCTTTTGCCCACTGGATTTGTATTGTCTAGTTATCTGTAAGTTTGCTACCTATTACTTCCTTCAAAAACTGAGTTATCGAAGCCTTTATAAGTAATGATTTATGTTACCTTGCAAGTTAGTGATAGATGTTTGTAAACCATGTGGGGCCACAAGCCCTGCAAATTGCATGCCTTAGGTTTAGCATTAATATCTTGTCTTGAGCAATTTCTTTAAGTGGTTACGTTTCTTCCTTTTCCTCGTAATCCTTTATTTCTATTGCAGCAAAGCTCAGAATAAAACCCTCAAAGGTAATGAACATTTATTTTAAGGATACATTGAGCAGTTTGACATTTTATACCCATTTTACTTTTCCCCAAATAAATGAGCACTCTTAACGCATATATTTTGTGTACTGGAACAGGTCATGTCTCTTTCTGTCATAGTCCACCTTGTTTTGTGATTGTGCACCCTTGAATGCATAATGGAGATAAGGCCACTTGTGCATAAAGAAACATAGCTTAAATGAACTGTAAAGCTTTGTGCTTTATTGGACAGAACTTTTTTAACTTTTTACCTGAGTGAATTATTCAAAAGATCATAGAATCATAGAATGGTTAGGGCTGGAAAGGACTGGAAAGGACCTTAAGATCATCTAATTCCAACCCCCCTGCCACGGGCAGGAACACCTCACACTACACCATGTCACCCAAGTCCCTGTCCAACCTGGCCTTGAACACTGCCAGGGATGGAGCATTTACCACTTCTTTGGACAACCTGTTCCAGTGCCTCACCACCCTCACACTAAAGAACTTCTTCCTTATACCTAACCTGAACTTCCCCTGTTTAAGTTGAACCTGTTACCCCTTGTCCTACCGCTACAGTACCTGATGAAGAGTCTCTCTCCGGCATAGGCTTCCTGCTTCCGATACTGGAAGGCTGCTATGAGGTCTCCACGCAGCCTTCTCTTCTCCAAGCTGAACAGCCCCAACTCTCTCAGCCTGTCTTCATACGGGAGGTGCTCCAGCCCCCTTACCATCCTTGTGGCCCTCCTCTGGACTTGCTCCAACAGCTCAATGTTCTTCTTATGTTGAGGACACCAGAACTGTACACAGTGCTCCAAGTGGGGTCTCACAAGAGCAGAGTAGAGGGGCAGGATCACCTCCTTCGACCTGCTGGTCATGCTTCTTTTGATGCAGCCCAGGATATGGTTGATTTCTGGGCTGCAAGCACACACTGAAGCTGGCTCACGTTAAGTTTCTCATCGACCAACACCCCCAACCCCTTCTCCGTAGGGCTGCTCTGAATCTCTTCTTCACCCAACCTGTAGCTGTGCCTGGGATTGCCCCGACCTAGGTGTAGGACCTTGCACATGGCCTTATTGAACTTCATGAGGTTGGTATTGTCCCACCTCTCAAGCGTGTCAAGATCCCTCTGGATGGCATCCCTTCCCTTCAGCGTATCAACCGAACCACGTAACTTAGTGTCATTGGCAAACTTGCTGAGGGTGCACTCTATCCCACTGTCCATGGTACACAACTTTAAATTGGGTCCATAGGCTGTAGATCAGGTAATTGATTATCCTCCCTAATTCCATTTTTACATGATGACAATATTGCTTTTCTTTTCTTGATAAAGTTTTGTGGGGTTTGTGTTTTGTTGTTTGGTTTTTTTTCTTTTGTTGTTGTTGTTGTTGTTGTTTTGGGGTTTTTTTTAGTTTTGTTTGTTTGTTGGTTTTTTTCTTTATTTGTATTATTACACAAATAATCTCAACCAAGGTGTAATATCTTAATCTGTTGTTACTTTACATTTTTTCAGCTCACTTACATTACCCTTCATGCTGTCTTGCAAGATCATTTCTTGCTAAATCAGAACACAATTTCAGGTGAAGATGTCTGTGGAATTTGGGGAGAGATTGAAATTGATATTGACATAAGATACATTGAAAGTTATATTAGGAAAGTGATCAAAACCCAATGGAGAAAATCAGGAAAAGTTAAAGAGAAATTATGGTTTATTAATGGTTTTGATTTGTTGGGGTTTTTTTGGTCTTTTTCCTTTTTTGCCTTTCCCTTTTCCTTCCTTCCTCCAAGAACATTTGAGTTTCTTCTTAAGGTGCCTCAGCATTTTAAGATTTGGGTAGCTCTCTAAAACCACATGGACTAAGTTAAAGAAGTTTGCTAGCAATATTTGTGTGAGTAGAAAGTTCTTACTGTGAGTTGTCAAAGCTGACCTTCTGCTATGTTTGTAGCACATGAACCTTTTTGCATACATTGTATGCAGCGAAAGTCTATTCTTTTATAACATGTATCCATCAGTTGCATACCTACCACTAGCAGGTTCTGACTATAGGAAACAGAGCTTTGATAGCCTGCATTATTCTTTTTTTTTTTCCCAATAGGTTTCTGATGTGAAAGTTGTAAAGAGTTGAATTTATCTTGGGATGATAATTTACAATTAAATGGAGACTGGTTGATCAGGCTTAACACAATGTTGTCAACATGGGATCAAAGGGGGGACAGTACGTTTGCATTTGGTGTCTTTATAGAGTGCGATTATGCTAACAGTATGGAGCTGCCTCATTCCCCTAGTAGCACAAAGAAACTCCACAGCTGCAATTCTGAAATGCTTTTTGAAGAGGTGAAGATTACACCTGCTCCATGTTGACTCCAAACTGCTTCTGTGCTAGAATAGCTTCTGGCTCTGCCTAGTGCTTGAGCTGCAAGTGCAGGCTTACCTTCCATGGATGTACTGTGGGATTAATGAACTACTAAATCTCTATGACTGCTTAAATTCTCATAATTAAACCATTTTTTCATAACTCTGATTAAAAGGATAGGACGCAGAGTTTAGTCTTTCATGAGCATAACTGATATAACTTGTCAGCTTACACTATTAGTATTCTTTGTTTACAAAATGAAAACGGAGTATCAAGTTTTTGCAAAGTCCTATCTCACTTGAGCAACACGAAGTCAGTGACTTCATGTGTTTTTGTCTACACAGAACACACAGATGGCAAAACAGTCGGCTTATATACAAAAATGAGTAACTGCTGTATAACTTATTGATATCCATGGATAATCTGGCAGGTGTTTAAATTTATACATTTTTCTCAGAGCTGTATCTTGTTAGAAAGGTGCTGAAGTTCTTCTCCAGGTGATAGATAATTATCAGCTGAACACGTTAATGAATTGTACTTCTATCTAAAGTAATTTCTACATCTCTGTGTAGTATCCACAGTGATAATGTGTCAGATGATTGGAACAATAACTACCCTTCTTGTGAACAAGGGTCGTTCCTTGAGCAGTGCATGACTGTTAGATTAATCTAGCAAAAACGACAGAAAGAGCCAAAGTGTAAAAGGAAAGATACAGTGGCTAAGGACATATTATATATGTAGAGGACTTAAAAGCCAAACTGGGAGCATCAGCCCTCATTGTCACTCTGAGATCCATGAAAAGGAAGCTCATTCATAGGAAGGGCTCCTTTTATTGCAGGTGCAGGGCTCCTTTGGGTGTGTGTATTATGGAGGATTACATATAAATTTAAGACCAGAGCATGGAAATAATGTTGAGCTGTGAAATGTGTGATCAGAATAACATCTGCTTTTCATTCTGTTCTCCATCATCAGTGGAACAAAAAATTCTTTCCCTTCCTGAAGAAAAAGACTTGCCTTACCAATGGGAAGTGCCAGAGCAGGAGTGTGTGCCTTCAAAAGCAACAGGATTTGGATGCTACTCAGCAAGTAGTGGCAGTCAGGAAAGGAAGAAAGGAAATTGGTAATCCACAAGAAAGTCCTCATCCTTTCCTTGAAGAGAATCCTATTTGTTCTGTCCTAAGGGGCAGGAACAGGGTGGAGAGAAAATGGTATTAAACTTCTCTGTGCTCTATGGAAAATGTGCTGAAACATGAGCTTTTCCCTCTTACCCATAGTTCTCCTTTTCAAATGTTTTTTTCTGAATAGAGGATGAATTAGTCCTTCACTTGTGTTTTCCCTTCTGAAAAGGGAGAGAGGACTTTGAGATTATATTATAGTGCTTTCTATAATTACTTGCTAGAAACTAACACAAAAGGGAAGTGTGAACATGTGTTTAGGAGCTAGGAAAGTATAATGAGAAGGAAAAGCCTTTTCTTCTGATTATTATTTATATTATAAGCACCAAAGAGCTCTAAGTCATAAACCAGGACAACATGGGGAGGCTGCGATTCAAATATAAGATAAGAGACAACACATGGATCCAGACAGCTAAAGGAGCACAAGGAAACAATGAGGCAATGTTGGTCAGTATGAAAGGAAGTGTCTCAGTGCATTATTAGCTTAAACATTTTCTCATGTTTTTTTGTAGGCATCACAGCAAGAGAGTTTTAATGAGGGATTCGAAGGAAGATAATGAGGTTGTGTGGCAGATGTTTGGAAAAAAATCACAGAGGAGCTTGTTTAAAAATATCTGACAAATGTGTGATGGACGCCAACATTATGGCCTAACTGGAGAGAGAGCTCACTGGAGATGACAGGCAGGATAAAAATGAGAGGGAATTTGAAGATGAAGGCAAATATATCTGATTCTTCAGAAAATCATCAACAGGCACTGGTCAAAGAGGCTGATGCTTTTGTTCTAGTGGATTCTGTGTGAGGGGATAAGAGTTCATCAGAGGAACAAATGTTATGATGGTGGAAATTTGTGGTGGATTATGACAGACTCGACAAGACCTCTAGTTTTGTGGATGAATATAAATGGGCAGTCATTAAAGATGTTATGCAGAAACATCTACAAAATTTAGGCTGAAGTGTATCACATATGACATTGACTTGTTTACAAAGAAGATTATATGATCTCAATTTCTGGAGGCATGTAAGACAAGTTTTTATAGATATGAAGGGAAGCACTGGCTGATGTCGAAAGGAAGTTGTGTCAGTGGTGCTTTCTAATGTGGAAAACTAAGAATCTTATGTCTAAATGAGGGCAACAGAAGAAGTTAAAAAATATTACACATGCATACAAATGTATGTGCTTGTATACAAAAACACAATGTGAGTAGTCATAGTGACAAAAACTCACTTCTGTCCATTTTTTTTGGACAGATACTTTTGCCATCTCATTAGATTTTTTCAAAAGCTTTAGCTGGTTGCTTTGAATTTTAAGTAATCCTTAACATTAAAAGTTCTATTGCAAGACTGGCTATATCAAAATGCTTGCAAAAAAAAGGTTAGGCTCCCTAAAAATCAGGGGTTTAATACAGATGATCAAGGCAATTACTACATGCCACTGTTGAGAACAGGTAGTTAATGGGAGATTTGGAAAAAAAACTAGTGCACACAGTAGATTTCTTTTTTAGCTTTTATAGAAGAAGAACGCAAATACGAGTTCTCTGTGGGAACTCTCAGCTTATAGAAAGTCAACATGGGAGAAGACATGCTGATCTGTTTTGTGAAGTGATTTTAAAGTACTTTGCAGAAGTCCATAAGGTTAGCAGGAGTAAGAAACTAGTATAATTAATGGACAGAACTTCTATACGTTAAATTGTTGATTTGCCTTAACTTTCACAAAAGAGTGGATGACAGATGCTAGAAATGGATGTAGATTTCCTATGAGAGGAAAAAGAAATACTGAGGGAAATCAAGACCATACCTGAACAGATGATAAGGATATTAAAATGTCTAAAGACTAGCAAAGCTCCACGGGCCAACGCAGTCTGTCCAAACATGAGAAACACAAGAACCTGAGTGTGTATAGGTAAAATCATATTGTAATAGAGGGAGGTTGTAGGTGGACTTAAAAGTGGTGGCTAGAAAGTGGGACACAGGAAATTACTGATATTTAAGCATTGTTTCTACGTTTGGGGATAGTGACAGCTAAATATTCACTTTCAGAAAGGTGTCATTTGGTTACAGGCAGAATTCACTCAAGAAAGGAATACATTTAGTTATTGTAAGTAGTGGTCTACCTCAATTAGATTAAAAGTTGACTAAGGAAAGGGAGACATGGATGTAAGTGCTTTTGAATTTAAGAAGCTTAATCTACAGTACAGTCTAAAAGACAGACCAGGCCTTTAAAAGCTTTTCTAGCCAGCCAACATCTCTTTGAATCTACACACGCCTAGGTCTTCCTTTTCAAAGGTGGTGATTCCTTGCAATATTCTAGAGGTCCAGCGGTACCAAGAAGACCCTGCAATCATCAGATGTGCAGTACAGTTGGTGTCAGTTTGGTCAATGTCAACTGCAGCAATCACTGAAAAGTTCATCTTATTTGTGTAAGAGAAGATGATTAATTTCAGGAGATGAGGGAATCCTGGAGTTACCAGCTAATGACAAACACAACTGAAGGCAAATGAATTCAGCCATTTTGTGAGGATCAGCATAATGATAATTCTCATTTACCAGAGCAACACAGAGAAGCATAGGTGAGTAAAATGTTGAGAAGTAATGATTTGCAGCTGTGAAGAATTTGGCATTGCAATACAAGTAAACAAAATGATTCACACTTGCCTGGGATAGCTCAGGAAGATGGCTTAGTGAACTGGCCTGTACATACCAGGTGGAAAAATGTAGGAGAATTGTGGTAGGATCAAGAGAAAAAAATAGAAAAAGTATTAATCCCCCATAGTGACATGCAAATCAACATTGATCAGGAGGATGATCTAAGTGAAAAAATGGTAGACATGTAATTAATTTTTCCATGTAATATGTAGTAGCAACAAAGCAAACAACATCAAGGATACATAAATACAGCTATTAAATATAAATTATGTTAGTATACTATAAAATCACAAAATCTGTGATGTAAAAATCTCCATTGTCTCTGTAATTTTAAATTTTCTAGTAATATCTTGATACATAGAGAAGGTCTATACAAAAATACATGGGCTAATAATTCGTCAAGGGAAAACATGGATATCTGTTTATCAGAACCACAGCATTTATTTCTAAAATGAAAATAAAAATATGTTTGCTGCCACTTAGGACAACGACTCAAAGAACTTGCTGATGAACAAAATGCCATTAGTTCCATACATAATTTGTTATCAACCTGCTCTATTGAAATATAAAACTGGTTATTATAAGCTAGCAACTGTGGTGTGGCTGTTGTAGTACATCCCTGAGCTTTTCTTGTCTTGTGGAAATGTCAGGATTGTATTTTTTTGTCTCTATTTTTATACTGCAAAATTCTCTACAAGACCCACAGTTCTGAACAGTGCTGACTAATGAATTAAGACCTGTCCTCTGGCATTTTGGACTTTTGGGTTTTCCATTCAGTAAGAAATTATTTCAGTTGTTTCCTCTTTACAAAGCAAGGGTGATTTACTTTTAATCAGACTTTAACAGTGAAAAATTTGTCTCTGAAGACACAAACCCAGTTTTCAGAGTCAAAGATTTTGAGGAGTCTGGGTGAAGAGGAGGAAAGATCTCGCTAGATGCTTCAGGGAACTTTTGAGAGAGCAAGCTGAAAGATCTTGCTTCATATTTAGTTTCATGGTTCTGGAATTTGAAAGACTAAACTGGTAGGCTGTAGACTTGCCTAGGGAGGATTGATCATATATCACAAAATCTGAAAGCCAGGGAATCAGTGGGAACCGTTGGAGAGATTACTTTGTATTGTTTCATAGTTATGAATCATAGGCTGGAAATGCTGTGGTGGGTTGGTGGTGAGAGCGCAGAAAATCCCCCCATTCATGAAGAAGAGCATTCTTCCCAGAGAAAAAGCTGGTAAAAGTCTGTTCCCCTGCCATCCTTTAATGTTTCTGGTGTAAAATTTTATTCTCCTGCTACTAAATAGTTGCAGTATCTTCCTAGACTAAACAGATAGATACTTTTTGCCATCCCATTGTAATTGCAAACATCAACTGATTGCTAATGTCAGATCTGCACCCTTTAAATCTTCCTAGTCAGCCCTGCTTAGTTTGCTGACAAAAAGAAATTTTCCCATTCAGTACTGTGGAGTCAATAAAAATGTAGCTGTGGGAGAGCAAGGTGCATTCTCTTCTCCCTGATGTACCATAATTGTCAAATTGTAAGCTAAGGTACAATTTCAGAAATAACGTTACACATAATAGCTGATGTATGAAGCAGAAAGAACAAAGTTAATTTGCAGACGTGAGTTTGAGCTTTCATGTCCATCAGACAGGAAAATCTGGTTTTGACTGAAGACTGAGAACAATTTAAATGGTAGCTACTGATGGAAATATATATGGAATGCAAAAAAGAGTTTGTATTGTCCATTTTCTCTCCAGATAAACTTTCTTATTTCTTCCTGTCAATTTTACTGGGACTTTTTATTAATTTTCTTGCTGGTCTTCTTTGTACGTTCCCCTGACTGTAAATTTTCTCATGTTTGTTTTTACAGACATATTCTACTTCTTGCTGTACAAGAAATAGCACCTATTTAATGACTTAATAAAAGAAAAAAGAATGTAACACTTTCATTGTGATATTACATTTCTAATCCTATCTCTAGTTGGTGTTACAATATGGGTCCCTACTCACAGTAACAACTATTCAGGACAGCATTTAAACACCAAATTTAGTCTTTGGTTTTAAGCTATCTTCAGGAACCGTACCTTAAGCTGCATCCCTAACAGCTAGTGTTATTTTGGGATGCAGGAATCTTATTGCAGTGGGAGTTAAGGTGTGATCCTGAGCATTCTGTAATAAAAATCTATGATCTTGCTTTATCTCAGTGGTAATTTTTGTTGTTGTTTGAGCACAAGTGTTCTTGGCCTACCTTGAATTTACTACATGCTAAGGACAGGCATGTGAGCTCTAACTCTGAAGTGGCTGACAGACGGTATCTGAATCCTTTATGATGACTACTTTAAGCATCAGTGTGATCACAGTAGATAGACAGCTGGGAGTGCACCTCACGTATGGCCACATTTCTTTGCAACTGAGATATTTGTACCAAGACATGCCATAGTATCTTCAGCTGGTGCTTTGCTCTTAGCAGATGGCAGGGCTGAGCCCTGGGTGACTGGCTTTGCTATCTTGATACCAACTTCCTTCACATGTTTCAGAAAAGGCTATTCTTGAGGTTAAAGAGGGCATTTTTAAATGCTGTTATCCAGTGGCAGTAAATTTCAAACTGGAGTAGGCTGCGAATTTTTTGACAAAGTTCCTCTTTGTCAAGACTGAGGGTATTCACAGGAATTGCAACTTTAAAATCTTCTGAAACACACTTGTTTGGTTCAGAAGGAGCTTCTTTTTCACAAACAAATGAAAGAGGAAAACTTCTGGGTGCAGGGGCAGGTGAAACAGTAGTATGCCCATCTCCACTTCCACAGTTGGTTATTTTTTGTTCTTCCAGTACAAATCTACTTAAATGTTGGCTATAAACCTTGGCTGTATTTTAATATTGGCTGTGTACTTGCGATCTTTCTCTACTGATGCTTAAAAAGGGCACTGACTCTTCCTTTTATTTGATTTCTGTCTGCAGTTATAAAATTAATCTCCCAGCCTCATGCTGCAATGAGCTGTGTCAGTGGAAGAGAGATAACTTTCTTTTTTTTTTTTCCTTAAAACTTCTCCCAAAGTTACAAGGAGTTTAGCACATTTACTTTCTCTTTTCAGTTTTAACAAAGCCCTTGTCTTTTTTTTTGCATTTCTATTTTATCTGTGTCATTTTGATTCTTTTGTTTTATACTTCACATTTTTTTTCCACACTCTTTTTTTTTTTCCCTTCAAGCCTAGTTTATAGTCTCTGACAGGATTCTTTCTATGCTATCTGCCAAAACATCTGTTCCTTTTCTGAATAAAAAGCTTACTTCTCCAGAAAGTGTCACACAGGTCCACACCAACTATAAACCTTCATTTCTCTCTGCGACTTTGCCGATGATGGGCCAGCACTGGGAAGCTTTGTATTCTTGCCTGTCTTGTCTCATTTTTCACTATGCCCAATGCAGGTAGTCTATTGGGGGGAAAAAAATTGCATCATTTGGATTTCAGTGTACACATTTCCTAACCAAATATGCTATTAGTTATTTCTGCTTTCTATTTTTAATCTTGCAATTATTTCCTGAATTTCTGATCAAAGCAGATATTTATTAGCTTAAAATTGATTCCAGTTAAATAGATTCTATTGCCTGCTCTTTTCCACTAGGAGCACATTTACATTAATACTCTCACCAAAAATGCAACATAACTGTCCTTGATTTTTCTTGGATTGATTTTTGGTGATGCTACAATTTTGCACTCAAAGTGGCATTCAAAGCAATTTTGGGTTCCCTTGAGGAAGTTGTGTATCTTTCAGTACTTTGGTTTTCCCATTTATAATTCTTTCTTATGTAGTAGACAGACTTGATTCTATTGTAAAGTTCTTTAATGTCTTGCCATAGTTTAACCCCACTAGGCAGCTCAGCCCCACACAGCTGTTTGCTCACTCCCCCATGGTGGGGAGGGAGTGAGAATCAAAAGAGTAAAACTGAGAAAACTCACGAGTTGAGATAAAGACAGCTTAAAAAGTAAAGCAAAAGCCATGCACACAAGCAAAACAAAACAAGGAATTCATTCACCACTTCCCATTGGCAGGCAGGTGTTCAGCCATCCCCAGGAAAGCAGGGCTCCATCACCTGCGGTAGGTGGGAAGACAAAACGCCATCACTCTGGATGTCACCCTCCTTCTTTTTCTCCCAGCTTTATATGCTGAGCATGATGCCATATGGTATGGGATATCCCTTGGGTCAGTTGGGGTCAGATGTCCCAGCTGTGTCCCCTCCCAACTTCTTGTGCAGCCCCAGCCTCCTCACTGGTGGGGTGGTGTGAGGAGCCGAAAAGGCCTTGACTCTGTGTAAGTACTGCTCAGCAATAGCTAAAACATCCTGTGTTATCAACATTGTTTCCAGCACAAATCCAAAACATATCCCCATACTAGCTACTACAAAGAAAATGAACTCTATCCCAGTCACAACAAACACACATCTTTAAGAAAAAGTGGTGTATCTGAACAAGATACGATTTTTATGTTGTGTTCAATATAAAAAAAATCAAAATTCATGTCAATATATATTTTCCATGTTACATTTTATAATGGTCAACACTAGCAATTAATCATTTAAATATTTCTCCCAAATACAGAAAGAAATTTGTATTATTTTCTATGTTGCAAAGTAAAGAAAGTGGTTTTCATATATTTGTCTATAGCATAATTTGCTGTTTAATATGTAGCTGAGATCATTGTCTTTTGGCTGTATTAATAACTAAAGAGAACAGGGTTTGCTGGTGAACAGTTTTAAGTTCTTGCAAACATCTGAGTGTGCTAAATAATATGAGACAACAATGGATAGAAACTTCCCCCTGGAGACCCTAAAGTTTTAATTAATTTTCACAAAAATGAATGAGGAAAAGTTTGTTTGTTTAGTTGTTTTTTTTTAATCTGCCAGAAGTTTCTTCATCTTCTTCCCAGGAAAACTGTGTATTTCTATTGTAAGATCTGTAGCAGTTACTTAGGGGGTTCCAGTGTCAGTCTGGTATGGGGATGGGGAGATACACATTCTGTTCCGTTGTTTCCTCTCTCTGATAGACACAAAGAGAGTTTCTCCAGGTGGCAGAGATTTGATAAATGCAGGGAAGTAGCATGAAAAAAGAATTGCTAAGGAAATTGAATTCAACCCCTCTTCATGGCTTGATCCCCCCTAGAACAGGTGGCTTGGCATACTGGCCACAAGTTCCTGTTGACTGAGTCCATGCAATACCTCAGTCCCCTTGTGCAGAGGACTTATTTTTGGAAGCTGGCAAGCTGCCTTTCTGGAGGAGCTGCAGCAACAGCAAGAGGGCTAGGAATGGTTCAAAAGTCCTGAATCTTTTCATGGCTCTTGCTGTGTTTTGCTGGTTCTTTGAAGTGCTTAAGAGAGATTGTTGTGTGATTTGTTATGCGAAAGTTTGAAAATTTCTAGTTAAGGAAATATTTCCATCACAATACAAAACACTTTTTCAGTCAGCTTTCTCTGGGGACCCATATGTGTCTCTTGCTGAGATCTTAGGGCAATTTGCAGGAGGTTTTTTTTCATTTCTTGGCTTAACTTGCCCAAAATATTAATTTAAAAACAAATTTTGTTAATTGTGTAGGCCTGCCCCAGTATGACCAAGACAGCAGGGAAGGGAAAATGTTCTCAGTCCTGACAAACATTAATTACTCATTTCAGTAAATTGATATTGACTGGGCTATTCAGTAACTGTGTGGAGTAGATTAGAACTTCCTTCATTCCAGTGTAGTTCTGGAGCAACTCCACTAAAGTGCAGTCAACTCTTATTATAAACTTTATTTGTATACCAGAAAAGCAGTGCTCTCTTATTGCCCCTTGAGGTGCAACCTGAGTGGCGAGTAGCCCATCAAACTGCACAAGCTGTATCCTGAACCAGAAAGCACAGAGCTGCATCAGCTCAGCACGATGCCAAATACAATAAGCTTCCAGTTTGCAATGATGATGTGCTATAAATATTGCAGAAAAATAAATGTAACCCATATAGAGAAGTCTTCAACAGGCAGGTTTAAAGCAGAAATGTGGTTTTAAGCTTAGTTACAAGTATGATCTTAAATCTTGAAAAAAGGCAATATATATTGACATACACATGTAAAAAGCATGAAACTATGACAGACTGCAACAGTACTAGGCACTGACATTTACAGGAAAGTTGATATCAATTTAATGACATTTTAATTTGGCAGACAATGTGCAGGTAGAACCCCATGTTCTTTCAGTTTTAAGCTTTGCAATAGGACTCGAGTGCATGGTAGACTTTTACTTCTAGGTTTCTTCTCAGTTAGTAAATGTTAGTCTAAAATATAATTGAATATAAATTTGAAAATAACGAAGGAAAAAGATTAGATCTAGAGACAAGAAAGTTAGAATAAGCTAATCATATTCAGAAAAAACCTCAAAGAATAAGCTCTTCATGATGTAGCTTGAAATTTGAGGAGGGGAAAACCTTTTGTTCATCTCTGCTGTATGATCCTTTTTTGCAATTAAATTCAACACAAAATGAATCTCAGCTGGTTTGGAATTATATTACCATCTGGGGAAGATTTTGAAACAAGCCAAAACTAACAGATTTTCACTCGACCCCTTAAGAATTTTAATTGCCAAGAGTTGTGCATTTCTTAGGAGCAAACTGACAGTGCAGTAGCGTGAGTCTGTAGGATCTTCTTGGCTGCAAGATCTTCTTGGCTAGAGGCACTTTTTGATTCATGTAGAATCATCTAGAGCTCAGCAGATATTTTTAATATTTCTAGTTAAACATCTAGCTAAATATCTATTTCATCTATACTTCCTCTGGAAACTATGGCTAAAGGTGTAATTAACATTATCAAGTCTGAGCATATTCTTGATGATGTTGTTGGTTAAAACCAGTGTCAAACACAGGGGGTTCAAGCTGCATGCCTCAGGGGCTCTATAGTGTACTTCAGAGTCCCCCAGTAGGGATTAGCAATTAAGTTACTAGTTCAAATCCAGGAAAGGTCAAGAGTGATTAACACTCTTTTGTTCCATTGGTTAGTGGGAAAGAGATGTAAAATGAAGTGATGATCAAAACCCAATTCCTGGTAGATATTTTACATCATAAACACCAAGCTCCTAATGATCCCTTGCTAGCAATCTGATTAGAATGGGCAGTAATTGAACAGGCACAGACGCTGCCATGCAACCATTACTGCCATTCCCCATAACAAAAAGTACTGCCATTTTTGGACTGAAGGACAAGCTGGAAAATTGCAGTCTCTCTGCATGGGCTTTTCGTGTTCTCTTAATATATTTGGAAATCTTTCATCTTGAGTGATATCAAATCATATTTTGGACAACAAATGCAGTCAAAGATTATTGTAAGTGCTTGGAATGCAGGAAAACCTGCAATTTAAAACTGACAGTTTTTTGATAATTTTAAATATATGTGGTTGCTTCTCAGATGGATTAATCTGTCATAGATCTGCTGAAAAATTAGTAAAGTGGTAGTCAGTGAAGCTGGCAAAGGATCTGAATCTGCTTTACTCAAAGTACATGATCATACTTGAAAATGCACGAGTAGTTTTAGAGAAAGTGTATTGTATCTGAGTTCTGTGCATTACGTATACAACCCCTGCCCTTCTTCTCCTTCTTGGGCACCAAACAAGTTCGAGTTGGGGTTAGGTGAAAGATTGAATGTCAGGGGCTTAGAATGAGGAGTTAGGGTTTTGATTTGGGGCTTAGGCTTCAGGCATTTGGTTAGGGTTACTACCATGATATAGCAAAACTGTAAATTCTGGCTTGATATTCTCATACTATCTTGCAACTGGTGAGTGATAGAATGTCTTTCTTGTAAACATGATATCTTTTAGACCAAATCTGTGTATATATTGTGCTCCATCAGAAACCTGAATTTATTAGAAAATCTGCTCCATTAATTTATCCAGGATGTTACTATATTCCACAAGATGAAAATGTTTCCATATTTTAGCAACAATCCGTAAGATGAATGCACACAAATTTTTCAGTGTGTGGATAAATGCTTAAAGGATCTATAACAGGTACCGACTGGACTTTTCTTGCTGCTCTACAGTCCCTTGTCTTAGCTATCTATACAGCAAATCAAGAAAGAAAACGCTCTAAAAGGCTAATAGCTTGAATAAGGTAAGATGTTGCCGTTTTCCAGTAACTTTATAAAAATGATATCATTGGTATTTTAATAAGTAAATTTACAACTATGGAAAACATTCTTGTTATTCCCTAGGTAACTTATGGACTACCCAGAGCTGCTGTTGACTGACAACAGAAGTATAAGATGGGGGATTCACATTTTGGAAGACAGATTATGTTTGTATGATTACTTTCACTATCATTTTTGTTGGAGGAACAAGTCAAACATTCGTTATTACTGGGGGCGGATGTCCATGATCCTAGAGGAAACTGGGACCTCTCAATGCTCTGTGAGTGGGTTTCAGGCTTCTTGATGACATGGACATAGTGGGTTCAATAACACAACTTACTTCTGAGCTGACTTTGTTTCCTTGAGCTTGCATCCTTTGTAAAACAGCTAGTGGCATTGTGTATCTCAACCAGTTATTGGAATCAATCTTTTTTGGGACATCCTGGATATGATGTTGCAAAGAAAAGTCCAGAGATTTGTACTAACTCTTAGCTCTGCAACAGAGTAAAGTCATCACCAATATTTCTTTTTTTTAAGTTTTGCTTTTGCGAATTCTGTTTCATTGAGGAAACTCTCTAGGGCAGTGGCTATAAAAGTTGAGTTTCTAGTACACCCTAACCCTGACCACAGGGGGGTCTGTGAGCATTGCAGTAATAGTAATAATATATAACACTAGCTGTGGATTTTGAAAGGATCTCTATTCTGCAAATGCATTTAAAAGAAACAAAAGTGTCATTTACTCCCTGAAAAATGGAACTGCTAAGCATTTATATTTAAATTAAATGCTTTTATGAGTTCATTGAATGTTATTTAGCAAGTGTATTATAGCGAAGGCATGTTACTTACTGCCGTAGAATGAGGATTTTATTGCTTTTTCATAGTTATCTTTTGTATCAGCATTTGGCAGGTAACAAATGAAATTTGCTTGCTAAGGTTAAATTGTTTTGTACTGCTGCTCAGCCACATAGATATAGAGGATGAGACAATGGAAAGAAGTTATTTGCTTTTTTTGGGCACACATAGGAATATATTAATATACAGTGATCTTGACCTGCCTTAGAAGAAATGTTTATTCTCTGAAAGGCAAATAACTTAATTCCTGCCTGAATCACTCCCCTGAAATCCTTCGCATGCAGGAGGCTGTGAAAATGCAACTGCAGAAAGAATTGGCACAAATAATTCTGTGCAGTCAAAGTGGTGGCACTCAAAACAGCCTAAGGTCAGAGCAGAATGGACACCAAGTATCAAAAGATGAAGGCTCTCTGGAACTTGGTATGGAAAGTTCCTGTTTCTCTGTCCATTTTCAGTAGCACTACACTTCCTAAATCATGCAGGTGTGGGACAAATAATGCCTGATTCTCCCTGAACCCTAAATTTTTTATACTTTAAGAATATGAAAACATGCTGTTGAGTAAAGCCCAAACTTCTAAGTATTCCATCCTAATTTTTCAGACTCCAGTGTTTTCTTTAAATTTCAAAAAACTTCTGGAAACCACACTTTGCAGGTATCATTATAGTCTAAGTCAAGTCCATTTTGATAGGCCAGTTGGCTTTTTTTACATACCTGAGAAGTCCTTGTGATACAAGGTCAGAACAATAAATTTTATGTTTTTATTCTTTATGTAAGAAAAGTAATATAATGCCATGACTATTTTATTACTCTGCAGTCATTCTGTTACTGTGCAACTTAAAATATTTCAGCCATCAGCACTTGGAGAAAAGAAAGTTCATAGGTGTACAGCAGCCCATTATAATTTGCCTGTAAAGACTACATTTCTTCTAGTCACCCGCCTAGAAATGTAGTTATAGATCAAGATACTGGAGCATGCTCTGAGGTGACCTGAAGAAATGGCAAACTGAGAATGCACTGCATTTGCACTAGTATAACCAGTGCTATAGGCCTCCAGTATTTCTGTTCATAAGATGAGTTAATATTTCTTGCTAATTAGAAATGTTTGGACCTTTTCTGAAGTCTGGAAGGGTTTATGAAACCGATGCTCAAGTCTTAGTTTAAAAAAAGTCTTTCTGTAATTTGAAGGTGCTTGGCAGAAGTCAGCATAGTATAATCCCAAAGATGTCAGTTTGCTAGACCTTGAACTGTCTCGTGTTCAACTTGCTTCAGTACATTGTAATATGAATTTAAAGCATCAGAACTACTATATGTTACAGGAAATGACTCCTCGTCTACAAGCTCAAGCACTGCTTATTATCCTGGAAATTGGTATGCTGAAGCAATGTTCAAGTATTTTCTTCCTAAGTTTTTCATTTCACTGTGAAAAATTTAGCAATGAATAACCTCCTTCAACTTATGTGTCAATGCCCAAAGGACTCGTAACTCATCTCAATTTAAATTAATGACCTTAGTGATAGTACTAGCAATTGGACCATGGCTCTCTTGAGCCAGATATTTGCATGTGAAATTTGATTAATCCTGCTGGCTATTAATTTTCACTTTTAATTAGGTGTGATACTATTGCAGGAAGAAAATACAAGACTACTATCAGGCACAGACAATGTTGATTTTCTATTGGGTATTCTACTCTGGTTTGGCTGTGCTAGTTGTCTCAAATGAGTGTCTGGATCAGTTCAGCATGGTACTATAGACCTAAAAACTGGTCTGTGCAAGTTCAGGAATAATCATTACAAAGAATTACTATATTGAATGAATATTACTGGTTTACAAGAGGTAGAGAAATTGGTGTACGGTATCACCTTCTAGTACTAAGTAAATGTATTCTTCTTAATGACATAATAGGTCTCTTGTGATATCTCTATCCGGAGTCACAGAAAGACCAACTATGTAAGAAAATGAGGGTAGTACTTTTTCTGAGGCTACTTGGTCTGCCTGCATGCTGACTTAGCAAATGTACAGTAACAGTTGAGTCATGTTCAGCTTTGGATCAAGAATAAATTTTGCCTGGATCTTATAAATACAGAGCATGTGATGTCTCCTAGTTTCCAATAGGACAATCCATATTTCTTTGACATTTTTCCACTTTAGGAGCATTGCAATATATTTGCGTACATCATAGCCAGGAAAACAATGTGCAGCACTTGGCTTGCCCAGCAAGCTGGTGACCACATATTGCTTACTGCTGAGCAGACCCCTGTAAGAATTAGCAGACCTTGAGAAAATCACCAAAAGAATCTCAATAAAAATGGTCTACTCTTGCAATAGAATGGCTATTTAAACTTTCCCTTCCTTACCAGAACAACATCAAAGAAACACTCCTCTTTCTTTAGAGATGGATTTTAATAGATTTTGATATCAATTGACTGATTGACTGAATCATCAATGCCTATTAAATCCCCTGCACACGCACTTAGAAAGGGAATATATTGCTGTTTCTGGCTGAAATTCAAAGAGAGGGAAACCTTCTTTATGATCACAGAAGACTTCTGAAGAGAATGTATGCACATCTGACAAGGGCAGGAGGTGAAGATGAAGGCATAAAAGTTAGGATTGTTATGCCAAACTCCATTTGAACCTTAGAATGGCCTCCTCTGTGCTTTTAAAATGCCTTTCCTGAAGTATTTAGCTGTTTGTAATTAATGAATAACTGACAGTGAACAACAGGCAATTTTAATGAAAGGAATCTATACTTCTGCAATAGAATTTCTTATACTTGTGCAAACTCTTTTTTGTATTTCATGTGCATCTCATACAAATATACAATTTCTTGTGTGGAAGTGTACACTCTGCCAACATCAGTGGGAGTTAAATCTCCTCAAAAGACATCTTCGTTTAAATTCAGGTTTCTAGAATGCACCCATGAATAGCTATGTAGAAAGTGACTCAATGAAATGAAATCAATGAAAATGAAATCAATATTCTAACTCTTTTCTTTGGAAAAATATGGTATCAGACACACAAGCAACAAACTATTTGGGTAAAATGTGGGAATATTTTAATATTACTAGACTTTTACATTAGCTGTGGATGATTTGAAACTGTATGTAGAAAATGAGTAATAGTAAAAAGCATGTCAAAAGTGCATGGTGGCTTTGTCCATTATGCAGTACCAGGATATCACACATGATAGTCTTTTTCACCCTCTTCAGAAGGTATGTCTACCTGTATGAAAATGGACATTTTCTTCCATGTGTTATATATAAAGCAAACTGCAGTGCAAATTTTGATTAAAATGTTGCTCTGTGGCCTTTCATATAAAATTTAATTTTATTTAATATTACTTTCTACATGTATGCAGAAAATGGCAAACTAAAATTAATAAAAGGAGGCTTATAGGAATATGGAATGAGAACAATAGATCCTTGACAAAATTTATTTACCTAGCTAGACTTTCATTTCAAAGTTAGCAGCACTCTGTGCTACTGGCATAATATAGGGGGTCTTAAAACTGTTAGACATTTTTAGCCCACTTTAGTTTATTGCATGGAAGTTTAATCCCCACTGAACAGAGATGGGGTGAATTTTCAAAAGTCGTAATCCACTGAAGTAAAAAATTTTTAATGACAACATAGGCAGCAGGCTTCAAGAGTTTAGTTTAAATTCTTTGTAAAAATGTAAAACGTAGGGCAAGAGTTAATAGCATATTTCATACAGTTATATTTCAATCCTTTTCCAAATCTTTATAAATTCACTTGCATCTCCACCATTAGAAATATTTGGGCTGAATACCTTCACTTTTAAGGCAAAAAGCAGAAAACTGTGAAATTGTAATGTGAAGATTTTCACAGTGTATTGTCAGTCATTTCGTCTTTCAGTTCACAGACTATTATATGGGATAGTATAATGTTTTCTAAATTGAAGAGAAGTTATGTTTTACAAATCAAACACCTTCTGTTCTGCCTTAACTAGGCAAGAAAATGAAAACAAGCTACATAATAGCACACCACATTCATCCTTCTGCTTCTCTAAGATTTTCATAATTGACTTGAGTGGTGGGTCAGGATTTGGCCATAGATTGAGATGAGAGTGTCCATGCATTTTGTATGCATTCCAAACCCACAGTTTTAAGCTGCCCATTGACCGCTTAATTCTCAAAGTACCTATAATTCAGACAACATTGCCTTTTTTTGACCTGGAAGCTCCTCCAGTGCCAGCCATAGAGTTAAGCTTTGCCTGGCCTAAGTATCCAGGCTTCTGACTGAACCCCACAGGAAAAATGCTGCTGCCTTACTAAATTTTGTTGTGGCCTGCTGGACCAGAATGTCAGTGGCATCAAACGAAGCTAGGAGGTGATTGTTCAAAAGAAACAGAAGGAGAAGGTTCCTCAGACAATCTGAATTTAAGAAGTGGAATGGCTGGTTGCAGAGTATTTCATTTGCTGAAAGAGAAAGCCAGGCAAGTTCTACCAAGTGATATTTGTTGAAAATTATTAAATTTATAGCCACAAAACCACTTTAAGAAGTCCTTCCTCTGCAAAAGCTTGAAGATGGGAAAGATTTTCTGGCAGACATAGTATATTCTTTCCCTGATTTTGGATTCCTTGTCAAAACCCAACTTTTGGCCATTGTTGTATACATGGCAGAAGACTAGATGGACTTTTGGTTTCACTTGCTAGTGTTCTCAAGCTCTTAAATTAAATGGACGATAACAATCACTTCCTTTTTACTCTAGGAGCTACATCTTTGAAGGAAAAACAATGAGATTCCTTCTTTGGAAAGCAAGAGTGACAGCAGTGCCTGTCTTCACCCCTGCTTTCCAGGGAAAGGGTGGAACATTTCTTAGAGCTGGCGTTTCATCACTTCCTGTGTTGGATCTTTGGTTTTGATTTCTGGTTCAAAATTTCAAGTCTTCTCCAGGCATTTAGAGGAGCCTGGATGTTTAATTCTGGGTCTGATACTCACTCTGGAAGTTCATGAAAGGAAAAAGACAGTCATGGGTTCTTAAAAGCAGTTGTACTGGCACAGCTGAGAGGGCAGCACTGGCAAAGTGAAGCAGAATGAAACAAGATAAAAATATAAGTTAGGGCACTACTACCAGAAGAAATGTCTCCATAATTACAGTCTAAGACTGACTGATTTCAAGTGCCTATCTATCTTTAGATGACTAAACACTTTAAAAGCCTGCTTACTAAACATTTTTGTAGCTGCAAGTGAAGAAAACAAGCTCAAGAAGCCTAGTCTTTCAGACTCTAAATACCTGTGAAAATGATTTGTGTGACTTAATCAAACCCCAAAGACAACAGAACAGTACAAATCTACACTGTTTCTGAAAGGAAAACTTCAGGTGGGAAATTTTGTATATCTAAAAAGAGGAACAATACTAGGAAGTCTGCACACCTTGCTGAATGAGTAACACAGCACTAGCTTGAGCATGCTTACAGATATATGGGGAGCAGTGGACTTGAACATGACCAGAACATCTCCCCATGGTTTCCTCTCCAGGGCAAACTATGCACTATAGGTCAGATTTTTCTTGCTGACCGTTAGGCATCTGGATGAAGAACCAATCTGCATGATTTATTCAATCCTTGAAGGTTCATCAATACCTCATGGAGACAGAGGGGGTCATTCTGTTTCTCTCTTCATTATGGAATAAGCCTAGACAAATAGTTTAGACCCAAGACCTGAATTTCAGGTGAATGAATCGATCTGTGGGTGGCACAGAACATGCTCTAACTCTTTCCTAACATGTGGTGGCAGACCGCCACTTTCCTTCATGAGTCTGTTAACATTCCCAGGAGTTGTGGCACTGTCACAGCTTAGCCCACAGCCAACATGAATGCAAGCAAGAGGAAATAAGACCCTACATTAAAATTTGACATGGTAATTCTTCTGTATTCTCACCAGAAATCAAACATTGAAGGTGTTTTATAACCTTTGCATTTCCTGAAAATTATTTGAGACTTGCTAGTTTTCAGACTTATTTATAACAGGCAACTTATATTGTATAGAAGAGCACTGTAAAACTATAACTTTTGCTAGTTATTTTTCTCTTGCAGAACAGCCTGCTGCAGTATCTTAATATTTTATAATCAACACCTGTTAAGAATTATAATGTTCCTAAACAAAGCAGTATATCTACTATTTTATTAGTGTCCTCATCTTTCCGTGAGTAAAAATTTTCTAGTTAGTCTTTGATTCTTAGTCAGATCTCAAAAAGATACCAACTGATATAGGCACTCTAATTTCAATGATGTTCATGTTTCACTGAATTTATGTAAGCTGTCATCAGCTGAATTTCTATCAGCTTCTGGTCTTGCATGACCTCTGTTGTGTGAATGACGAAAAAAGCTCAGATAGCCACATTTTCTTTCTAACAAGGGCCATTCAAAACAAGCATGATAGCTCATAGATTAAAACAAGAAAAATAAATAATTCAAAGCTGAGCTGAACACAGATGATAGTTTTAAGCTGATTCTATGAATCTTCAGTGTCTTAGTTTCAGCTGGGATATAGTTAATTTTCTTCCTTCCTTCCTTCCACAGCTGGTGCACTGCTGTGTTTTGGCTTTAGTCTGAGAACAATGCTGATAATACACCGATGTTTTAGTTGTTGTTAAGTAGCACTTAACCTGATCAAGGGCTTTTCAGTCTCTCATGTTTTTCCAGTGAGGAGGGGCACAAGAAGCTGGGAGGGAGCAGAGACAGGATGCCTGACTCAAACCAGCCAAAGGGATATTTCATACCACAGAACTTCATGCTTAGTATATAAACTGGGAGGACTTGGCTGGGAGGTGCTATTGATAGCTGCTCAGGGATGGTCTAGGTATTGGTCAGCAAATGGTGAGCAATTGTAATGAGCATGACTTTTTTTTCCCCCTTGAGTTTTATTCCTCTCTCTTTCCTACTATCATTTATTATTATTGTTGTTGTTGTTATTGGGCAGGCTGAGAGAGTTGGGCTTGTTCACCTTGGAAAAGAAAAGGCTCAGGGGAGACCTTACAGTAGCCTTCCAATACCTAAAGGGGGCCTACAAGAAAGCTGGGGAGGGACTTGTTTTACAAGGGCATATAGTGACAGAACAAGGTGGAATGGCTTTAAACTGAAAGAAGGTAAATTTAGATTAGATATTAGGAAAAAATTCTTTACTATGAGGGTGATAAGACACTGGCACAGGCTGCCCAGAGAAGTAGAAGATGCCCCATCACCGGAAGTGTTCAGTGCTAGGTTGGACACGTCTTTGAGCAACCTGGACTAGTGGAAGGTGTCCCTGCCCATAGCAGGGGGGTTGGAATCAGATGATCTTTCAGGTCCCTTCCAACACAAACCATTCTGTGATTCTATAATTTTTTTTTTAATTTTCTTTTTTAATTACTTAACTCTTCTTATCTCAACCCAAGGGCTTTATCTTCTCATGATTCTCCTCCTTATCCCACTGGGGGTGAGGGGTAGAGTGAGCAAGTGGCTGTGTGGTACTTAGTTGCCAAGTGGGGTAAACCACGATGCTAAAGTAGATTTACACAAAAATTGCTGTAACAGTGTGTATTAAGTTCAATTTCCTAGCTTTAAGATAGCAAAAAAACCGCAAACCAAACCTTCCCTTTGGTTTTGTGTGACAAAAATTTTTATTTTTTTTTGTGCTTGAAAGTGATTAGCTTACAAAATATTGTTGAAAACTAAAGGTGCTGCTTTTTTTATGGTCAGTCATTAAAGGAGGTCACCATACAGGTTCTGCAGGGTCTGTGGAAGGACCTCTGCTGTTCAAGGTATTTGCAAATGACCCGAGAAAGGTGAGTGAGAAAGTTTGTTGATGATAAAATATTTCAGAGTAGAGAAGATAAGAGCCAACAGCAAGGAATGGCAGAAAGATCTTACCAGGATTAGTAAATAGGCAGTAAATTAAGGAATTAAATTCTGTAGTAGTAAATGTAATGTGAAATACATGGGGAAAAAAAAATCCCAGCTTCATTATATAAATGCGATTGAGATTCTGGGCTTATGACAGTTCTCTGCAAGCATCAGTTCAGTGCTCATTAGTGATGTAAACCAAATAAAATATTATGAATTAGTCAAGAAAAAAGAGCAAACAAATAATAGGAAGCCACTTGCCACCATATAAGACCGTTGTTCTGCCACATCTTGATTTCTGTGTGCCATTCTGGTCTCCCCATCCTAAAGATAGAACTGGGAGTAGAATCAAGGAGGCTTCAGAGAAGGACAAAAAGAAAATCCAAAGGAATAGGTATAGAATAGCTTCTATGCAACAGATTGTGTGACCAAGGAGGCTGGTACTCAAGGCTGGAAAAGTGATCAATATTTGCTTACTACTATGAATAGATATAGCTGAGGCATATTCTGGTAGGCTAAAAGTAGGCTAGAAATCATCAAATTTTGCACTCACTGATATTTGTAGAAAAAATATGTAAAGTATAGCAGCAAATGAAAGCAAGAAGGAGCATGTGAAATTTGTATAGAGAGAATTTTCCGTCTGGAGAACAAAGAGTTCTCCAAAGAAGGTGACAGGAGCCAGGTTCAAAACAATGAGAGGGAATATAGCTGTGGAAATCATTGCTGAAGGAAATTATGGAGGTTAAAAATTTACAAAAGGTCAGACTGGACAAACACACAGAAGAGCAGTCTACTGAGAAACAGAAAACATATGCAGAAACAATACCTAGAAGAGGAAACCAGAAATATTTGACAACTGAGAAGAAATTAGGGGACTATCATATGCTTGCCATGCTCTTCTCCAGGCACCTCTTATAAGTGCTATTGGAGACAGGATGTTTTTCTAAATGTCTTTGGTTTGACCTTGCATAGCTCCTTTTGTGTTCTTTGACACAGTAAGTCAGGATTTATTGTTCCATTTATCAGATTCATCTGCGTTTGCATTTTTTGAATAACCAACCTACATCCTTATTCTTTTCATGTCATGTAGCAAAAAGGCTTTTAAGTTAAAACCAGAGGGGTCTGTTTCTACGAAATATCAATCCATGTCGTTTTCCATGTTATCCTCCCTTTCTGAAGTGTCAGTTTGTAACAGGTACAAATCCTTCACTGTGTTTTATTGTTATAATCCTATCTCCATTAACTTTAATTCTCATTTTTTTAGTTTGTGGTCAGATTTCTATAGAATATTGGCTTTGACTTGTCTGGAAATTATTCACTGAATAGAATATTTCCATGTCACTAGTAACTTTGTACAGTGTGTAGACAGGTATAGAAGAAAATTAAGACAAGTATAGAAGAAAATTAGATCAAAAGTAGAACTGTAAAGTATGTCCAGATTTTCATCCAATCATTGCATTAACAGGATTAATATGAAGAAACACAATCCAGCTAAAATTTTCTGAGTGCTGTCCTACCTTGATATTGGTCCAGCTTATAGTTATGTCCATCAGTACTCTCCTACCCATGCTGTATCTATCTGACAGAGGAAAGAAAATTCTGAATTCTTTTATGCAAAACATGTGCAAACACAGTGCTGCCAAATTCTGATAGTGCTATGCCAGCAAAGCCAATCTTGGTTTTGATTAGTTATTTACCTGAAGAGAGAGATTTTCTACCTTGAGTGTTAGATTGTTTGTTTACATTTTCATTTGCCCTCAAGTAGTCATACATTCAGAGGAATAAATATATAATTTCTAAACCAATACTGTAATTATAGGTAATGAACTGTAATAGAGCTAGAATAAAAGAAAAAGAGTGAGAAATCAAGAGGCATTCTGTACCTCTTTGAATGACTATTTTTTGAAATCTCAAATTAATCAGTCTTAAATTAATGTCAAATAACTATGGTTGATTTTACACTGAGAAGGGGGTCTAAATCACCACTTGAGGCCTTCATGGCTTCCCAAGATGCTTTTCCAACTTTTCTCTGCTCCAAATGTTCAGGTTTGACCTGACAAAGGATTCAGCATCTTGAAAAAGAACTCAAAAATTTCTGAGACAAATAAACTGCCTATCCTTTAGTCCTAAATGAACTGCATATATTCATAAAAATACATTTAATGATGTTAAGCATCATCGTAAAAAATTCTTCACTGTCAAAAAAGAATATACACGACAATGTAAAAATGATGGAGTAAAAACTGAATTACAAATCAATTCCTATGTCTTTTTTAATGATGCTTTGGGGTATTGTGCCCAGTGAAACCACTGTCTTTGCTCCATCCTAGAAGCAAAAGAAGAAATAGAATAATAATTTATCATTATTCACTGGAAATGAGTTACCAGGCAGTCAGCTCCTGGTACCTTTACGGTATCAGTAAACTTTACAAGGTAGTGGAAATTCGTACTTTCCATTAAAAGCACAAGACTGGAACCAAAGGTCAGTCTGCTGGGCTTACTGAGTGCTGTTCCACTGGCATTTGTAGCATTGGATAAGCGTTTCTAAATCTTTTTGCTCCCTACTATTGTTCTATATGGACACTTCTGACATCATAATAATTCAAAACCACTTTTCTAGCTATGCAGTAATGGAGGAAATCCCCCTTCTCAGCCCTTTTGCAGTACAGTAATATTGTCCTGTAGTGGTGTTGTGGGTTAACCCTGGTCGGCAGCTAAGCACCACACAGCTCCCTTCTCCCCCTTCCCCAGTGCGGCAAGGGAAGAGGAAAGGAAAAATAGAAGCAAGCAAAATTGGGGTTCAAGATAAAAAAATGTCTAATAAAAGAAGGGTAAACGGGAGAAGAGGAGAGAAGAGAAGTAATGCAAAGGCAACACTCACTGCTTCCCATGGGTAAAGTGATGCTCAGTCAGTTCCTGAGCAAAAGATGGCTAATCCCACTAAACCCCTCTTTTTATCTTTTGTTTGCTAAGCATGATGTTATATGGTAAGGAATCTCCCTTTGGTTAGTTCAGGTCATCTGCTCAGTTGTGTCCCCTACTAACCTCTTGTGCACCCCCCAATCTATTCACTTGAGGGGCCAAGAGAGGAACAGAGAAGCCCTTGATGCTGTGCAAACACTATTCAGCTAGAGATACAACATTAGTATGCTACCAGTGTTTGAGTCAAAAATCTAAACCACAGCACCTTAGGAGCTGCTATGAAGAAACGTACAAGTACAGTGCTAATTGGTAAGGTACAGTACCTCCATACAGTACCAACTGGTAAAATACAGTACAGAAAATCTACTTAAGACAGGACAAAAAATGTCACCATAGAATTTGGGCTGCCATTTTAAATTGACTTTGTTTTCATGCACAACTAAAATAGATCTATGTTTCAGTAAGCTAGTTTTCACACCACTAAGTGCAAAATCTCATGGATTTGCATGATCTCTCCTGTATTATTGCAGCCTTGTGGTTGGAAAGAAGAGAGATGGAAGAATGTTGTGGATTAGTTCATGTGAAAATAACTGCTGCATTTGCAGAAATTCTATTACACAGCAACGCTATGTATTATTTGGTGTGCGAGTCTCTGAGGATACATATAGCTACTTTCTATAGCACATAGTATACTAGCAGTATATGAAAAAGCAGTTGGCTGGGAAACGTTAGTGAAGAGGAATGAATTCTGGAGCTTTTTTATTAACCCTTGTGGGCTGTTTTTTCTAGTGCTTACACAGACGTTTGACTGGGGTGGGGCGGGGAGGGGGCCTTTAATCAGGAATGCAGCCTGTTACCCACAATGAAAATCACAGAGGTCTTGGGGCTAACTGCATGACCAGAGGTCTTTCAGGTTTTTCAAAATCAATGATAGTAACAATCAATTGTATTTGTTAGATCAGGTATGAAGCAGGATAGCATGCATGGAATCTGAATCATCCATTTTCAGGAAATATACTGGCTTTCAAAAAAACACTTGTATTGGATCAGTCAGCAACTATTTAAGAAAATACCTCCTTCCTTTCCTGGGTGTTCAGTTTTATACATCTGAAACCTTCTTTTTAAAAGGTTTTTATACCATTACATCTTGTTACATGGAATTTGTACTGTAATCCTATGAAATGTAAATCACTGGATACAGAAAGGAGAACAAAGGAGAAACAGCTGTGAACAAAGAAAAATATAGTGGTAAGCAATCTGTATCCTACCTACAGATTACAGGTATACTAGCTCTGCTAGCTAACTACTTAGATTCATACCAGGCCGACAGATTCATGCTAGCCAGGCACATTTTTCCTTTTATCCACATTTCTTATTCTGTACTCCTTCCTCATATGCCACAGCAAAACTATATTCTGAGTCTCTTTCTTTCTCACTGTGACCTCTTCATTGCTGCTTCATTAACCAGTGCACCATCAGTGCATTTCATTACAGCTTCTCTCCTGGCTCACTGTGCTGATGCTAAAATGCAGCTATAAACTGGCTATCAAAATACTAGTCTGCATTTTAATCCTTACTTCCTTTCAAAAGAGGAGGAAATAATCTCTGGCAAAATCCCAAATAAACCCTGTATTTTACCTATTACCCTTACTGGTCCACCAACCTGAAATGCACTGGAGAGGTATAGTGTGGGATGTGACAGGTTTGTTTACCTATTTGTTTACTATAAAAGGCTGGGGACATACCTCCTATCTGATCAGAGTATTAAGACAATTTAGACTGATTTTATGTATGTACCTTCAACTGACCTTGAAAAAGTACTAAAGTTAATGAAAGCATGCTTCTATTTCATGATTTTTAGGAAATGAAAAGGTCATGCTGTGATAGATATCCTCTGTGACATAAAACTCCAGTTGTACCAGTAGGGAGGGGACATGATTTAAATACTAGCTGGTTTCCAATGGGTTTCGTGGGTTGGGAATATACTCAATTCATTTTTACGTGAAGAGGAAAATATAACTGCAAGTGAGATAGAAGCATGTAAATCAGAGCCAGAACACAGAGGAATAAACCAGGCATATTCAGAATCTCCTTTGTAGGAATGAAAAGAAAAATAAGAAACTTCATGGCCTCTTCAGAGGAGTCAAATGTTAAAAGATGCGGCGGTGTGTCTGGTGTGAATTTTTAGGGGAATGGGACTAAGGATGTTGTCAGTCCCTTTCGATCCACTGCTGTCTCTGTCAATTCCAGCCCTCTCTGCTACGCTCTGTCAGAGCTCTCTAGCAGTGCTGCATGTCAGACAGCTGTGAGGCTGCATCTGTTCTCTGTTTTCCACACAATTAAAGCAAAGAGAAAAAATATAAATAAGACAAATTACTCTCACACTAAATTATGTGGAAAAGCTGTCTGAAGTTTAGGATTTTGTAGGAACATGGTGCAAGATCTTGTCTTTTTAAAAATGTAGTTTTGCAGAATTTTTTAATTACCACTTTTAAATTGGTGGCCCTATTTTTCTTCTAAGTAAGTACATAAATGGCTTTCTGTCTTCTACATATCACTTTTTGGTTTGGGAAGGAAGATGCGAAAAAAGAAGTAAAGCGTGGAAGGAAAAATGCATGTCATACTAGCTACAGAAAAGGCAAATTTATAAGTGACTATAAGAAAAGACTGATTCCTCTTGCATTAAGTGAGGTGCAGCACACTGTATGTTGAGTTGCCAACGCAAAACTCATTAAAGTTTTCATTATTCTATTATCTATATTGTAGTTGTGACTGAAGGTCCTAGTCATGGACACAGACCAATATGTACTCATAAAAGGAGTAGGGAAATTATATTGCTATTATTAGATTTATAATGACACGGACTCTGAGCATGGCCTGGCTGGCACCACCAAGGCAGCACCCTCACAGTGGGCTCTAGAGGCAGCAAAAATAAATGAATGTGACTCTCATGGAGGAAGATACAGTCATTTTCCAGAGCGAATATTCATGTAAGAGTACTTCACTTGGAAATGAGAAATGTCCAATGAAAGCCACATACAGGCTGTTTTTGCAGTAATTCATTACATACTTATCACTTGCAGGCATTGCAACAGAACTAACTTACAGGCTGAAGAATAATGTGAATGGCTGGGATTAAATTTGAAGGCCAGTGTAAAAGACTGGCAAACGAGAATTAAGAAATAACTACGTGGAAAGAAGAGGAAAAGAGACATTTATGTTCTGTTTTACCGAGTGCAGAGATATAATTTAATTAAATAAAAAAAAATCCACTATGATTTTGAAATCTGATCATTTTGGTCTCAGGTGGGAATGATGGGGTTTGTGTTGCATATCTCAATATATCCTTTCTTTCTTCTTCCTTTCTTTCTTTTTCAGGTTACCTGTGCAAATTTAACAAATGGAGGAAAAACAGAACTTCTAAAATCAGGAAGCTCCAAATCCACACTAAAGCACATATGGACAGAAAGTAGCAAAGACTTGTCCATCAGCCGACTGCTGTCACAGACTTTTCGTGGAAAGGAAAATGATACAGATTTGGACCTGCGATACGATGCCCCAGAAACTTATTCTGAGCAAGATCTCTGGGACTGGCTGAGGAACTCCACAGACCTGCAAGAGCCTCGGCCCAGAGCAAAGAGACGGCCCATCGTCAAGACTGGGAAATTTAAGAAAATGTTTGGCTGGGGAGATTTTCATTCCAACATCAAGACTGTGAAGCTAAATCTGTTAATAACCGGGAAAATTGTTGACCATGGCAATGGGACGTTTAGCGTTTACTTCAGGCATAACTCCACTGGTCAAGGGAATGTATCTGTGAGCCTAGTGCCCCCTACAAAAATAGTGGAATTTGACTTGGCACAACAGACGGTGATTGATGCCAAAGATTCCAAGTCCTTTAACTGTCGAATTGAGTATGAAAAGGTTGACAAGGCTACCAAGAACACACTCTGCAACTATGACCCTTCAAAAACCTGTTATCAGGAGCAGACCCAGAGCCACGTGTCATGGCTTTGCTCCAAGCCCTTTAAAGTAATCTGTATTTACATTTCCTTTTATAGTACAGATTATAAACTAGTACAGAAGGTGTGTCCTGATTACAACTACCACAGTGACACACCCTACTTCCCATCAGGGTGAGGACCAACATGTGTCTGAGACTGAAGCTTGGGGAATAAAAGAGGTCGTTTGACAGGGCTGTAACCTCGAGGAGGAAGGCCACATCTATTGCCTGGAATGTGTCTACCTACTGCTGCTGATGTCTGCAAATGGCTGCAAATATGTTAGTGGAAAACAATCTAATGTAATTTTTGCCCAGTCAGCTCCATGTATCAATCTAGTTGTAAATCACTATGGATTTGAAATAAAACCATACACATACACAGAGACACACACTCTTTTCATCTCACATCTATTGAGATTCCTGTTAAGAGAGCTTTCATTTTCTGACATGTAAGGTTTCAGGATAACCTGTCATCAAGCAAAATGGATTAACTAGATAGAGAATGGTTTCTAACGCAGACTGTTTTGGAAATCTCTTTGAAAGTCCTTTGGGTACACGCTGATCAATAACCCCCACTCATGCATTCTATTGCTTGGAATAGCTGTGCTGGTAAACACTACTGTAGGAGTAAATACTTGTTAAAATGGGAAAAATGTGTGTCTAGAGTTCAGTATTCCTTATTATATGAACACAGCAAAGCATTGTGACTTTTTTCCAGCATACAGTAGGCACATTCGAGGTGGTATTAGGTGGCTTTTTTTCCATGGAACAAGCCTGTGATTGGTAAAGATGGGCAAACATTTGGAATTTACATGTGAGCAGACATTCTGGTTTCATGTTTATATCTGACACTTTAATCTCTGATTCTCTAAACCTGGTTGAGTTTAGGCCAGCTAAGGTACTTAAACATTCTGCAACTAATCACTAAGGAGGAAAATGCCTGCTGGAGAACATGTAAGTTAGAAGTGGCTGTCTTATCTTTATTACAAAATATTGTAACAAATTCAATATCCTAGTCTTCATTTGTATGAATGGTTTGTATTGTACATAATTTAACCAGTGTTATTTGAGCTGCTTATTAATATTAACTTGTAATTGTCTCTCTGCTTGTTATTGGTTAAAAACAATCAAGGAAATGAGGAATCCATTTTATCAATGTAGCTGTAAACTCCATTAAAAGACAAAACTATGTACAAAGCATTTATTCAGCTAAAGTCTTGTTGAAAGCTATACATATACAACATTACGGTATGTCTGTATTTAGATATTTTATTTCCAGAGAAAAAAAAATGAACTGTACATAAAAATAAAAAATCTTGAAGTTGAGTTTCAATATGACTGTGTAGATAGTAGTTTAAATGGTTCTGACAAGTGGATAGCACTCCAAGTCTGACATGGTTTTCAATCTTGTTTCTTTGCATATGTACATATATATGCATATATTTATAAATTTGTGTGTGTGCATGTATGTACGTGTATATGTGTGTGTGTGCGTGCGCACAAATACATATAGGCATATATGTAGAATATATAAAAATTTCTCAGGCCCTATTCCTAGCAAGCAGATCTTATTATTGAAGGATCTTGATAACCTGAGTGGCAGCCTCCATGCAGTTAAGAAATTACAGGATCAGGGCTTTGTTTAAAATGATTCATTATCATTTAAAAGTGTGGAAACAAGGAGACATTCTCTGTAAACACAGGCCTGTCTTTGCCTTAATTCTAGCCTTCTCTGAGGCACTGATCTCTATGGAATAAAGAGATCCCTTTTTATGGTTCAAGGGTATTTCATTCCTATAAACACAAAGCTCATAGCTTTTGTTGTTTTTATTTTGGTTTGGCTTGGGTTGTTTTTGTGCATAGTGGCATACTTTACCCCCAGCATGCAGGTAACTAGCAACTATAACAAGTTCATGCCTAAAAGAAGGCTGCCCAAAGAAGAACTCAGTATTTCATCTTGTGTCTTTCAGAATTATCGTTCCTAGTAATGTTTTCTTCCCTCTTCCACCCTCACACCCCAGGTTCCATGCTTTTGTGTCAAAACTGTGAATGCAGATATGGGTCAGCTTCCAAATATGCACAACATCATGAACAGCTTCTTCAAAGTCCCAATAAACGCTCCACTAATGTTTCAAGAAGTGAGAAGTTTGAAACAACTTCCAGTTGTGGACCTGTCTTGCTGAAATGTGCAAAACCTAAGTAAGAATGAAACAAATGGATAATTTTCACATTGATGTATGGGTAGCAGAGGAGACTTCCACATTATTATTGCTTTGGCATCTTTATGTGAGAATGTTTGTGGGAATTTCTTTATAGAGATATATATACATTTCCCAGGACAAACCTGTGACCCTGGACCCTGTGTACATTTGGAGAAAGAAATGGTCCAAGCCATACAGTCCAGATTCTGATCTCATTCAGGAATATGCTGAGATGCAATTTTTCTTTTCTTTGACAGGAATTGTGATCGTACTGGTAGTGTTTACTCTTTTGTGCTCTATGGAAAGTAACTGTTCTGAATATAAACCATGAAGTAATTTGTGCTATGACCAAGAGTTAAATCTTGTCTCTATTAAAGTAAATGGGAATTTTGCTATTGAGTTCTGTACAAATTTCCATTTAATAGTATGTAGAATTCCAGTGTTAAATATGATTAGGAAGCTTAGCAATCCGTATTACAATTGAGCATTACATGCTTTGTGTTCTTATTTATATTTCTGAAAAATTGATGTAAAATGCTATTACTGGTAGTTTCATTATTTTTCTTTCCTTCTTAAAACTTCCTATAAATATATGAAGTATATGCATTCTGTTCACATATGTACATATTTATCCACTTTTCAAGTAACATAAATACAAATCTGCCTTTGTCACAATCAGTCATAGTATGCTGTTCTTCATAACCATTCTTGAGTTTGAACTTGGAAGAGTTCTTTTGTTGATCTGGTCATGAAATAGTTATCTAATATGGAAATATATAATGTGTTCTTATGTGCTAGTTCATGGCATTTCTCTTTGGGAAATATTTCATGTTTGCTAATTTTGTTAAAGAATGTTTCTGGTTTTACCATTTGAAAAAGGAATTTAATGAACATGAATGTGTTAATTCAGTTAAACAATGTATGTATGAGTATCTGGGTCTTGCACATGAATAATGCCTTAATGGAGTGCCAGGCCAGGCAAATATTGCCTCAATATAACTCACCAATTCTAGACTTAATAAAGATGTATATCTCTAAAGGTATATTTTTAGGATTAAAGAAGGTCAAGTTATTTATTTTTAAGAAATGAAGAGACTGGTTCTGTTCACTAAAAGAAAAAAAACCCCAAAACATTTAAAGCATACTTTGTGTCTTATTTTCACCATATAGAGAAGTCACAAATAGGGGTATTTTAATGAAACCAACTGCTACTGTTGCAGAAATACGTGGATCATGCACTTGAGCAAAAATCAATATATTAAACTTGCATTGGATGGGTCAGTGATAGAACTTACATGTCAGCTTAAGTGCTTTTGAGTAAAGAAACCCAGGATATGATTCTATGATTCTATGATTCTATGATTCTATGATTCTATGATTCTATGATTCTATGATCCTATGATAGAAGAACGGTTCTATTATAGAAGAAGATGGTTTTACATGGCAAAAATCACCAGTCAAAATTCTAAACAGTGATGAAAAGCTGAAAGACTCTCACTTGTTATGTTTATCAAAATACTTCAGCATGGGACAGAAAAAATACTTTCTTCCCTCTTTATGAAATCACTTGTTAAATTTTATACCTTTCTCTCCCTCTCCCAAGTTTGCATGCATAGTAAGCAAACTAATAAATTCATCTTTACAAAGACTTTGTCTTTCAAAGTTTCCCTTAATTAATAAGTATGATGTCAGAAACTGTTGAAATTTACTGTCCTAATTTACAATGAACCAAGAAATGTTTGAACTCCATTCACAGAAAAGCAGAATGGAAGTCTTATAGCAGTCTGGTGCTTGATAGCCTATTGATTTAAGTAATACTACTCAAGGGGTTTAGACAGAGGGCAGTTTTTACGGTGATTATCATTACATCCTCATGCATTCTGAATCCTATGCTTTAAAGTGGAATCCTGTAGTAATATCCTAAACTACTCTGAAACTGATGTGTTACAGAACTGTGGAGAAAAACAGGGATTACAAAATATCTGCTACTTTTACAGCAAAATCAGCCTAAACTTAGGCATCTGATCTGAACAACCGTCCTTTATGAGAAGATACTGATCATTGCACGGGTCCTCTTTGTCCTTCTATGACAGAGGTGGTCAAGTTGTATCCAACTGAATCCAGAAATGGAAGAGAATCTCATCTCTAGTTAACTGCACTTAACTGTGTGTCTAACATTGAAGAGACTGCAGATAGCTGCATCAAAAATCTGTTGTGCTAGGAGCTGCATAACGCAGCTCCTATACAATACCTACAGAAATGTATAAATTGTGTATGTATTGTATACAATACCTATTTAGAAACAGTTTTGACACCAGTAAGTCCCAATTTTCAAAATAGTGTACTACAGAGTTCTTTTAAATCATGTGTTTATAAATTTGAGGCATACTGTTTATGAAATCAGCTTAAAAAAACATATGCACAGTTCTCAAAAAAGTACTGTTTTTAGAAACTCATATATTCGTCAGTGAAATACAAACATTCCTGATCCTTTGCAAAACTTCTGATTCCACTATATCAGTCTGGAATTCATGAGAAGTGAAGCAACTAATTCAGTTTGTGCATGCATTAAAAAATTGAAACATTGATTGTCATTTGTACTAAAGTCCTTTTATGAGTTACCCTGTTATCACTTTAATGTATGAGTATGAATACTATTTCCAAAAACATTTTGACAGTGGAAGCACAGTCTAATAGAAGTATTTTTCTTTTTCTTCTTCTTTTTCGTCCCCCCCCCCCCTTTTTTTTTTAAAGAATTATTAACTTTCTAGATAAAGTTTAGAAAGTCAGTGTCTGTGGATAAGGTTAACACTTTTTGCTGATTGTGAAAGGAGCACTCATTAAAATAAAACTGTCATTTGTAAAGAAGCAAAAAATTGCAGGGTCATAGGAATATTGTGTATTCTTGCATAGTACACTCCAGACAATATGATCTAATGCATGTGGCATGATCCCATCAAAAGAGTTGTTGCATCCTATGGTTAAAGATAAAATCTTATTGTTTTCTATATTTCCTGCTAATTTGTTAAACTACTATCATTACCCAAACTAACAAGTAGATCACTTCATTTTGTGCTGAAGTTTATTTTCTCATTGGAATATAGCTATACAATTTTTTTATTCTGCTTGAAGGGCATAGCTGGGGAGCTCTACTTCAGTTTGGACTAATGTCCTATGCATGATATACATAATTTTAAATCCTTTATCTTAATTTGCTTTTGGGATAAAGAAATAAATGTAGCTTTTTGTAGGTGCTTTAGATCATGATAAAACCAATAAATCACATGAATTTTAATTCTAAGAGAGATACAGTCCTATTGTCAAAGGTGGTAGGATTTGAGAAGATGCAGCATGCGTGAGATTTATTCTTAGTTCAAAGTGTACCTCAGCCATGTAGCAAGTAGAGATATTGCTATGAGGGAAAGTTTTAGTGATCTGTGAAATGAACTTCTGCCTGTTATTAACAGGAAATTAGAGGGACCAAAAAGAATTTATAAAGTTGAAACAGTTTATACACATCAGTGAAGATGTGGAAATTAACCATTTCAAAAAGTAAAGCTGATACTTTGTCCAGTATTTTATGAATGAGCTACTGAGTTCCTGGGAAAAGCCCAGTGTACCTACATCTGTTCATCATAGAAAATAAGTAAAACCAGAGTTGGCAGAGACATAAATAACATGAGCCCTTTAGTTCCTCATCTAGGTCACAGTGAATCTATAATGAGATGTAAAAGCCTACTTGGAAACAGGCAACCTGTGGAAAAATGCGGCCACTTATGTAGCCCAGTTAATAATGTGGGCACTCAGCAGCAACACAGCTTGTGTATCAATGAGACTTTAACAAGGAGATCCCCAAATGAATCTTCCATAATTTAAGAACAATTAATGAAAACTTTTAGCTGATGAGCTTTGGTAAGTTAGCTGTAGCCCTTTGGAAAACAGGAGTAATAATCACTTTTGGATATTTGATGAAAATTTTGGACTGTGTTTTTCTCAAATACTGCTCAGCACTATTTTCCAATACCATCTCACATTATGGGATGATAATATCTCCTCTGTGTATCAGAGAATTTCCTATTGGTCACCAATTCTTTTATCAAAACTATTACATTGAGAAACATTTTATTGAGTAATATCTCCCTCATCCAATAAAGTATGATTTTCTCAAACCTTTTCTACCATTGTTCTACAAGCATTGAGGAAGTGTTTCTACCTTTTTTCTCTGCAGGCTATACATTTACTGAATTTAGACCCGTGGAAGAAGGTATTCCTTCCTATTGAGGTAAAAGATTCCTTTTCATTTATTCATGGGAATCTTAGATTTCTTCTCCATTTGGACAACTTTGTTAGTTGCACAAGTGTTACCTGTAAAGTTGCCTTTCATTAACCACTCCAGAAATCTGCTGGTCTTTTCAGAACAACTCACATTTCCTGTGTACTACAGTTAAACACTATAAATGAATGCAATATTTCAGATGGAATCCCAATAATAAAGGATCTCGTCACCTTTCTCTAATGAAATTCCTCCACATTCAAAGTTAAAAGGGTCTCTCTTGGATCTCAAACTGCAAAAAATTTACTTCTAATGAGCTATCTGCTATTACTTCTCATAGAAATGACAAGCCTTGATTATACTGCTTTCCAGTGTTCTTTCTCATTTACCATTTGAGTTTTGAAGTGACAGTTTTCAGATATCTTAGCAGCTTCTTTCCTACACCACTATTTTCTGCAACTCTACCTCTTTAGGCCCATTTTTAATACACTTCTTGACTTCACAGATGTAAGAATCACCTGTGAACCTTATTAGCAAATTACTTAAACCTACTTCTAGATCACTGTTGTGATGTCATATATAAGAAATAGTTTATTCTTTTCTGATTGATTTCTGGTGTGCCTTCTTCCCTGTTTGATATGTTTTTTCTTACTCTAGCTCTTATTTGAAGTAATTTTGCCTGTTTCAGATCACATGCAAATAGTGCTCCACACTAATGTGTTTTGCACATAGAAGTGGATGAATAATTGTGTATTTTACTAAAACTGAGCTAATGAGATGACTGCATTAAGTAATTTAGAAATACTAAGTAACAAGTGGTAGTGGTACTCATAATTATTCCTCGGGTAAAAGTTTAAGTATGCCATAAAGTAGGTACTTTATTCATAGGGCTGGGAACTGATGTAAAGAAAGTCATTGCCTGTAAGTGTCTGAATATCATTAAAAGGTAAAGTGATTTGCTTGGTGGTAAAACAAATCAATAATAGAATTTCACACTATTGCTAGTAAATACACACTATTTCCCTTTAGTTTCCAGCTATTTCTTGTATGCTTCCAGGTAGCAGGCTAATACACAGTTTTCTATTCCTTCCACTTCCTCTCAGTCTCCCCAGATATTATTAACATTCTGTTTTAAAAGGCTTTATGTTATGCTCCCTTTGCTTCTTTTATATAGCTTAGAACATCTGATGGCTGGTTTCCAAGAGAAGGCAAATAAACTTCCATTATCATAATTTTTTCTCTCACATTTTGAATTTGTAAATTTCCAGAACTTTTAGATTATCCAGTTGGCATGCTTAAATTTACTCTCCACCCTGCACTGATTTTTCATTTCCCAGTTTTAGATCTTTTCCATTTGCAGTCTTTGTGGAAGAAAAATGCAGTCAACACTAAGACTTCTTTTTTTAGGTTAGGTGGATCCCAATGTAAGAATCCACTATAACATGCAGACTGTAAATTAAATATAGAACCTGTTCAGTGCTGCAGATTATATATGGATAAGCAGGAGGCACACAGAACGCCAATTAATTAATCAAATGCAAATGAATAATGAAACAACACATCCAAAAATAAGCATAATTTTATGCATAATTGTAAACATATTTATTTATTAATCTTTTCAATGATAAGAAGTATGACATTATAGTCTCTCTTTACATATAGAGAAGAGAAGACTAGGAAGATAAGTTTGATGAGACACTGATAACCTGCTGGTAAATGATCAGACATAAACTTAGAGTCCCTGTAACCTGCTCTCAGGTTTCAATCAGTAGATTTTGCTGCCCTGCAACTAGTTGGAAACAGTATGTTTGAGCCAAGTACAGACCACTAGAAGGTCTACATTTTAGCATGACTGCTATAGATTTAAAGAGATAAATGAAAGGGAGTTGCAAAGCTGTCTAATTCTGAGCTCCTGACCAGAAAAAGATTCAAGAGTGCTTAGACCACACTTAAAGATATTTGTTTAAACTATAAATTGTTTTTAGGACTCTCTAGTGTGCTCAATTCCTTGTTCTCTCAAGTTAATTGGCCCCAAAACTCAGCCAGTTTTTCTCAAGTATTCTTGTGTCTTTTTGCCACGGGAAGCTACTCTTGAGGTTTCTCACTTTCTCACTCCTGCTTTCGCTCTCAATCTCATTCTTGCTCCTAGAACTGGCATGTCTTGATGTTAGAAATGAAGGTAATAAACCCATTTCTCCATGCTCTCACTGCACTTATACCCCTCAGGATGGTACACCTCAGTGTTTCCGATCTGGTAGTATTAAAAATCACCATTGCAAATGAAGTAATTATTTCCTTCCAAATCTTCTTGGACTGAAAAAATAAACAGGAGTTTCTTTTATAGCATTCTTTTACAGCATTCTTTTACATCTTTGAAGGCTGTTACCAGACTCAGCCATCAGTCATAGTTTTTCTATACAAAGCAGTCAGTTTTTATAGCACATATGACTGTATTCCTATGACTATTCTAAAACTTATCTACCCTTTCAAGTGTGGAACCCCAAAGAAAAACAAACTATTCTGGCTGATGTCTTACCAAGGGCAAGCAAAGCAGAATAATTCTCTTCTGTTTCTTTCTATGCACTAGTAACAGTGTTGTATGTAATACCAATATCGTAGTTATTTTTCATCGTGTATCATTGACTATACTGGTTATACTGACTACAGTTTGCTTATGCAGTAATGCTGTCTAACCTGTAATTCCACATTTTCTATTTGTGCATTTGATTTTTTCTGCCTAAGGGAGTATTTAAACTGGTAAATTGCAGTAAAATAGGTTACAAATTTTACAGCACACTAGCTTCTCTATGCCAGCTTCCCCTGTGGATTCTTGTAGCCTGCACTAATACTGGCTTTGTGCACACATGGAGTAGACGACATCACACAGAGCTATACTTACTGCTTAGCAAGAGCATCAGCATGAAAAGTTAGTATGCGGCATGAAATGTTCATGCTTTAGTTTACTGTTCTAACTTGCTTGCGTAGACAAGCCCTAAGTACTCTGCACGTCTTTCTGTTGAATTTCCCGTTATTGATTTCAGACCAATCCCCACATTTATCAAGATGATTTTGGTATTAAATAATGTATCTCTCTCCTCCCCTTTTCCCTTTCAAAGTTACAACATCAGCTCTTCATAGTCTTTAATGACATTGTAGATCACTGCAAGATGGCACAGGTGGGGTCTTAACATTGGCAGAATAACCGAGACGGCATTTTTATAGTTACAATTTTTTAGACTACGATCACAAAATTTTAAAAAATGATTAAGTGGGGACTAAAAAGAACACCCACAAGATTAATCACCAGAAGAGATAACTTTCATGTGTTGAAGGAATAAGACACTTTCATCATCTATCTGCTTTTAGGAGAAAGGAAGCTCATAAATTTTAAACCTAAAGTAGATTTTTGTGTGTAAAAAGGCAGAGAAGTGTTTCTCTTGGAACTAGCACCTAATTCCTTCTCATATTAATGAGAGAAATAATTCTCCAGAGGAGGATATCTGTAGTTTCTTTGGTATTTATGCTGACAGTTCCTAATGGATTAGAAGTAGCTGTTACTTCTGGCCTGTTAGTAGGTATGTGTTACAAATACAATCTTTGCCTGGATCAGAGGTTCCAGTTTGCAGAAAGTTTTTTTGCATAATTCTAAAACAAGCTTCTACTTTTTAATGGGTTACGCATGCTTGGAGAAGGTATGCAAGGCTGCATTATATGTTAATACCGTCTTCTCATCAAAACAAGGATTTTAACCTTTATAAAAACTATTTCTTTTTGATAATCATTAAATTTTGGTCATTTAGTTTTGAACTGAATTTGGCCCTTCTTTATAAAATTTTAACTACAAACATTTGGAAAACAAAACTCACCTACAACTACTCTTTATACTGTTTTACCTTTAGCTGTCAGCTCTCTTGTTTACCTCTGGTTCTAATGTGGCTATCATAACATGTGGACTAGCTTCATGTGAAAACAAAGGTACAGTTCTACTTGGTTACTTGCAGCAGAGGCAGGCTTTACCAGTGCTCTGATTGGAATGGATATAAGGAGGAAGCCATATAGCTGCATTAACGCACTCTCCTGTTCTAATAAAACTCTGTGATGCTTTTAAATGTGAGAACATCACTGAGGTGATACAGTTGCACAGCTTTCAGGCTAGAGGGAGGTAAGCTCACAGAATAAATGAAGTGAGTTCAAGTCTGGCTTTAAGAAAATACATGAACAAATTTGTGGAGCCTGGACTGGAATCAAGGCAGTGATTTCATTTAACACTTGTGTCATTTCTGCAGATTGTAGGTAAAAGGAGTTTTCTCTTTCTTCTTCTCCTGGCCTGCTGTCCCCAAACACTCAGTCTTATCTTTCTCTATCAATCAGATGTAATGACAGCTGCAGTATAAGTTTAATCTGTCCTCAGTCCTTTCTTTCCTTCCAACAATTGAACAAAGATTTCCCTTTTAAAATATACAGGGTTCATACTCACCATTCCTATGAAAACTATGTGGTTACACTTGCCTTGAAAATGTAAGACACAGATTCAGTCCTCTATTCTGTCAACTTCCCCATTGTAGCTACATTTTCTAAGGCTATGCTTCCTCTTCTGTTCTGTGTGCTCTAAAAAAGCCTACCAGATATAAAGCCTCCAAGAACTCAAGAAAAATGTCTCAGGCTTAGGCGTGTTAGGTATTCAAATGTTCATCGCATTCAGTACTTTACTGTTAAAATTTTGTGTTCAGTGTCGTAAGGACAAGCTTGATGGGCTTCAAGGTGCATTGTCCTTCTGCGAACCTCTCTACAGCTTAATTAAACAGAGGAAAGACCATTTACGTCGCAATGGAGGGCGATGGCTCTCTATTTATTTGTTCACTGATTAGTCAATATACTCAGAGTTTATTTGCAGTGTTGTTCACTGTTAGAACTAAAATACCTATTATTCTCAGTTGCCTCACAGCCTGATGAGCATAAATTGCCTCATTTCTGCAGAAATTCTGACAGAGGTGAGTCCTTCCACTCTTCAATTATTTATATTTCTGTTGTTATAAGTCCTGTTAACCATCAGCGTAAGTAGGAGACAGTGTGGAACCTTGCCTTTCCAAAGCCTATGCTGCTGGGAAGAGACAGCAACTTCTGAGCAGCACTTCTGTGTGGCACCACATCAGCTCTTGCATCCATGCAGTCTCTTCTTGCTGCTTCCTGTTGTTCAAGGAAGGAGGATAGATATTCCTCCTTTTCCTTCCCATGGCTCTTTCTGCATGCCCTGTGTGAAGACCCTCACACTTCCCTCTGTAACCTTCACCACTACTCTAGACAGTTATGTAAGGACCTTTACTGCACATACTTAACTTGAACAAAAGCTATTCTGAGGAGAGATGACAACATTTCTTCATCTGCAATTACAGAGCATTGTTTTGAAGTCTCTGAAAAAAGCTATTGAAGAACATCATTATTGCCAAAATTTTCTTTGTAAGTCTGAACTTTCAAATGCCCTTAGTGTATTGAAAAAATCATATACGGACAATCTGAATCACAAAGAGTAATTTGGAAGGTCTGTGGACCGAAAATAAATGGTTGGTTATAAGAGATCTGACTGTAAACTCTGTCTACCTGCCAATCATTTGAAGTAACCTAACTGGACATTACCTGCACATGCATGTGGTGTGTTTGATTTAAGAGTTGATATTTTCTTTTGTGTGTATTTTCAACTATGGAATGAGCTATCATGCTTTAGCGTTTCACTGTTCAGGCAAGTCACATTGCATCATTTTCACAGAGGTCACAGTTACAAGGTCAAATTTACACTCTGAGTTATTCAAGTCTTCTAATTGGACTAGTTTTTGGTCTATATTTGCTGTCATTCTTTGCTTAAATAAAAACACTGACATAATTTAAAGCACCCAGTTTTGAAGTAGTCTCAAATGAATATCTAACTGTTCATGTGATACCTAACTTCAAGCCTACTGAAATCTGTGACAAGATTCCCACTGGAGTCACTGGGTTTTCTGTCACAACCCAAAGTGAGTACTATCACAACCCAAAGACATCAAAGGCTACATAAAGGTATAACTGTCTCATAGATTAACATTACTGAATTTTCTCAATGAGATGGACGAGATAGCCGAATTGGACTTTCTCGGTTTTTGAGAGGCAAGATCTGAAGTGGATATGTTATTCATTTTCATAACTAAACACCTCTTCATCCTGTTCTCAAGGAATACAAATAGTTGGGGTAAATATCTGGGATCCATTATATCAGCCATTGTGTAGCAATAAATACAGCCATTTCCTGTCCCAAAAACTAGCTAAACTGAGATGGGAGCTTGGAGGTATTATGGATGAAAAAAAGGAAGGCTAGGGAGGAAGAGGAGGAAAAGTAGATATGGAGATACTGCCAAGTAGCTCAAAACTATCTAAGTGGTGCTGTATCCTATTTCTAGAACAAAATAAGTATCTCATAAGTATAATCTGAACCGGTCTCATCAAACACCTGATACCTTGAAGGCTTGTAAAATGAAAGCCTCAAGGACAAGCATAGGGGTATACAGTAAAACAACACTCAAGAGAAGAGCAATAGAATAATCGTGAAAAAGAAATCCAGGATGAGAGCAACATAGAAAAATAGATAATAAAACCTGCCATCCTGTTCCAGTAGCTACAGCCGGGATTACTGTTCTGTGTTGCATTATATAGTGCAGATAGACCCTTAGTTTTGAGCATTTTTGATTTTTTGCTTTGCATGTCTATTTTCTGTGCCCCTTCACCTGACAAGTCTTCCTGTCCCAAGAGAAAGACACATCTGAGTGCGTTCTTTTTTTTTTTTTTTTTCCCTAACAGTTTTGCTGCAATAAGGGATGCTTCAGAACACTACTGCCCATGCTCCAGGTTCAGCCTTGTTCTCTCTGCCATGGTATATGGCAGTCCTCTGAAATCCTTTTCTGAGATGTTTAACCATATCTTTGCACCTGGCTAACATAGGGCTTCTTGCCACCAAAGACTCCTAAAGACCTCCTAAGGGTTATATATTTGCTTTGTTGAGCACAACAGAACCTCAGGAATTGCCTAAATGGTCAGAGGCTGCCACTTGTATGTTACCCTTCTCAGTGCTGTGGGCTGGTCAGAGTGGCTCATAGCAATAAATCCATCTGAGAAGCAAGGATTGTTAGCAGGGACACAGTCACACATGTCTAAGTGGCTCTGGAGTCTCAGTTAGCTTTGACAACTCTGGCTTGGAGCTGGTGTGTAACAGTCATGGCCTGTCCATGGAGACTGGCCAAAAATCTTAAACAGCTGGCCCTAAGGTTTCATGCTAGAAGAGCAGAATTTTCGAAATTATCTTCCAGAGCACCTTTTATCAACTTCCAGCAATGTGTCATTATCCAGGTGAGATACTGAATGGTCTCATTGCCTTAAATTCCATGGGATTACATTTATCCTATAGGTAGTAAAAAATGATCTACTACATGAAAGGACTTATGGATTTTTAATTTTTTTTTTTTAAAACCTGTTACCAGACCTGCTCTCTTTACTGATAGACAGAAGCTGCATGAATTGATAAGCAACTTTTATATCTATGAACAGCTGGATATTGTGGTTCACTGACTACTTGGGTTATACTGGGGTAATTTGACACATATCGTGTAGAAAACACAGTAAACTGCTCACTCATAGCTTTGCTGGGTTGTTGGGGTTTTTTTAGAGAAATGTAATTTTCTTTTCTGAATTCATTCTATTTACACTAACTTGCTGTCTATTATCCACTGCGGTCCTTGTGATTAGTTGAATTTTTAGTACAATTTGTAGCAGAAACCATTACAAAGCCTGAAAACATTTCCATCATGTATGTATATCCAGATAACTTCAAGTGATTTTCTTCTAATGCAAGTTTTCTCTTTCATAGCCCTAAAGAATGTTTGATTTGCTTTTGACAAGATACTAATTTAAATGTGTAGAAGAACTGCTGTAAGTGAGCACACTGCCAGTTTTGTAAAAATATTCAGTACAGCCCACATTTGGATCTGTATTTTTGATACACAGTGTCTAAATACTCCATTTCCATTGAAAATCATGCTTAGAAAATATATTTCAGTTCATTTCACACTGTGTTAATTGTGTAACACACTGTAACCATTACCTTTTACCAGCCACAGTTGCTCATCTAATGGGAAATGATGACTTTAACAAGGAATTATTAGATCTGTTTGATCTGAGAATGCACGTGTGGACAATGGGAGCTGCTGGCTGGAACATGCACCATTTTCTCCCCCTGTGAGTACATAATTGAATTACAAGTCTCATTTTAGGGAGGAAAAAAGTGTCAGTAAGCCTTATGTTTTGTAGCTAGCCCTGCTAAGTGGCAAATTTTATTTAACATTACTGAATAAATATGAGGCATCTAGTGTTACCTTAAGGCCAGTTTAAAATATGTCAGATTTTCTAACCGGAAAGCAGATAGGTAAAACTGGTTTTATGGTAGGTTATAAAAATTTTGGACTTTTTTTTCATTAAATAACATTGCAACTTTAAAATTTGACATGGGGGTCATCATCTCGGAGTTTTACTACAAACAGGAGGAACACATGCAAGTATCAGAAGATAATGATATTCAACACTATCTTATCTATTATTAGAAAACTGTTTTTTCAAGAGTGTTGCTTTGAATGACGTGTTTCTGGATTTGCTTGGGGAAGTGAGAAACTTACAGTCTTGCTGTGAGACAGATGTCTTATGGGAACATAAGCCCTGAATGTACCATATTTAATGCTGCTATTGACATTTATTCTTTATTGGAGGTATAATAGGTATTTTTGTTGTAGAAATTGAGAAAGAGTGAAATGCCACTCTAAAATTACTTGGGAACCTGAAGTCCAGTTTTCATAAGTCACTGAGAGACAGAAGTTTTGGAATATCTACCCTGCCTTGCTGCGAGCAGAAGAGATAGCTCTCTTTCCTAATTGAAGTTTCTCCCATTCAGCAGTTATGCCAGTCTCAGTAGGGTTCTTAGTTCAAGCAACCATCCCATTCTGAGTGGGTAAATACACTTATTGGAGTGGACCTGAATTGATGTGAGTACTCATCCTCAGGACCTGAGATAGTACCTCTGTGAAACATCCTATCGCAGGCTATAGCTGTCACCCTAAGTGTCCGTGACAGTCATTTGCTAGGGCTTTCAAAATAATTCAGAGTCCCCAAGCAACAGATTGGTGCTTAGATTCATCGTATTGGCACTGCTGCTGTTTTCACAGCTATAACTACCGCCTAACCTCCCAGGCGTCCAATTCAGTTATGTGTATAGTCTCTTGCAACTGGCGGCTTCAAAGCAACGAAAGCACTGCTGCAACCTTCCCTACTGATTAGCTGCTCAGAGCACTAGCTTCAGCCTTGAAGCCTTGAAGATGGACTATTACAGAAGCTGGGAACATCTAGTTTTCAAATGATATATAATTCACATAAAGTGCCTAATGCTTTCTATCCTGTAAACTCTGTAGCAGAAGGGCCAGATTGAAGTCCCTAACAGCTGGAACGTCTGCATAAACAACAGCCAAGTGGCACCAGTTGTGTCTGAAAGAGGTACTGTAAATGGGAAGAGAGACTGAGAAGCCTAATTTCATGTGAGATTCACAATGGGTCGAGTTATCTGTCTTGTGCTATCAAATCCAGAACCATAGTCCTTCCGCTCCCTGCTCCTGCTCTTCCCATGACCTGTCTGTGGTGGATCCTGGATACCTGCGTAACAGCTTAGTCAAATCTAGGACCACTAGGAGTGTCTTTGATCAGCTAAAAGACCCTTGAATCCCTCTAAAAATGGGACCCAAAGACTTGTATAAAAGATTGTGCTGCCACAGATGAGCATGTTCTTAGGTGGCCCTGTGGATGTCTTTTGGGACAGCTCACAGAAGTGGTGCTCAGTGGATGCAGACCTTGTAGCATCAAGAAGCCCAAGAAGCCAGATTACACCTCTGAGGTGGGATGTAGCTGAACTTGGGCATTGCAGGCCCACCAAAGGATGGTATTGCTGAACTGTGAGCCCAGTTCCTTGTGACTCCTGTTTTGTCATTCGTCCCACTCCCCTGGTTTCATGAGCCCACATTTGCCAAACTAGTCTAGAAAGCCCTTATAAACTTCAAATACTTTTCAAAAGAATGTGAAATACCTGAGTCACTGAATCAAAATCACCAAATCAGAGTCACCAAATCAGAATCACCAAATGGTCGAGGTTCAAGGGACCTCTGAAAGTCATCTTTTCTAACCCTGCTCAAGCAGGGTCACCTAAAGTAGTTTGTGTAAGACCAGCTTCAGATGGCTTTTGAATATCTTGAAGTATGTAGAGTACAGAGCTTCTCTGAGCAACCCTCACAGTAAGAGTGTTTCTTGATGTTCAGATAGTACATTTTGTTTTGCTGATATCCTCTTGTTTTGTCACTAGGCATCAGTGAAAAAAGCCTGGCTCCATCTTCCTTTACAGTCTCCAATTCAGGTTTTTATGCATTTTGATGCAATTCCCCCTGAGCCTTCTTCAGGCTCAATAGTCCCAGCTCTACTTGTATGAGGAATGCTCCAGTCCCTTAATCACCTCTATGGCCCTTCAGTGGACTGCCTCTAGGATGTCCGTATGCCTCTTGTACTGGGGAAACCAGCACTGTATCCAGTACTCCCAGCGTGGCCTCACTAGTGCTAACCAGAGGCGAAGGATCACACTCCTTGGCTTGCTTGCAACACTCCTCCTAAGGAAGCCCAGGACGCTTAGCCTTCTTTGCTGAAAGGTCAAAGTCGCTTACATTCTTACAAAAATGTAACTAAAGGTGCACAAAATGCCATGTTTTTTCACTCCTTGCCTAATCTTCTAAACCCAAATAATTAAACATTATTGTGCATAATTTTATTTTTTAAGTTCAAACCAGATGAACTAGTTCTTGCACTCAGTAAAGAACAAGCAGAAATCAAAAGTTATGTTGAACCTCAGGCAGTAATTTACTCTGGTGCACCTTTACATGTCAACGTGGTTCCTTCAACTTCGGTGGGACTGGCCTTGTATGGATAAGGCCTCCAGAATACAAGAAATGACTCCATCCTCTTTTAGCCCTCTTTAGACTTTAGTGTAAATAATGACTAGCAATGCATTTTTGAAAGTTGATATATGATAATCTGAATCCTATTTAATCCCCAATATGTTAGTTTTTACAGCAGAATTTGACTCATCTCAGCAGATCTAAAATGCCTCCATCTATTCAATAGCAGACACTTTGGATTTTCAGTGCCCCAAGGTATGTATGCAAAATGAAAGCTTGACAGAAATATAATCTATGTATCTCAACAGTTTATTTACAAAAGTCTCAAGTTAGATATCAAAAATTATACATTCTGATATCAAGTCTGATTTTCAATAAGGTAACGGCCTCACAACCACCCTGTAACCAGTATTGGAGGTTACCGATATTAACCGTTCATGAAATGCTGTGCAAAACGAAAGTACCTGATATTTCTACACTCAGTGAAGGCAGCAGTTAGTGGAGTCAAGCTACCTCACTGTTCTTTTTCAAAGCTGCCAAGCTGTTTTTTGAATGTAAAGACAATATAAAGTCATTCTGAATACAGTAAGATATTTTATTTCTCTCTGAAATTGGTATTATTTTGATTTGTCTCTCACTCTCTGCATTGACTTTGAGATTCTCTGCCTCTTAGAATGTGTTATCAGAAATGTCACTGCGTTTCTGGGCAGCTTAATGGAAATATTTTTTTTTAGCTTTAATTTTTCTTCATAACAATGTTATTTATTTTGTTTATATGATAGAACACTGATAAATTGGACTTTGCTCATATTCTATATCACATTGGTTTGAATTACAATGCTCAAACCTCCCAGTAAACAAATGCAAAACTGGAGATTACATCTTTGTTAAGATTACAATCCCCTCTTGTAAGTAATATTAAAATTGACTCTCTGAATACAATCAAGAGTTTGTCCAGTTATCTTTAGTTGATCTCCCTAGAAAGATAGTACAGGTTGCAAATGAAATTGCAGTACATTAGAAATCAAAGCAATAATATAAAATCAGAAAAAACAAAATGGCAATTTTTGCATATCTTGGGCCTTAAAAGTTATGACTTTTATCTAACTGACAGGAGAGGTCAACTCCTGTTTATGGAAACGGTAAGTAAAGTGAGACAGCTAGGACAAGACAAAATAACATATTTAATGTCAAGATGTTGAAAAGAATTTTCCTTCTTTGTGAGTGTGGCTAGGCTTAACAAATCTGTGAAGAAAATCTGGAACAAAAGTAACATTTCCATAAATGTTGTCTGAGGCATTACCAATCACAGTGGATTAAGATATTTAAGTTTCATTACTGCCTTTACTTGAGATCATTCCAGTACTCTAATTTTAGCCTCCTGCTGCATTTTCTTCAACACAGTAGGCTGGAACCCTGGACTCCAGCTATTTAAAAAGTTTTAAACCTGTCAGACCAGTGATTTACAGGTAGGTGTTTGGAAAGTCCCTTAAGATCCTTTCTTTAGAAAGTATGTGCACAGTCCTGTAGTATTCGCAGTCATCACATTTCTGGATGTGATTCAAGAAGCACAGTCCAATCTTGATACCAGCATACCAGCATGTGCTGGTAGCCTTGTACATATTTGGCCAAATCTTGGAGTTCTCAGTTCTTAATTTCTTTTAGGTTCAACAGGATGTCTGGTCACTGAAGCATATAATTTCTTGGGAGACTGTCACATGCTACAACTCAGCATGCCCTTTTAATCTCTTCAGCCTGTTATTATCCAGTTATTATTTCTTCTGCACCCATACATACCTACAGCAATTATTCACACCGACTCACATAGAAGGGGTGATACTTTTTTCTTCACTAAAACTTTTGCTACTTGGGTAAGTGCATATAAGGAAGATGGTGAAGAGGTTTTCCTCTGCAGCCTGCCAAGAAGTGATAACCAGGTTTATGAAATAACCTTCAACAGTACTGACGTTTTCTGCAGATGTTGTTTATGCTGGTTCTCCAGCAAAGTCACTGACAGGTTGAAATATATATTTATAAGTAACTCTAGCTGTATCTTTATGTTGATATTCCTGTGACTGCATTTAGGCAAGTCACTATTCTTTAGGTTATGAAATGGTTGCTTCAATTATTTTATGTCTTTCTTTGTCATATGCTGTGTGTTGGTATATGTGCAGGTATATAAGAACATAAAGAAATACATGTAAATACATTGTGAAATTCTCTTTGATTACTAGTACATCTACAATGATTAAATGTCCTGTCTTATTGCAAGTAAGTCAAAATTCTTAAATACTTGGTGTGGTATGCTTAATATCATTATTCATGACCTGTGGTACTTGAGCCTCCCCCAGCCTGGTCCGCTACCATATCAGGTATTGTGCAAACCATTAAATCTGCTGAATAAGATCTTTCTTCTTTTGCCTATATTCTGTCAGTGATGTTTCTCCATGGATAAAAAGAGGAATATTGTGTTCTCTGTATCTACATACAATTATAAGTGCAACACAACTACACAAATAGCTCAATATCATATTGCATATTTCTGTTAGATATAGAATTAAAAGATAATTGGAAAATTCAGGATGGAAGGAGCCTCCTGCTCATAGTTAATTATGGGAAAACGTGGTAGTTAGTTAGTTAGAAATTATGTAGAAGTTTTGACTTGTTTTATGTGCCTGGCTAGAAGATTTATTTCATGTCAGTATGTAAAAAAGCTGACACAGGTAAAAGTGTTTTACATGTCAATCCAGAGATTCTGGGTTTCAGCTGTGAGAAAGGTGTTTCCTTACATGCACTGTGCAGCTAAAATTGTTTTTTCATTCACTAGGTTGTTAAAGCATCTGACTAAATGAAGCCCTGCAAAGTTTCTGAGTTTTAACATCCAGTACAAATTACAGAATTTACTTACTGCTGTAAAAGTACTGGCATTTTTCTCTTTTTCCATCTGCATTATTCTAGTCATCTGTTACACTGGACAAATTTAATGTTGTCAATATCACACTGTATAAACCACAGCTCAATGCACTTCTTGTGGTTTTCTCTGTTCTTGTATCTAAAATTTGCTAGGGTTTATTCTTTAAGATCTATATAGTGAAAGAGACTTTTCCATTCAAGATATATTAAATTAGTTTTGTATCTTTTGTCTGTCAATACATTTAAAAAAAATATTACACTTTTGCTTCTGCATTTCAATGAAATGTCTGTAGAACTGTTTGTGGCCTTAGGAAGCTTTCAAAATGAGTGATGATATTTTTGTTTTGCATGTTAATCTCACACTTTATCAGAAAGCTGAAGGTGTATATTCAGTTACTGAAAATGAAAGACCCTACAATGTACACTCCAAACTCCTAATGGCAGTTGCTATTAAACTGCTCCACAGTTTAACTCAAAAAGTAACATAAAAGTCCTATTAAAATATGCTTGCCAAAACCTGTGTGCATGGAAGACAACAACATTCAAGGTTTCTGACAAACGGCTGGGATCGAATTAGGTTGAAGGTAAAACCTTCAATGGGAACATTAGGAAACTTTAACTTCCCGGTTGTAGATTGGAGAATAAGTATTGCTAAAGATATTAGGACACGTATAGTTTTGCAAGTGATGTGAACAGATTTCTTAACCAAATTATCATAAAAACAACAAAAGATCATGCCATATTTTCTTTTGATAAGTAATAAAGAACTTTTAGGAGAGTTGGTCAAAGGAGTTGACTCAATAATAATGGAAAGATAAACAAAAGCAGGTTTATGATTCATACTTTTAAAGGAGGACATGGAAGTCTGGAAGATATCTGGATAGAAAAATCTCAGAAGAGCCTTAGCATCTGCAAGTCAAAAATGCAAAAACTGTCTTGTATTGATAGATTAAATAAGGAAAAAAACCTGTAGGAAAAAGCTGAATTCAGGTCTATATGGCTGAATATCATCTCCAAAATGGAGTAAATGCATAATGTACAAAAGAAAAATTTCATTTGCAAGCAGAAAATAAATCCTTAAAAATCAACGGGAGAATTGCAAATATTTACCACATGTAGCACTATAGTTATGAAAAAAACCTACTGACTTGCTGAAATGATTTCAATAGTATGTTGTATAAAAGATTTGGGGAATATTTTTAAAGAAATGAAAACGAAGGAATGCAGAAAAATGGATAATACATTGAAATTAACTTTGAAGATGACTAAGTTTCTGAATACAGAGGAAGACTGGATGAACTTGGGAAGCCGTTGCTTCTATAGGTTGAATTTTGAGCAATTAAGAATACTAGTTAGTGAAGTCACCAAAGACAAAAAACCTCCTGGAACAATCAGAATCTCTAAATCAAAGAACACTACTTAAGTTAATCATGTTCATGAAAGGTAAAATTATACTGTAAAACATACAGAGAAGGCTACTAGGATGAGCAAATTTCATTCATTCATTCGTAAATCTTCCTTATTGCAGATTATAAATTGGTCTATTTGGTATAGAAAATGAAGCCTGAGATGCACATAAATGTCTTCTATATTTATTTTGGGGGAATAAAATTAGAGAGAGATTATAAAAAAAATTATATAAACAAAATGAAAACTTTGACCAAAAATCCTTAAATAAACCCTTGCTGCAAGGGGTCATTGTAACAGGTCCAGGGAACATAAACAGAGCTGTATAGTTTCTATACAAGCGCTAGCCTGTTGAGTATGCAGTGCAGGTAGATCAAAGAAGAGATCAGGAAAGGGGTTATGTTTCACTGCACCTGTAAGGTGTTTGAATGGTAAGAAACTATGCAAGAGAAAGAGGAGACATAAAGGATTAGTGCAACATTTAGGACTGATTTCAGTTTTGACTTGAATACATGGCTATACTTAAGGATGCAATGGTATTTCAGATGGAGCTTTTACTGTCTTCCCTGAAAAGATCTTCCAGGTATTGGGTCATCCTTCTTAGTCTTTGGGATACATTTGGGTGGATAAAGAAGCTCTTCTGTTTAACTGTGTTAGTACATATGATTTTAGTTACTGTCATTGCAGAGCTGGGCTAATGTATCTGAAGTTACGTTAATTGACCATGTTGTCATGTCCCTACCCCCAGTGTTTTTTCCTGAGGCTAACAGAGCCTGAAATGCAGTAGCCTATTTTGTCAGTGTTTTTTAATTGGGTTAAAGTCTCCTGAGCAAGCAGCACTGGGAGTTTCATTTGTAGCCTGAACAGAGGGCATAAATAACGAATGCAGAACTTTTACAAACCTTTTGGTACTGGATGAATTTCCACTTCCAAAATCTTCTCAGCTAAAAAAATCAAACATATAAATTAGTCTTCTGCTGATTAATTGTATTTTAGAATAGCTAGTAAGATGTAAATTGGTTTCAAAAATTAGGCTTCTGAGGGGAAACTTTGATTAAATCCCTAGAAACAATAAATCAGCTACAAAAATAAGCTAAGACAGGGGTTTCTTTTCCTTACGGATGCCCTCTTGTGTGGGAAGTAACAGATGTAATATTGGCATAAAACAGAGAAATAACATTTAAAAATTACAGCAGTACTATATGAATGCATATTAAAATAAATCAGTTGTTTGTTGCACTCTGAAAATGACAACATTAAGAAAAACTCTTCCTTTAATTTCAAGCAGCATTATCTTAGAAGAAGTACAATGATTTTGTTCTTTTTTCTTAAATGGCCAAAGCACATGGTAAATGATTGATAATGCAGATAATGGAACGATATTACAAAGTGATGTTTTTATTTTCTGTGATAAAGTAGTTTAGAGGAAATGCACTTTTGGAAGGTATTTAGTAGTTGGCAGCCATTTTCAATTGTATCTAAATTAAACCTTGTGTCTTCATTAATTTTGCTGTTAACCATTTGAAATTTAACCTGTATTTTCTGCAAAAACACCAAAATCTGAAATCACCTGTGAATTATTATGACATTCATATACATTTCATTAAAATCAGAATAGTTTTCTGCATAGTTGACAAAGATGACAACTATGGATAAGGTAACTTACAAAAGGCATAAAAAATGTATCTTGCATTTTTGGTTCCTTAAAAGTACTTTTTATTCCCAGTGTTTATTAGGGTGTTAAACGTTCTTTACTTGCATTGGAAATATACACAATGTTGGGTGTAATGAAGAAAATAGTTTATTTCAGACGTCAGGCTCAGTATTTTTTTTTCTGTGCTGGAACAAGACGAGTACCACATGGTCTAGGTCATGAACAGAAACCTCGGGTACTCCTTTAGCACATATTTTAGATAATAACAGTGATTATTTGTGAAATAATTGAAAGGCTCTGGGAAAAGTACTGGTAAACCCATACTAATCATTTCTAGATGGGGAATGATTTAAGACATATAAAGCAAACTAAATTTTCCATCACATGATGCAATCAAGATAAATCTAAATAGTCATATTTAAGTAGGCATATTTTTTCATGCTTTTTGGTATTTGAGACTAGTATTGTTGTTTGTACAATTTTTTTTTTTTTTTTTTCCCTGGAATCTTGCCTATACTTGCCTAAAGTGCTATTATTCTAGTCAAACAGATTTGTGTCTAAGTAAATTGGAATTTTCTGGGAAAAAAGTTCCTGTCATCTTTGTGCCAAATGTATTTGTATTACCTGTAGCTAGGTCTGTCACATCAGCTGAAAATAGTAAGGGTACCGTAAAAAGTGATCTCACCAAAACTGACATGCTCAGTGAAATTCATTTACATAAGTGGAATTGAGGGAAAATTTTCATCTACTAAGAAATGGAGAACAAAGATCTAGAGTGGACTGGAAACAAGGACAGAGTAGAGATAAAAGAATGAGATCATTAGGTCAAGTCCTTCAATCAGCTAGCCTATTTTTCAGACCCAGGCTAACTCACTGACGAAAGTACATTATTACTCTTCAATCACACCTCAAGTCTGCAAGTCTCTTGATGTCTAGAAACTTTGAATTTTTTTGCATGATTTATGCAGTCACATTTCAATTTAAGAACTTTAGTCTGCTCAGCAGCCATTAGTTTACAGAACGAGTAGATGCTAGGGTTAAAGCCAGAGCAACATCATCCTATTTTTCACATAGATTTTAATTTTAATTTCTGAAGTCTAATCTCTTTGTAAAAGAGGTAGTATTAAAAATGCTATGTGAAAAAATTATGTAGACAGAACCAAATCTGCATAACCAAATTGAATTAATTAGAAAGAGCCTTTATATCCTACACAAGGATTTAATATGACTTTGAGGATATGTAATCTCTGACAGATCACAGTTTTGAAAATAGGAGGATTATTTTCTAGTCTGAATGTGTAAAAATGTTATAAATAACTCCTGCCACCCCCACAAAATGACAATCAACTAAATGGTGATATGTCTGCACATGCATGGGGTACAATGAGACAAAAAGGTCCATCTGCAGATCCACTGTCCACTCCCATTAGTCACATCATTTGGCAAACTGAATGTGAGTCATTTGTGTCTGGCAGCTTTTATGCAGAAAAGATCACAGCAATAATACAATATGTTGAAATGCTAGAAAATCATCCTCCCAGGAGAGTTTTGCCAATTAGGAGAGGACTGAGAAGTGTGTGTTACAAGAGGTAGCTCAGTATGGTTCAGGATCAGAAGAGGGAAAGGCGGGAGGAGGAACAAGGGAAAAAAAGCAAAAATATGTAAGAGGAATTTGACTCCTCCCCAAAATCTAAAAGGCTTTCAACACTGGTCTAGCTGGTTGTATGAACTGCAATGTGGAAGCTGGTTCTAAAGATCTTGATTATTGGGTGGCTACACTTTGTACAGCTGTAAGGTATGGGGATTGGGCTGATGTATATGAAAAGCTACAAGTAAAGGCATTGAAGAGAGGAGCCACTAACAGGAATACGGAGTTGAGCCTCAATTGAATGCTCTTTCCTAGACTAGTGTTGGTAGCCTTGTATTCAAATGCTTCAGTCTCACGTGGATTATCTGTTAAATATTATGAGATAGGAAAATAACATTTTTAACCCTTAAGGGAAGACCAACATGGAAAAGAAAAAAAGCTAATTGATATGTCAAAGGACATAAACACAGTGGCAGAGCAAGGAACTGACTTCCAAGTCTCCTGCCTGCTTCACCAGACATGGTTCATTTTCTATTTCTGGATTTTCTGTCTTGTATCTTGTGACAGTCCTCTTTAGAAAGGAAGATAATAACCTGGTACAGACAATAACATAATGGCTATTGAATTGTAGACAGATTTTTAATAAATCATGGAAAGAACAGCTACTCAAAGCTTTACTGTCTTCAGTAATCAATCATGTCAGAACAGTGGCTGAGCCCAGAACAAACCAGATCCTGGCAGCTTTAGTCACCTAGTATGAGTTTATCATAGCACTGACATCTATGTGGGTATGTACATTAAATTTATTTAACTACAGAATTCTTAACTAGTTGCAAATTTGATCAACCTCTTAACCATCTGCTTTCAAAAACTGGAGCATTAAAGTCATGCCTCCTTTTAACATCCAGTGTTTTTTTCATCTTGTTCCGAAAAAGGAAAATTATTTCTTCAAGGACTCAGTTGTGCTGAAGTACAAAGTATACAGGTTGTTTACAACTGCTGGAAATACCCTAAATTCACTTGTTTAATAAAAGATACTATTCTCTGAGAGATAACTGAAAGTTGTGAAATAGATCATTCTCTTTGTTTCAAAAATGGTTTGGTATATTTTTGTGAATGACCGTGGTAAGTCTATATCACCTTATTGTGTTTGTTATGTATTAGTATTTTAAAAGTTATTGTTTTCTAAAAGCTAGAGATTAATTTTGTTAGGGATATTCCCTTTTATATCTGAGGAATATTAGTCTATTCTGTTTTTCATTTGTAAGTCCTCTGCCTAAACTCTTCTGTTGTCCATTCAAGGAGCAAGAACTATACAGGGAATCGTGGATGAAGAATAATCATGTAGCAGAAAAGATGATATAGTTCAGATATTACCATTTTTTTAAATGGTCTTGAATAGCAAAAATGCTCTGTGAGACCAGGATAGGCTTATATGCAGTTCATAAAACTCTGTCTAGGCAACAGCCACACTTGTGGATTACGTTACCTAAGCCTATTGCTGTTCTTGCTGTAAGCTGCCCTCCTTATCTAGTAGTAGAAGCTGCAGTCCTTCTGTGGTGCTTAGACAGTGTGTTAAGCAGGCAGGAAATTATTTGGGAAAGTCAGATGCCAGCATTTGCTTCAAGTGCTGTAAGACAGGGAGTTTACATGTGGCCAATACACAAGTACTGTTTCCTTTGTTGTGCACACACAAGCACAATGTGCACTGCTGCTTGTGTGATATAAGCTCATCCTGCTACGTGGTCGCAGAATCATAGAATTGTAGAATGGTTTGGGTTGGAAAGGACCTTAAGATCATCTAGTGTCAAGCCCCCTGCCATGGGCAGGGGTAACTCACTCTAGACCATGTCGCCCAAGGCTATGTCCAACCTGGCCTTGAACACTGCCAGGGATGGAGTATTCACAACTTCCTTGGGCAGCCTATTCCAGTGCCTCACCATCGTCACAGTAAAGAACTTCTTTATATCTAACCTAAATGTCCCCTGTTTAAGTTTAAGCCCATTACCCCTTGTCCTATCACTACAGTCCCCGATCAAGAGTCCCTCTCCAGCATCCCTGTAGGCCCCTTTCAGATACTTGAAGGCTGCTATGAGGTCTCCACGCAGCCTTCTCTTTTCCAGGCTGAACAACCCCATCTTTCTCAGCCTGTCTTCATACGGGAGGTGCTCCAGCCCGCTTATCATCCTCGTGGCCCTCCTCTGGACTTGCTCCAACAGCTCTCTGTCCTTCTTATGTTGAGGACACCAGAACTCCAAGTGGGGTCTCATGAAAGCAGAGTAGAGGAGTAGAATCACCCCTTAGTATTGTGCTACTAAGTTGTATGTCTTCCAAGTGATATGATAAAACCATGTTTTCTCATTGTATGACCTAAGTGAGTATACAGTTACATCCAATGGATGTGCAAAGGAAGGTTTTAGCCATTACACGGACTCTGTGTTTCTGTGCTTCTGCTGGACATAGACATTTGAACTCTGTGATTCAGCACTACCTTCCTTAAGCAAATCTGGCACAGCTTTGCACATTACCCATGTAGTCCAGAGGCTTGTTTACACGGCTCTCTTACAGACAAAAAACCTGATGAAGACAGAGCAGATGAAACTCTGAGCTTGGCATGCCCAGTTCTTGTTTTCTTAGTTTGAAATAAATCTGTCCCAGCATTTTTTAATATTTGAAAATAAAAAGAAAATAGTCAGGCATTTAAGATATATATTCCATCAAGCTAGTGATCTCTGAACTAAAAACTCTCCTAGCAGTATCGTTCTGATGAATTCCAGTGGCTCCCATGGGGCTACGAGAGGATCAGCTCATAACACTGCAGACTCCTAGTTCTCCTAATATGCCTTGGAACAATTCACTGTTGTAGTCTCCAAAGAAACCATAAAGTTGTTATTTCTTGTATCAGATAAAAACAAGTGCATTGTCAAGCATGATCAATATTACATTTATTTGTATTGCATAACGTAAGTGATACAACATGATAAAAATAGTATATATTTAGTCCTGGTTCTGCTGTTTGAAAATGGAGGCTGTTGAAATCATGCAAAATTGGATTTTAGGGAAAAATTCCTCACCTTTTTATCTCAAAGGAAGTGAAATAGAATATTTATAGAAAAATGTTCAAATGAACTACATTGATGGCAAAAAAATATATTTGCATAAAGTTTAGATGTCTAAAAGCTGGATATTGAAGTCAGAATTAAACATGTGAGACTCCCTTTATAGCAAATATAAACGAAAATAGGTACTCACAATTAATCTGGTCCATCTGTGTCCATTTTAGGGACATAAATGATTGTCTAGAGGTGTCTTTTTTATCTCCACTGGCTGTAACAGGACCTTGGGGTGACTAGCTTAACCTCAGAAATGAAGGTTTGGGTTTTTTAGTAGGGGAGATAAATCCTCCCCATTGATGAGTCATCTAGCAAATACCCTGAATAAAGAACAGCTTCATAACCCTCTCTAGGCTCACTTGTTCCTGTTAGTGTAGAACTGAACTCAAGTGAATTCCATAATGCTGAAGCACTATATTTAATCTTGTTGAAAGTTTGGTTTTGTTTTGGGTTTTTTTTATATATTTTTTGCAACAGTAAAATGTTACTTTGAAAATAAAGTTATAGCAGGATGATTTTCTTTATATAGATCTGATCTAATTAACTTCAAATGGCAGGAGCTTATTCTTTTGGAGTGCAAAATATGATGTCCAATCCCTCTTTTACTGGAAAATAATGAATACCCTAACTGTGCAGCATAGTGGTAGCTGTGAAGATCTACTTTATTTTTTTTAAAAATCCAGATTTCAATCTTTCTGAGAGGATAACTGCAGAAGGAGATTAATCTCTGGTCCCTCTGGAGTGTTACTAAACCTGAAGAACTACATAGGAATGTGTCTTTTTCTTACCTATTACTCAAAATTATCAAGAAATACCTCTCTACTTTAAATTTGGCAGCAAAATAGAATGAAAAAATCATGTGTAACCGTCTTTCATATTCGTCATTCTGTCATAAATTATTTTGCTTTTTCAATAGAATTTGGTTATTCCTAGTTAAATGTTTACTGGCAACTGAATTTGTAGCTGCACTCTGCTTTTTAAGCAAAACTTACAGTGCAACAATCCTTGTCATATTCAGGGAACATACAAGCTAGTTGGCCAGATCCTGCCACTTGGTCTTTGCTTTGTTGTTCCTTAGGTGCCAGTTACGGTCAATCCATTGTGTTTAAATTGTTGACCATCTCTGTCTCCCTCTTTTTCAATTGACAGCACACAGCAGGAGAGAATTTCAAAATGTCTGGCAAACTCATTATTCCTCATAACTACTGCTGTGCTCAGCTAGCTGGAGATGTGGCAGCATAAGACTTAAATGGCTGACTAAACATCATAGCATACTAAACATCATATTCGTTAGCTTTCATTTCCTTTTTTTCAGACTTTTTTTTTTTATTTATTAAAAACTGCTCTCAGAAGACACTTTCAGTCTCTTGAATGAACAGCACATGAAAATGTAAGGTAGTTTAAAATGAAAATTTAGGTCACAAAATTTTCTTACATAAAAGTTTCTCTACAGAACATGTTACATACTGTAGGAATATATTCTTACGCTGCCAGCTTATTTCTTCACAAATGCTATACAGCATGTAAGATTAACAAAAACACATATACATCTAATTTTGCAATAATAGTAAAGAAGAGACACAACCTCTCCCTATTGCGATTGCTTTATGAAGTGCTGTACAGCTGATACGTGTCCTACAGATAAATTCCAAGATGTATTAGTATCCCTGTCCTGCCCATAGACCAAACCTCATTGCATTAGTTAGATGCTTATTCTGTTGTTTGGTTGGTTGGTTGTTTTTATCCCGGAGAGGGCTGACTATACCAAGAAGACATCGGGAGTGCACTGCATATATTTTCTATGGAATACTTTCTACTGAGTCCAAATCCAGAGACTTTTTGATCACTGGAGATTGTACCCTGCCTCCTGCCTCAGACTTTGAACATGGGATGCAGAAAAACATGATCAGAAACTGCCAATGGGATCATGGAAATCGAAGGTGGATTGGTGGGATCAAAGAATTTTCTGTCACAACCAGCTTTTGAAGACCCTTGTCAAGGAGCCCTCTGAAAATGAGCCCTTCAGTTAGCAGCAGAGAGATCTGAATGGACTAATTCTGATAACCATGACTTTGTCACACAAATCTTCCTAGAAGAGATTTCCTGTTGCCTGCCTTATGCCTCAGACTTTTCATGCTTTGTGGTTTTATATGAAATTCTGTACATCTGAGTTATCTTTTCTCCTCTCCAAGATACATTGGTTCTCCCAGTACAGAAGGAACACTGAGAGGACTGGATATCTCTACTTTCTGTTCTACTGGGGGGATCAGGATTTGGTAGTGCAGGTGATAGCACCATGTTAGGGTAAAGAGAGCAAAAACTCATCTGTTAAGTTCCTTTTGCTGGCTTTGCTGACTTTGTAAATTCCTTAGCTTGAGGGGTGCTCTCAGAAAGGGGGTTAAGGAGACATTTTTGAAGTAATGTTGGTTTTTCTTCTTCCCTATACTTCAGCAGACTTGTTATGAGGTTGTGCAGTGGTGCTTAGGTGATTCTTTGGCATTTTTGGATGACAAAATTTTAACACTTTTGTGTTAAAAAATGCTAATGCAAAAATTCCATGAAGTTTATTACCAGTGAAGATACCTACAAGATATAGATATAATTTATATATAGATATGGATATTGTGCTTAGAAGTGCTTAGGATACTGAGAAAACAGAACAGTTCTGGGCTTTAAAACAAAACATTACCAAATTCATCCATTAAACCCCTCACGCATTATTTGTTATCATCACTGTATCTATACAATTCCTAGTCTTTAACAACAGTTTTATAAATTAGCTGTGAGTATCCCTGTTGTTTATTTGGCATTATATCCTGCTTAAGCTTTTGTTCTTTACTTACTTACAATTTCTTGTTACATGGATCCCTCCTACATTCAACCTCATGTATCTTTGCCCCTTTGCTCACATACTGCTCACATACTTATGTAAAATGAATGTACAGATTGTCTGTCTATGACACTGCAGTTTTGCAGCCAATTGTTTTGACTGCAAATTGAATGAAGTGGTCTTAGTTTACCAACATGTTAAAAATGAATCAAATTTCTTCTGACACTTCTATTTATGGTTGATTTGACCCTTTGTCACCTCATCCATCCAGTAACATTGCTTCAATTTTCATTAACAGCAAGAAGTGATGCTTCCTGTCCCATGTTTGTGCAAAAACATTAGGGGAAATAAATCTTGATAGAGATGCAAAAATGCCTATCAATGAAAATAATAAAGAGTATTTTGGGGGGAATTTGTGTTATTAAACTCTTGCTTGTGTACCTAATGCCTTGAAAAGACACTCAGTTTTACACATGATGTTTAAAGTATATGGATATCATGGCATATAAGTGTGATTCGTCAGTCTTTGACTGCAATTTATTGAGATCTGCAGCCTAAATAATGGAATGCTAAAAGACTCATGCTTTCTGTCATCTGTGAAGAAAAGAAAATTGTAGGGAAGAAACTACTTTGCTACTCAAGAATGTTTTTACTAAATATGCATATATTTCTATAGATTTTAAACACGTGTTAAATTTCCTTTGCTGATTTTCTAAATAATTTAGCTCTGTTTTAGGAAAATGTATGTGAACTTTGATTATTATGATTTTTACTTTGCATAAAATACTTATCAGAAATATCTGATTGTAGGTGGTGTCATTTCAGGGATGGCCTCTGTGGGAACAGGCCAGAGATTGACCCATGCTGGACACAGCCAGTTCCAGCCAGCTCTTCAATGGATCTACCAGTAGACATAGTCAAGCCTATCAGCAAAGCTAGTGGAGTCTTTGTGAAAATGTATTTAAAGGAAGGGCAAAAATGCCAGACAAATAAGAATGAGGAAAAACAGTGAGAAGCAGCAGTATGAACACCAGGATCAAAGAAGGAAGGGGAGGAGATGCTCCAGGGCCAGAGCAGAGAGTCCTCTTCAGCCTGTGGAAGCGGCCATGGTTTAGCAGGTATTTTCCTGCAGCCCATGAGAGGACCACGCTGAAGCACAGGCATACATTGCATAGAGGAATCCACACTGAAGCATGTGGATATTTCCCGAAGGAAGCATGGTCCAAGGGGAGCCTTTGCTGGAGCATGTTTACTGTGAAGGACTGCAGCCCATGGAGAGGACCCACACTGCAGCAGTGGAAAAGGAAGGAGCCACGGAGAGGAACTGTTATGAGACAGTAATATAACATGGCACTCCCCACATCTCCATCCTTTCTCAGCCCCCTGCACTGCTTGGAGCAGGAAGGAGTAGAGAAGTCAGGAATGAAGGAGTGAAGTTGAGCCTGGGAAAAAGGAGAGATGGAAGGATGGAAGGAAGGTGAATTTTTACTTTTGTCTTTATTTCCCACCTTCCAAGTCTGTTTCAATTGTTGACAAATTGAATTAGTTTTGCCAAAGTCAAGACTGTTTTGCCCATGACAGTAAGTGATGTCACTGCTTTTATCTCAACCTGCAAGCTTATTTAATCTTTTCTCCCCCAGCCTGTGAGAGGAAAGGGATTGAGAGAGTACCTAGGTAGATACCTGGCATCTGGCCAAAGTCAAACCACCATAGTTGGAGATGACAGGTTATATACCTGCTTATCGCTTTGGTCAAAAGACAACAAATCATAAGCTCATACCAAAGAAAATAATTCATCTCTTAAGATACCAGTTGATCTTATAGATAAGCATACCAACAAAATGAAAATGACTCAACAGACTAAACAAGAAAAAATGCATTACTTAGAGTAATTCAAGGAGGACATTCAGAATAAGTACTATTATGGGATACTAAATCCAACTCAGTTGCCAGGCTTTTTTTTCTTACATTTGTCTTTCTTTAATGATAAAACCTTGTTTTACAACATAATAAAATTCTTATTTCAATCAATTTTTATAAGAATGCCAAAGGATTTAAATTTTAGACAACACTGATTGTTGGAATATGTTTTGCAGAAACTCATTATTTTTAACTTATTCATGTTCTTTCTCTGATGGAAACTTCAATTGTTCCTCAACTATTTCAGATAAGGCTCTTTTGAAATTTGTAGTTAAAAATACCATTTGCCTAAATGTAAACCACTGCACAGTACCTCCTTGATTCCATTGTTGTGTGAATATTAAAAAAAATGCCTACAATATAATAAGGCCATCCAATGCTATAATTGGATGACAAAGTGAAAATCCATTTAAACATATACATGTATAGAAGTACTCCAAACAACACTATCGTTTGGGGAATTAATCAGGAATCAGGCAACACTCAAGCAACTTCCTTACCAATCTAAAAAAAAGACAAAAGTCCACCTTTCGAAGATGAAAGATAAAAAAGAAAAAAGAATGACTTCTCAATTGTCCATTTAAACGTGTAAAACCCCCTTAGGAATCATTTAATTTAAAAAACCCCACCTCTATTTAGAGAACAGAGAAATAAGGGTGTTTGTATTTATTTGAAACAGAAATTCAACTCCTTATGGGCTCTGGGGAAAATAAAGGGAAATATCAGAAAATACACTAAATAAAGGGGTAAGATCTCTAACTTTAAAAAGATTGTCAGAACTTCCTCCCAGATAAGCAAAGGCAAAATGAGTGTGATGGTGAAACAAATATATAATCCTAAAATACAGATCATCTGTTCATGAACCTAGGTTAACAATCTTAAACTCTTAACAAGGCAATCTAAAAAAGTGTTAAATGAATGAAAGTATGACAGCATTTTATTCTTTCCTTCTTCCCTGAACTTAGGGAGAGAAAGGGATATAAAGCTCCCTGAATTTAATACAGAACACAGTTTTCTTCCATCTATAGCTTCACAATGTTCATCACAACTACTTGTTGCTGCTAGGTCTGACTCACAAATACCGAAAAATGGGTTTATAACAAAGCATTGTTAAACACCATGAAAAGCTGGGATAATAATATGACTGTACTTATATGGTTTTGATGATATGTACTTTGGCTGAAAATACAGCGAAGTCTTCAGCATGAATTGGTAAAATTAATTTGAAAGACAAGTTCGGGGAATTAAGTTGAAATACACTGGAAATATTTTTCATTTAAAGTTGTTCACACTAAATACTGTAAGTAATCTGTTTATTGCCATTCTAACTATATTTTGTTTTCATTTTCTCTCCTGTCTTAAGCATAGACTTACCAAACTGAAAAAACAGAAGTGCTACTATTCATCTTCCAGCTGGTGCAAGGGGAACTGTTTGTATAGCTATTTTGATGGCCTGAGAAATGCTGCTGTGACACACTATGTCAGCAAGTAAATTTTGATCACTGGTCATAGCCAAGATTTGAATTTGACCATTGGTCATAATCAAGACTGGTCATTGTCTTTATTGTAGTGTCCTCAACACCCAATAAGTGACCTCTTTGTGACTGAAAAAACAGTTTTTAAAAGGACATCAGAAAATTGAAATATAATTTCTTGTTTCTTTAGACTTCAGTTTCTTTTTACAGAAAAGAACTTGGCACTCTGCAAACTGCAATTGTCCTTGTTTGATTCTACTTTATTGTCTCTAGGTGCTCACCAGAAACTAAATTCTTGGTGTTTCAAAAGGATGGGGCCTGTTTTTGAAGTGTCTTTCAAGGTAACTAGATTAAATTATTAACTACTGAAAGAAAATGCATTATATTCTTCAAACTGAGTTTAAAATCCAGAATTCTGAAGCCCTTTCCTAACGATACTCATAGGTATCTTTAAAGATATCTTTATATAGATGCTTATGTCCTACCCTTTTTTTCACACTTCCTGTTATATCTTCTTCATTCCCTTCTTCCTTACCTCCGTCAAGTATTTTAGAGAGCTCTACTTTTGAATTCAGATGTACACAGAGACTGGAGTTACATATGTAAATTGCCGTATGTCCTGCTTAGGTGTTAACATTTCCTTTAAAACCTGGAATCTGCCAAATTGCCTTAATAAGCAACAGCTGAAATCCAGAAACTAAAGCTGCCAGAGAAAACTCTTCCTAAATTTCTGTGAAACCCAGATTTCACCTGGGTGTATCCATGCGTGAGTCCTGTGGTTCTGGATTATGTTGACAGAATCTAGATTTTTTTAGAGCTGAAGCAAACCCTTTGTTTTTAAAATTTAAAGTAAAACATCACCATTAGCTTTAATTTTCTCTTGAAGAATTTCCAGATGACTTTGCAGAAGAAAATAAAAGACTGCTTGCCATTTTCCTCTATCTGTACAAACTATGGATTTTACCACTTTTATTTAAAAACAGAGGCCTGATATTGCTCCTGCCTTATGCTTTTTTCCCCAGGGTAATTTAATTGCTTTTAGATGGTTCGTGTTCACTAGAATAACTCATTGTTGACTGAAGCCTCAAAAGTTAAAAAGAAGCTATTCAGATTATTATATTTGGACAGACTGTAAAATAGCTTTAGTACTGAAAACATGTTATTTGGAATTATATTACAGATTAAGAACATCATACCACATCTTCTGAAGACCAAATGCGATGTCATGTCCTTAACTGATGTAGATCTTCATATCTTCAAGATATATGAGTAGTACTATTCTGCTTCACACCAGCTGAGAATCCAGCTGCTGTTTTCTTATGATCACATAAGACTTTCTTATCTGACCAAAACACTTGTCTAATTCCTATTCAAAAACAAATATGCAGTACTTTAGAGATGAACTGGGACTGGATTATACTTCAGGCACCTGGAGTTGTCTTTGCTTGCTAGTAAAGACTGTCTTTACTCACTAACACTACAAACACTGTGGATCTGTCATGTTTTTTTACCTAGCTGCTACAAAGTTTTCATTGTAGGAGGGATAGTACAGCAACACAGATGTCACAGAGTATGCTAATCAGTAGAGAGCCATTTCATTATTTCTTTTCCACAAATCTGTTTTATAGGACAATACATATCAACTAGGTAATTCAAGATGCTAAGAGCTATTGGTTCTGCAATTGATTTGATGTTTAAATGAAAATTTCATTTACTCAAAATTTTTATGTACTCAAATCACAGTTTGTGGGAACAGGTTTAGATGTTTTACTCAGTCATTCTTTTTCGAAGGAAATGTAACTCCCATGTCAACTTTCCACATGGAGACACATGTAGTCCTGGAATTAAGCAGCCAAAGAAATTAAGATCTGTTCTATTCTCACCTGATAATTTTGAGCCTCAAGTTCCAGATCTTATACAACAGAATAGAAGCAGAAGTGTTTGGGAGTGGAGACTTTGACTTCTGAGCTAAATAGGCCAACTGTATCCCAAGTTTATGTTTACATCTGTATTACTTTGGAAAAGTATTAGTTTCAGTTCTCCAAGGCCCATTTGTACACGTATGCTGTAGGGTATATATTATATTAGAAATTCTTTCCTTGCCTAATCCTCAAAAATGGTATAAAATTACTTAAAAATTAGTGACCTTAATTTTGCCCCTCCAATTGCATTCTTTATGACATTTTAGTCTAGTACTATATTTATATCCTTTTTTGGTTTTAAGTTTTTTTGCTGTATAATATTTTAAGTTTAATCAAAAGTCAACTTAGGAAGGCCACTCTGCCTAAGGGATATTTTTCCATTAAGCATTTGACATACTGGTGGCCTTGAGGGATTATTTGGTTTTGAAGAAATATTAACAGCTGGAAATTTGCATTTTAATACAGTTCTCCTCAACTACTCAAGCAATTTTATTTTTAAGACCTGTGACAGGCTTCAAAGCCTTAGTTCTAAAGCAATCTTGCCAAGTGGTAGCTAACATACATAATTTTACTACAAATGATTGAGTTTCCTAGTAGGTTTCCCTTTTCAAAATCTTGTTTGAGGTGTCTGTGAAACCAATACCAAGACTTTGTGATTTGTACTAGAACTAGCATTGCTAATCTGGCTGAACTAGGGCGAACTGAAAAAAGAACTTTCCTCAAATTTTGCAAACCCAAAGAAAAAGCAAAGAGAAAACTAAACACAAACATCACAGTTGTATCATAATTATGTTCTCTAAATTTAAGGAGGATAAGAACGTCTGTAAATTGGTATCCTTGATGAGTTTGTTAAAATTATGTTTATACAAATAGGTTATAATGAACGTTTGTGTTTTTTACTGATATCTGAGGCGTTTAGGTGAATCAGATGTAGGAAGAGGTATTTACAGTAAAATTGGAACAGACTGCACACTATGGAACTGTTGATACCTTCACTATGCATGCAGGTCTGCCCCAGCTGCTATTGACTTCATGAATTTTGTGTCAACCTAACAAAGTTGGGTTGGACTGAGTTAATTTTTCCTGAGATGTTAGCATTGCTGATTGAAATTAAACATATCCAGTTTGATCACATAATCATACATTAAAGTATGAAAAATTTGTTTTGATAATGAAAGTTTAGAGAAATCTTTAAATTTTAGAATATAGTTAAACCACAACTGGCTGCAGTTGCAGAATGGAGAATAAAAGACCCCAGTGGGGATAAAAAATTGACAAAGCTTTCAGTAAATCAAGTGTAGGGTAACTATTATCTTCAGTGAACTCATTTAAAAGAAAAATATCACGTAATTTCTCTTACAGAAGAAAAAAAGCATGTAAACCTGATCAAGAGCTTACCCTACCTGTTGAGAGCTTTTCCATTGACCTTAGCAGATCTCAGATCGGGTCTGAAATTTGTTATTAGAAAGCAAAGTATTTTAAACAAAGAAAGTAAGCTTTCTGCTTATTTTACTGGTTTCCATAGTGAGAAAGATGTTTATTCGTAACAGTGTGGATAACACAGTCATGGTCTCATTGTAACTGGGAGTTTCATTGCAACTGAGAGTCTATCAACTGATTGTTCTGTTGTTCGGCAGTTCGCGTATGAACATGGAAGGGCTTCACTGAATATCACCATGGAAATTCTATTGACAATTTGAAAATAAAAAGACCTAAACCAGACTACATTTCCAAACCAGAGATTCAAGAGTCAGTTATCTTTTGAGTTCAGTTCCAAAATAATTAAAGTGTTTGTTTTTAATGAATGCATTTTTTGTGTGTTTGCCTTTTGGTTTCTGAATTTTAACTTTCCATTCCTACTAAGAAATACTTAACATTGTTTACTCTCCACAACTCTCAAAACTGCCAAATCAGTTCTGGACCCAAAGGGCCCACAGTAAATTTGAATTCAACCCCCATATCTGCCCATACTATCAAACCAGCATTCAGTTTCTTATTCTGCCCCAGACCTCCTCGTTGATTTTTTCATTGCCTCTTCCACACTAAAAGGTCTGCACGGCCTTTCACAAGGGTGTGCAAGCCTACAGATTAATGTTGTATTGATTGTATCTTGCCAGTCTCCTGGTCACCATCTTCTAATTCATATATTGACTAAATGTCTGAAGTGAGGTGGAGAAACAAACATGGAAGCAAGCCTGAGAAGGGTTAAGATGCTTAATCCTGTTGGTCCTGTATAACGATATTCCCTGGTAGAAGCAAAGGAACAGCTACTTTACAGCCTGTCTCAGATCCTGGCTGGAATTGGATGGGCAAGGAAGACTGTAGAAATAATCTGGATTAATCTGCTCAACACGTCTTTTCTGTTAGATATCTTCAAAAGTTGTTTTCTGTCTAAACAAAAAGGTATCTATTTGTTTTATACATGTGTTTCTATGTCAACATCAATTTTTTCAAACTGTAACAGCTAAAACTGTGATGAAACTGGTTTATTCTTAGGTTTCACTAATGCATTTTGGATTCCATAAGATAATTTAGAACTGTTAAATTATAGGAATTACAGGAAGTGTTTCTTTGACTTGGTTTTAAGTGAATTTTCTCCTCTCACTGCATTTTAATTTCAAATCCAATTGCACTATCATTATTCGGAGCAAGGTCAGAAAAAACTCCACCCTTTTAATTACACAGTCAAAAATTGTTCTGAAAAATGGAGATGAGAAATTTTAGGATATTTCGCAAACTTTCACCTATTTAGAGAAAAAGAAAATCTAATTCAAATAGGTAGAGGTGAATCCATTTGATGTAATGACCCATAAAATACTGTTTAAAATGAAATATGACTGTCTACACTTCCCTGAGCTCAGTAAAAAGTCCTCATTGATGTAACCTGAGTTTACATGTGGGGACTGCAGTTATACTTTGAAAGTTGTGTACATATCTCTTTGGTACACTTCCAAAAAATGAGTAATTTTCAATGTACCAGTACCTGAATACATCCCCAACCCCAAACAGTTCTTTTTTAACTGGTAATTGTGTGACAAAATATGTATTTTGACAGACTTGATAAGACCAGTGTGTTGATTCAAACACCTCGGGCTAATAAGATACACACATAAAAATATGATTACAGCTAGAGGCTGTAACTTTATTAACTTAATTAACATAATGATAACTGGAGGGATGCAAAACAGCTATTTCACCCAATATCACTACTTAACAGGAGTGCTCCAGAGTGCTTTTACCTAGGATATATCAGTCAAATTAACAATAAGCCAGCAAACTTCATTTACATTCCTCAGCAGCTGACAGCCAAACCCTTTCCCATTTACTTCTTGTGTCAAAGATCTAGGTGAAGGGTGTTTCCGCCTATGTTTAAAACTTTCCTGTATACCACACAGGTTGGCCACTAACTTGGAAAACACTTGAGACTGTCTGAAAACTTTTTCCTTGGGCTTGGACCCTGAATTGTAAGGTCTTATATTTCAAATTGGCAAAAAATACAAGAAAAACATATTCTAAACCAGTTGCCACTATAAGATGCTCTAAGCTGGCTACATTTCTTGGATGTGTGAAACATGAGAAGAAAAACAATTTCCATCTACAATAGAGGACAAACAATATACAGAACAAGACTGTCACAAAACTGAGGAATCAAAGACTCTCTGTAACCTAGAAATGCAGAAAGAAGTAGAGACCAGACTAATTTGCTTAGTAAAAGCTAAAAGTTAATGGTAACATTGAGCCCATCTAATGGTCGAGTTTGTAGATGCAGGAAAACTGGAGTCAGGATGACTGGAGTCATTACTTTTACCTAATAAGCTGTAGTTGAAGTATCTTTTATCACTAACTCTAGTCTTTTTTGTGTTGAAGATATTCTTATTAAAGAAGACCTTTACAATGTACTATGACAAATTTTATTGGTCTGAAAACCCCAGGAGTTAAGTAACAGAGCATATAAAAATTGTACCAGGAAATGAGAAGTCTTCAGTAGAGCATGCTGAGGCATTGGAAGGGAATGTTTCACAGGAATGTGACTGTTTTTATTTGTTTGGTTAGTTTTGGTTTTGTTTATTTACCAACAGATAACCATGCACTGGCAATAGGAAAAAACAGACCTCATATCTTTGCTGTGATTCTTTCTGAAAGTAGGACTTGAACTTGCAGCTCTTGTATGCCAGGGGAGCAGCACTTAACTACTGCCTCTTATGAGGACAGGCTCTATTTTTTCCGTAAAAACCTTTCAGAAGTCTCAGATTTGACCTGATGTGGAATCACCATAGATTAAGATAATAATTTCCTACCCAGTTCTTCAGTGCTCATGCCTTTGAGTTTTCCTTAAAAACTACCTACTATATACAAACTTTTTTCATAACAAGTCTAAACTCCCAGAGCCAGTTGAAGTATTCTTGCATTTAAGACCCAATACCACAGGCCCAAGAGGCTAAGCAAGTCCTGAAAACATAGGTGAGGATTTGTTTTTCCATACACAGTTAGATGAAGTGGTTGTCTCTAGGAGAGTTTCAGCCATTCTGTCACAATGCTCCATATTTCTGTCCTCTTTGCCCATGGCCACGGTAGCCATGTTCTCATCTGTCTTGTTTGTGTTGGGACTGATGCTTATATGAAACTGCTGAAGAATCTAAACAAGGTCAGTTAAGAAAATCAAACAAGCAGTCAAAAAATGTATTGTTTAGATGTAACTGTTTGTCTCTTTTCTTTAGATTAAAAGATTTAACAGGAAATTTAAGAGGAAAAAAAATATAACAGGAAATTTAGTGCGAGGTGTCCCTGCCCATGGCAGAGGAGTTAGAACTAAATGATCTTCAGGTCCTTTCCAACCCTAACTATTTTATGATTCTATGATTCTATGATCTTTGCATTGTGTTAGTATGGCAAGGTTTTGGTAATAGGGGGCCTACAGTTGTGATTTCTGTGAGAAGCTGCTAGAACCTTCTCCTATATCTGATTGAACAAGTGCCAGCTGTGAGAAGATGTGAGTGAAACACACTGTGCTAACACCAAGGTCATTGAAGAAGGATGGAGGAGGAGGTGCTCCAGGCACCAGAGCAGAGATTGCCCTGCAGCCTGTGGTGCAGACCATGGTGAAGCAGGCTGTCCCTCTGCAGCTCATGGAGGTCTATGGTGGAGCAGATATCCACCTGCAGCCCATGGAGGTTAACAGTGGAGCAGATATCCATCTGCAGCCTGTGGAGGACCCTGTGCCGGAGCAGGGGAATACCCAAAGGAAGCTGTGACTCTGTGGGAAGCCCGTGCTGGAGCAGGATCCTGGCAGGATCTGTGGCCCTGTAGGGAGGAGTTTGTGCTGGAACAGGTTTGCTGCAGGACTTGTGACCCCACGGAGGACCCATGCTGTAGCAGTTCATGAAGAACTGCAGTTTGCGGGAAGGACTCAATGGGAGAAGTTAGAGGTTTGTGGAGGACTGTCTCCATAAGAAGAACCCCAGGCTGGAAGAGGGGAAGAGTGTAAGGAGTCCTCTCCTGATGAGGAAGGAGTGGCAGACATAATGTGTGACGAACTGACCACAGTTCCCATTCCTCCTCTCCCTGCACTGCGGGATAGGGAAGGAGGCAGAGAATTCAGGAGTAAAGTGAAGCCAAGGAAGAAGGGAGGGGTGGGGAAAGATATTTTAAGATTTGCTTTCATTTCTCATTACCCTACTCTGATTTTGACTGCTAATAAATCAAATTTCCCCAAGTCAAGCCTGTTTTGCCTGTGACAGTAACTGGTGAGTGATCTCTCCCTGCCCTTATCTTGACCTATGAGCCTTTTGTTAGGTTTCCTTTCCCATGTCCATCTGAAGAGGGGGAGTGATAGAGTGACTTATGTAGCCATCTGGCATCCAGCCAGGGTCAACCTATCACAGCCCTACACTGGAATCGTCTAGCTAATCTACATAGTAGGGTTATGAATTTTCTTAACAAGTTTAAAAAAAAATTGCCTTCTAAAATAGGAGTAATTTTCCTAAGCTATCTTCTTTGTCTTCTGTTGTCTTGTCCAACATTTAGTATAGTTTACTGGACTTGCTTTATGACTGAAATGAATAATTTGGTTCAAATAAGCTTTTAGATTTGTCCAGCTTTTTATGCCTTGTCATGAGTTTGAGGACAATATAGGCTTGTAAGTATGATGTAAAAAATGTGTTTTTCCATAAATGATTAAGTCTTTGATAATTTAAGTAAGTATGCCATTTTTCTTACTATAAGTTTTTGTCACAGTTTTTAGAGTGTCAGGCTGGAGACTCATCACCTTCGATATAACAATCTACATCCATCAAAAATACCTCCATCTTCAGTCTCCTCATTGTCTCAGTGTATAAAATGCAATCAGTTTAAAAATACAAGACTTACTGAAAGACATATCTGTGATTCATGCAAGACCCTTATTTTAAATTCCAATAATTTACAGTTCCTTTTGAACCTGCTTAGTTTGATTCTGTGTACATGATAACACTGTTTGGTAAATAATTTGTCATTCTGTAAACTGAAAGATGTGAAGTTATCCAGAAATTTTACTAGAGGTCTGTGATATCCCTAAGTTAGTTCTGACAACCACAAATGAGAGTGACTGAGCAAGTGGCAGCAACTGATGCTTTACTTTATGACCAAGATGGCCAAAATAAAAATAGTTACACTTCTTTTTCCACGGAGTTTACTAGAATTATTCTCTGTGAAAGGAATCCAATCCAATCCAAAGAAAAGTTACGGTTTTGACTTTCAAAATTTCACAGTGAAGATTTTAAAAATACCCAAAGAAGTTAGAAGTACAAATTCTGAAAACTTAGAACTCATTCTTAAGTACTTCAGTTGCTTACAAAATGTCTGTAATTCGCTTGGTGAGAAGGAAGAAGGAATGGAATTTCTACCATGTCCATAAACAATTATTAGACATCAGCAATCCTTACATGTGATTAAAAGTTGGCTACTTTAGAGAGAGTGCTTATAATGAAATAATACATATTATGGATGTTAGCTTATAGTAAAAAAAAAAAAAAAAGTATTTTTTAATGAACATATTTTCTTATATTATTATGCACATATATATTTTCTTATGAACAATACTCTATTTAAAAGCATTACAGGAAAGAACACAGGTGGAAAAAAGGGGTGTCTTCGGTAGACATTTGTAAGACCTTCTGTGAATAAAAGAAGGTGCATAATCTACAGCAGCCTCAGGGTAGCTATAAATTGTATTCAGACAAATCACTATTTGTTCTCTTATTGCAGTGAAAAATTCTCCTAGCAACTACTGTCTCATACTGTATCTCTTAATTAATACAGAGAACATGCTTTCTTAGAAGAATATATACAAATAGATGACAAAGATCTTTATGTTTTCTGGCAAAGCCCACAAAGTAAAACGATTACTTTTCAGTTGAAAGAAGAAAGAAATCTTAGTTGCTCTAGACCAGTTAGATGAAACAGTAGAAAACTAAGATGTAACACGTATCAAGAAAGAAAAAGGCAAGAAAAGTGCTAAAACAACAATAGAGGAGAAAACATAAACCAAATGTTACTAGGTGAGAATTAAAACATAAAACAATGGAATGAAAGAAGTGATAATAAAGCCTGAAATAAATTATTTGAATCTTTTTATAGAAAAAAAAAAAAAGAAAACAAACCCATACCAGCTAGTGGTACTGTATGCTTTCGAAAAAGAAATTGGTATGATGAAGAAATTATTAGATAGATTTGTTATGGGAGTTCTGACTTGGAATGGAAAAATTCCTACATCAACTCTTGAAGTGTTAAAACCAGAAGCTACTATATTCATGAGGGACTTAACAAAAACTGTTTTGAAACCCATTAGGTAATGAAGACAGTAAAACATGAAAGTAGTTCCTAGAATACAGAGAAGACAGCTTTATGATCCAGAAAGTAGAAAATCCATCCAGAGGAGAAACTGTCCTGGATCTGCTTCTTCAATAGGGAGGAATTAAGTGAGAATGTGAGTGCAATACAGAGCTACTTCCATTACTCACCATATGTATCTGATTGTAAGAAAGCAAATCCTGTTGAATAAGGAAACTGAAAAAACATGGCACAGAAGAGAAAGAATATGAGACAGACTAGAATATGTTTGTCCCAAACTATTAATCTTGCCTTGCAGTCCTACGGAAAAATTTACGAGTTCTAGGAACATGCAGAAAGTTGTCCTGCACAGCAGTGACGCTCGACACGCCACTGATGAACCAATACTAGAGGTCACCAATTATCTACGGAGTTGTTTCTCTCCTGCAGTTTGCAGCATTGTGTCTCTATGGTAAAGTTAGCTGGTTGCAAGTTAAGTGGAAGAAGAATAGGCACAGCAGAATGGAGCATAATGCAAGCTGATTTCTCTTGTTTTGTAATTTAAGCTAACTTGTTTTAAAATAATATAAGATATATAAATCTATACTACAAGGAGCGCAACATAGAAATGTTTTCTGCTGTTGTTTGACCCTCAGGAGGGTGTAGATGGGAACAGAATGACATAGGAGAGTAGAGTCTGGAGCACTCAAGCTCCTTTTGAGTAGTGTTTTCTCCAAGAAGGTCTCTAGCACTGTTTCATAGTTCATTGATTATTTGATTGGCTAGTCTCTATCCTAACCTGTCTTTTTCATCTGCACAGAACTCAGCAGAATCAGATAGGACAATGAAGTTCTAGGGCCTGTTTATAACCTTGCATTACCAATAATTAACATAACAACAATGACCTTTGATGGAGTGAAAATTCTCCAAACGAAGATGTAAACTAGTTTGTCTAATGTATTTGTGGAGGATGACAGCCCAGCTATTGCAAGCATTAAGATGTAGTCTGGTACTAGTTACTTTTCATTCATTCAGTGTAACTCTTATGCTCTCACCAATAGCATAGACAGTTCTCATCAGCTGCTGATCTGTGGAGACAATCAGGCAGGAAAGAGACGATGAATTCAGTGACTTGAGAGGGAGCAAAGGTCTAGTTGTGGGCTCAAGAGGTAGATTAACTTCTCAATTTAATTTTTTAACTGATCCTCACAGGAAAATTCAATTCGGAAGGGACCTCATGGCATCTCTAGTCCAACCTCCAGCTCAAAGGGGAGTCATCTCTGAGGTCAGACCTGGTTGCTTAGGGTCAGGTCAGGTCTTGAAAACCTCCAGGGATGGTGACTGCACAGCCTATCTTCAAAACCAGCTGGTCTGACCTTATGGTGAGAAAGCTTATCAGTGCATCCTGGTTGAACCCTACCTGTTTCTAATTATGCCAGTTCTTATTTCAGCCACCATGCACTGCTGTGAAAAGCATGTCTCTGCCTTCTTGGTTATTGCTCTGTAGGCCCTGCAGGCTGCTGTTAGGTCTTCTCAATCTATCTCTTCTCTAGGATGAACACGTGCTGTTTCCTCAGTTTCTCCTCACAGGACAAATGTTGTAGTCCTTGGTGGCTGTCCTGTAAACTTGCTCCTGTTTATCAATGTCTTGTACTAGAGGGACCAAACTGGACACAGCATCCAGATGTGGTGTAACAAAAGCAGAGTAGAGGGAAATAAGCATTCCGCTTGAGCTACAAGCTGTGCTCCTGTCCATTCGGTGCCGGACACTGCTAGCCCGCTTTGCTGCAAGGGCTCATTGTGGGCTCATGCTCAGCTCACTGTCTGCAAACCCCTCCAGGTCCTTCAGAATAGCTGCTCCCCAGCGTGTAGCATTACAGCGTGGTCCTTTTTCCCAAGCATTTCTCCTTGATGAATTTCATAACGTCCTTGTGACCCATTCCTCCATCTTGTACAGATTCCTTTGAATGGCAGCCCTGCCCTCGAGCATGTTGACTGTCTCCTCCAATTTGGTGTCATCTGCAAGCCTAGCATCAGTTTTTCTCGTCCTGCAATCTTCTTTTTGAGTAAATTCATTCAGGGAAGGGCTGTGTCTTGCATGTCACTGTGTGAGTGGCCTGGCTGAGGGATCTTAGACAGCCATCTTAGAAACCTCAGGGCTTTCCTGTTATATAAAGAATGACTGTATTTTCTGGAGCACCTATCACTCACTTGTGTGCTTAAATCCCTGACTGAAGAGTCTGTGGACGAATAATGGGAAAGTTATTCAGTTCGCAGCCCAAGTAGTGATATGAAACTCTGTGTGACTGGACTAAGGAAAGGATGCATATTCTGAGGAATGAGATAAAATGAAATATTAAGAACAGATATTATTTACTGCAGCCGTGCAACAGAAAATTTCCATAAACTCTATCATGGTTTCTTATTTTTAAAAAATCTTCAATAATTTCTTGATCATTAAGGCCATGCTGTCTTCTTATTTAAATAATTTATTTTTTATTACCCCTAACCCATGATGTTTTAACCCTGTCAAAAATCTGACCTCATTATTCAGCCGGTTTGACTAGCTAATTTGGAAGAGCAAATCTGGCTGAAAAAAGTGAAAAAAACCCAGCCATTTTTCACATTTTGCCTCAAGCATGTAACTATGAATGATTCATAACACTTCTTGGTCTGTGACAGATTCATTATTAAAAGTTTATTTAATTATCAATACTGTGCCCTACTCTATTAGGAAAATCATATCTTATATTGACTACTACTTGTGAATGAAGTTATCAGTGTCTTTCAATCCACTCAGAATCCTGAACATCTGTTTCATTAAGCTCATAATGTTTGTTATCGACATGTTTAATGCAATATATTTTTCAAGGGCATATTGGCGGTTTCTCTGTGTGTTAGGAGAACTCTCTGGTGTAAGCTAGTTTATATGATATTGTGTGACCTGTTTGCTGTTGTCTGGTTGTTTGGGATATTTTTTTAACGTCTAATCCACTGAGAGAATGTACTGCAGTGCCCACTTCAGAAGTGCCAGATTAGTTTATTTCATTGCGATTTTCATTGCAAATGTGTGACAAGGAACACAATGATCTCTGCATGTAAATCATATCTAGATGTACATAATAAAGGGATATATTATCTGCTGTTACTGTCAGTTGTTTCCAGTTTGCCTAAATACATTAAAAACATATTTTAATATTATGGATATTATGCAAACACTACCATTAACATATTTTAATACATGCATCTATTTTTTCTTCATTCCATTTCAGATTAATATCCATTACCATTATCAATGTTTTATCTCTTTTTGTCCTGGAAATTGAATTCTACATTAGAGAGGGTAGATAATGTTTAATAGAAAAATTAGAAATATTCCAAAATAGAAAATGTTTAATTTTTTTCTATTTAAGATTGTTTTCATGCTCAAGTGATATTTTCTGCTTGTTTTCACTGTTCTCAATACTTTTTATATTGGAAAATTCCTGGGTGAATAATTGACTTTTTCTAAACAGAGGTTCCAAATTTAATCCAGTAGCTTTCTTTAAAAACATGTGGTACAACTACAAAAGAATGTCTTGGTTTTTTTTTATTATTTTTATTTTTTAGTAGTCTGCAAAGGATTAGTCTAGTAACTGGCAATAAGGCAAGTTGCTTAATTTTCTGTGCGTAAGTAAGTCTTATGATGAATCAAGTAACTGTCTTTAAAGTATTAAGCCATGTTTACAAATAGTGGTTAATATGTTAATATTCAGTTAGAAACACATACAACTTTCTTTCTTGATCAGCTCAAGTAAAAAACTCAGTAAAAAATCCAGCAACAGTTCTTACAAGACCTGTTAATATTTTTGACCGTTCCCTGAACTTCTATCTTTCATTCTCTGGTTCTGCTGAAGAAGGCAAATATCACTAGAAGATACATTTTTTTTCATTAGAATCTTCAAAAATCTCCATTTTAAGATACTCACCCAACCTTAGCAGATGAGACAACTCTTCTCCTTGATGACTGTTTACTATATCCCTGACCAGATATATGGTAAGAAAAATTACCCTCTAGAAATTAACTGCTTTGTGAGACTGTAGCAGTATGGGAGATATTTTCAGAAATGTGCAGAAGGATTCTTTGGATCTAAATACAATATTAAATCAAAATTAAAGACAGTCAAGCCACAATAGCAAATAGCATAGAAAAAGGGAAGAATAGGACTTGGGAACTTGATTCCAGGTCTTCTATAAGTTAAATGAATATTATAATTCATGTCTATACACACAATCCTTATTCTTGCATTGGGACAGTGACTGTTTATAGGCCAGTCTCGCATCTTCCAGCTAAAATTTTTGATGAATTCTCATTTGAGCTATTATTCAGACCAAAAGGTTTCAGTTTGGTATCTGCCTCCAGACAGTCTTCTGTAAATACATGTGATTGTGTGCATAAAAAGAGATTCAAAATTACCATATATTTTCAAAATAGTCTGAGATCAAGCAGTTCAGGATTTCATCATAAAACAAAGCACCACGCTAGCTAGCAACTTTAATGTATGTATTTTCCAATTACTCGATGCCTTAATACCATATACAAATTTAAAGAGGAAAATAGAAGCCAAAGTTCCTAAAACACCGAAAACTCTGTATTTCTAGTTCTCACATGGTATAACATAAACTAATCTATATGAAAATCATTAAACACAGTAATTTAAATACATTCCTCCATTTCTCCCTCTCAAAAAGAAAATTTTGTTAATTTTTGTACCAGCTTGAGCATGAAACTCAAGACCCAAACTCATCACAAGACCCAAACATCCACCAGACTAATATCATACAGAACAAGACCATATCAGAGCAACAGTAGGCAAACCTGTCCATCAAAGCCAGCAGAGTCAATCTCTTCCCCCACTATCCCAAAGGTAACATCAAAATTCATGAATACAACATATGCTTACCTCCAGGGGTAATTCTGTGCCCAGTGCCACATTGGACGTATGCAGGGGAAGCAAAGCAATCACCTTATGTCAAAATGGATTCGCTTGGTCAACTAACACTCAGTGGGAGAAAATTTTCAACAAAATAGCTATTTCCTGATCTATTTGTTCTGATGCTCAACAGAGAACTAAAAAAAAAGGCAAAAATAAGTCTTTAAATTAAAATTATAACTCTGATATATACTGCCGTTTATGGACTTAATTGTGATACTGGTTTCGAGACACATTCCAGTCTCTTGTCTTTTCTGGTTCATACTTCATTATTTTTTTTTAACTGTTAACTGGCTTGTCCTTGCAGATCATTCAGTATAATGGTTTAACTTTAATCTGTTGTTTCAAACTGTGATTTATTTTGAGTTTGCAGCTATATTGTTAAACATTAGGAAATAATTGAGTTTTAAAGTTGGTCTGCTATTTCCAGCTACTTCAGCTGATGCACTAGATGATATTACCTATAAAATTCTTACCTGCCATGTACTTACTATGCAGAGTTCTTACAGTACTGGAAATTATTTTGTACCACTAACAATTCAAAACTGAGAAACAGAGATCAAGAAATATGTGTTAGAGACTAGTCAGTAGGCAACTTGTCAGAGTACTGTTTTGTAACATGAAAAAAGTTATCCAAATTCCTGGTCTGAATACAGAAATGGCTTGAATTTGGGTCTCCCAGTATTCAAATGTTTGTTTCAATAAGTAAACTTTTGACTTTATTTGCATAATTTGTCTTTGAAACATTTTGAAAATTTTAATACAAGTTTAGCATGGAAAAGAAAGGGAGAAAAGAAATAAACTCTTTGTGATATTACTACCTGAGTCAATAGCTCTTTTTTTCCACACAGGTGCAGCCACTGGGAGAGACAGTCTCTTTTCCAGCTGTTCAAAGTGCATGGGTAGATATGAGATTTTCTGTACCAGAAGTTTCATCTCACAGCAGAAGCAGCCTCCACAATGATACCCTGTAGCTGGTGGGATGGCTGGATAGTTGCAAGTGGGAGGTGGCCAAAGAATCATCTGAGGATTAGATATTCTCACCTCACCGCAATACATTGCTTTGGGATGGTGTATGCTTAAAAGTTCTCCTAGTTGCTAGTTCAGAAGTCTAGAAGATGGAGAAGCTATGCCCCTTTCCTCCACAGCGCAGACTCTGCATGGCTGCCTGGTTCCTTAAATTTCCCTGGACAGAATAGTAACAGTCCAGACCCAATGTCCAGCCTCAGTAGGTTGTTTTTATTTATTATCCATATTTACGTGTCCTTGCAGATACTTTCATAACCCTAATCCTTACATTTATTCTACTATAGGTTTTTTTAAGAAAAAAATGTGCATACAGACTGGATTGCATAGACTTTATCAAGTTTATATATTGAAGGAGATATTATTAAGCTTCAATTTATATTATCGCTTTGTATCACAAGGGGGAAAACCCCAGCATTTTTCCCCATCATACCGTACTTTTTCTTGATATTGGAATTTAGTTTAAATGCAACCAAAAGGGAGAAAAAGAAAAAAAAAAATAAAAGGCTCGCTCAATTAGTGATGTATGTCTTGAAGTAAAATACATTCCAAACTGACTTATTTTCCAGAAGTTGATTTTTTTTCTTCCCTGTATGAACTTTTTGTCCTCCAGATTGGACTTTGCACAGTGGAACTCAAATACAGCCCACTGGGAGCATTAACTGTGTTTCAAAATAACTAGAATGTTTTGAAATGTTCTTTAGAACTCTCTTGGAAAAAAAGCATGAGAAGCCTGAATCAGTATAAAATAAACACGTTAAAATATGGCCAATTGTTTTTATACTTTTGGGCAACATTTACCTAGAAGCCATGTTTTAGTCAGATTTTAAGAAAAAAATATAAGATTTTCCTGAAACAATCTGAATTTATTCCTCAGATAACATTATTTTCAATTGGACTTAGCATAAGTGAGATTTATTTTTTTTTTAATCTGCTGCAAATGAACCAGAAATATCCTTCTTTCTTGCTCATTTTCCATACTAAAATAATCTTTACAATGGAAATAAATAAATCATTGGCACCACAGGAACTGATTTGTTCAATTATACGTATATGCTTTACTAGAATAACCTATGGCATAACCTACTAATTCAGCAGAGCATGTAGGGTTAACTAAATGTTTTCCTTCAGTACATTTATACTTATTAAACCTTTACTTATTGCAGTAAGCCATTTTTGATTAATGTTGCTATTTCTGATGGCTTTGCCGCAAGGTTCTCACTATTTTATGAAATATATTGCTGCTTAAGTTTGTTTGATCAATCGACTCCCAAATCAGATAGTTATGAGAATTTACAATGAACTTTTATTTTGGACCTTTAAATATAGCTGATGTGTTCTTTGCAATGGCTGTTTAATCTATTAATTTATTGCCACTTATTTTCTAAATATTGACTTGCTCATGTTATATTTTTGGTAGAAATTAGGAATACAGTATGGTACTAGAAAAATAACACAGTGGCCAGTCATTTTAATTTTGAGAAACTTAATTAAAGTTTGTGCTGTGCTTTGTATGGAGAAGTACCACATATTGCACTTGCATTATTATAATGAATTAATAATTAATCTTTGTGATGGACTGGTGAGATGTGAATTCTAATATATATTTCTGGGGAAGGTAAATAACAGATATAATCCAGCAAACAACAGAGAAATAATTTACTAATCTATCTTACATATAATAGAAAATTTGCTGAAAATTTCAAAGTGACTGCAAGGCAGGTGCTCAGGAGCTAACGGCTGTAGTGAGCTATACTAGCCAACTCCCAGAGTGAAGTTAGCCTAATAACACCGTATGTCTAATATACTTGTGAATCTGATAATTTTAAAAGATCTCATCAATATATTTGCAGAAGTAACTGAATCACTTTCACTATTTTCAGATTCGCTAACTGTATCATAGACAAGAGAAACGTTATAAAGCTTTCTTGCTGCAACATTCAAAGCCTAGTTCAGCAGCATCCAAATTACAAATTGACAACCTGCAGAGTTAAAAATTAATTAACTCACAGAAAGTAAAGGTAATCTAATTTTTGACTTTAAAAAAGTGTGGAGACTATTACTACTTCTAATGGAAATAAATAATGATTTCTTGAGAGCAATTAAAAATGGTTTAAAAGTGTTTGATAAAAAAAAAAGACATTAAGAGGAAAATAAATCTGTGTGAATTTGCTTCAGCAAACCCCAGAGAAAACAGGACGTCAGTTATACATAAATGCAGCAGTTAACTATAAACTATTACAAATATCTTAGAAATAATGTCGAAATAGACTAATAGTGATAATTGGCATCATTAAGTCAAAATTTAAAGTGAAAGGAATAATTTCTTCGCCCTTCTCATTCCCTCCAAAACTTAAAACTTAGTTGCCTTTATTTGTTTCTTTCAAAGGCAATACATTAAGCAAATGAGCTCATAAGAATTTGCATGTTAATAATGCACAACATAAATGGTTTGGTCAGGATCTCAGGAATATGAAATAATAAAAAATAACCAACTCCTACATGTATTTCCTCAGATGGTTTTCAGTTTTGCATTCAGTCCATAAATCTTATGGGCCTTTCATATCCTGCCCCTCAGCCTACATGTTTTATAACACTGTCCTAACTTGGTTCTTAACCCTCTTAATGTCTGTTTTAATGGTTTCCTGTTTGTGCTTAGTCAAGCAAATGTTAACTAAAGTATCAACTGAGTAATGATGATGTCTTGCATAGCCATAGCTACTTGTGGGTTTCTTTTTTTGGGGTTGCTTTTTTTTGTGTGTGGGGGGTTTTTTTGGTTAGGGTTTTTTTTTTTTTTTTGGTTTTTTTTTTTGTTTTGCTTGTTTGGTTGGGGTTTTTTTGTTTTTGTTTTTTTTTTTTTTTTTTTTTTTTATTTGTTTTTTGTTTTTTTTTTTGTTTTTTTTTTTTGGTTTTTATTTTAAATTTGGTGAGTGTCTGCTAATACTGGTCAAAGGAAATTTACCCAAAATTTACACAACTCTCTTCTTTTAAGATGATACGGTGAGTGAGAGACTCTCTTGCATTCTGTGGTGTTCATACTCCTAAAGGAAAAAATGGTTTTGGCTGGTAAAGCTATTAGCAGACTAATGAACACATTTATGTTAATAGCATGTATTGCCAAGGTTTGAATAATCTATTGATTTCCCTTAGTTGAACTACTTATTTTTTTACTTATATCTTTTACTAACTCTGTGTCTTTGCTGAGTCGCACCTAATTCAGATATTCCTTGGAATGACAATGAGGTTACTGGAAATGTGAAGGGTTACTCAGAATGAGTAGCTGGGTTGTTGTGCAACCCCAGGTGAATTTTCAATCTCCAATTCTGGCTTATCAAGTCTCTTTAAGCAACATATACCTCATTTCTAGGTGATTCCTGTAGTGTGGGAACTGTTTCAGAGGGGTTGCATAGTTAGTTGCTCCTGGCCTCTTAGTTGTGTGAAATGCTGTCTAGGTCTTTGCTGTAGGACACAGATCCTCTGAGGTAGGTCCCGAATTCCTGATGCTGTGAAGAGACAGACTGAATTTCTCAGTCTCTATGATTTTCTTTGTAAGGATATTCAGATGAATGTGCAGAGAGAAAAGAAGGGTGCTCTACGGAAATCCTTACTGAGGGATTGAGCAGAGTGTCCAAGGAAAGCAATTGCCTTATAGAAAAGCCAAAATGAAAGTGAGTGCCACTGCTTGCCAGAGAGGATTATTCTTCCCAGAGATTTTTGTGAGACCAGTAATTTGTCCAGAAAACACGTACATATTGAGTAATGTGCAACCACTGCTGCATTGTTTTATCTATGTTATGACCCCCAAAAATCACCAATTTAGTAGGTTTTAAAACATTGTCCTGAATCATACATGTGACTCTTGCTTATGAGCAGAGTGCCTGTAGCCGTTATATTGGATAATCAAGTAGCATTCCAATTACACAACCTTAATGAAGTATTTCAGAGACAATATGCATACATCCTAATTTTCTCTGGTGTTTAGGAAGACCAGATAACCAGTTGCACAATATTGTGTAATATAGGCTGGCTATTTCAAGTATAAGTTGTTGTGAATCTATATTCATATATAAATATGTAAGACTTGGTAAGGCTAAGAAAGTAATCAGTACTCTTATTGTCACATTACTTGTCTAAAGTTATGCTTTATGGGACAGATTTAGTATTTTGAAACAGATTTAAAAGAGAAAGCTCAGGTAGCTGAAGGTTACTATTCAGCTGAGGCTTTGATCTCTAGTTTTCTGCCAATGAGAAGCATATGTATTCTGCTGATCACTCAGCAGCTGAGACATTACAACATCCTTTGTATTCTTTAATTTTTAAAAGTTAGTAACAAAATGCTAATTAGCAGTACAAAGCAAATGAAGGCAGTAAGATGTGAATATACCAGAGATACAGTTTAGAAAACACAGATTCTGTTCTTGATGCTCTTATTTCTTGGGAAGGCTGACAGAATAACACGTGACAATTGGTTTGAGTGATTTCTTGAGAGGGCAGGCTATTATTTTTCTTGTGGCATCATGAAGGGTAAGTGATTTCTCTTGTAACTGCAGGGCAGGTTTAGTGGAGATACATGACCCAAACCATAATAAGACTCAGTGAAGGGCAACAGTATAGGGAATAGGAGCCTTTATTTACCAAGTTGCATTGGATTACAGATGGCTGGATTACAAACTTTTTCTAACACAGTACTTACTGTGTTTTACTTGCTGTACAATACACGGAGTGCATTTACTTTTAGATGTGTTTTACTTGCTGTGTAATGCATGGAGTGAAAAGATTTGTTTTTTAGTGTGGGACACTAAAAGTGATTACATCAGTCTCAACAGTTGTGAATTGTTTCAAACTCCTAGAGGAGAAGTCAATGCAAAGCTTACTGTTCCTGCATTTGCTGCAAGAAAGAATGACAAGGAGTCAAGACTGAAGAACTGTGGCAGACGATAGTAAAGTGTCTTTACTATTGTCATGCTTCGTTAATTTCTTTCTCTACAAAATTATAATACTGTTAAATATGCTTTCCCAAAAGTGTATTTTAAGCTCTAGCAAGTTGTCATTGTTTTTAGAGTCTTTTTAGATCCTCAGGTTAAATTCTAATTATACAAGATAGCATTATTATTTGTTATTCCTATTTTTCAAAACATCATTGTTTACCTTGCTAATTTTATTTTCAGTCTAGTCAAGCAATGTAATGCTTATTAGTATATTAAAACCATAGCACTGAAGCACGAAATAAGTCATTCCCCTCCCCCCCAAAAAAAATGAACACAGCTGAAAACAATATGATAAAGCTTGTAATCAAAATAAATTATACCTTGGAAAAAAATGTAATTTTCACAATTAGGTGGTACAATAGAATGTTCCATAATTAGGTGCAATACAAGTGTAACCATCCTTAGTATCGGTAGTATGCAATCCTTTCAGACTTCATTAAAGAGTTGCATTGGAACATGTGAATAATAGGATTAATACAGCCATGGGCACTGCTGGGTCAGCTGGCAATAGATCAATCCAAAACGTAGAGCATATTAAAAGGATTATAGATTAACAATTAGATGGCTTTTTCATGAGCAAGGAATATTTCCTCAAGCTTTGCCAAAGGTTAACAGAGATAGGATGTCGATTTTTCCAGTTTATAATCCAGTAAGAGCTTTAAGGTGAGGGAAATTATGGCATTTTCAGGATGGTAAGAATGATATGAACAAAGCATAACAAACCTTTCAGGATCAGTGGCTTGGCTTCACAGGGAAACGATTCTTACGCAAAATGTATGGTATAAATATGTACTGTTAATAACTGCATCTCTAAGAAATAAGATTTCAGGTAAACTATCTGAGAGGTCAGAGTCAGTTTTTAAGCCCTTATCTATAGTATTCAGTTTGAAAACATTTGTTGCATTTCAGAGAACACATAAAACTTCTCTAATTCAGAATCTACAAATCAATGTTGAGTATTACTAACACTATACACCAGTGGAATTATAGTTTGACACTTTTAGTTTGTCAATAACACAGATATCTAAGAATTTTTTTATGGCTTCCTGACGAAATACTGGATGGCAATATTGGTCTGTTTTCAACTGTATAAAGAGAATGTAGTATGTGGAATCAATATATATTGATCACACTGGGAGCTGAGTCTAAACATTTCTAAAAATCAGGTCACTTATTTGGATGCCTCAGTGTGTTTTTACCTCAGATGTCTAGCTCTGAAAATACAGGCTTTTGTACAAAAGGAGACAGTAAATGTATTAAAAAAGATGAAATAGACATTCAAATAAGAAACAAATCAAGGATACCTGGAAATAAAAGAATGATTAACAGTGAATAATTTATTCAACAAATGTAAACGTTTATGTCTGCTCATATATAAGTTTGATTCCTTTGTTATCCAACTGCCTTGTTATGTTTCTGCAGAAATTTTGGGACAGAAGTGTGACTGTTTTGCTGTATCTATTTGTTACTCTAAAAAATGCGTTCGTGAGTTTTTGGGATTAGAGGTAAGCAAATTGCAATAAGAAGTTTTCTGAATAACTTCTCTGCTAAAGAATGAAATGAAAGGTTTAAGAAGATTTTTTGAGATGCAGAAATATTTGCAAAGTTTTTGTAAAAAAAGTCTAAGAATTTACTGAAAAATGTTTTGGTTTTGAAGGATTAATTTTCATTGTTGTCCAGGTTACATGACACTTAGACTAATTAAAAAACCCCTCTTAATAAAAGAATCAAGCCAGTTGCAGCGACAAATCTTTTCTTAAATTGTTTAATATCACACGAATTTGTACTGCCTTCACTATAACAGCCCTTGTAGAGATTTGTGGATGAAAGGTTTAAAACTAATTCTCCCTCGTTATTCTGCCCAATAACAAGAACTTTCTGGTGGCACCTTCTCCCTGTGGATCTGAAAAACTGTGATGCAAACTCAGTCTCTGATTCTGAATGCCTTTTTACCTTGCCCAGTACATTTTATTGGTTCTATGGTAAATACCTCAACTTTCTACATAGGAAAGACTTAAAGGATAGAGAGTTACACGTCATAAACACAGGATTTAGAAAAAAATAATACACTTTCTGATTACTAATTACAAACTACTTTCTAAAAATATTGCTTTCTAATACTGGAGATATACAGTAGTACTTCAATCTCAGCTAACCTCAATTTTTCATAATCACACCTTGCATTCCTAGAAGCAGAAAAGGCAATATTTTCTACTAAAAAAGTTTGAAGACTCAATTTCTAACTGAAATCTATATAATTATTACTTTGACTTTAGTTAAAATATGCTGGGAATTTTATAAAGTAGAGATTTCTAATTACAATTCCTTTCAATTTAGTTGAATTGTGACAGCTGCTTTGATTTTGACAGACAAGAAATGAAGTGTTTGTGATGCAGTGACAGAAACGTCCATGACACTAATTGCAACTTATGTGGGAAAATGTCATGAATTACATTTCAAATAGGATCCAGACATAAGGATGCTCTTCACTCATTTTACTTTGCAACAGAACTCTGGGAGATTAACATTATTTTTGCCTTAGTTAGACTAATAATTAGTTACAGCAACTACAGACACTGATACAGGTAGCAGTCATAAATGAACACTGAAACAGTCCAGTCAACTCACTGGCTTTATTAAATGTTTTTTGACAGCCACTGCTCCTGGGTGACCAGAAGAATGGTGTTATATGCCTAACTATTTTCTTTTTTAATACAGCAAAATAAGTGGAAACAAGCAAAAATGTCTGTGTGATCTTTTAAGACTATTTAAAACATGAGGTGAGGTTGCAATTATTTCTAGAAGTGGGACATTTATATTTTTGTCAAAATCAAAGTGACAGTTGCTAAAGATGGAATTTTCTTAAGCTCATAAATAAGAACAGAAGAGCCACTGATTTTTCCGGGTGGTGTGTGTTTCTGAATCCACTTTTGTTTAGACTTTTCAGTGTTTAAATACCTTGAGAATTTAATTTTCACATTTTGTGCTTTTCAGGTTAAGTTTTAGTATTTTTATCCACCATTAAATGAGATGCTTTTATAAACCTCACTATGAATCTTACTCTTTCTTAGGTGCCCACATACCTATATAAATATGGCCCTCATCTTGCCTGGAATATGCTGAGGTCTACCCCAAGGGAATTAAAATTGGCAAGGAAACATACCTTCCCAAGCCAAACATTACTACTTTGGGGATAATTGACAATTCCCTTTAGAGCAAGTGTATTGTCCCATGTTTATATCATTTGTAAGCGTATATATACTATATGCTTGCAAGAGAACAAGGTCGAAAAAACGCTCAGGACATGAAAACCTGGAATTTTAGATTTTTTTCAGAAACTGGTTTAGAAATGGAATTGAATTTACAGGACATTGTCTTCTTGGGAAAGATGAAGGTTGGGAAAAAGAGACAAAGTTAAGTTTCTGAAACTGCTACAGATAGGCAGAGGTAACTTTTCACCTTGGCTCAATAATCAGTGCTTTCTTCTGAGTGCTTTGGCAGGACTTCCTTCTGTACACCCCAGTACTTGAGAGCATTTGCCAAACTTGTCTTCACTTCCCATTGCATCCAAGTAAAATTCACGATAAGCCCCATGTTCTTTACCTTAAAATAATTCTGACATTATGACATGTCACAGTATTATTATTTTTCCTGTTCTACATGTCATCTCCATATGTCCTGGCTGAATCAGGTCTTTCTGTTTTATGTCTCCTGTAATTAACTTATATTTCCATAGCTGCTTATTGCTTATCTATCAATGCATTATTTTCCAAGTCCTCTGTCTGGTTTAATAATTTTCTTCCTTGCCAGCTCACACAAATGTCTTTTTAATGTCACCTTCTCACATTGTTCAGACCTATGGAGGTGAGCATTGGAAACTCCCTTTTGTCCCCTTCTGTATCCTATCAGCTGAAATGAAATTGCCTTTTCCCTCTCCCTTTTCAAAGGGAAACTTGGAAAATATTTTCCCAGTACTATTTTTATCTAAACCATCTTTGCAAGGATAGCATACCTGTGAAAAATATGTATTTCTGTATTGTGCACTCTACTGTTTGACTGTTGCAGGAGTGTAATAGGAATCATATACAATCTATAATATGTAAGTCTATAATATCATGGTGTAAAATTATCTCAATATTTCATGGCCTGTTCAGCTACTGAAAGGTTAATATTCAGATTTCTGATGATGACGAGAAACTGCCACTGACCAGCCTTCCTGGTCAGTCTTGTGAAACAAACAAGGTATATAAGTTAATGGTCACAAAACTTTTCATAGATCCTGTTGTGGAATACTGATATATTTGTACCTGTTCACCCTCCTTTCATAATAGATCTCCTTTATGAATTATTTCAATTTACTCACAGCATGAAAGAAGAACCCCACCACCTGCCAAGTCTCAAAAAAAAAAAAAAAAAAGAAAAATCCCAAACAGATAAATACAAACCAGAAGAGAAAACTGTCAGGGTATCAGTGGAGGAAGTCTAATAGTAGTTGTTTTTCTTTAAAGACTTTACCTAAATGTTTCCACTTTTCTCTGTATTTCTAGGCTGACTGCAATGTGCTGTCTGTATGGTGCCCTTCTCTGTTTCATTGGTAACTTGCATTTATTTGCTCAAGTGTTACAGCAAAAATCAGCTACATGAGTGGAAGTAACAAAGGAAAATAAAGATCTGGACAGGGAAGAGGCCAAAGAAATAGCAAAGTGCTGTACAGCAAAAAAATCTGAGAGTGGGCATTATTATTAGCAGTACAAAATGTATACGATGGTGGCAGGTAATCATAGCTCCTACTTGCTACTCTAATATAGGATTTAAAAGGGGGGATTGTATGATTGTTGAGGATATGCCTGGAAGAAGACAGAAGTTGCATGAAGGAATTCTCTTTAGTAGTTGGATAGACATGAACAGAAGAATGGAGTATTGCCGTGGGAGCTTTGCAGCCTGCCTGAGCCGCTCTGCAGCTCCTCTGGTGTGTGCGAGGCTGAAGTGCCCGGAGTAGAGCAGGGCTGCACATGTGTGTGTGGTGTTTTCTGTTGTCATTACAAAGAACTGTGCTTTTCATCCTTCAGTCTTAACTGCCTTTGCTTCTCACCTGCTTGCTGGCCTTGTTAATAACCAATCACATTTTACTCAGCCTTTGTTTACCTGCCCCCTGCCTCATGCTTCCTCATGTCACACGAGATGGCACAACTTTAGCTGTTTGTTGATTAACAAATGCACACTGTATGTGCTGCAGCCATTTTAATTTCTTCACTGAGCATTGTGCTGTAGCCATTTTAGCTGCGCCTTTGCATATTGATTGAACACTAGTCGCATTGAGTATTGACTGCCACAATGTTCCTCACTTACCATTATTGCCCTTGTTTCTTTCTCATCACCATTCCCGTAAACATTGATGTTCATCCAGTTTCTCCTGCCTTGTATTTCTTCACCATCTGCATCTTTGTTTCATTATCATACTTGTAAATTAACCACATACAATCATTTCTTTTCTTTTTGCTATTGCCTCTGAGGAACATTTCTTCTAATCATCAGTATGGCCAATCTCAGGAGTTCAGCATTCAGAAATCATGAGTCAGCCTCCCCTTTCTCTCACATCAGGATACTGATCTAATACTGAAAAAAAACCCCTTTTTTATTTTTCATTTGTTTCCTAGGAAAATAAATATAGTCATCTAGCCTTTTAATCTGTGAAAAAACCTAGATAGTAACATGAAGGTATTGTTTACAACTCTCAGGAAAATAATAATGTCTTCATAAAATTAAAAATAAAAGCAGCAGTTATCACTCAATAGCAAGAGTCTAGGATCTGAAGATAAACATCAGCTAAGATAAGCACAGGATGCAGCAGAGAGGAATACAGAAACTGCCTGATGTGGAAGATGATGCTGAAGATTCCAACCAATGGTCATTTAATGAAATGACGCCTTGGCAGAAGGTTAAAAACCAGTTTTAGAGATAAAAAGGGAATAAAAAACAAATATTCAGAATATCTCTGTCACTCTGGGTATCATAAGCTTGCATGTAATATGGAGGTGAAAATCACTGGAGAATGAGCACAACGTGAAAACATGTTGGAAAATGTTGAGACAGTCCCAAGTGGAGGAGAGGACTCCTGGCAAAGAGGAAGAAACTCTACCACCAATATTACTTGCTTTGCTTTGAATGAGAGGTTGGGCTAAATGACCTGCATGAGTCTCTCTAAGCAACATGTATTTGACTCAAAGAAATTTTTAATAAAATTGTGAAAACAGACATTTAAACTTCTTTTTCATCTGTATTGTTCTTCTGTTTTGGTTTGCTTTGTTGGGTTTTTTTTTCCACAGACTTTTTTATTTTTATCCTCATAGGAAGGACTTATTGGCAGTTCTCTGTCAAAATACTTTATGGCATATGGTTGCTACAAGGAAAGATATTTTCAGTGTGAAGATAGGGGACTAGTAGAGCATTTTTTCCATTTAGAAATGTCAGAAGAAAAGGTGTCCTTAATTGAGATATCTTCAGTTTATATGCAGTGAAGAAATTTTATTTTGTGACAACAATTGCTACATTACTCTAACTGAGTTTTGGAGCTTACTATTTCTGCTCTCCCTGGTGGCTCAAATTCTTTGTATGGGCCACATTTCTCTTAATGTATCCCGGCTTCATCTTTGTCTTGTTTCCAGGAATGTACTGGAAACCTTATAAACTTGGTCTATTAGGAGAGGCGTAGTTCGGCAAAAAGCCAGGCTCATAAAAGAAAATACAATTAGGCATCCAAACGAAAATGCCTAGTAGGGTTTTGTCAAGCAGGTCTTAAGATGGAACATGAAAAAGGTGGGAAAAGTGCTAAAGATCGGGCAGGAAAGAAGAGATCCAGCTCAGAAAAGAAAGAAGAGGTTCCCCACTCATATATGTCAGGGCCAGGGAACAAATTTGCTTGCTATATCAAGCACAGGTAGTGAAGTGATAGGGCAGCAGGGTTTACTGAAGGCAAGTGAGATACAGCCAGCTGTACTGGGCAAATGTACCAAATTAAACCCTGTGCTACAACAGTCCCACGTAGGACAATAACAATGCCAAGGGGCAGACAGATACTGCTCACTGTCATTTTCAACAAACTTTCCCTGCCCAGCACAGACTTTATTTTGTTGTGTGGAATTTTTACTCCTAACTCATTTACGCATGTATTTCTTCCCCATGTTTTCTATTTTTGTTAAAAGTGAAAATGCTGGCATGTTCCTTTACATTCCTGTAAAAACTTGAGCATTTCAACTTTCATTTCTGAAAAGTCTCTCTTGTGCATCAAGGTTGTGAAATATAGCAGAAATATTTGACTCGAACATATTCTATGTACAGTAAATTAAGTAGGGGGAAAAATTGTTTATTTTAGTCAATAATCTGAACTTTGAAGGCCTGAATAATCATTTTTGAACACTATAAAAAATACTTCTATATTAAATGTTACATTTTGTATTTCTAGCTCAGGTTTTTTGCTAAATTTTACCTTGAACTTTTAGGTACTCCGTGATAGACTTCTTGCACTTAGACATTTTAAGTCTCTTCCCATTTCAGGTGCTTTCTTAACTCTGAGTGTCTTTGAGCTCACTTTGCTAATTCTTGGACTTCACTGTTCTTTCCAGCCAATGTTATAAATTACACTTCTTTTTCTGATTTTCCCACTATCTTTTGCTGTTATATTCTCCATGGTCACTCCATCTTGCCCTGTTCCTCATTCTCTGACTCCTTTGGGATGCTATTATTTTGCTAATCACTCTGTATTTTCTAGTGCTTGAGTATAGTACCCTACTCCTGAAAGTCCAACCCTCTTATTTGCTCTCAAATTTTGAGGCAACTGAAATTCTTTACAATGAATTTCAGTTGACTCAAAATTAGGTTCATGCAAGAAGACTTAATGCTATCCAATACATTGTTTAAATGATCATAATGTAGAAAGTGGAGTGATATAAGAGGCATACAAAGAGAGTATCTGATGTTTAGATTTACTCTATTGTGGATGCCTGTAAACCCGAAGATGATGAGTCTTAGTGAGTGAGATTTAAATATATGAGTGAAAGTTTCTTGGTTCTTGGCCTTTGGCAATAATACTGTAGGAATACACTTAAGCAACTTTAACTATAATTATGTAATAACTTTTTCTGTGTGGTATGTGTTAAACTACTATACTGGCAATTTTATATTCTCTTTCCCATGTACTTCTTTTGGAAATGTTCCACAGTGGCACTGAATTTTCTTATTTAATTTCATTTTGCTCAATCCTAACTGCTTTTCAGAAAGTAACTGCAGTTTTGATAAATGTTCTTTCTAGACCAGTTAATTTCTTAGGTTGATAAAAGCAATTTCAATAAAAGAAATGTAGCTTCCAGCTAGAGCCCAGATTTCAAAAGATAACAACATCTACTTTTTCTTCTTTTTTTTTCCTGAATTAGTTACTTTAATTTAAAGACTTTTTTCTAGACTGATTAAGAAGGAAGACTGACAAATTGAACTTCAGATTTACTCTTTCACCAGAGTAAACTGATACAAAAAGCAGGTAATGAGATCAACTCCTTAGTCACAAAGAGGTTTCTTTGAAGTGAAACTTGTCAGACATACTTATCTCTTTAACAGCCACAGAGACTGATACAAACAAAAGCAGGACACTACAGTTTCTTCCACAGATGTTAAAGCAACAAATGTGTACAAAGCTGCCACTAATTTGATACCTATTTCTATTCTTAAAACTGCATTTCTTACTAGTCGTTTGCCAACAGTATACTGTATTTTTTTGTAAAGCTTCTATTTGGTGGTGTGGAACTTTCATCTCTCTCCTCCCAAGTAAGTTAAACCTCAGCTTTCATTTTTCCAGAAGACTGATTGTTTTCTTATGTATTAAAGGTAGGATTAGCAAAGAAACAAAATAGCAGGGTTCAGTAGGCCCCAGTACTCAAACTGATGAGCCAATTGGCTTTTCCTGTGAGCAGACAAAATGTAGCCATGTGCTACAAAATGGAATGTGCTCATTTACAGACGAAATTTGTCCCTTCAGCACTGGCCTGATGGATTATAAGATTATATCCCAAGGTGAGGTGTTGAGTTACACTATATGATTTTCTCAGGTTCCCACCTCAGTAATACCCACCAGTCTGGGTATGGGAGGAAAATGAGTGAGTAAGAATACTACACGTAAAATAGAAAGCAAATCATGAGCTAAGAGGATGGAGTGGGAAGAACTGGTCGCCTGGTGATAGTCACTACTGATATGGACAGTTAAGAAATGCTTTTTTCTGCTATATACCATTCAGTGCTATAGGAAAGAGACAGAAAGCGGCCAGTAGCTAATGGAAAGAAAGAGGAGCGGTTATACAAATTTTTTTACTATGAATCAATGTAGATAGAATCCACACTCCTCCTCAACCTCTCTCTTCCACACATGAAAGAGGATGTTCACAGCTTGAAGGAAAATTCCAATAAAAACACAAAGAAGATTCTATCTACCTGTGAAGGACAGTAAATATAAATTTTGCATGCAAAATGTCTTATTTTCTTAGCTTTTATTGGTTTTACTCTACCAAAGAACCTATTCTCTCCATCCACTAAGAATTCCTTTCTCACCTAAAGGAAATTCCTCTTAAAAATAAAATAAAATAAATCTGTTTTCCCAATTTCTGTCTCTCACTTACTGAGAAAACTCACCTACGTTTGTTCTCCACAGTACTCAAGGACTCATACTTCTACTTTTCAGCATAGGAAACCACACGTCCCTTTTGGATTTTATCAAACTCCCACTAAAAGACAGTTCAAGTTCCTCCTCTTTTCCAGAAGGAGTAAAAATAAGAGGATCAACTCCAGCATGTCTGAGGAGACCTCAGAAAAGCAGACATCTTCTTTACAAGGTGCATATTTTAAATACCCTTCTAAAAATGAATTTGGTTTTAATAGTTGACAAGAATGTGCTGACCATGAAGAATTTGAGGAGCAAAGGTCTGACGACATAATCAGTTGTGGGGTTTTGGGGGTGTCCTTTTGAGGGTGAAAGGTTGTTATTCAGCAAGTCATCTTTACAATAATGAATTAATAAGTCCATCTCATTCCAGTCATAAGAGAAAATATGACTTGACATCAATAAAAATACCGTTTCCCCCCCCTCTTTTTTTAAAACAAAAAACAAGTAGTGTGTACCTTTGTTTCCATTTTAGCATGAAATAGTCTTTGTTTCCTGTCTCTGAGATCAGCTGATTTCTCTTTCCTGCATTCTTTGTTACCTATCTCTAAGAGTCCCTTCTCCTCAAGAACTTTTTGTTATATAGCATTTGGAACAGAAAGGCAGTTGCAATGCAACATTTCTAAGTTTGTTTTATGGTGAGTCAGTATTTTCACTCAAAATAACATTTCCCAGACAATTTCTTAAAGGGCTATAGTCTTGGTTAGACTACTTGGTTAGACTACTTGGTAGATGCAATGAAATACATGTTTCTCAGTATGGCACTGCCTTTTAATTTCAACCCACACATTAGCCCTCGGTGTTATGCAGGTTTAGATGTAGAATTAGTGACTTAGAAGATATTTTGATGGGAGTTTCCTTGCAGGTTTTGAATATATCCTATTTTCAGCACTCTGATTGTGGGACCTTGTTTCCCTAAAAATAAAACTGTCACTACCCAGGTCTACACAGATGTGGGTCAGTCAGAGGAGTTCAGTGGGACAGTGGGATAATACAGATTGTTGAGGTAGACAATGGTCTCCACACTGTAGCAATCTAATGGTTGTCAAGCTTTTGCAGTCATTTCAGTAAAGGAGGTGTTTGAGAGGGGATAGTGTCATAAGCATTAGGCACAGGTTGTCCAAGAAAGCTGTGGTCTTCATCTTTGGAGATATTGAAAAGCTTGACTCTAGGTGGTCCTGCTTGAGCAGGGGGCTGGACATGATGACATCTGGAGACCCTTTCTAACCTCAGCCATTCTGTGATTCTGTGATACTATGGAGGAAATGAAAGGTGGACTAATCAGTGGGCTGGGGTTGAATTTGTGGTCTTTTTGTAAGATGTTGCCACAAATGAAATTTTTTATTTTAAATATTGTAGAGAAGGGGGAGTCAATGGTGGGATTGAAAAACAGAGGTGATTGATATAGATAAAGTGATGGCCTGAGGAAGTCATCTTAATGTAGCAGAGGGGATAGGGAACAGATTGCAGGGGGAGCTGCATTGCCTCGATTACAGAAATAACTATGGCAATATACCCTTTCACTGTACATCAGGCCAGTAATGGAGAAAATATTTAAAATATTCAAATTAAAAGAAGAATTTTCTGTACACACATTACAATGACATTTGTAACCCAAGCAGATTTATTAATTAGTTACAACCCTATTGTCTGTTTTTAATATCTCTGTACAGTAACACTGTGTATATGAAGTTGCCTTCTCTCCAATGTATTTTGAAGTTTTGCTCTTTTTAACATACATAAATAATTGAATAGAGTGGGGTAATACACCCACAGATGTTATTCTGTGACAGAGATACACCTTTTTATTCAACTCAGTAGCCATAACTGTGACTATGTGTTTAAAACAATAATATAAGAATTTAAGTAATAACAAAAAATCAATTTGTTCATTTTTAACACCAGAATGTTAGTAATGACACAAAACTATCATGCTGTGTCACCCCTTTGTGCTGGAGGCCTGATATGATGCCATGATGAGCTTGCTCTTTTAAGCCTAAGGGCTTAACTTTAGCAGCGTACGACAATTTTCTTATCAGAGCCAGCTTTGCAAAGCACAAAGGGAGGAAGAAGTGGACTGGACACTGTCATGTATGGGATGGTTTGGTAATTAAGCAACACTGTTCAAGCATGAAGAGAGCAAAAACCAAGGGTTTCACTGTTAGGCTTCTTACACAATTGCAAAACACACCAGTGTAAAGCTTTTTGCCTTGCAATAAAGAACTCTTTATTTTTTGGGGAAAAAAAAAAAAAAAATGCAGTTATTAAACTCAGCATGGAGACAATCTGAAACAGGATCTTCATCAATCAGATTAACTACTTTCCAAGATGAAAGTAGACGAGGCACAGTGTGAGCCTGAGAAGATATTTATCAAAACCCATATTAATAACCACTTTCAGCCTTCTCCTGACAGTTTCATCTTAGCTCCCATGTTTAACATTTGAGTATCATATGTTTTTGTCAGACTGAGGCTGCTAAGAGCATCAATTAATTAATTCCTCTGAAGTATGGTTTGGAAAGGTAATAAAGTAACACTCCCTAAGGCTAGGACCAGTAATGGTAAGCAGCATTCTAGTGCTGTGCAATTTGTTACTTCAGAAAGAAATTAAAAGCACAGAATCATTTCCACTTTTAAAAGCAGAATTTATTCAACTTTATTTTAATAAAATTTCTCAGACTGATCCATTTTTAAAAATAATATTTCCAAAGTAGGTAAAGAATGCTGCTGCTTTTTATTTGTCTTATTTTAATAGGAAAAAGTAGAATGCCTCTGGTAAAATAGAAGGCAAAAAAGATTACTGGAATATGTCTCAACCTTGTTATTTATTTGTTATCATTATTATGATTTGCCTTGTTATTTGGGTCTTACTGTTCTGTTCTGGAATTTTCTCTGTGGGGTGAGGGAAGCCTATCGACAGCACAGAGAAATTAACCCTCTCCCCCTCTCCTTGTTTCTAAGCCTGCCACCTTTACACAGGGAACTTTTAAGGTTCCATAAGTTCCTCATCCTTTCCTCTAGTTAACATCAGTGTCATTCTTGTCTCTTTTAATCTGTAAGAAAAGAGGTTTTTTGTGTTGTAAGTGGTAGGAGAAAAACAAGGATAAAGAGCTGTTTGGTGACATAAGAAAACATCAAGATAATATTTTTTGGTATTTTTAAAATCATAAACAGATAGTGGTTGAATTTGGACAGCTTGCTTTAATCTTGCAAAATATGTCCACCATTTTACTTCCACATCCTTTTAGTCCCACCACCACAAACAAAGCAATATTTCTATGCAAAAAGGCATCTTATATGTATGTTGACAATGGTACCTCTTTTCTTGATGCCTATGGGCAATGTCAGCCTATAAAATTAGTGTGCCCTAATGACTGCATAAGCTAGATCAAAATACTCTGCTCACCAGTCACTAAATAAATGTCTCCACTCGTTTTCTATGAAGGTATTTCAGTCTGGTCTTGTCAAAAAATGAGATCGTGGTGGCCATACTCTACACCTGTATATGAAGTGTGTAAATATGTGTCTGTAATACCTTTGCCTATCAGTTCTCTTACATAACTTTCGAGTATTTTGACTATGCTCAGCCAGTTTGGGATAGTTCTAAAGACATTCAGATTCATGGGAACTAACTACTTTGCCCTGCAAGAAAGCTGGAGAGGCAGTCAGTCACTGCAGAACCAGCAGACAGTAATAAACTTGGTGAACTTTCTTTGATAAAGATCAACAAGGCAGGGAATTTTTTTCCTCCCCTCACAGTAAAAGTTCATAAAATCATTCCCAAACTGAAAGGCTCTTGATGCCTTATAAGAACTGTTGATTCATATTCCTATTCTACATGTTGGGACTTCATCTGGACACCATTATTCAGGGACAACAGACCAAGGGAGCCCTGTGTAGCATCATCTCCTTTCCCAGAGAGTGGAGGCCAGAAGTCTGCAAGCTACATTTCCTAACAGACTTTCACAATCTCCAAAATAAACTTGTTTCTAAGGAAAATGGATTTTTTTTTTTTTAATTTATTAAGTAGTCAAATAACCATCAAACAAGTTGCATTTTGCATGGTGAAGGTATGATGTTGACCTCTAACTTTCAAGAAAATCACGTTTTCCCTCTTTCCAGGGAGGAACCTCTATCTGCTTCATTGTTTGCACTGGGAGTGAAAAGGACTCAACCATCCCCTTCCTCAGATGGAAAACCAAATTCTCAGCTCTTCTAGAATCTGGAAGGAAAAAACACATGATGTCTGTATTCAGCTGTAATTTTTTCACTTGTAGTCTAACAGTGCATGTGAACAGTCATCAGTAATTACTGGAAATCCATTCTGCAGAGATCTTATAACCCCATCTAGATAAGCTCAAAATATATTACAGGGTCTGCAAAGAACTTGCTAAGTTCCAACTCTAGCAAACAGCTAGGCAAAGCATTCAGCATTTGCAGCAGGAAACTCAGACTGGAACAGGCCACCTCTGGCCACGAGGGCTCTGTGTCAACTTTCCTGAGCATGGTCAATCTTGTGACGTGATGCAGATGTTGCTTGTTCCTAGTCTTCTGAGAGTTGTTCCCAAATGGCCTGCGGGTCAAGTTCGTCAGCCTTTTTTGTTGCCCTTCGGGTGGTACTCATGAGTAAATTCAACAAAGGGGACAGAAAAGATGGAAAGCAAGTTTAACTGAATGCAGAATTTTCTTATGGAAAAAGTTTGGCCTACAGTGTAGACAAATTCCATTAACTGTGTTATCACCTGTTGAATGTTGTTTTTATTTGGGTCTTTTTCATTATAAACTGCTGTTGCTGAGGATTTATGCCTGTTTTGTGAAAATGAAGCAAATCTAAATTTTTTCAGGTAAAATAAAGAAATAGCCTCCAAAATTACAGCTGGGCTACACTCGTATCCAAGGTCAGAAGTGAGGGATAGGCATGAAGGTGTTCTCTGGCCCATTAGATGAACTGGTATGAGCCAGATTCAAAGTACTCTGGAATTCCTCTTGGCTTGGAGCCAGGATCTTCTCTACATAAAATTGTTATGTGCGTATTCAATCCTAAACATCTTTTAAAAAATATACATGTCTGAAGGTGTTTTGTTCAAAGTCTTTGCATCATGCTCTTTCCTAAGGTTTAAGGTAGCTATAAGTGAATAATGGAGCATTTTCTGTGTAATGTGAAAGGACTTCAACAGGAGTGTGAGAAGATTATTTAACAGCAAGCCAGAATCACAAGCTGAGGTCCCTTGATTTGCATTCAGAGGTTACAGAACATACAGCAAGAAGGAAGATTATGGAACTGAAAGGTCTTAGGCACAAGCAGGCTGAGTTTATAAGTGCTATAAAGGAAAAATCTCAGGAAGCTGAGAGTTGAAACAAAACTAGTTTGTCTTATGTTCTAATTTGGCTTCAGAGAATTAAGGGTTGATCTCTTTGCTAAAACTCAGAGATTGTGGCTGAACTCTGTCAAGATCAGAAGATCTACTATTACTGTCTTCCCTACTAGGGTGATTGTTATTGCTGGATAATGAAGGTGTACATCAAAGCAGAAGGATTACCGTGATTTGATATCACTATTCTAATCTGCATTTCTGCAAATGGAATTGATTATTCTGGTGTTTACAACTACAGAAAGTTAACATTTAGAAAGGCACAACACTGCTTGCTAAGTTAGGTAGTGTTAAAGACATCATCAAACTAAGTGTATGCCTACATGCTAAGCTGACCGAAAGCCGTGTGATCATGTTGAAAACTAAATTTTGCTAGGTAGGATCTGTGAGGCACTAAAATTAATATAATGCTTGAGATCAGTAGAAAGCACTGGTGCAGACCAAGAATAGGCTCTACACCCTGAATACGGTTAACACCTTAAATGGTTTGTTGTTAAAAAAACAGCGTAGAATTTTTGCTACAGCATCCCAGGAATCAGAGACCTTTTTAAACAAACATTTTCCTTCATAAAGTTTTGTGCTGTGCTCCACAGGGTCACTGGGACAGGTCAAAAACATGATCAAAAATGATCCTTGTCTCTAAATTGGAGAGGCATCAATTTGATAGATGGACCACTCGGTGGATAAAAAACTGGCTCGATGGCCGCATGCAAACAGTTGTGGTAAATGGCTCGATGTCCAGTTGGAAACCTGTAACGAGCGGTGTCCCTCAGGGATCGGTGTTGGGACCGGTCCTGTTCAACATCTTTGTCGGCGACATGGACAGTGGGATTGAGTGCGCCCTCAGCAAGTTTGCTGATGACACCAAGCTGTGTGGTTCGGTTGATACGCTGGAGGGAAGGGATGCCATCCAGAGGGACCTTGACACGCTTGTGAGGTGGGCCGATGCCAACCTTATGAAGTTTAACCAAGCCAAGTGTAAGCTCCTACACCTGGGTCGGGGCAATCCCAGGCACTGCTACAGGCTGGGCAGAGAAGAGATTCAGAGCAGCCCTGCAGAAAAGGACTTGGGGGTGTTGGTTGACGAGAAGCTTAACATGAGCCGACAGTGTGCACTTGCAGCCCAGAAAGCCAACCGTATCCTGGGCTGCATCAAAAGAAGCGTGACCAGCAGGTCGAAGGAGGTGATTCTGTCCCTCTACTCTGCTCTTGTGAGACCTCATTTGGAGTGCTGTGTACAGTTCTGGTGTCCTCAACATAAAAAGGACATGGAGCTGTTGGAGCAAGTCCAGAGGAGGGCCACGAGGATGATAAGAGGGCTGGAGCACCTCCTGTATGAAGACAGGCTGAGAGAGTTGGGGCTGTTCAGCCTGGAGAAGAGAAGGCTGCGTGGAGACCTCATAGCAGCCTTCCAGTATCTGAAGGGGGCCTACAAGGATGCTGGGGAGGGACTCTTCCTTAGGGACTGTAGTGGTAGGACAAGGGGTAATGGGTTCAAGCTTAAACAGGGTAAGTTTAGACTAGATATAAGGAAGAAGTTCTTTACAGTGAGGGTGGTGAAGCACTGGAATGGGTTGCCCAGGGAGGTTGTGGATGCTCCATCCCTGGCGGTGTTCAAGGCCAGGTTGGACAGAGCCTTGGACCACGTGGTTTAGGGCAAGGTGTCCCTGCCCATGGCAGGGGGGTTGGAACTAGATGATCTTAAGGTCCTTTCCAACCCTTACGATTCTATGATTCTATTCTATTCTATTCTATTCTAAAAATATCTTCTCTGTTCCTTCTGCTTTGAAAACATTTCCCTGCCGTTTGTTGACTATCAGTTCTGGTTACTTTGTTTTACTCCTAAGACTGCAGAATGAAACTGAAGATCAGCACAGTGCTATTAAACACACAAAGACAGACAACTGAAAAAAAGAAGAAAATAAAGCATTTCTGCAAGTCTCTTTTACTGTTACTGAGATGTTGAGGTTGTATGTATATTACATGAATACATATGTGGGTAGCAGCACAGTATTATCTAGTGGAGCTGCAATACTTAAGACACTGATGTGCCTTTATAAGTAAATCATTACTGTCAGATAAGTCATAATTGCTGAACATAATAATGTAGACTATAATTCTTTAAAAGATCTGAATAGAATTATTATGGTTAGTTTTTCATCCTGTGGAGGTCCACTGATATTCGGGATTATTTGGGTAACACTGTTTGTATACACTCTTAGCAGTTACATTTCATTTGTGGTGTGTTCAGTCCAGGTCAAATTACAGGGCCTCTCTGTTTGGGATTAAAAGGAGGGAATCTGTGAAGCTCCTCTCTGAGCATTATCTTTCTGTCTGAGAACCTGATAATTGACAAAAAGGGTAATTTTGATGCATCAAAATAGATGCTTTCTGGTAAACAGCTTTTTCCAAATACTCTTTGAAAGCCCAAATCTCGAGTGAGACACTCAGGGTGGCCGTACTTTCAATAAATATTCTGCTTACCTATTGTCATACTGAACTGCATACTTTTTACAGACAAGGTTTTGATAACTTCTGGTTATAGCCTAGCATATCTGGCCCATTGGCCTGGCTCCCAGATGACAGTCAGAAAAAGTCTTTTTACTATATTTGCATGGAGTTGTTTTCAATGTTCATGTCCTTGGGCAGACTCTTAAGGTGGAGAAGTATGGCTGGGATAACAGGACTGTAGCTGTGGATCATGTGGGGCTTTTGGAAAGCTCTTCTTTCCTCCTTGACTGTCAAACTCCCATTTCTGCCTGTTATTTTTTTCTGTTTACTTTTTCATATAATTCCACAGCTCAGGCTAGTCTAGTGTGAGGCGTCCCTGCCCATGGCAGGGGGGTTGGAACTAGGTGATCTTAAGGTACTTTCCAACCCTAACTGTTCTATGATTCTATGAAAACCACTTGGCCCCACTGCAGTTCTGTATCATGACTCAAAGAGGAAGAAATTTATGAGGTCTGTATTTATATATCATGCTTATTTTTAATAGCTTGATGTGACTTTTTTACCTTTCTATGGTTTTGAAAGCTCAGATGGAGTTTCTTTATCCTTTTGTTGCTTGCTTGCATACTGACTGAAGGCAGTTGTGCTTGTTGATAACTACATGCTCAGAATAACATACATTCCTTTTCAAAATGAGATAGCTAATGCTCTGCATATTCAGGTTTCATACATTCAGCTGTAAACTGCAAAGAATCCACTTGCTGTCACCTCATACAAGAACTGAAGATTGTCCTATGGATTTGGAGAAACATGTCCTGCTGCTTACTTTCACTGGTAAATAATGTATGCCCAGGGAGGAACAGAATTTTTTAAGATCAGGAACTTCGAGAAATATTTTCAATAATGAAAGAAAAATAATTTAATTGCAATGCCAAATCTAAACCATCCATGAAACCTATAATTCTCTAGAAAACAATTATTCCATATCACTGATTCTTTGAGAAAAACCCACTGGTTATTTCTTGTTATTGATTCTGATAGGGGGGGATAAATTGGAATGTCCCAGGTGGTCATTAGAAATTGTATTCCTATCAGTTAAAGTATTGGAATTACACTGAACTGTATAACTGTATTTTTAGACAAAACTATTGGTCTCTGTTAAACAAATTAAAGGTAACAGGACATCACTACTGATATTCCTATCTATCTCGACACATTTCACCTGGAGGAATTAGTCCATGCTCCTTGGACCCAGAATTATAACACCATCTGGTAGATATTATCTCAGCACCAAGTTCTTAATGAGATAAGGTTGTTGAGCCAAACATGGATTCAGGGTAAAAAAGAGTTTAATAATCTTTTATTCATCATAGTGGACATTTGCATATACTTTATGAGAATAGTTCTTGCAAGAATCTTTTCCCTTTCTAACATTCTTTAAAATATTGTGGCATATAGCTCTTTCTGAAACATCCATAGTATTTTTATTTCTGTTTATTTATTTATTTTTTTCTATATTTAGATTTTTGTCCTCATTGACTGGAATTCAAATTTATGTAAAATAATTACATTATATCACACATAAATAAACACATTTGAAGATCTAAGGCAAATAATAGTGGAATACTGAAGATACGATGTTCTCCTTTCCAATTAGTTTAAGGTAGGACAGTCACACATTTGAAAATTTGAACTTTCAAGTCCAGCTACCCCATGAATTACTGAATTGGTAAATTGTTATAAACAGACAAGGGCATAGTTTGATTTCCAGGGATGCATATATATGTATGTTCACACACACACCAAAGTCAGTAATCTGCTCAAACTTAGATGGACTGCCAGTGTAGCATTGCGAAGATATAGCAGTTCTTTTATGCCATGTCACGCACGGAACAGTACTATTAGCAACATGTCTGATTGCTCTCAACTTCTTAGCCATGACGGCTGAGACCAGTCTTCAGTTCAATTTCACATGAAACACACAGATTTAAACAAAAAGATCTCATGCAGGCATATCATGTACACTGTCTAATGTAGATGTGGGCATTCTCATTACCCACATGATGGAAAAGATCTGGTTAAGATTCATCTTGCCTTGGTTATATGTAATGCATCTGTCTATATTTGAATTAATTGTGTAAGTCCCATTACAGTCAATGAAGATATAGCCAATACAGTCAATGGTGTCTAGAGAGAAGTTCATCTTGTCCTAAATTTGGTCAGATGAATTGTTCTTTAAACTCCATTAATTGTATTGATTAGCTCTCCAAGACTATAACAGAGTCCAGGGAGTAAGTCTATTGTAGATAGGCTACATGGTAGACATCTAGAGTAAGAATTTCATGCCCTCTGCTTTCTTCACTAGTATGAAATCTGGTTGAAATACTGGTGACTCTGGTGACTCAAAGACAATTCAACACAAGAATAATGTTCAGGTTAAAAGAAACTTCATAGAGGTGTACTACATTAACATTGCAGCTCTGTCTGCCTAAATATCAAAGAGCATTGGAAGAAAAGAACTGATTACTGCTTGCTTTTATGGATTCATGGAAAGGCCCACAAGATCCTTTCCAGTTTGTAATCTCGTAATCTCATATGGTTGTTCAGGCTAGCATATTTATCCTCAAACTTGAAGGAACTTTTTCTGTTGTCTGAATGTTTTCTCTGTGTCTTGTTCAGACCAAAGAGCATAACAATGCTATGAGCTCAGTAGGTCACTCACACAAAGCTGAAGACAAATCCTTTATTGTCCTTCACAGCTAACTTGCCTTTTCATACTGTGTCGTCTTCTTAAATTCTGAGTTTACAGAGCCCAGAGAAATTACTGCAATCACTTAATCAGCCCTCCTGACAGATTTGGCAGTGAGATTTCCCCAAATGATAACTGCTTGAACCTGGATCACACCTTGATTAAAAAAATAGCCATTGGTGAAAGCTTCATTATTGTCATCAATAAATAGTTCTAGCTAAAAGTTTCTCCCTTATTTCCCATATGAATTTTTCTAGGCTTTATAGTGATCAAAAAGTAGTGTGCTAGAACAGAAAGCTTTCTATTATCATCTTTGTCTTCCTTTTGCATATAGTTATACATGGAGCAAGAGAAGCAAGGGCTCTCCTGCCAACTAGATACTTGCAGTAGCTGCCAGTATGTAGTGTCTTTTTCCAAGCTGTCTTATTGGAGATGTTTCACATCAGATAACTGATTAAATGTTTATCACAGTGGTGACTTGGGTCGCTGTTTCTTGCTTCTCGAGGGAATACAATGAACACTAGGTCAACCTTTAAGTAGCTGCCCCAATGGATTAGTTATACAGAATGTCACAGTGCTAAAGAAAGGGTATGATAGATCCTCCCTCTTTAGCCAGGATACTCAGTTGGGGTGTAAAAAATGTCTGAGTTGGTAAAAACGACACATAAAGGGCTAAGTTTTTAGTGGTGGTGGTAACCTCTGGGACGGAATTAGTGTCAAGATTGAGCCTAAACAGAGGAAAAAACCAGTACAGAATTAAAAACACCTAAACCCTTGCAGCACATATTGATCACAAGAAGAACTTTTGTGCTATGTGACTTTCCAATATTTTATCTGAATTAATAAATAGTGGAGGAAGGACATGAAAAGATGCTTTGACATGATGTTTCCTATTCTTGTGCTAGGAGACAAAAAAGGAGTTGTATAACCATGTGAAAGACTGGAGAAGAGTTCCAGAGTAAATCAGAGAGAGGATAAAGAAAAACAAAGAAACAGAAGAAGCTTTTGGGAATTAAAATGAAAATACTTGGTGAAAGAGAAAGCAAACAATGAGAGATCATTAGTATGTGGTGAAAGACCCTGTCAGAGTACACTGTACAGTTAACCTTTCTGAACCACTGGAGATCTATTCTAGTTGGATAAATTCAAATCATGTAGCAAAGCTTAGAGATTAAATAACTAACATTACCACTGAATACTATTTATAAGCATCACACTCGAGAAGACTTTAAAGTCTTTTCATATTTATGACATTTTGCTCTTTTATCACTTCTTTCAAATGTGGGAACATACCCATTTGTATTAGCTGAATCTTATCTAGTAGGTATTTCTTTTCTGGGTATGCTTTACAAATTCTGTTTCTGTTGATTTTACCTTCATTAGTACTTTTGCAGTCTCTGCTGTCTTAATCTGAGCAAATCTGGGGCATTATCTGCTTAGTCATTTATATACCTCAAACTTGAATACCAAAGTTTCGTATTAGCATATTTTAACAATAACTAACCAGTCCCCTGAAACATGGTAATGTTAATAGGCACATTTTAGTTATGTAAATTGAATATTTTTTTGCTTTTCATCATCTTATCTGTGACCTGCTAGAACTTCAGACCAATTTGCAGCCCTTTCACCACTGGTTCATGAAGACAGTATTTTAAGGAGTAAATGTAGTTATTTCATCATATTTTAAAATACGTATGTACAATGTACATATATGTATGTATAACCTTTTATACATGCAATAAATTTCAAAACCATTATTTAAAATTTTGATAGAAGAAGAATCTATAACTTTACATCTCTGCAGATTCTGACATGAAATTACTGTGGCCATACAGAGCAGCAATAGTGGAATATCAATACTATCAAATATGGTCATAGGCAGTGTTAAAGTGTTGTAACGATGTCTTCATGTGGTTTGTTGACTTTCAGTTCTCCAGCCAATGAAGCAGACATTATGCATTCAAGCAGGATTATACATCTGAAGGTCTAGGTAATATTTACAAGAGATCAGACTTATTTTCTTATAGCAACTGTAACTGAGAAGATTACTAAGCACTGAGTTGGTGTCAGAAAACCAGGATTTATTCCTCACCTGTATCACTTTGGGCAATTTATTAATCTCCTGGTGCTTCAATTCCCTGTTCAGAAATGGGGACAATACTGCTTCTTACCTTCCAGGTATTTCAGGAGGATATATCAATTGGGGTCCAGTCCTCCAGACACAATAAATGTATACAAGAAAGAGATCACCTATGTTTAGACATTCATCTCCTTCCAGCTTTTAGCTTGTTCATATAACATTTTCTAAGTTGCTGTTAAAAGATCCATGTAAGTAATTTCCAGTCGTGCCTTTTTGCACACTCATGTACTCAAATTCCGCATCCCCATGTCGTACTGCAGAGCAACATTGAGTAGAGGACAGACCACTGCTCCTAGCTGACTCCAGTCACTTGGTCTGATTCCTGCCTTAGGTGTAAAGTGTTACAACCAGCTCCTGAACACCACTTATTATCACAAAGACATGTCCACAGCCCCATCAGCCATCAGTAACTGTATTGTCTTATTTGAATTCAGACTCTTAAGAGAACTTTATCTCTCTGCATTAGAGTAATTTTTACCTTCTTGATTGCTGAAAGAGGAAGCGCAAAATCAGGTTTCTCTCAAGACTACAGCTAAGACATCTTGGACAGGGGTTCTTTAGACAAATGAGGATCAAATAGCACATTGTTGCCAAAACCAAACCATTCTTTCTGATTCATCCGTCTTTAAAGAGAAGAGCTAAAAATCTCTTGAAGTTTACACAGCCCAATTAACAGTAGGAAAGACTTCTACATTTATGTCTGAGAGAATTTTTGTCAGAAGTGTCTTTTGAATGATTGCAGTATACTTTGTGTCTAAACCCTAATAAATTTCTCTCCTTTTTTCTTCACATGCTCCATAGTTTGTTTTTTTAGGTAATGCAGTGGGCATACCAAAACGCCCTCAAATTACTGTATTGAAAAAAAATATTCTTGTTAGTTGTTATTATTTCTTCTCTTTAAAATATTTATTTATATATAAACATGGCAAAATTAAAAACACCACTCAGTCACTGAGGCAGGCAGCTGCAACAACAGTAAGTTCTGTGGCTGAAGGCTAGATTGAGCTGTATAGGGGGGTTGCCACAGCCAGGGACTCCCGAGGAAGAATAGACATCTCCATCAGAAGCTGTCAGCTTTTCTGCTGCTAGGGGGTACTGAGGCACCCATCTACTGGACTGATAGGGAGTCATGAGAGGTATGTTGCCTTCCGCAAGCTAAGGTCCAAGATATTGGCAAGGGGGTGCCACAACTAGTCAAGAGCACAGACTGCTCTCCATTGCTACCCTTTCATGTGAGCACAAATGACATTGCAAGATGGAACCTGTACAGAATCAAAGAAGACTACAAAGCCCTGGGAGTGCAAGAGAAAAATATTGTTGCTCAAGTTATCTTCTCTTCAGTTTTACTTTTTAGAGGATATGGTGCAGCCAGAAATATGTGCATAATGCAAATTAACTTATATCTATCTTTGTGGCTGGTGCTGTCCTGAGGTTTTTTGCTTTTTTCAAGGTAGGATAGTCTTTGATTACTATAGCCTGTGTCGTGGTTTGTTAGGGAGGGATGGGATCCATCTGTCTAGAAGAGGCAAGTGAATCTTTGGCAGCAGACTGGCCAACTTGTGTGTGGGGGGTGTTAACCTCAAGGACTAGGAGACCAGGGTCCAAAGTGGCAATGCTCGCACCATTGCAACCAACTGGGGAATAAGCTTGTCCAACTAGAGCAGCAAAAAAGCCCCATCCAACCTGGCCTTGAACGCTTCCAGGAATAGGGCATTCACAGCTTCTCTGGGCAAGCTGGCTGATGTCCTTGTGAGGCCACTCTCCATAATCTTTGAGAAGCCATGGAGACTGGGGAAATGTATCAGAAGACTGGAAGAAAACTAATACCACTCCCATGGCTTAAAAGGCTTACAGGAAGATCCAGGATATTACAGGCTGATCAGTCTTACTCCAGTCCCAGGGAAAGTTATGAAACAAATCCTCCTGAGGGCTACCATAAGTCAGATGAAGCACATGACTGGGAAAAGCCAGCATGGATTTGCCAAGGACAAATCGTGCTTGACAAGCCTAATTGCCTTCTACAACCAAGTAACCTGCGTGCTTGATGTGGGGAGAAGAGTGGACATTGTCTGGATTTCTGCAAGGCTTTCAATACAGTTTCCCACAGCCTTCTCCTAGAGGAACTCCTAGAGCTCATGATCTAGACAAGTGGTCTGTGTGGTGGGTGGGTAACAGGCTGACAGGCTACACCCAGAAGATGGTGGTGAATAGGTCCTCTTCAAACTGGTAACCTGTCGCTAGTGGGGATTGATATTGGGACAATGCTGTTTAATTTCCTCAGAAGTGGTCTGGAAGATGGGATCAAGTGTACCCTGACTAAGTTTGCTGACAATACCAAACTGAATGGGAAAGTGGACACTTTGAAAATGAGAGCCATCCCACACAGTGTGGGATTTACATGGCTGTGGAGCAGCTCTGTGAAAAGGGGCCTGGGGGCCCTGGTGGACAGCAAGTTCAATATGAGTGAACTGTGTGCAGCTGCAGCAAAGAAAGCCAACAGGATGTTGGGTTGCATCAACAAGGACAGCACCATCAGAGATAAAGAAGTCATTATCCCACTCAGTGCTTGTCAGGCCACACCTGGAATACTGTGTTCAGTTTTGGTCCCCTCTGTGCAAAAAAAGACATGGACAGGCTGGAAATGGTCCAGGAAAGGGCCACAAAGATGGTAAAAGGACTTGGTAGCCTGCTGTGTATGGAAAAGCTGAGGGAACAGGGTTTGTTCAGCCTTGAGAAAAGAAGGCTCAGGGGAGACCTTCTTACCATGTCCCAGTATTTAAAGGGTGGCTACAAAGAAGGCAGAGACTCCCTTTTTGTAAGAAGTCACATGGAAAAGACAGGGGACACAAGTTACTCTTGGGGAGATTCCAATTTGACATGAGAGGAAAATTTTTCACAATGAGAACAATTAACAATTAGAAGAAACTCCCCAGGGAAGTGGTGGATTCTCCAACACTGGACATTTTTAAGATTCAGCTGGACGGGGCCATCTTGTCTAGACTGTGCTTTTGCCAAGAAAGATTGGACCAGATGATCTTTGAGGTCCCTTCTAAACTGGTATTTTGTGAGTCTATATACCTCAATACATCCTTTGTTTCATCTTGAACTAGGCCTGCATTGATATTTTTCAGGGCTGGCATGCACAGATGCACAGATATTTTGCAATTGGACATCCTAACAGTAATTTCTTTGGGCATTTTCTATTTCTTGTATATCCTACTATATTTGTGAGTCAAGAGACACTGGACCAATTAAGCACTCAATCAAAACTCCTACCGAAGTCAGTGGGAGTTTTACTTAAGATCATAATGATGGGAGTTTTAATTGGAGCTTGTGTTGGTTATGCTTCCTTTAAAAAAATTCACTTTGCATTGTTTTGCTCATTTTCCACTCTACATGAATGATGATCTAGAGGGATGGGAATATGAAGGAATGTATATTAGGGAGACATTGACCCTACAGAAGAAATCCGCAACCTCAGTATCGTACACATTAAGAAGGTCAAAGTGTTGTCTCACTTTAGCAAGTGGTTCTGGGATGCTCCTGCACTACCAGGCACATCAATAGGTACATTCTACCTGCTTGGATGTTCGCAGATAATGGATAGTTGTGAACATGGATATTTGTTAACTGTCTTCTCTAGATCTTTCAACTTACCTTTAACTTGAAGGGTGAGATGTCATACTTTGGGCTACCTGTTGAGCGTAAGAGCCTAACAACAATACAGGAGTTACTGCACTTGCAATGTACACTTTTATTGTATCCTTGATATGAAGGCAGAAGACCATTTTGAATTACTGTGTCTCATTTTCTTGGTGAATCATAGGCCGGCACAGAGGAGGGAAAGGGGCAACAGCTGAGAAAGACAGAAGGTGAGAGCACGTAAAAAAGGATCATGCTCTGAGATCTGAGAAATCTTAAGTTCTAAGAGTTAACCTGCTGCTCTACTCTGCTCTACTCTGCTCTTGTGAGACTCCACTTGGAGTACTGTGTGCAGTTCTGGTGTCCTCAACATAAAAAGGACATGGAGCTGTTGGAGCAAGTCCAGAGGAGGGCCATGAGGATGATAAGCGGGCTGGAGCACCTGCGGTATGAAGACAGGCTGAGAGAGTTGGGGCTGTTCAGCCTGGAGAAGAGAAGGCTGCATGGAGACCTCATAGAAGCCTTCCAGTATCTGAAGGGGGCCTACAGGGATGCTGGAGAGGGACTCTTGATCAGTAGTCATAGGACAAGGGGTAACGGGCGGAAACTTAAACAAGAAAAGTTCAGGTTAGATATAAGGAAGAAGTTCTTTACTGTGAGGATGATGAGGCACTGGAACAGGCTGCCCAAAGAAGTGGTAAATGCCCCATCCCTGGCAGTGTTCAAGGCCAGGTTGGACAGAGCCTTGGGCCACATGGTATAGTGTGAGACTTCCCTGCCCGTGGCAGGAGGCTTGGCACTAGATGATCTTAAGGTCCTTTCCAACCCTAACCATTCTGTGATTCCATGATTGTGAAACATGTCAGTTTATGGAAAGAAACTCTGTGTCTTTGCCTCCCTATAATGTGACACTTCAGCTTTTCTCAGACAAACCCAGTTCCTATAAATTATGTAAATAAACACGGAAATTAACCATAAAAAACCCCCAAAAACTGGAGACGTAAAATTGTGTTTACAGTTATAGTTAAAGTCTGGTTGAACAAGTAGGCCCAGTCAGCAAAATCCTATTTTTCCGTACATATTTTTAAATGAACTTTTTGTTTAGTTACAAAAATTTCATAATGTGTCTTCTTTGATTATGGGGTAAGTATACCTGAAATATTTATTAAAATATTTAGCTTACATCACACCAAGCATTGATACTTCTTAAAGATTAGTAGATACTGACATTTATGGCGTATGGTGGTTGATGTCACTTTGTTTATTTTGAAGGACAGTATTTTAAGTGGGAGGATGTGTGGCTTTGAAATTACCATCATTCCAGTTACCCAGCTCAGAAAAAAGTTAGATTAGAAAGAAAGCACTGAAATGATATATTTCCTCCTTATCACCTCCTCCTTTTATTTTTTGAGTCTCTAAAGTCAGCTTCAGGGTATGTTTCTAGTTTTAAAATAGTTTGGTATTTTGGTTAAGTAACTTGATTCTATCATTAATGAAGGTATTCTATTTTAAATTTATTATTTTCTATCTAACTGATCTAATGTTACAAAGAAAGGAGGTCTTAGAAAATTGCCTCGTCTATACAGCATTGTATATTGGTGAAAATGATCGACTTTTCCCCAGAATAGTGGGTTAGAGGAAGATAGCTGGTTTCAGAACTTTATGTTCCTTCTCACTGCTGTCTTTATGTCTCATACCTCGACAAAAAAAAAAGAAAAAGATTTTTAGAGTTAGTAGTTCAGCTTAAAGCTGGGTGACTGGCTAATAGACATGTAGAGAGCATGCTCAAGAGGAATTTTTGATAGGTTTTGGGGTTTATTGGTTAACAGTGTAAGAAACGTTATTTCTAATGCTTCTTATTTTACTTTTTATTCAGAATTCACATCTATTAGACATATAAAATTACAGTTGAAATATGTTCTTGCTTTGAATGAAATAGGTGATGTAGGAAAAATATTTTCACCCATGCTTTCTACTTAATTTATGAAATGAAACCTACAGTAAGTGAAATCTAATTGGCAGAACATGTACATATAATAGGATTTTCAACAGGAGCCCTGAAGAATACAGATATTCATATTTCTTTCTTTCCTTTGTATATCCTAGTACATTTCTGCTGCATTTATGGAGCAATAGCTCATATCAAAGACTGGTATATTTAGTCTTGTACTAGTGCTTAAAGTTAAAGAGCTCAAATCCAATTAAACTGTAATGGAGCATGCTCATTGCATGTAACTTATAGAAATCAGAAATAAAATTTTGCATTTATGACATATTTTTGTCATTGGGGTCAAATGAATGAACCTTCTGGGATAAGACAAAGCTTTTAATATTAATATATTATAGAATATAGATTAGATACTACATGTATTATGTACACAAATACTATATATTCATACGTATTATAGTATAATATAATTTTCATATATTATGGAATACAGGATGTTCAGCATTAAATCCAGACAACTGAATATACTTAGATATGTAGTAGTAAACACCTGCAGAACACTGAGAGCTAGGCTGGTCTTAAGAGTAAGAAGCATTACATTTTTATCTACCATCTCTTCTCTTTCTATGGTAGCTGTAAGGCACATGACTTACCGCTCTAAGGATCTGAGGAGAACCATGGTGCTGCTGCACAAGGATGCTTGAAGACAGTGGGAAATTCCTTAGTTCCCTTGGACCTCTACACATCTCATGTGGAGTTGGCTGGAAGAGTGGTGTATGCTGGAGTGCCTAGAGGAGTACTGAGAACTAATAGCAATACCATGATATTTCCTGGAAGCAATTTAATTCCAGTGCTGTCCCTGACATTTACCTGTTTAGCACACCTTCCAGTGTGGGACAGCACTTTCTGTACCTTAAGATTTAAGTATCAATCAATTCTCTGAGCTGAGAGACCTCTAAAGAGGTAAGTGTCACAAGGGGAAAGAAGAAAGATTAGCTCCTGAATACATCAAAAGACTCCTGCCCATATATCTGCTTTACTTTTCTTCATATAAACTGAAGAGGCTGAGCTTAAATGTTCATTTAGTTTTCTAACCAGTAGTTTACATGTCCAAATACTCAGTGCACAGAATGCAAGTATGGAAAACATATTCTTTTGAGCAAGGCCCAGGGAGCTCAATGAAACATAACCAAATAGAAGTGCCACTAGCCACAGAAGCTGCAAAGCTAGTCTAAAGGTTTTGAGAACTGTGGATGGTAGGTAATTAGCTTTTGCATCTGAAAGAGTAGACTATAACATGTACATGGGAAGACAACTGCAGACTGAATATCCACTTATAATTACTGTCCACATAACTTATTTAGCGGTAAAATATTGCTAGAAGTGAATTTTTAGCCCTGTAGTTTCTCAGGTCATTTAAAACAAAGTAATGAAGCAGATGTAACAAAATTATAAACCCAGTTAAGCTGGCACACAGGCAAGAAGAAGACTCATTTATTTGATATGCAATTATTGTTTTGTGACTAAAGCAAGACTGAGACAGTGTAATAAATATGTACATTATTATAACAGTAGAAAAACTTTCTTACTTTTGACACCAGCCTTTTTCCCTTTATTGCTTTGTTTTTCTTCTGCTGCTAATGTACTTTATCTCTCATATCAGTTGGGCTCCAGCTCCCTGTTATAATATGTCTTGCTCCCAGACACTGTGCTGCTAGATGCCCTAGAATTTCAAGAGTAAAAAGGCAGATTTATCTCTGAAAAACTCAGAGATAGTTGCTAGGGTGAGGGTAAAGGAGAACTTCTAGAATAAATTTCATAGCAGAGTATGATATTATGAACAGATGTATGCATGTTTAAGTTGCTTGCAGCTGTTTTACAATTTTGGCTGGCAAGCAAGTGTAAACTGCAGAAGGTGATAAATGCTTTCTTTTCGACTCTAAGATGCCTGCCCTTTGAGGCCACCAGGAAGCTAGGTCTGAAGACAGAACAGAACAGAAGATGAACAGAACAGTATACAATCTCAGGAAATGATGAACAGCTTCATTTCTAGTCGCCATCTGGTGGTTTCCCGTGCAACGGCAAGTAATTTGGGAAAGAATCTCTTAATGATGTTTATGATGTCATGAGATTATTTCTGAGGATTGCACCAAGTGTAATAGACATGGATGCAAACATTTTACTGACTTCGTAAGGTGGTGTTTGTGTCACTAGACACATAAAAGTAGCATCTACTAGCTGATCTTAAAGTACAGATTTGGAAGTATTTATTACAAGGATGCAGCCGTCACTGGTTGAGAATTTCTCTCCTTGCTCACTCTGTTAAGTACTTAGTAGTAACAGCGAAATTGCAGCATATTTACTACTGAGAAAACGTACTTTTCTGCCACTCCCTACTTTTTTAATCACCCTGTAGTATTTTTCCATGTACTGCTTACTTATTTTTTGCTTCCTTTCATGGAGATCTTGTCTTTTAAGTGACTGATTTTTCCAGGTGTTGACATGATTGCTTAAATCACTTACATTATATTTGTATTTACCTGTGTGAATAAGTGTGAATGATGTTTCACAGCCCTTCATCTTTTATCAGAAAATGTCTTGGAAGCAGAAAGGACATACTCTGTTGATGGAGAATAGGGCAGCCATGTTTCTAGTGTTTAAGAACATGATGAAACCAAAAGGCCACTGAAAGTCCTCTTTTTATATAGTCAGGTTGACAGGCTGAGCTATTCAATAAACAAATCAAAGCATAATTGCCAGTTGAAATTTTACCAGACTTTCAGTCCCTCAGGAAAGATCAAGATCTCAGTATTGAAAAGGATGTGCCATCACTAGTCTGTAAGTAGAGGAAGATACTGGTGAGCCATAGCTAGTTTATTGATTTACAGTCAATATAAGTAGAACAGGCATTCTTTGTGTACTGGAGAAGTTGTGGGAAACCTGGAGAGTGGCAAGGAGCTAAGCATCAGGGTTAGGGATGTGGAATAACAGTAAGACAGATGTGATAGGTCTGTGTGGCTATCACTCCCCAAACTGGAAGAGTTTAGATAAAGCCTGGATGCAAGGCAAAAGCTAAGCAGTGAGAAAATAAGAGGATGATGCTAAACGACTTAACCACTCCCAGGTAAGAAGTAACAGCAAACATGCAGAAAGCAAAAATACCCAACTGCAACCTGCAAAAGAGCGTAATTTCTTCAGATATTGTCATTTATGATTTTAGACTGCAAAAAGCTTTTTGAACATACTGTTCTGCCTCCAGTTTCTGTACAAACTGTACAAACAAAACTTGGTATTGGTACTCTTATGCAGTAAGAATGAATGAGCACAGTATCAAAATGTGTACATGAAGGGAATTTTATGGTGTTTTGAGAAAGAATTTGGTGTTTGTAAACAAAAACCCCTGACTGTGTTTATTGTCGATATATTTTTGCATATCATTACTACAAGACTTTACCAGTTTAAGAAGTGGAGCAAATAGGAAAAAAATACATACACATAATAGAACTGTGTGTTTCTTGACATCTCTTATAACAAATAGCAAGAAGCCTTTGAGAACAGAAATATTTATATTATATTTATAATATTTATAGTATAATCAGTTTTTCCCTAAGCTGACATTTTGTATACTGTCAATATACATCAGGCTTGGTATGGTTTCAGTGGGACGAAGGCATACTATTCAATGATTTTTATGATTGCTTCTTTTGCATCCTAGCATAATTTTCCCTTGAAAAAATTTTCAGTTATAATTTATTGAGAGTCCTAATAATCTTTTGCTCTTTCACACTGATTCTAACAAGGTTCTGACCTGAATCCTCATGTGTTCTGCATCATTTCCTTCTGGAGATTACCAGGCCAAGCCGAAGAGTAAATGACATTGTAAGGTCAAGAGATTCTCACTGTGAGACAACTCCTGAAATCCTGGTAACTATGATTGCATCTTTCTATTACACCTTAATCACTATTTGACAAATTTCAGTCAGAGATTCATAAATTAATGTGACTTATTTTAATTAAGGCAATATGTTGTTTCACTACAGGAATATTAAAAATTCATAGACCATGAAAACAGCAAATATGTCTTAAAAGGATGATAAAATAATCGAGCTTTAATCATGGGTGACTTCTACAGGTATAATCTCTGATTTAAAAAAGTGGGTAAAATCATCACCTAATAGTTATAGGAGAGTGAAAGTAGGTTGGAAATTTATATTATTTTTTTTAATCTCAAATATTTTGAAGTCTTTAGAAAGAAAATTACAGAAATCACAGAGGTAAATTTAATGACTTTACAAATTTTAATATAGAATATATTCAAAAAGCAATTACTTGTGGTTTTTTTACTCATATTATTACATTGTTAACAGTTGAATGTAGTTTATGTAAATAATTATGTTCCCTCCAGAATAATCTCTTTTGGTGCTGAAGAGTCTAGAAACCAAAGAATCAGATTCAGAACCCTCTACTATACATGTTATTTCTGGCATTTTTACTAACCAGAATTAATGACATCACCTCTTTGGTAGCAGAATTTATCCTAAAAATAGCAGTACAGTTTTTGTCTTTGGATTGGCTGGAAATATTCTTTGTACATAAGGAAACACAAGGAACAACGTATTTTAACCTGCAGAGCTTCAGTGAGGTTAAGACACACCAAGTTCCACAGCAACAGCAGTGGAAAGGAAAGGGACAAGTCTAATACTCACAAGCCACTCTAAATGATTAGGCATTCATTTAGCATTCAGATTTGGCAGTGAAAACAGAACAAGTCTCTGACTTCTGCCTCTGCATCATTAGGATGAGAGTATAATCACTCTTTCATCACACTCACTGTAGGAAACGTACCTTAAAATATTTACATTTAATTTGCCCATCAAAACCATGCTTTACATTATGACCTCAGAGATAGCTGAATCCTTAATTGTTTTGCAAACCTGATGATCATGTGGGAAAAATTTTTTCTTGCTTCCATCTTGTAGATACAGAAGGTAAAATACAATCTCTACCCAAATTCACATGACCATGTGTAGGAATATAAGGAATACAAGGAATGTGTTGCCCAGTAATGCTTCATTTTCCTAGCAGGATAAACACAAAATTTTCTAGATATTAATGCGAAGCAAACACCTTCATGAAAACTACTTGTATAATAAATGGAGTTGATTCATGGCATAGAAAAATAAAAAGATTTTACCTCAGTTTATTATTTCACTTAGACAAAGGGCTATAAATATTAATTTCGAAGATAAAATTCTGTTGACTTTACATCAAGACAAACAAGGGATGTGTTTAATGCTCTTAGACTTCTTGAAAATCCAATGAGCTGGTGAAATAGTTCCACTGACAATATACACTATAATATCAATTTTCATTCAAGCTTGCTGTAATCCATGTTTGCTTTAAAGATTATAGACATAGTTGATGTGGGAATCAAAACCCAAGTATAGGTCAGATGATGATTTAAGTTACTAAACCTTTGTATCTCTCTGTCTATCAAATCCTTCAGTAATATGTGAACTCAAACATCTATAGATTCTAGTACGGCAGTTGAAATTTAATCCTTAAAACAGGTGGGCCTAAGATTGACTTGGATTTAAATTTAAAAGCAGAGTTTGCACACAGATATGAATATGATTTCAGTGATTAAAATTCACAGGACATCTCACTCAAGACTGATCTGGAAACCAAGCATGTAGGGCACAGTTAGAGGAAGATAGTTATTGAAATAAATACATTGCACAAAATGACTAAAATTTGCTGATGACAGAAATGATAGAGGAGGGAGATAAAGAACAGAGAAATGTGGTGCCTTAGCTACACTAAATTCATAAGAAGATGACTGATACAGAAGACTTCAATTCCAAAGGTAAAAATATATGTACCCAGGAATTATTTTAGGGTTTGCAAATAAAGACCAACAAATACATACGTCCTATGATCCCTATTATCTGAAAGAAAATCTCCATTCACATTTTCACCCAGGATTCAAACCAAACCCAAAATATCCTTTTCAGATCTCAAGAAAGGCCAGTTGAATCCATTAAATGATTAAACCCAAACCATTTCTCCTACCTGTATGTTAATGATAGATATATGTTTTCCTAGGTTCTGCATATACTATCTCTATCATAAAAGTTTGCCAGCCAAGTTGCAGTTATCATGTCTATGTCATAAAAAAAATCATGTCTAGCACAGTACACAGTGAAATCTTACTGAGAAGGGTTCAGTACTGCAGTGTTTGGAGCAGCGTGGTATCTCACTGTTTGCTACTCTGGGATATGCTTAAATTGCATATGTAATTTGGATCAGAGCTCTAGGCATTTCCCTGCTGAAATGGCCTTGTAAGCATGGGTCTCCTTGAAACAGAGAATGCAGAGAGAAAACCAGTGGCAGGTATTTTTAGAATGATTTGCAAGTACCTGATAGATGGTATTAGTGCTCTGCTATCGTCACTCTGTGTTTGCCATATTTGCTGTCTTATGTGGTTCAGCTAACAAAGTGCTGAGAGATTCTGCAGTCAGCAAAGGAAGGATAGTCATTCAGAAGAAAATGGGAAGAGATGGGAGGCTGAGAGGAGGATTTTGGGGTTACACAACATAGCATTGCTTTCTTAGGGAATACTAATGATTCTGCGTTCAGTGCTGTCAGCTTTTTTTAGCAAAGTGTTAAACCTCATTGCCTTGTGCATACCGAAAAGGCTAGCTTTCTGCTACATGAGAATAAATTCTTTAAAACTCTACATAAACTGTGCTTACTGTTTAAAACTGACCAGTCAAAGTGACATTTAGTGATGAGGAGGGCTGAGTAGTGGTGAGGTACTGGAGAAATCTTGTTTTTCAAAGGTCAATACAGGTGGTAACACTGTGAAATAATAGGAAATAGGCAGGAGAACTAATCCAAATATACTGTGGAATCCATATTGTGCATCTAAAAGTAATATTTCAACAAAGTCAATTGTCATTTAGACAACTGAATGCAGTCTGAGCCAGCCATTTCCCATATATGGCTTGGAAGGAGATGCTTCACTGGTTGGAGTATAAGATACAATCACTTTTCCTCGTGTAAGGTGCACAATAGAAATATCCTTAAATTCTTGAGTTACTTTTCCTTTTTCCAAACGATAGAGTGCTGCACTATGTCATGATATCAATGCATAGACACACTGAAATTGCATTGGCTTGCTTTTACTGTTGTATTTCATACTGCTGTCTAAATTGCTTTCCACTATCACTCCTGTCTTGACTGTCTAGGTTTCTTTTGGCCTGCAAAATTTATGATGTATGTTATTTTGTCCCCATCTAATTGTATCAGCCTGAATTCTTTTTTTTTTTATTTCTTTTTTTTTTCCATTGAGTCCTGCCCACATTTCTATGTCTTTTACACTTTTTTTTTTCCTGCCATCTTGTCCTTTCCAGTTCTTTTTTCCCGTCATAGGCTCAAATCTTCTACGGAGACAGGTAGCTAATTCTTCTACAAAATCATGGAAAAAAGGCTGAGAATGACCAATCCAGAGCTGCTTCAGTACTTCTTACAGTGTAAATTGTAGAAAAGTTGATGTGTGGGAAAGAAAAAAGCCTGAGAAATAGAAGAAACTTGTCCATGTCATTTATTGAGGAAAAGACCCAAAGAATTTGAACATGGAGAATGCCCGGAATTTACTTTACTTTAAGTGAATGAAAATATTTTCTAGAGTTTGTTATTTTCTTTGGGTGCTGGGGGTTTTATAAACTCTGTTTAATATTTTCATTAATGAGCCTGGTGATGTAGAAAAGGAGAGGTGATACCAATCCAAGCCTTAGTAACAATTTGGAGAATGACAAGACTATTATATCGTATACGTTCAAGGGTAATAGCAATGAGATAGACCACACTGAATCCAAGGTCCTATATGTTGGAATGGATAGTATAACATTTGTTTTCAGCAGAAGTGGTTCATCAATTTAATGTGATGGAAGAAGAACAAACCTAAATGAACAAAATGATGGTTAAATATTAGCCATGGAAAAAAGGTGGCAGTTTTGCAGTACATAATATATTTTCAGAAGAAACGTTATTGCAGGCACCATACAGCTGCTTTACAAGGCTGTTAGTAGGAGCATAGTTAGAATACAGTAATACTGTGTTAAGCAATCTGTGTTTAAAACAAAGAAAATCCTTTGAGACTGGAACAGGAGCAAAGGAGGACTCCTTGGATAACTAGAGGAAATGGAGGACTTATCGAATATAAAGAGATTAAAGGGAATTGGTTTGTTCAGCCTAGCAAAATAAAAGTTGAGAAGGATATGATTATTTTTCATAAATACATTCAGGAAATAAATGCAAAGGCATAAATATTGAAGAATAGTACTTACAGAAAATTAAATGGGTAAAAATGTATAAATTTAAACTAGAAATTACAAATAGATTTCTAATCAACAAAGGAAGATTTGGAAGAGCTTACATAGCAATGGAGGAATCTAAATTGCTTCCAAACTTGATGAAGCTGAGAAGTTCATAGAAGGTATTTGTAATATGACAGGAATAATTCTGACGTAAAAACACTTCTTTGTGTTGATTTTTTTCATTAGTCTTGCTTGACTGAAAATGGTTTTTCAATACAGTAGTTGTTTTGACAAAACCCAGATAAAATTATGTGGAGTAATTTCTTGTTCCTCATTCAAAGTTGTCCTAAAAAGTGATTCCATCATGTCATCTCCAAATAGTTAATTACAATTCTAACCAACAATTCCATTAAGATATAGATGTGTCTGAATATCTCCACGCATTGTCTTTTTTTTTTTTAATAATGCCTTTATTCCTTGTTTACTCTTCTGTTTTTATGCCTCCCCTCAGTCCTCATCTGTTATAGGCATAATATTCTTCACTGGTAATCAGATATATAGGTTAATAAACCTTCGAAAGAGAGAGTAGCATGGTCTGGTACTTACATGTGAAGGAAAATTGAAGGATTTGGGGAACTATTTCAATGATGCCAGGCAACTATGAAAAAGTGCTAGTATCTATTCCTGTCCTGAATTGTGTTTGTAATTGACAGGTACTGGTAATTTATAAGTGCCAGAGATTGAAAGAACTATTTTTAGATCCACAAACTGGAAAGAAATTTAAAAGGTAACGTGGTAAGTAAGCTATTGCCCATGGAGGGGGGTTTGAACTAGATGATCTTAAGGTCCTTTCCAACCTCAACCATTCTATGATTCTATGATTCTCTATAGGACAAAGTTGAGATGACCATGCAATGAACAAGATACTCAGATGTACATATACATTAGAGGAGATAGGTTAAGAATGCCTAGGTTGTCAACACCGTTGAGGAATCATTTTGTGTCCTGCACCTTAACAGTTCCAAAGCATTTTGACCATTGGAGAAATATTAGTGTGGGAGTAACATTCAGACGTAACTGGAGTTTTTTGCGTATGCAAATTTTGAATATTAACATCTAAGGTCACCTAAGTCCCGCTGATGAAAACCAGACATTAGATGATTTATATCTTGATTGTTTTGGCAAAATTTGCAGTTTTTATTGTAATAGGTATACTTTGACAATATACAAATAAAAGACCAAATAGATACAAAGTCAATATTTTTAGATATTCAGCTATGATGAATGTTTTCTTGAGGAAAAACAGAGGGAAGGGAGCAGACATTGTATTTTAGCTAAGAATAAAATTGTCCCCAACCCAGAAAGGAAGAAACAATAGTTGCCTGTTAAACTACTGATTGAGCCATGAATTCTGATCAGGGGATTCATGAGGACATAATTGAAATAAGATTGGTTCACCTTTGCTAAACTCATTCCAGGTCTGGGACCTTAATTTGTGTCATGGTGTCTTGCTGTGCATGTACTTGGAATGTGAAAACAATATAAGCTTAATACTTCTGTTTAGACATACAAGTTTGACTAGACTTGCATAATCATGGTGAGTTCTTATTTGCAATTCAATGCATAAGGGAAAGGGTTGTCACAGTGTTTGAACCTGACACTTTGGTACAACGCAATTTCGAAGAAGAGACTTCTGTCAGATGTACTGAATAGTCATTTCCCATATTAGAGCTGACAGTGTTAAATAAAAGGCTTTTATACAAATCTTACGCATGACAAAAAACCTTGCAATAATACATAAGGCTATTTACTGTCAATAAAGAAAACAGTTTTTGAGTGGGAAGCAGTAGATTAGATACCCACAATATTGCCTATCATACTTGCACTGAGAATCAGTGCAGCGTTTGCTAACAGAAGGAGCCTTGTTTTATTTTTACTGATGCAAATGGGAGTTTTGCTGTTGGTACCACAGTGGCACTGAGATCTGGAGCATCACTGGCAAAAAATATATAGAAACACAAACAGGTTCATATAGGCTTCTCTGTTGGGCCTTTGTGTTTTCTTCTCCTGCCCCTTAGAATACATTTTCTTTCATCTGTTAGAAACAGCATAATTTTGCCATTATTAGTATAAATTAGCCTTCCATGTCCTTTGAAAGTGTAAAGCTATTTGAAGAGAATGAATATATCTTTGAACTTATGGTAATATGGGCTTTGGAAATCTGAAAGTATTAACTGTGGTTGTCTTCACAGCAAACTGTATTGCCTTGAAGTAATGTGAAGCTTGGCAGTTTTACTTTGCAAGGGTCCATACAAACATTTTATTTGGCTTTGATACACTCAGAATAACATCTCCTAATTTAAATTTGAGTTTTCTATTGTCTTGGTAAGATTCTGTCAGAACTCCTGGATTTCTTTCAGGTTTACATGCCATCCATGAAAAACTGCAAATTTGGTATCTTACAAATGCACCACATATTTTCTCATGCTCAGAGATTTGTGAGCTCCAAAGAATGTTTTGCTTAAAAGGAGGAGTTTTACACTTCACAAATTGACTAGAAGTTGAAAGACATTTTAGTTTATCTTGCAAATGTTATGTAGATTTTTGTTGTGAGAAGGAAAGGCCAAACTGGTAGAAAACATGGACATGAAATGATTTCAAGCTAAGGTTAGAGTTAACACAGATTTTCAAGAGTCTGGGTAAGATTAGGGACGAAAAGTCTTAGAAGGATAAAGTGAATACCCACATATGAACTATCAGAAACAAAATTAGGCAAGACAAGATAGTTATATGTGTTGGACATCTCTAATTAAGGATGTCCAGCCTACAGCATCATTGTCCTCATTAGTGTATTGTCACCATCATCATCATCTCCATCGTACCTAACACCAAAGCCTGAGGGATTTGCCATCACACCACTGGGCATCCCATTTCCTTAATTCTTAGATTGCTTTGAGACACAGTGAATCTCAGCTGCTATTCCCCAAGGAGCCTATTTAAAAAGCAGAGCACAGGAGGGGTACTCTGTTGTTGGCAGCTCTTGCGGCTTACACAGATGGTCTATTGCATTCAGAGCCTACTGTGTCTTTCCAAAGTTGGTTTCATTCCTACATGCAGAAGATTAAAGTAAGAAAGTGTCATTCACAGATGTGCAGATTGCCAAGTCTGACTGGCTTTTCTGCTCCTGGGTAGCAACTACTGAGGTATTGAAAATCAAAGGAAAACTAATTGGTAGAGGATGTATCTACACCATGAACATGCAGACCCCAAAAAAAGAATTCTGATGAGTGAAGACCAGAAGAAGAAGACCCTTGCTTTGGAAATGAGATGCCAGCCAGCCCAGGACCCACAAGCAGCGATCCTGTGCTCAAGTTAATAATCATCTCAGAGGGTTTTTTTCGCTGAGATGTGTCAGTGTTAAAACACATCTTGGTTGTGCAAACTTATTGGTTCTTTTGAATAATGCGTTAGGGATGCAGAACTTTGTGTGAGCAGTGTTGATCTTTATGCTCTCCAGCCATCCAGTGTTTCCAGTGTTCAGGGAGTTTATCTGTGTTTATTGTTATTGATACAGAAAAGCAAATGCAAATATATATGCCGCAGAGCTGCTGGGTTACACATTGTAAGATTGTCAGTTCTAAGGAATTATTTTCATTTTAACCTGTGATAAGTGAAGACCATATCACCAGGATTTGAAATACAACCCTCAGCCTGGATTAGGAGTAGCTACACAGCTAGCGGTACTTTTGTTTCCAGGGAGCTGGTTTTTAACAACTTAGAGAAAGTTCTCTACTGAAACAATTTTACGCAGAGAAAAGGTTCATGCAATCAATAAAATCAACACCCTCTGTATCAACTTCAATGCCCTTTTTCCAGAAATTAGTTAAAATGTTTTGTTTTGATGTGGCTAGAGCAATTATTTTGGTTTATTAGATGACACTTCTACTGTGAATTCTTTTCTAATGTCAAGTACAGTATAACAGAAAATGAAAAGGTGAACTTGAAGAGAATATTGGAGCCTTACTGAAGCAGCATTTGTTTGAAGTGAACATATTTTGAAGTATATATAGGGGGATGAATTTACCATTTTTATTTATTCTATCCAAATTTGGGGAAACAACTAGACCAAACTGTTTATGAAAAATTCTGTTTGACCTGCTCTGCTACTCAAGGAGTAAATTAATGCTTTAAGGAAACACTGACTGTGGAGCCAGTTCTTTCCCTCCTGTCTTTGTAATTTGTACTTAGCCATGTGTAACCCCACACATTATGGGCAACATGCGATGTCATCAAAAGCAGCTCTCTGATTACGTGCTACCCACTGGCAAAACTGGGTCCTGGGCTATGATTTGTGGGGCAATAGTCAACATAGTGAGATAACTACAGTGCTTTACTGTAACTTGGAGGGCATACATAACATTTTTAAAGGCAAGGAGAGGAGGAATATATACCTCATTAGTATCTACTTGGTAAATTCTCAGAATATATATCCATATACATATTAGACATATCTCATCCTGTTATCTTCAGAATGCTCCTAGTTTGGATAAAGCTCCAACTTCACTCTGGCTTAATAGGGTAAAGCTATATTTCAAAACTACAGTGTCATCAGAGAGATATTTATTTCACTTGAACTGATATAAAACCTCTCCAGTGTCATCTGAGATATAAAAAATGGCTGGAGTGCCACGTATTAAAAAAAAAAAGTACACAGAAACAACTTTTACCTCAGAAACTAACATTTTGGGTGCTGTTGCTTTAAATATGTGATGCACTTCTGGTTTTTCTCAGTAGAAATGGTGACTGAGAATTAAGGCACAAGATGGTGGCACTTACAGTTTGCACGTGGGAATTGAATAACTTTCATCATACTGTTTCAGCCTAACTCCCTGGAGCAGGCAATTAGACCCACTGAGCCAAGCAGTGCTGTTGCTTCTCTGCCTCCCCAGGTGTCCTTCAGCGAACCTCCAGGGACAGGAAACATGGTTAAACCAGAGCCTGATCATTCATTGCCCTCCTTCAGTTTTTTGGTTTGTAAGAGGCCAGTGAGGAGGCAGTACAAGACACATAGAGCCTCCTGATAGTGTGCTGCTTTATAGTAGACTCAGGGAGACCGTGGTCATCTGGAGTTGATTCCCAGCTACCTAGGGAGTTGTACTTTCAGAAAATGTGGTTCCATTCCATGTGAAAAATGCTGGCTAAGCCAAAGCTCAGGCCCTTGTGTACAGTCATGACAGATGGAGACACACAACTCGGCTTCATACACTCTCCTGAAGACTCCCTGGCGCTGTTAATAGGGAAAGCAAGTAGATCAAGATGGCACAGAGATGAGTTAAGGCATCCATTTACACTTGCACCATGATGCAGCAGGACAAATGCCTGGGTCTCATGGTTCTGCTTATGTCTTTGCAGATTGATCTGACACAAGGGCCCAGAGGGCCTTTTTTTGCTCTTATGAGGTCTACAATAAAACTCATTGATTTCAGCTGGGAATTTTGTTTGCATATGGCTTCCGCCAGCCATCAAAGAAATTAGGATATCAAAGACATTTCCTGTCGGACAGTCTGAGTGTTGTCCGTAATGCAAATACTGGCCTTCAGCCTCACAATATTTTCCCACTTGATTTGGAGGTTTTACATACACAGTTTTTAAAAGCATAGTTTTTAAAAGAACCGTAAGAATTTATCTTCTGTTTGTGTATTCAATCAGCCTTCTGTCTGTGAAAATCTACTTGCCTTGAGAAAAAATGTTTAATAGTTTTGTATGGAATATGAAATTTCTCTCATAAACGTGATATGATCTAATAATTAATGAATGCCAGAAGACAAGCTAGAAAGCTTAAAGTCTAACAACTTTTGTCTAAGTTCTTCTATCTTCTCACTTTCCATCATCTCAAACTTCCAAATAGGTCTAGGGCTTATAACTAGGTAGATATTAAAAGTCCAAATCTCTTTATATTGAAGTCCTATTTCTCCCTTTGCGTGTCTCTGCTCATATAACCTAGCATCAAAATGAGATGAATGTAATGTAATTTATTTCCACTTTAATGTTCCTTAACAGTGTAAAAGTATGGCATGCAGTGGTATGCGTATTACTTCGGAATCTTACTATATATAAATGAAAGTTAGGCTAATAGCAGTAGTAACAGTAATAATAATAGTGATAGTAATATATTCATTTACATATGCCTTTATATATATTTTTTGCTGACATTTTTTGGGGAAGTAAATTGTAGGTACTATCAAGAGAGTAACCTTTTTTTCTGGGCAATAAAAAATGGAAAGGGTCATTTTAGGTTTAATCAAATAGGGGTTTTTTTGACAAAAATAGGATTTTTTCTTTTGATTTTAATTTACATTTTTAATTAGGTTAATAAAATGATTTATGTAAAAATGTTAAAATTCAGATTTAAAATATACTGAGTGGATGCCTGACAAGACTTTAAAGTGTGTAAAATGGTGCTACTGCACCTAGTAGCAACTGCATAGAGGATTGTGAATATTGGCACAATATGGGGTATGTTTTGTGTTTATATACTTGATAGGTAGATAATTATTGCTTTTTACTAGAATTAATCTTTCTGTCTCACATGTATCAGCTTCTCTGCTACTGCATATTTTACCTTTGTTTTCTTTCTTGGAACATCTATATATTTTGTTTGTTTTTCCTTTTCCTTCTCAGCCCTTTTTTATCTATTCTTTCCTATATGGAAAGGAAATGTCATGCTACATCTGCTGAGTAGACAATGTATTGTAAAATAATTCACTCAGGTGAAGGTTGGAAAAATTGCCAATAACAGTGTCCCTGGACAAAAATATAAACCAGCAATATTCAGGCAGACTTGCAATTGGCCACATAGGTTTGACTTTTCAAGACTATATATAATGCAGCAGTCAATTGCTAACTCGTTTCTTGTATAAGAATAGGACAATGGAAAACACAAAATCATTGAAAGAGTAGATAAAAAGGCTGAAGAAATAACTTCTGAATCCAATAAACAAATGCAAGTAATTACAAATGCAGTAGAGAAAAAAATGAAACTGATTTTGTAGCCTGATTTCACTAATGTGATGTCATCAACACAATTCTGTTTACTAAGTTTAAGTATTTTTCTCCTGAAGAGATTGGATTACCTGCAAATTGTTATTCTCTTTGGAAAATGCAATCCAAATCTTCCCTTTTGTGTAAATTCAAAGCCAAGAAAAACATTTTTATATCATTTTATGAGAGGATATTTATTGTAATTTTGAAATGAAAATAACTAACTACATAGGTGTTATAACTTTAGTAACACTGGATTATAAAATGTATAGCCATACTTAGCAAATCAATGGTTTAACAGACAAATTTCTTTCTTTTTGTTCTCTCAGGACTCAAAGAGAAATATTCAGGATCCATTTGGTTGTCTTCCTTTTGAATCATAAATCAGTACTGGAAACAGGAAAAGAGCTGTAGTTCTGTAGTTCTTGCAACAAAAGTACTGTTCAGATAAATTTAGCATCATTGGTTTTATTTTTAAAATACTATCTAAAGTTTGGTGTGGATATATTTATACCAAGTAATGTGAACACAAACCTAAGATCAAAAAAACCTAAAACGATGCATACAAACTATGTTTAGAATAATCCTAATGTAATTCTCAGTTGCTGAATTGATTTGATCTCCTTATCATGGGGAGAAATTGGACTCTGAGATATTATCAACAGCTTCTAACTCCAATTTGATTATTGCTATAATCCTGACAGTGATTGATTCTGAGTAATTATCTCAGGCCCAGAATTAGATTAAAAAACAATATTCCAGATTATAGAAGACTCCAGTCCATTCTTGTAATTAGTTCTGTCTTAGAATGTATGATGCTATCACATTTGAATAATTTAGAGGGAATTATTTTCAAGCAGCCTGTTTGACTACACTTTAATAGGAAATCATAAAACCCCCTAATATTTTAAGAAATGTTACATTGTAAATTAGCAGCCTCATTGCAGTAAAGTTTACTTTGCCAATGTTTTCAGTTTACCATGTCAGTCCTAAAATATTACTGGGTACTAAGCAAAAGCCCAGTGCTACAATAATCAGTGATCATGCATTCATAATGATGATTTATGATTACTGATGGTGTCATTATCATCTTAATTATAGGCTATGAATTATTTTTTCACAATTGGCAACTAAATAATTTTCATCTGTAAGCTTTTCCTTTGTGAGAATTCCTTGCAGATAATGGCCATAAAGAATGGACTTGTGAGAATAAACACAAATAAAAAGAATATAGATATTTGAAGTTCTTGAGCAATTTTTATTTATTAATTTCATTAATTCTGTTCATAGCAGTGATGGACTGGACCAAAAAAGGATGAAACTTTTGACATTCTCTCCCATAACGTTCTCATAGGCAAGCTCAGGAAGTGTGTGTTACATGAGTGGACAGTGAGGTGGATTGAGAACTGACTGAATGGCAAAGCTCAGAGGGTTGTGATAATTGGTGCATAGTTTAGTTGGAGGTCTGTAGCTAGTGGTATACCCCAGGGGTCAGTATGGGATCCAGTCTTGTTCAACTTATTCATCACCTGGATGAAGGGACAGAGTGTGCCTTCAACAAATTTGCTGATGATACAAAACAGGCAGGAGCGGCTGTTACACCTGAAGGCTGTGCTGCCGTTCACTGAGACCTGGACAGGCTAAAAATGTTGGGTGGAGAGGAACTAGTAAAGTTCAACAAAGGCAAGTGTAAGGTCCTGCACCTAGGGAGGAATAACCTCATGCACCCGTACAGATTAGGAGATGACCTGCTGGAAGGCAGCTCTACAGAGAAGGACCTGGGAGTCCTGGTGGAGAAGTTACCCAACAGCCAGCAATGTGCCCTTGTGGTCAAGAAGGCCGATGGTATCCTGGGGTGCATAAGGAAGACTGACCAGCAGGTCAAGGTAGTTGATCCTCCCTCTTTACTCTGCCCTGGTGAGGCCACATCTGGAGTACTGTGTCCAGTTCTGGGCTTCCCAGTTTAAGAAAGACAAGGAACTACAGGACAGGGTCCAGTGGAGTTCTACAAACATGATAAGGGGACTGGGCCACCTCTCTTATGAGGAAAAGCACAAAGAAAACTGTGCCTGTTTATCCTGCAGAAGAGATGGCTGAGAGGGGATCTTATTAATGCATACAAATATCTCAAGGGCAGGTGTCAAGACAATGGGGCCAGACCCTTTTCAGTGGTGCCCAGCAACAGGGTAAGGGGCAACAGGTACAAAGTGAAACACAGGAAGTTCAATCTCACTATGAGGAAAAACTTTGTTACTGTGAAGGTAACTGGAAGAGACTGCCCAGAGAGTTTGTAGAATCTCTTCTGGAGATGCTCAAAACCTGCCTGGACACGTTCCTATGTAACTTGCTCTAGGTGAATCTGCTTTAGCACGAGGGTTGGACAGATGATCTCCAGAGGTCCCTTCCAACCCCAACTATTTTGTGATTCTGTGATATAAAACCTGTGTTCACTGTGCTTTCTATCACTGGTAAACAACACGTAACAAATTATGAAAACAGTAATCTGTTATAAAACATGGGTAGAAATTGGCACTTTTCTTGTACTTCTGATTTTCCCACAGGGATTTTATATACTTTGCCCTTTACTAAGAATGCTGATCTGTTCTTGTTTCTTGAAAATTCTTTGGAACAAAAATACACTGATGGATTTAGGATAGGCACTTGAAAGCAGTGGATAAGGTTACTAGAATAGCTTTTTCATGACATTCCATTTTTATATCTCTAGAATAGTAGAGTACATAGAGAGTATGTACTCTCTATGTAGTAAAGTACATAGAGAGTAGAGTACAATAGAATAGTAGAGTAGCTGTACATTTGAGCCTTCCCTTCTATTTTTGTTATGCATTTTAAAAATTTTGTTTCTAATTATGGTGACATATTTTCTTTTTCTACAGCACTTCAAAATTAACAAGTTCTTTATAGTACAAACATTGGCTCCACACTAGTATTATTCTGAATGCAAAAAAGATTGCTGTAGGTCTCATGTAACTTCTCCTATCTTCTTTGGTAGTGTTGCATGACAAAATCCAGGAGCTGAAAGTTTGCACTTTTTTAATCACTTCCATCCTGATGACCTTCAAAATTTACAAATTTGTATTACTCCCTTCACTGTCACATTATTTTTGTCACTCTGTTTTAATCAACAGTATTAAACCTATCAGTTATTTTGATTATAACTATATTAAGAACAATTTTTATATTAATAATATTGATTAGATACAAACGTAGAAGGGGTAGAGAATACCAGTCCTTAGAATAGCTGAACTTTAAGGCTTTAGCCTAAAAGGATATTTCTAGTTGAAAGTTTACACCTAATTGATTTATATTGTTCTTAACATTGGTTTTGACAGTGTTGGTTATGTCAGGCTCCGCTTAAACACTGCCTGTGGCTAAACAGAATTTATTACATTTGGTATTTTTATATAAGACTTACTAGGTTATTGAAGACTTCAGCAGTGAAAATACTGCAGAAACTTACAAACAGTAACTGAGGACACAGGTGAGTGTTGACCCACCAGTAAGTGCAGCTTCAGAAGCTATTTAGTGATTGCATAGATCAGCCATGTCTGCCATTCTAAGGTATTTAAGGTATTCTGCTGATGATTATGGACTTCCAATCTAATTAAGCTGCTTATTTTATTTTAGAAAAGCACAAGATTTAACAAATAAAGGAAAGAAGAGTTGGGGCTGTGCTTTAGAAACCATCATTATAATTGTCCAGAGTCAATCTGTAACTGCTACAGCATGATTCAGAACTTACTTTTGGACTATAGGAGACTTATTTTTTTTACACTGAGAACCACATAAACAAAGGCTAGATTGGTGGCCTTCCAATCTGATAACATCAAGCATGATTTGTTTTTATACTTTCAATGGGATTTGGTTCAGTTTTGATCTCACCTATAGATGTGAGCTTCAATGGTTACACAGGGAGAACTAACCATAGCTATTTCTGATTTGAATGAACTAACTAGCAATGACAGGGTCCAGCGAGCATGTGTATCATCTAGCAGTGCAGAGGCTGGGGCACATGGCTCAAATGGACAATGCCTAAATGTTCAAACTATATGCTGAACTAGAGTGTGGAAAGAGCCTGGTTGTCCATAATAATTTATCGAAGACATCCTAAAAGTTTGAATTATTTGCAAACTTTTAAAATCTTTTATCTGCAAACTGACAGCAATGTGAGGGAAGCCTTGTGACAAAAAAATCCTTACCACAGTTTGATCTGAAAAGTTACCTGTTCACCTAGCATAGCCTATATTAAAACCTCATCTACTAAGATATTTTCTTCCTAGTTTTGAAGGTCACTGACAAAAAACAACCACTTACGTAAAAATCAGAACCATCAGTTACCTGTGAACTGGATTGCTCCTCTGAATCCTTTGAAAGTTACCCTGAGTGCCACGCTATTGTTTGTGTGACATTCTCATACACTAAGTAAGTTTCATGCTTCTGTTCTATGCCTTTGGCCTTGGTACAGAGCATTTGGCCTAGGTTCAGCAGTGAATATATGCACAACCTCATCACTGACTGGGTGATGAAAGAGTTTTTAATATGTATTAAAAACCCCTTCTTTCATCCTCTTTACATGACAGCATCAGCAGCTGAGCTGTGTGTATGCTGGAGCCCACCTATTGCTAACACCGACCACCAGCAAAGTATAAGTAATTCCCTGGAGGAAAGCGACTGACAGGGAATGACTTATGGCATACAGATGTGTTTGTGCCAGAGTGACGTCCAGTGTTTCTCCTGAGGTGATGCCTTTACTCTAGTTTTCTTAGCTGTATGCACTGTCACTAGCTCAAGGATGTTCCTGGAGGTGCAGACCAACCCCTGTTAATCTGTTTCTCATGTGCAGGGCTCAACTGCAGCAGATACCTTTATTCAAGGAAGAATGCCACCTCATTTTCTCCAACTATGAATGACACACTAGCAGTTTGACAGCGAATTTCCAGGAGATAAATGCTTCTCAGATTTTAAGTTGCTTTTAAAAAATGCTATTCTTCTGGTGTTTGAGTGTAACAATCTAACTCTCATTCCCTGTTATTTAAGAGCATAGCAATCGATATAACTCCTGTATTTTCTATATTTACTCTTGTGCTTTTTGTAAGTGGAAGGTTTATTTACATCATTAAGGCAAATAAACAAATCTGATAAGCCTCCTTCTACTGTTGTGAAAGACTTTGAAATGGTTAAGCTCCCACTCTTTTTCAAATTTGTTGTTCCCTGATAAAAATGCAAGCCTGTTCGGGATGTTATTTTAGTGAATATCAAACTAAACACCTGTAAGAAGTGCCAAATTGCCTTGTCTTTTATGCTGTTGAGTGTATAGAAACAGCACTGGGGTAACTCTTTCAATATTAAAGCAGTATATTTTGTTTTCTCCAAAGGACAAAAAGACATGATTTTCCTATATTGATTACTTTTTCCTATCTCTTATAACAGCACATACACCTTGACCATCGATGTCACTAAAACCTCTGCCTGAATCTTTTTTGCAAGTAAATCTTTATTCCTTTATAAAATAGTTTTCTTATAATCAAAACCTAGATATTATATTAATATTGTATTGTCTATATTATAATCCACCTTGATGGAATAGATATCTTTCTGTAGTGTATATCAATTACTTATAAATAAAGCTTTCTAAAATTGTTTTCTGTATTACTTTATATGTATATGTGAAATTTAGCAACAAAAATCTGTTCTGAAGAAATATGTCAGGTACGTGTGTGTAGAAACCATCAGCATTAAACATGTTGAGGTATTTGGTTTAATTAAAGATTCATTTTTAAGACAATTTGTTTGCAGTCTCATTGCCATTATTGTAATTGATTATAGTTTCATCCCTGGATACTTGACATGGCTAAAGAGAACAACCAGCAAAGAAGCAATAAAATAAGATTAATTTCAAGAAAAGGTGTACTACTCTTTGACACATAGATTTGGAATTACTATTTATTTCCAAACCCAGAGCTTCTTGCAATGCATTTGTGTTGTTTTTCTGCCATATCTAATTTTCCTAAAACTAAGCTTAATTCTCCTACACCTGTTTTATTCTTTGCATGAGAGCTCTTATTACTTCTTATATTTTGAGGAAGTATCTTCTGCTTTTTTTATTTTGGGCACTGGAGTAGAAAATGGCTTTCAGTTTTGATCTCTACTCTGTTGCATCATTTCTAGAGTCAGTCTCGCATAGGTTTCTAGTGCATTTTGTATAATTTCTGGTTTCTATTCCTAATCTGTGGTAATAGACTGTGTATTTTGCTAGGGGAAAACATCTACATATAACAAAAGTTGCTATACGAAATTTGCCTGCAGATTTCTCTTCACTCTCACAATACAGGCTTTTAATGAAGCAAGCAGAATGTATATGAAAACTGTTGCGTTTCTGTCTGTTGTTTGGTTGCATAGCTCATATCAAATTAATCTCATGAATACACATGAAGTTTAAACATGGCAAGGTTTTACCAACACTCTTTTCTTCAGTTTGCTTAAATGTCTAATTAGAATTCACATCAGGAAAGATGTATGATTTGTTCTTTTTTAGGATGCTCATTTAGCATAAGTACAAGACCATCTCAAGTGACTGTGTATGTCCATTTTTATTCAACAAAGTGATTTTGCATATTGCTACTGGTATACTGCTCCTAAGGAATACAGTACAGAGATAGCTCTAGTGAGCCATTTTTAAGTTAATTAGCATGGCACTGGGAGCTGTCTAGGCATGGTAGCAGAGAGCACTACAGAGGCTAAATTACCCTTCTTCCCAGGCAGTTTTTCAGTAGATTAGGCTTCACTTCAACTGAACTTTGTGTTGTTGCATCTAGTCTGCTCCTGCACGTTTCACTGAGCCCGTGAAAATCTAGTTCAGATTTCTGTAGTTTGCGATGTAGAGGTGCTGAAAATGCCTCTGTCTAGCTCTTGGTCATTCAGAAGACAAGTTGTTTGTAGTCCCACACAAGTTTTATTTTGAAAATTCAGATAAAGAAATGAACAAAAGGAAATATATCCACTAAATTAGTATTAAACACCTTATAATTTGCATTCTTCTTGTGAAAACTCTCTTGTTGATTAACTTCAAACATCTCAGGACCAGGTGATATCTGGTAGTTTGAAAGGAACAGATTCTTTTAGTAAACAAGAAGTCAAGAATTGTTCCTGTACAGGTACATTCCCTTTTGATGTAAAGCTCCTATGACACAGTGTCCTGCTCTGCTTTCTCTATCTTCACTTAAACCATGCCACAGATGTGAAGGAAGACTATGGGACAGCATACTTAAGCCAATGAATTTGTGCAGTTCTGTGTTTCTTACACTGCTGACTTAGTAAAATCTAACTCCTTGGTTACTTGATTACTACTGATGCAGTAATGTTAGCTCAAGTGGCTAATTTACACCAGAACCAGTGCTAGCTTAACAGGAATCAGCAGTTGTCAATTTCTCCCTAACAGCTCTTCCTAAACCTTTCCTTGAGGAATGCATGGAAAACAGTGAGAACCAAGCCTAACTTTATAGTACTAAGAATGATTTGACGCATATCAGCAAGAAGTGCCTTGCTGAAGAAGACCCTTTCTCTTGTTTCTAGCTTACTGAATACTTACAATACTTTTAGAATTTCATAAGAAATGAAATTACATAAACTAAAGTAATTTTATGTGATCTATTACGACAAATTTGACTAGGGCTAAGGCATATGAAAATTCCTAGGGTACTACTGCTCTTCTGTAAGTAATGATGTTGGCCATGTTCCAGCCTTTAATGTTTTCTCTTGAGCTTAATAAACTCATTAAAATATCCACTAAATTACTCTGATTTCTTTTCTAACTCTTTTTAGTGATCTTGGACTTGAATGTATACACACTAATCTTACAGTGTTAGCATTGTGCAAGTTTCAAACCTTTTAATAATCATTAACTGTTATCAAGATACTTTCTAATTTCTCCTCTTTTGTCCTGGTAAATCTAATTTCTGATGTAGGTAAGTGTTCATTGATTTCATTTGTACAGGCTGTGCTTAAGTAATTGTTTAACATCCTTTCTATTTTCTTATCCTGTCTCTCTCTAATTCTGGGCTAATCACTCTTCCAAAGATGACTTTTCCTCTTTTATCAATTCACAGAAGTGGGCAGGATATTCTTAGTCCTTTATGTGAGAAAGTTTTCCCAGAACCATCCTTTATTATACCTCCTTTTATGGGAGATGTCTTTATTTTTATATGTGACTTTCTGTTCCCACGCAATTGTCTGAAATTACCCCACTAAAAAATTCAGATATGAATATTAATTATGTGTTTTTCAAGCAAAGAGAAGCTTTAATTCAAATCATAATTAGAAATGTTTCTGAAACTATCCTGGAGAGTATGAAGAAAGCCTTATGGCCTCCTACATGATTCCTGGATTCTGGGTTAATCTTTTCCAGCACCTTAATATTTGTTGATAACTTCTTTTCAGATTGGATGGCTCTGAAGAATTAAATATGAAAATATACAATAGGATAGCCCTGCTGCATTTATTTTATAGCAATCAATTAACTTGACTCTGTGACTACCTTTCAAGTTTTCCATATTTCAGACATTTTTGTATTAGGGCTAGAAAACCTTAACCTCAAAACTGTGAAGGCCAGAGCTGACTCCACATTCCAATAGACATTCCCTATTGTGGGAGCAACGGTTGGGGTATTTGGCAAGAAAGAGAAGTGGCACACAAAATATAGTTATGAAGTGATAACATTGCCAGTAATATTAGTGTGAAGCAGCTGGAACTATGGAACAATTAACACCACTGGTATTTAGATATTTTCCTCAAGGTTTCAGTGTTAATTCTTTCCTGCAGTGAACGGGACATTTCATATTACTCAACTTTGTTTTGTTATGCTACTTGATAACTTTTTACACTCTGTTCTTTGAAAAGATTCCTTTCCAGTCCTAAAGGACTTAAATAATTTTAAACAGAAATAAAAACAGATACCCCCAAACAAGTTTTGAATTATGATGTCATAATTCTAGATTAGCTTTATGATGAACTTCATGGTGGTCACAAGATGAAAAGTATATATTTCCTTTACCCTTTACTTTTACTTTTTATTATTCATCTAAAAGAAGTTATTTTAATTTTTCCTTTATAAATAGTTTTGACCTGTTTTATTAGTGGATGTTTGCTTTTATAACAGAAATTGCTATTGTAATGAATGCTGATGAACCTTTGTTTCATTCTCACTAAAAAGTCTAATAAACTACTGAGGTTTTTCATAGGCACATTGTTGTGGGAAAAGATAAAACAGTAGGGAGCAGAGTTTGTGTTGTCCTTTCCCAGGCCTCTGTGTTTTACATCTCAGTAAACTCAGTATCCAGAAAACCACTTTAAGAAATACCAGTTTTCCATTCTGTTCTGTTACATACATCTGCCTGATGCAATTGCTCACATGTGTTGTTTTTAAAGATTCTTTTGATGTGTGTGTTTTTCAGTAAGTGACAAGACTTCACATCATAAGGTGCAAGAAGTCGAATCACAGGCTGAGACTGGTGGGAGGTGGATCAAAACCAGAGCACTGGAGATAGCTACAGAAGGTAGTCTTAAGTAAAAAATATAAAAGATGTTTAGGAACTCAGAGTCCCTCTCTTCTGATTTCAGAAATTCTGGAAATACTGTTTCCTTATTAATCCTTTAAGAATAATAAAATAACAGTGTAACAAGGGTAGGATAAATACAGAAATCATATTTTACTCTGAAGTGTTTCTTAGATGAGGAGGCTGCCTACATAAGATATTGAGACCTAAGGATCCAGTACTGTAAGAGTAATAAATGCTATTAGACATTAACTTTGCTAAAAAATGGTCCCATCCATGATTTCTTCTAAATAGATTGGATCAAGGTAGGTTTCTGGTGAATACATTACTGTGCCATTAGTGATATGTTGTGCTCACTGTAATTTTTTCTATTGAAACGTTAAAAAACACATATATTTTATGAAGCCAAAGTACCTCATAGAAACCTTTTGGTGAACTCTCAGTGAGCCATAGGCCAATATTTGCCTATGATGGTTTTCCTGGTCCCTATGGCATCCAGTACCAGGGTCTGGAGTGGCCTTATTATGTGGACTGCCTTTGGTCTAAGTGCATATACAAAAAGAACCCGAGACTTGCTGAAGGAAGGATTGGGAAGTTTTGGCAGTTTCAAGAAGGGATGGTTTGTGCTTCTAGGTTCTCTGCCTTTTGCTTTGTAGCCACTGAGTCCCAGAGTAACTATGGTTTGAGTTGCTTCCCAGCACTTTGTCCTAATATTGAGGGCCTGGCATATCTTTCTGAGTGAGCGTGCTGTTTGCTGCTGCTACGTCCCATGACTGCCCAGTGAAGGATTACCACAACACAGAGACACTACTTTAGCTCCTTGGATGTCAGGGACGATGGCAAATTTAGTGGTCCAGGCTTGTTTGGTTTTTTTTTTTTGAGAAAAAAAAGAATCTATTTCTCTGAATTAAAAAAAAAAAAAAAAAGAATCTGTTCACTTTGAACAGAAAACTATCAAACGAAGTTTTCATTCTCAGTTGAAGTGAAAGACTTGTTTGAAAAGTTGGAAACCTTTACAAAAATGAAAATGTAATACTCTGATCAACTCTGTGTGTGGCTATAGCTGTTTTGGTTTTCCTTTGGTACTGTCCCAAGTCATACTATTGCTGAAGCAATTATCTGTCTTCGGTGGAAACAACTCAGCCTGGGAATAACCCTATAAAGCACAGTGGTATACTTCTGTGAACTGCAGTCTGTTTCCTTACTCCCTTTTGTAGGTGCAGTTTGGTTTTTTGGGTAAATGTAGGAGAAGAATGGCTTAGTAGCTACTCCAGGTGCACTGTACTAGCACTTTGCTGTTAGTGTGAACCACTTGAGCTAACCCTGCTATGCCTTCTTCATATTTTGGTGAATTAATACAGCTTTTCACCTCTTCTATGATAACAGCCATTGATAAAAGCCACATAAGAGTTGTGAGTCATGTAAGAGGCACACACTAGTAAAAACAAAAAAGATTTTATAATATCTCAAGTGACTGACACTAGTTCCTTTCCTGATGAGTCCCTAATCTCATACAAAGGCTGGTTCCTGCTTTGTATGTAGGTGAAACATAACCACATAAAATCTTACAGAAGATCTTTAAGAGCAGAACTGGGTGCAAAAAGATGTATCCAACTAAAACTGCAATGAAAGAAAAAGACAAGATGTAACAGAAGGAGGATTTTTCCTTGACTTTAGGTTTAATGTTTTTCCTATTGTAAGGAAAAAAAAAAGGCACTTTGAAGAATTTGTTGGTTTTTATCGGTTTTGTTTTGGCTTGGGTTTTTTGTTTGGTTGGTTGGTTTTGGTTTGTTTTGGGGTTTTTTTATTTTTTAGAAATTGGTTGATAATTAATTGGGTTTTTTCTGGCATTGGTTAGACCCTAATTCACATGACTCCGAAATGAAAAGGAGACCTGAAGCTGACTGTCAGCTAGGTCTGGATGTCTTAGACCTAGTACAGAGTAAGTTGAATGTGCTTGGCAGCTCTGACATAGCAGATTAACAGAATCTTTGGAGTCCAGACTCACTGCACATGCAATACCGAGTCTTCTGACTGTACATGGTGACATACCATGCACGTAACTTTAAGGTTCTGCTCATATAAATTAGCTTTCTACATTGTTTGCTTCCTGGAGCTGGATGGGAAGCTCAGAATATCCTAGGCCTGTTAAAATTATTCTAATACTACCCATGTATGTTTTCATAAATAGTATTAGCAAATGCTAGCATACATCCAAAAGATGGCATAAAAGCTGTCCATGGAAGAGTTAAAAACATAAAGCAGGCAGCTTTCAGAAACTATTAGGTACTAGAGTTTTATCTTCAGGATACCCATAAGAAATCAGAAAGGTTCTGTTTTGTTTTGTTTTCTGGTAGCAAAATGTTTGATTTGTGCTATTGTGTTTTGGGTAGGTAGTGAAGCTATTTCCCAAGCAGGAATCACTTCCAGTTTATTGTAGGCATTTCAATTAAACCTAAGTTGAATTGAGTTGTCAGCAAAATTGGATGTTACTTTTTTTAAATTGTTAATTTTTTTAAATGTTTTTCAAATGTTAATTTTTTTAAATATCTACTAGAGCCTTATACTTCTGTGGATCAGATGGCCTGGCACATCAGTCCCACAGAAGTATAAGGCTCTAGTAGATACCGGTGCACAGTGTACTCTGATGCCATCAAGGTATCAAGGGGTGAAACCCATTTCTATTTCTGGAGTGACAGGAGGATCCCAAGCGTTAACAATGCTGGAAGCTGAAATCAGCCTGACTGGGAGGAAGTGGCAAAAGCACCCCATTGTAACTGGTCCAGGGGCTCCATGCATCCTTGGCATAGACTATCTCAGGAGAGGGTATTTCAAAGACCCAAAAGGGTATAGATGGGCTTTTGGTATCGCTGCCTTGGAGACAGAGGAAATTAAGCAGCTGTCCACCTTACCCGGTCTCTCAGAGGATCCTTCGGTTGTGGGGTTGCTGAAGGTCGAAGAACAACAAGTGCCAATTGCGACCACAACAGTGCACCGACGGCAATATCGCACCAACCGAGACTCCTTGATTCCCATCCATAAGCTGATCCGCAGACTGGAGAGCCAAGGAGTGATCAGCAGGACCCGCTCACCCTTTAATAGCCCCATATGGCCAGTGCAAAAGTCTAATGGAGAGTGGAGATTAACAGTAGACTATCGTGGCCTGAACGAAGTCACACCACCATTGAGTGCTGCCGTACCGGACATGTTAGAACTTCAGTATGAACTGGAGTCAAAGGCAGCCAAGTGGTATGCCACAATTGACATTGCCAATGCATTTTTCTCAATCCCTTTGGCAGCAGAATGCAGGCCACAGTTTGCTTTCACTTGGAGGGGCGTCCAGTACACTTGGAACCGACTGCCCCAGGGGTGGAAACACAGCCCTACCATCTGCCATGGATTGATCCAGACTGCACTGGAACAGGGGCAAGCTCCAGAACACCTGCAATACATTGATGACATCATCGTGTGGGCTGATACAGCGGAAGAAGTTTTTGAGAAAGGGAGGAAAATAATCCAAATCCTGCTGAAGGCCGGTTTTGCCATAAAACGGAATAAGGTCAAGGGACCTGCACAGGAGATTCAATTTTTGGGAATAAAATGGCAAGATGGACGCCGCCAGATCCCCACAGACGTGATCAACAAGATAACAGCAATGTCTTCACCAACTAACAAGAAAGAAACACAAGCTTTCTTAGGTGTCGTGAGGTTCTGGAGAATGCACATCCCAAATTACAGTCTGATTGTAAGCCCTCTCTACCACGTGACCCGGAAGAAGAATGATTTCAAATGGGGCCCTGAGCAACAACAAGCCTTTGAACAAATTAAACGAGAAATAGTTCATGCAGTAGCCCTTGGACCAGTCCGGGCCGGGCCAGATGTGAAAAATGTGCTCTATACCGCAGCAGGGGAGAATGGTCCTACCTGGAGCCTCTGGCAGAAAGCTCCAGGGGAGACTCGAGGTCGACCCCTTGGCTTTTGGAGTCGGGGATACAAAGGATCCGAGGCCAGCTACACTCCCACTGAAAAAGAGATACTGGCAGCCTATGAAGGGGTTCGAGCTGCCTCAGAAGTGATTGGAACTGAAGCGCAGCTCCTCCTGGCACCCCGGTTGCCTGTGCTGGGCTGGATGTTCAAAGGCAGGGTCTCCTCTACACATCATGCAACTGATGCTACATGGAGTAAGTGGGCTGCACTAATTACACAACGAGCTCGAATAGGAAATCCCAGTCGTCCAGGAATTCTAGAAGTCATCATGGACTGGCCAGAGGGCAAAGATTTTGGGATGTCACCAGAAGAGGAGGTGACGCGTGCTGAAGAGGCCCCACCATATAATGAACTGTCAGAGAGTGAAAAGCAATATGCCTTGTTTACTGATGGGTCCTGCCGTATTGTGGGAAAGCATCGGAGATGGAAGGCAGCTGTGTGGAGTCCCCTGCGACAAGTTGCAGAAACTGCTGAGGGAGAGGGTGAATCGAGTCAATTTGCAGAGGTGAAAGCCATCCAGCTGGCCTTGGACATTGCTGAACGAGAAAAATGGCCAGTACTTTATCTCTATACTGACTCATGGATGGTGGCAAATGCCCTGTGGGGGTGGTTGCAGCAATGGAAGCAGAGCAACTGGCAACGCAGAAGTAAACCCATCTGGGCTGCTGCATTGTGGCAAGATATCGCTGCTCGGGTGCAGAACCTGGTGGTGAAGGTACGCCACGTAGATGCTCATGTACCCAAGAGTCAGGCCACTGAGGAACACCAGAATAACCAGCAAGTGGATAAAGCTGCTAAGATTAAAGTGGCTCAGATGGACTTGGATTGGCAACATAAGGGTGAATTATTTTTAGCCCGGTGGGCCCATGACACCTCAGGCCATCAAGGCAGAGATGCAACATATAGATGGGCTCGTGATCGAGGGGTGGACTTAACGATGGACACTATTGCCCAGGTTATTCACGAATGTGAAACATGTGCTGCAATTAAGCAAGCCAAGCGGTTAAAGCCTCTCTGGTATGGAGGACGATGGCTGAAGTACAAATATGGGGAGGCCTGGCAGATTGACTATATCACACTCCCACCAACCCGCCAGGGCAAGCGCTATGTGCTTACCATGGTGGAAGCAACCACCGGCTGGCTGGAAACATACGCTGTGTCCCATGCCACTGCCTGGAACACTATCCTGGGCCTTGAGAAACAAGTTTTGTGGCGACACGGCACCCCAGAGAGAATTGAGTCAGACAATGGGACTCATTTCCGGAACAACCTCATAGACACTTGGGCCAAAGAGCATGGCATTGAGTGGGTATACCACATCCCCTACCATGCACCAGCCTCTGGGAAAATCGAACGGTACAATGGGCTGTTAAAAACTACACTGAGAGCAATGGGTGGTGGGACTTTCAAACACTGGGATACACATTCACCAAAAGCCACCTGGTTGGTCAACAGTAGGGGATCTGCCAACAGGGCTGGCCCAGCCCAATCAGAACTTTTACGTACTGTAGAGGGGGATAAAGTTCCTGTGGTGCACATAAAGAATTTGTTGGGGAAGACAGTCTGGGTTATTCCTGCTTCAGGTAAAGGCAAACCCACTCGTGGGGTTGCTTTTGCTCAGGGACCTGGATATGCTTGGTGGGTAATGCGGGAAGATGGGGAAGTCCGATGTGTACCTCAAGGGGATTTGATTTTGGGGGAAAACAGCCAATGAACTCAATTGTACGCTGTTGCCTGCTCTATAACACTTTTATAGCCCACCAGCTAGATATCTTCAGGTCACCAGCCATTGACCCTGACTTCCCTCCGATCATCACCTCAACAAAGAATGAATTTTGAGGAAACCAGATGAGCTCAGCAGTGACCAGATGAGTTTGGCGGTATCATCAGCAGGCAACAACCCAACACTATGTACCGTCCCTCCTGCCCTGAAAGACTATTACAAGAGATGGAGCCTGACATCATGGACTGGATGAGTTCAGCAATTTTACAGGGATTGGTCCATGGACTAGGGAACGATATCTTTCTCTGTGTGTGGGTGTGGGTGTATATATATGTGTATATATGGGACAGGGGTGATGGTGTGCTGAGAGATGTGGGATCTGAGCATGACGTGAATGGTATGGAATAAGGGGTGGATACTGTCCTGGGTTCAGGTATAGCAGTCATTTTTCTCCTGCTTAGTAGCTGGTGCAGTGCTGTGTTTTTTAACTTTCAGCCTGGCAACAACGCTGATAACACCGATGTTTTTAGTTGTTGCTAAGTAATGTTTATTCCAACCAAGGACTTTCTCAGTCTCATGCTTTGCCAGGGAGGAGGGGAAGCCGGGAGGAAGCAGAGACAGGACACCTGACCCAAACTAGCCAAAGGGGTATTCCATACCACAGCACGTCATGCCCAGTATATAAACCGGGGGGAGTTACCCAGAAGGCCCAGATCACTGCTCGGGTCGGGCTGGGTATCGGTCGGCGGTTGGTGAGCAATTGTATCCTCTCCCCTTGTTATTTCACTAATCGTTATTATCATTGGTGGTAGCAGTAGTGGTTTTGTGTTATACCTTAGTTGCGGGACTGCTCTTATCTCAACCCGTGGGAGTTACATTCTTCCCATTCTCCTCCCCATCCCTCCGGGAGCGGGGGGAGGAAGAAGGGGGTGGGGGGGAGTGAGCGAGCAGCTGTGTGGTTCTGAGTTACCGGCTGGGCTCAAACCACGACAACCTCTCTACAGTTAAATGTTATTGCTTCAAACACAATATGCTTTGGCTACTGTGGGGTGCTTATAGCTAAGATACATAAACAGAATGGACCAGGGTTGACCCCGGCATAATTTACTGGAATTCAGCACTGTCACACCAGGAGTGAATTTGGCTCAATATTTTGGCATTAGCAGTAAAGGTCATTCCTGCAGTTTGCCCTCACTCTAGGAAGAGTGATCCAAAAGTTTTCCATTTTATTTCTCTTTTGATGGTCACATTAAATCTTATTACGCTGTTGGTACCTACCTCACTGGAGTGTCTGTGGGTTTTCTTTATAGGCAAAGCTTTCCATCCCTGGGCATCTATAAATAACTCTATCCACCATACTTTCTCCTGCAGCATTAGAGTTATGTTTCAGAGCTAAGACAAGCATTAGTTGCATGTTCTGCAGATGGATTTCTGCCTCATTTTTGCCCGCTTCAGAGAGGTTGCCTATTAAGAGGGGCTTTCTACCCAGGATCCTCCCTCCCAATCAGCCCCATCTGCGTGTTCTTCCCTACACCATGCCTTTGATAGGGCACTTATCAAACTTTTCTGATTAAAGTGGATTCGCTACTGTAGATACAGAGCTTTTGATAGAAGAGGCTGCTGCTGAAAACTGTCTCTTAAAATTTGTTTCTGAAATAGATGCCACAATAAAAAGAGAAAAAGTGCTAACTGAGTATTTTTTCAATAAAAGGGTTAGTATTTATGTTCTTGGGAAGTTATGACTCAGTTGTATGTTATTCAGGACTTCATTTGTGTAAGTTACTTTCTGATTAGTTATTGATTATAATCAGAACCCTTAGAGCTAAATGTGCAATATAACTAATAAGCAGGTATTCTGCAGATGAAGAGAATTCATAAATATAATTTTGATGCACTTTACACTTTCTATTTATTGAACTTTGTCACAAATGGCAAATTGCAGCAGGCCGTTGAAACTATAGCAGTAGAAGTTTTGCAGTATTTCTGTAAGCAGAGGAAAAACAGAATCTTCTAAAAAGGTCTTGTTTTTCAGTCTTCAACGTCAAAGCAATTAAAAGCATTTCAAAATATCACTTGGTATCTAACTTAGTCCTGTGTAGGGTGGTTAAATCTCATGCATTGACTGTAAAACTCATAATGGATAGCTGCCCCATCAGTTCCCACCAGCCAGCATGGATTGCAGGATCAGATAGGGGAAGAAAGCTTATGAGGGTGCACCAAGAGCTGGGTCACCTAAGAAAGTCCCTGGTCAAAGCACATTTCCCAGCTGAATGCTGATGTTGCTGTTCTGCCCCCATCAAGCCGCTTGGGCTTCAGATAAAAGCCTACTGTAAGATGAGAAGCACTAGGTATTTGTCCAGTGTGCGTGCCTTCATTCCTGTGAGACAAACAACCTGAGAGCTCTGCTGTGGACACTATAAAAGGCTCCTACTTGATGGACAAAGACAGGAAAAAAGGAGTAGTACAAGGCACAAAGGATTGATGTTGTCTAGCCCCAACAGCCTGTGGGAAAAGAGAAATGTGCTGTAGAACTGGTCACAGAGTGAAACATGCTCCTTTGATCCAGGCAGTATATCTGGCTGCTTTTTAGATGTCTTTTCATGCTTAGTAGGTATTTACTAGCAGCAGACATGGAGGTCAAAAATATATACTGAATTTGTTAAAGGGCTCCCCTGAAGTAAATGAGAATCTTTCAACGGATTTTGGCTTAAGACATTTTATATCAGTGAGTTAGAAATCTGTTTTCTACCATGAGTTTTGGTCAGTGAAATTATGCGAGGTTATAAGAAACATATAAATATTTATAATGTAATCTTTCTCATGAGATACGATTGCATCAATATTCACTACAAATAGGAATCCTACTGACAAGATTAGATAAAACTTTGGCTAAAACGAATTTGCTGTCTAAAGAAGTCAATGGAAATCAAATCCAAGGCGAAATTTTTTACCATTTATAGGAGCTTCAGAACGTTTGTCCTGGTTTCAGCTGTAACAGTTATTTTTTCCTCCTTCCTAGTAGCTGGTGCAGTACTGTGTTTTGGCTTTAGGCTGAGAACAACGCTGATAACACACTGATGGTTTAGTTGTTGCTAAGTAATGCTTACTCTGATCAAGGACTTCTCAGTCTTATGCTCTGCCAGTGAGGAGGGGCACAAGAAGCCTGGAGGAAGCAGAGGCAGGACACCTGACCCAAACTAGCCAAAGGGATATTCCATACCACAGCAAGTCATGCCCAGTATATAAACTGGGGGGAGTCACCTGGAAGACTCAGATAGCTGCTGAGGTTGGGCTGGGTATCAGTCGGCGAGTGGTGAGCAATTTTTTTGTGCATCACTGCTGGGTTTTGGGTTTTTTTTATTTTTCCCCTTTTAGTTTTATATTCTCTCCCCTTGTTATTTCCCTTATCATTATTACTATTGGTAGTAGTAGCTCTATATTATACTTTAGCTATTGGACTGTTCTTATCTCGACCTGTGGGATTCTCTTGATTCTCCTCTTCATCCCACCTGCGGGTGGGGGGGGTGAGAATGGGGGGAGGCGAACGAGTGGCTGCATGGTTCTGAGTTACAGACTGGCCTTAAACCAAAATCTTCTTTTTGGAAGTATATGATCTTTTTTTGCTGCTTTTCATTTTCATTTCAAATCAATTGAAGCATGGAAAATAAAAGTAAAAATTGCAGCATAGTGCATAACACAAATGGTGACTCTGTAAATGCACATGAATTTATTTCAGGGAGAAACCAAATCTCCTTGATAATTACATATTCTTTCATGAACTTTATCTAAACTTTTTAGCTTCTAACGAAAAAAGAAAATAGAAATCACTGGTTAAATATAGCTTGAATTTTGAAATAAAATGTGTACTTGCCTTGTTAGTAAAAAAGCCCTAAGAGCAAAAGCATATGCACCTCTAATACAGACTCCATCAAAAGATGCTCACACTGAACAATTTGTAGTTGACGCTTTTTACCACTTGATTCATCTCTGTTGTTTGATTCAAAATTCATGGCATGTCTTCTTTGCATCTTAGTTATGAAATTGATGGCAATCATAAACCCCTAACTGCTAGATATAGTACCTGCAAAAGCTTCTGAAATTACCTCTTGAACACATTAGAAGTTATTTATAAGGCAGATGAAGAAATTATTTACTGAAAAACCTAAAACTTCATAACTATATAGGCTTTAGCTATCCTAGCCAATAGAAAGAGGGCCATGGTATAATGTAACAAAAGGGTAAAATGATGTAAAAAATGGCTGATAAGTTAGTTTTATATGTCTCAGTGTCAAACTATGGAAGAATCAAAGTCTCTCTAGGCTGTGGATATGGCTTTGTATCTATCCCCCTCTGCAGAACTCATAAGACACTAAAGCGTCACCCCAGATGATGAGTCCCAGACTAGATGATCATTCCACATTCTCATTCTGGAAAGTGCCTGCCCATGCAATTAAAACAAATGAGGGCTTTGGGATTTTAACTGTTATTACACTATGTGGACTCTTCTATTTTGTATGAGGAGGAGAAATCATGAATGCAAAGAAAAAAGTTTTCCAAATGCTTCAATTTAATTTCAATCTGTACTTTATATGAGTCCATTTATTGGATTTAGAAGAGGTAATTAACTGATTTGGAGGTGGGTTAGTGCTTCACAGTTTCTTTTCATGTTCTGAAAGCTTGATATTTCATCATGTTACACTTTTCATTTCTAGAAGAGGTAAACGTAGACAACATTTGTAAGTATGCAATAGTTGATGGAATGTATAAAGTGAAATTCATATCCTTCACATCCATGGATTCACTGGCTCGTACCCTTACCAGTGTTTTCTGAGGCACAGCAAAAAAGACTTGTCCATAAATGCAGTAATTTAAATTGCCAAACACTCTTGGGTTGACTCCACTTACACATTCACAGTTTAATGACTGTTCCCTATTATCCCTGCACTGGTTCTTAGTTTTAGGATAAATGATTTGTAGGCTGATTATTCGCATCTCTACCAGAATGTTATATTTTTTCTGTACTTTCTTCTTAATTTAAACACTTTTAGTACACACACTAGGGCTTACAAAGTATGACTGGATGGTTATGTGGTATCTGGGACTAACATCAGACAGTCAGATCCTTCTCAAAGCCGTTGATTGGTACAAGGAATGCAGTTATCATTATCACACTGTAGGTATGTATATTATACACTATGGTGGATGGAGATTTCCCTGTATATACTTTAAATTTTAAATGTCTTCAGAGCTAGAAAAACCTTGTCCTAGAAAATAATATAATTAGGATTAATTTATATTTTTAAATTAATTTCTTTAACCTTTGCCTGGAAGGGATCAAAATAGAATAAAAGTCTGGACATCTGGAGATATAACAATGCCTGTACTGGTATGTGAGGTGAAACAGAGAAATACCCAAAATTCTTCCTAAATATTACTAGCTTACTAAGCTGTTCTAACAGTCCAATGCCAAAAAAAAAAAAAAAAAAAAAGAAAAAAAGAAAAAAAGAAAACAAAACCCCCAAATATCTGAAGATTTTTGACATGACATAGCTGTAGATCCATAATCAATTTGCATTTTGTGGTGTCAAGGATGTTTAAAGTATAACACAGTATGAAATTCAGAGAGCTATCAGTGATTTTGAGTTTTTACCATTTGGGACTGCTGAATAATATTCCCCTATATAGTAAATAAAAATAAATAGGGTCTATGTTCGTATTATCTGTGAATAATATACATGAGTACATTTGTTGTAACCATTACATTTTTCTGTTAACTGGCACCCATGAATAGTAGATACTGGATCTTTTATCCTGCCTTTATACTAAGCAAACAAATCTTACTTAGATGGTGTGGGTATAGCCAGTTCTCCTAACACTGAGCACAGAGAGCTTTATTGCAGGAAAAAGGATATTTTGAAGGAGATCGGAGTGTGAATGCTGTGGGGAAATGCATGAGTCCATGGTGAACATCTGTCGTAAGAAGTTCTTTGGGCCTGGCCATGTATCAGCCGAAACCAGGACACTGTGAGAGATAGACAGACTAAAATCTTTTGGTGTCCTTATGACAATGCTTAGTTTGGAGACTATGCACTCTGAAAATTTCCATTATTAAACTCAGGGAAGGAAATTTCATTACCAGGCTTATTTTCTTAATTCAGCACAAACAAATATATCGCATTGTCTTTTTCTAGAAAATGTCATATAGTGTACATACATCTTTCAGGCATACGTGTGTGTTAACAGTAGAACACTGCCAAGCTGCTAATTGGAAACTCATCCTGTAAGTTATGTATTTTAAAAGCCCAGCAACTTTGATAAATTAGAACAGTTTTCAGCAGACTAGTAAAAGTCAAAGCTATAGCTTCATGACAAATTTGGTGTGTCTATCTTTTCTTTAATAGGAAAGGTGTGTATTTTCTCTCATCCACTCAGTGGCAACTGATTGTCTGAAAGACAGTGGTCAACCATACCTAGTTTTCACATGGAAAGGAGTGACATTGCTATAAACAGCTAAAGATAATCCCTTAGTTACAGTAGCATTATTTTACAAAAGTAAGGTATGATGCTCTCCAGTAAAATTTTTGGTGCTATACTCAAATGCTCTGATTTATAGTTGCTTAATGTTGTGAGAAAGATTCTTGTAAAATCATGTACAGTGCTAAATAAAATCACAAAAATTCAAAACTGAGACAATATGATAAGCCTCTGAAGTGATTTTTATACAGTTTCAGTCCCTTTGTCCTATACTTCAGATGACTTTGTGACAGCATGTCACACAATTTAGAAAAAAAAAAACTAAAAGGATAAAACAAACATGGGGGCATGAATCTTGCCTAAGATCATGGTACATATTCTTTTTCAGTCAAGAATGTGTGCATGTATAAAAAAATAGACAAGTCAAAAGCCATGACAGATTGTAGAAAAGTAGAGGAGATTATAAAATGTAAAAGCAGAAGTTGTGGCTAGCAAAAATCAAATTAAATACAAAAGATAGATGTAAACGATAACAAGGCAAAGCAAAAAGATTTTGAAATGCATCTTTGTTAAATCTTTTTCCAACACAGAAAAAAAAAAGCTGGCAGCCTGCCAGGGATTCTGTAGAACTTACATGGAGATCAAGATCTAAAATGAGTTCTCAAGGAGGAGGAGGAGGACACCACAGAAAACCAGAATGAATTGATTGACTCCGTTCTCAATTTAGATGAGTTTATGTCAATGTAGACCTATTCTCCGAGGCGGATAGGACAGATGAATTATCTTAGCTTGTGATGCCATCATCTAAAGTATTAGAAAGAACTGATAAATGAGCATTAAGATCTCCATGATGGGATATTTGTTGGCCAAAAGTTCTAATGAAATCACCGTATGAAAACTGCCAAAGTATGAGTCGTGGTTTGTAATTTATGTGCTGAAACAGCCTTTGCTCTAGAAAAAAAACCAAGATTGTGAACACACTAACATACTAAAAGGTTTCAAGGGAAAATTTAGAGAACAGACTAGTAAGCTTGAAGTTTGTAACAAGCAAATTGGTTGAAACTGTAGTAAATAATCGGTGCTATAGACACTTCATATAGTGATAAAGAATCATATGGCTTTTCTGAAGGGAAACCACATTTATTAATCTACTCGAGTTCTTTGAGGAATCAAAAGCCACATGACAGAATATTTGGTTTTACTCATACTCAGGAATCTTTCAACATGTTTCTTAGCAACAGATCTTAACCAGCCATGAAGCAAAAGGAGCGCTCCAAGGGATTAAACAAAATGTAGGAAAAGGGATTTTCATTTGCTTTGGAGAAAGGAAGATATTAGAGGAATCCTAAAGAGAGATGTTCTGGATGAAGTTGTATTAACTACATTCATAAGTGATCTGAAAAAAGAAAAGTATAATGACAAATTTGCTGATAATGCAGTTATTTAGGTGTACAACACTAACATTCAAAAGACGAAGGCTTTTGCATGTCTGAGTGGCATTATGGTAGATTTTTTGTTTGGTTGGTTGGTTTGTTTTTGTTTTTTAATAAATGCGGAACAGTTGCCCTGAGGAAACAGAGCCCTGAATATGTATGAATGATGGTGAGCTCCATCTTCTTTCTTGCTAAAGAAATCTTAGGATGCATCTGAATTGTTCCTCCTAACAGACAATTATACATTAGAGTTTATAAAGATAATTACAGAGAATGAGACAGAAATCCTTATACCCCAGCAAATTAGGGATGAAATACTATCATGAATATTATGCACCATTTCAGTCAATCCCCTCTAAAAAGCAATATAATTGGATTTGGTAAGTTACAGAGAAGTGTCACCTGTATATTTAGGCTTACTGAATGACTTTGCTATAAGAAACATAGAATCGTAGAATAGTTAGGGTTGGAAAGGACCTGAAGATCATCTAGTTCCAAGTAAGAAGTGATGAAGTAGATTAGAAATAAACTCGAAAGAGAGACCTGAGCAGGGTATTTGATAGACTACTTGTCATTAAATACTTCGTTTAGTTTTGAATAATTTATTAAAAGATATTTGGATGCCAAAAGAATAATTGTATTAAAGGGAAATAAGGACCAATCATTACATGTAACAATGAAGATGTTCTTACTTATGACGTCTGGAAGGTGTATGGATATATCAAAGGAATTATCATGCTGAGGTTCTTAACTTTTATTTTACATGATTTCTCTATAGAAAGCGTTACTATTCCCTCTTCAAGTGTAATTTTGGGCTAAAAGGATGACTTTTTTGACTTGCAGTGGCTGTTGGCATGCCTTATTTGAGCATTAAAAAGTAGAAATACTTGTAAAGTCATTGAGCTGGTTAGCCATTTTTATGAAAATGTCATAGAAATAATTCTCTTTTTGAGATGCAGATATATATTCATATAGATATGAGGACAGAAATTAGTTAGGAATTTGTGTTTGTATGGAATGGTACATTGCATATTTCTGGTTTAGAAATAGTTCATCGTGTATTGCTGTGATGCATAAGATGCCAAACGTACTTACATAAAAAGCAATATATCGCAGGTGATAATCATCAGCCACAAGCCCAGTGTAATCCCCATTTCTCAATCATCTGTGATGCAGAATAAGATGCAAGCAATTCAAACTGATAGCTTAGCCTATATTGAATTTTATTCCTAGAAATGACAGTGTTTAAAAGAGTTCAGCCACCTGGTCAGGTGTCAGGAAATCCTTTTAGTCTTCTTGTCCTGTAAAGAATGAGATCAAGAGACTTTCATTTTTTTGCCCAGATACTAACAAAATGATGATGAAAACATGCTAAAATGTTTCTCGGTGTCAGTAAATAACACTGTTCATAAACAATTTGACTCCATGGGCTATTTCAATTATACTGTGTAAAATGCTTAGCAAACATGGGTAAAATTTCTCTAGAAGAGGTACAGTTTACTGCAACTTTAACAAAATATGGTAAAGTCTGCCTTTTAAAATCTTCAGCTTGTCTCATCGCATGACAACACATTCATAGGGTTAATGCAGAATTATGTAATACAGTCATATAAAGTATGAACAGTGGTTCTTTTGACAACACCATTACAGGCTTTTTCAACTTTTTTCATACTGAAAATGCAAGATGACTATTAAAGTGTAATGGCACAGAACATCTTGTTGAAAAAAAAAAACAAAAAACCTTTTACAGTATTCTTGTTTATAGATGATATTTATTGCCTTTGTATTCTTATAGTGTGCTTCTAAGTCAATTGAAATGCAAGTGCTAATGAAACCTCTACCATAACATGTTCATTTTTTTTTTACACCAAATGAGTCGACTACAAGATGTAAATGACTTGCATATATCTGCTGCTCAGGTTTTATTGTTTTAGGTTAATTTATTGACTGTAATATTCTTAATGAAAGTAATGACTCTTCCAGTAGTTTGTATATTCATATATTGCAATTTTATTAAATCATGCTGTGAAAGTTCATACTGGCTGCTCTAAACATTCTTGAAGTTTCATTTTATACTTAATATATAAATGCAATCTTCCTGCAGATTATCAGCATAGTATATTTTGTTATCCTTTGCTCTTCCTAATTTGTTCACACCAGGGTAGAGTTAATGTACAGGGGTACTTGTACAGGGAGGGCTGTAGCATTCTTCTGCATTTTATTAACGTGGACCATTGCAAACGTGGATCAAAATCTACAAAGCGGAGCCAGCTCAGCACACACAGTTTGGGGTTTTTTAAATATACTTTAATTTTTATAAAGACATAGTGTAAATTTACCGTCCCAGAAAGAAAAAAAAATAAAAAAAAATTGTTATTTGTCAGCTAAAGTATTGGCTTTTACTTTAAATGCTCGTTGAATCTTTTCAGGAGCAATTAAGAAATAAAAAAATCCAATGACTAGAATCCTTTCACCTGCCTCACACAACTGTAAAATTCTGATTACGAACCACATGTAATCTAAACTATTAGATAATACAGCTTTACATGATCAAAATCTCTTAGAACTATTTTGTTGCATAAACAGCTTGCCTGTTCTCTTTTATTATTATTAAACTTGTTGCTCCATCAATACTGGCAGCTCTCACTTCTTAAAACATCGTTCAAGCACTAGTTATAAAACATCAGACTTCTAACATGGAAGAATTACTAGAAACTAAGGTACAGAATAAAAGCCTGAAAAACAAAAACGTGAGTTAAAGAGAACTGACCAAGGATACAGCAGGCAATAATAAAAAAAGCTTCTGGTAACAGTAAACTGTTTTCTGGCCACTGGAGTCCATATAAGTGTAGAACAATCAATTTTAACTGAAAATTAAGAATGCCAAGATATGAGCTTACTGCCTGTACTCTGTGGGGGACCCACACCAGAGCAGTCTGTTCCTGAAAGACTGCACCCGCGAAAGGGACCCACACTGGAACAGCTTGTGAAGAACTGCAGCCTGTGGGAGGGACTCACTTTGGAGCAGTTCATGGAGGACTGTCTGCCTGGGAGGGACCCCACATTGGAGCAGAAGAAGAGTGTGAGGAGTCCTTCTCTGAGGAGGAAGGAGCAGCAGAAACAACATGTGATGAACTGATCACAATCCCCATTCCCCGCTCCTCTGTGCTGCTGGGAGGGGTGAGGTAAAGAAATCCAGAATAAAGTTAAGCTCAGGAGGGTTGGGGGGAAGGTGTTTTAATATTTGGGTTTATTTCTCATTACCCTACTCTCATTCAATTTGTAATAAATTGAACTGATTTTATCACATGGATTCAGAAATCAGTGAGTGATCTTTCCCTGTCCTTATCTCAGCCCATGAGCCTTTCATCGTATGGAGTGATTGAGCCTTTCATCCTACAGTGATAGCACAGCTTGGTGGGCACCTAGCATCCAGCCAGTGTCCACCCACCACATTATACTACTATGTATCAATGAAACCAAACATGATTTCCAGATACAGTGGTGTAGCCTGCATGAATATCCATGAAAAAGAAAAAAAAACCATGTGCACAAAAATCCAAATCCCTCTGAAATTCATGGGAATGCCTCTGATATCTTCAGGGAACTTGGGACGGTTGTCATAGCTGGGTGTAGGGTATGGTTCTATATACTTTGGAACAGTCATAAATATGATTTGATCACAATCACGTTAGAGGTGATGGATTGTCTGGTAAGTGTGTTTTCCTCTGAGATATGACTTGGAGACATTATGAAACACAGACTGCCCACTTTTTAGAAACAACTCTTGCAATATAATTTGAAGCTATATCTATGCAAAATCAACTTTCTGAATAGCTTAAGATAAACAGTTTCAGATTTTCAGTGTAACTGCCAGAAACAGTTTGTCTATTTTTGTTCTCTCTCTTCAACAAAAGAACAAATGAAGCAGCACAACATTCTCTCTAAATGTTGAAAACACCCGGAAAATATTTCAGTGTGGGAAGTTCTCTCAAAAGAATTATTTAATACATCACGTCTTTGTTCAGAATGCATCCTTCAATTTTCTACATTAAATTATTTCAGAATATTAGTAGTAATCTGAAAGAAATTGCTGTCAAATACTGTGTTTAAGAAATAAGATATAGGCACTACTTTTAAACTTGGGGCTTCTCTCTAAAGTTCTTCCTCAAAAAAGAGTCCTGTGGTTCTGCACCTTGGAGTCTATGGTTCCTTTAGTTCACAGTCATTGGCTCTATCTGTGTGTCGAAGTCAGAGACAGTCTGATGCCTGTGAATGTCTGTAAAACTAAGCTTGATTTCCCAAAGAAATTTAGGAATCCAAATCCCACTGAAATCCTGTCACAATAGTACTATTAGGAATCTTTGTTTTAACTATCTAAAATATATGAAGAACAGCTCTAGTGGAAAAAGCTAGTCATGCTTTACAAAGAGCTGGAATACATACAAAACCAGAGTATTTCTGAGATGGCGTGAGAAATATTTTGATGTGATTCACATTCTATTCAGAACAGATACGTATACTTTCTAAATACTTGTAGCACTTTTCATCTTCTTAATTGCTTTCCTGACATTAATTAATCCTCACAATGGGGTGGGTGATAAATTAAGGTGGATGAAGAATTCACAACAATTAATTTGTCTAGGAGATATAGTTATTTTCCTGACTATGAAGTGTTCAGGAACAGACAGGGAGTTTTACTGACTTATTTGTACTTCACAACAATTGTGCTAACATCATATGTAAATGTAATTCAATCAAGAGATTTCTTGCAAAATGTTTAACGTGGCTGGGATTGATGTAGAAGCTTCAAGAAATTAGTTGTCCAATTTGCACTGCTGTTGAACCAGCAACACTGGCAGGCTCATCATGCTTAACCTGTACATGTGCTGTCTCCATTAATGGACAGAGACCTGGCAATGCACCACCATCTGTTTTAAGGTTGGTTTTGAGGACGAAACCTGGGCTTATCAGTTGGATTGGAGCAGTGACAAACTTCCCATTGGTCTTTGATATGCAGGACTGAGGAACTTGCACACAGAACATGTCATGGTGTGTAGCTCACTTTCAATCAAGATAACAATGAACAGCACCCAATTTAACAGTTCTTAGACTGAATGTTTGTGGAAAATGTCTGACTGCTCTAGATGTTATACAATATTTGTAGCCTCGTCATTAAGATGAGCTGATTATGTTACACCACCCTATCTGCTACAGCTGCAGATAATGTGATGTGAACTGCTGCTACTGACTCTTGCACACTTCATGAGAGCCTGAGCTGATAGTGACCTGCGTAATTTATAGCTGCTTGCGCTGCTCTGAGTCAGCCTATTCCAACTTGCTTGGCACTACTATTATAAATGTTAATGTCAGGAAAAAACCAAAGAGATAATCCATTGCTGACAGAATAAAATAAATATTTTTATTAGAGCACTCTAGCAGTTGAGCTATACATGGAGCAAAGCAGGAAGGGTACACGCCACCTCATAAATTTGGCATGAGAACTGTGCTACTTGCCACAAAATTACATTATGGGAAATGGGAATATGTAATGCTGTCTGATTTTGTTAAAATAAGCATTTCACCACTTAAAGAAGCATCCTCTATTCTCTGATGGCGAAAATCATCCTTCCTCTTCAAAAGTGCAGCTTCTGTAATAGCCAAATATCATAAAATTTCCATGCTAAGAAAGAATCACACTTGTGTGTGACAATAAATGCAGACAAGTAAATGTTGTGGTTTCTCCACAGCACTGAGGTGAATTAGTTACAAAAGGAAAGTAAATAAATAAGGATACTAGCAAACCTTGGCCATCTATCTGAGGTGCCCAAGTCAAAGGTCCACTCAATGAAAAGAAACAGGCACCTGTATAAGAATTCTTGCATATTGCCAGCAGATAGTTCATGTCATTTATTGATTTTGGCCTACTCTACAGAAATCCTCAATTAGGTGCTTCTCTTGGGTAAGAGGTGAGAGGATATAGATCCTCCCTGTAAGCCTGCTCTGATTTGCCCAGAGCTGCCAGAGACCTGATTTCCTAATGCTGCAGGACTTTGTCGCAAAATGCTGCAACACAACAGCATGCTTCTGGAGGAAAGAGATTCTTCTCTTCATAGTGCTCACAGTAATAAACAAATAAAAAACCAAACCCAAACCTATAACAATAGGCATTAAATAGGTCTTTATCTTTTTTTTTCCCCAATTATTTGCAAAAAGACTTAAAAAAAAAAGCACTGCAATCTTTGAAATTCACAACAAGATTTCCTTTGAAATCTTGTCTTTAAATGGCATTCAAAGCTTCTACTTAGCTTTTGATTTCTCTGTTACATACTTTAAAGTGATCAGTGATACATACTTCGTCATCTTCAATATGTACCTTTCCAGTATCAGAAAAAAAAAAGATTTCCAGGCTGAAGTCAGATTGACCCTGGCTTTACCCTATGGTTGAGAGAAGGGTTTAAACCTAGTCCAGTGCAACCATGGAAAATGGAAAACAATTAAATGTTGCCTAATTGCATTATCTCCCATTTTTTTAAGTTAATAAAAGCATAATCTATTTGTACCTGCCATTTGCCTTAGGAGACAGCAGAAGATAATGAAAATATTTTACTATCTATTTTCAAATTATAAGCTGTTGTTTCCAAAGAAAGTCAGAACCCATGTATATTATCACATTATTGTTCTCCAGGGACTGTAGTCACTATAGTGATTGTAATTACATGGCTTCATTAACTTTCTACATTCTACCTGTTATGGGGGTTTCACATTAAGAAAATTTGCATATACAGGAAATGAACGCCGTTTGCAAGGAGCTAATGTCATTAAACATTTAAGCAGCCTCTCAAGTAAACAAGGAATTTTCTCTAGAATATCCTTTTAGTGTTTAAAACCAATGCAGTCACAACTGTCACTTTAAAGAAAAACATATAAAAAGCATTTAGAGTAAGCGACAACCATCTTAACAAAACTGCTTTAAAACTGGAAATAATTAAATTACTCTCACAATCATTATAACACATAATCAGGTGTAATAGCCTTCTGTCACATTAATACTAGCTCATGTTAAGATAGTGTATGTGTTCTTATGATATACTGTAACCAGCGACCTATATTTAAATAGAACATGTATGAGAAGTTTAATTTTCTAATCTGTAATTGACTAATTTTTGCTATCAATGGATTATACATAAAAATAACTTTCCATTTTTACTTATAAGTTATAAAAAACTATAAGAACAGACATTTGACACTGTGCTGAACTAGTAGGAACACAAATGCTTTGTAGTCTGTCACATTTTCCTTGCCCGGGCTTGGTGCAAGCCCACCAATGCCAAAAGCGGGGGGTGGAGCTTTGTGGGTGTTTGCTTGCTTGCTTGCTTGAGCCAGTTTTGACTGAGAATACTTAGCTGCTGACTTTGGCAGACGCAAGGTTTTAGAAACTGCTTGTGGTCTGAAGCCTTTTGCCTTGTCCAGAACTCTTACTGTAGCATTACACTTTAATATAATAGTCCATGTGTACCCATCTCTTTTGAAGAGTCTGACCTGATTCTGAGTTAATACCATTCTATTTTGTGAGTGCCTCTAACAATCTTCTCATAGTTGTCTCCTTTTTCTGGACTGTGATGATAACACTTCTAAGACTTTTCACTGTATATCAGTCCAGGGGATAGTATAGATGCACAGGCATTAGGAAATTAGAATTAAGAAACCCCAGGGTCTCTTCTTTCCTTAGTCCATGGACATACATGTAAGATTGTCCAACAATGGCCAGATTATAGGCAAGGCATGGTAAGCCAGACTTTTGAATGATGTACTTGCTGTTTCCTCTAGGACACCTTCCACTAGAACAGGTTGCTCACCTCCAACTAGGTCATGAGCTCTTTGGGAATAGTGAGATGAAAATGTGCTAAATGTTCATGCCTCAAGAGATACAGTATGAGGGGTTATGGGTGAGAGATGAAGTCCCCCGTTTTCAAACCCTTCCTTCAAAGTACATCAGGTAACCGATATATAACTTTTTGAGTTTAGATTTTCTTATCTTGGTCACCTATCTTTTCCATTTCAGGATTGACAGTTATTTCTCATCTATTAACTCTTTTTTTTTTGGTGTGTCATTCCATTTTTTCCAGTTAACGCAACCAAATTATTTTCACTGATTGTATGAAGTTTCTTCGAAGTCGGAGACCAATTTCTTGTTTGCAACAGCTCATATTAATTGTTTTTCTTATACTTATAAAATGTCATTTCCTTTTGCAATATATTCTTTAACGTACATGATGTTGTATAGAAATGACTCTCCAACTGCGTATTACAAGTACTCACTGTGTGAAAAAATATTGGTTTCTTGGACTGCAACTATTGGTCTGATCTTTGTCACTGGAAGCTTATGGTGCAAAACCTTCCTTATCTGTCTCAGTTAACTAATTTTTCTCTACATCTTGCTTTGCTTTATTCCGTTACTTAGGAAATATTTATTTCCCCAACCACCGTCTCTCTCCCCGCCCCCTCCCCTCCCCCCCCCCTTCGCAGCAGTTATATTCCTTTCCTTTAACAGCTGCTCTTAAGGAATTTCAGTGGTGTATAGTTATCTGTGAGCTAGACCGTTTTACTCTCTTGGTACCTGCTGTCTTTACTTGAAGCCTCTAAACCAGTAATTGGCAACAAGTTTCTCTCAGTGGGTTTTACACACAGCTGCAAGGCAGAAAATAAACAGTTCTTTCAAGTCTACACTCTTAGGGTTACAGCTGTATACTAACGACTCTCCCAGCTTGCTAATGCAAATTTTAAAGAGATATCATCCATTTCTATTAACAAATTTTTAAAAGCTTTTCCACAGTTTAGGCAGGACTTTGTAATGACAATTGTTAAATATGACATCAGAAAAATATTCTTCCTAATTAAAGTATCTTTCTTAATTAAACTAGTCACTGGTGTGTAAGTTTAACTTTTCATCAAACAATAGATCGCATTCTCAAATTTTTTTACTCACTATTATTTCTCTTAATATTATGGCAAAAATGCCCAATGTATTGTCACTTCTAATTATTTCAATGCTTAAATAAAAAAAAATTAAATAGCAGGAAAAAAATTAAAGTATGAATTAGTTTTGTTGAAAATTTCCTCTTCATGCTTTTTGAGGAGAAATTTTCAAGTATAAATATCATTTAGGTGGAATACTTTAGCATTTACTAAAATATAAACATGCTGGTAACAACAAAAATATGAAAGTCAAAAAGCAGTCTTCAGCTAAAATGTGCTGTTCTTTTCCTCTTAAATCTTTGACAAAAAAAAAATCCAATGCTTTTTGGAAAGTGGAGGAAGGGAGAAATAAATGTTTATTCAGCTATTCCAGTCTTACTAAGCCAGGTCATGATTCAATACACAAAAGGATACGTGTTTTGCTAAAAATACGATACATGCAAAAACTCTGTGTATGTGTATATATGGAGGAGAAAAATAAAGAAAAATAGAATACACCTTTTGCGAGTGAACTTAAAATTATTTTTTTTTTTCTTCTAAAGAAACCTTTTCAAAAGGTTTCACAGAATTTTCTCTCAAGTTATTCCAGTATTAGCATCTAGGTTTTATTTTGGCTTTTTTTTTTTTTACAGAGTAAAACAGTAATAAAAACTCTTGTTTAAGCTTTTTATGTGACTGTTTCATCTCCTAATAATACTTCAAAAACTTATTTAACAGGTTCAAAAAAAATCTGTAATGTTGTTTGCACAGGTATGCACATCAAGCTACTAAAGGCTTGGGATATTGGGGAAATAATATGATTATTCCCACCATAAATACAGCAGCAAGAAAAAAATTATTCACTCCTATTGATTTTTAATGCTACATATTGTGACTGTTCAGCAAAAAGGGATAATCTCCCAAGTTAGGAGGTAGTAGCACTGCTGTAACTCTTCCTGTATTTGTCTATTCCTACCACTATAGCAAAGTGGTGAGGGTCACGTGGAATTGAGTTTGGGCTCTAGTTCTGTCACACTCGTTCATGTCATGTCTATAAAACAACTCTGCGTTGTTTAATGGACCAAACCTCCGTGCTCCAGGGCATTTTGTAAGTATTTTGGAAAGAAGTTCAAATCCTTTGTCTCCCTGTGACAAGAAAAGGAAGGAGAAACCAGTTGGCAGCAGCAAGGAGGATCTGTTATTGACTGCAATGCCTGAGTTGCTTGAGTGCAGCTGTCCATTCCAGCTTCCTGACTGACAGGAAGACAAGGCCAAGATGTGAGGAGAGCTCTAGAACCTTTTCGCGCAATAGCTTTTTATTATCCTAAACCTGGATTTCCTCTCTAAGCAGGGCATGCAATGTGGGGAGAAAAACTGTACAGGTTTAAACTTAAACAGTAGAAGTTCAGGGTAGATATAAAGAGGTTCTTTACTGTGAGGGTGGTGAGGCACTGGAACAGGTTGCCCAAAGAAGTATAAATGCTCCATCCCTGGCAGCGTTCAAGGCCATGTTGGATGGAGTCTTGGGTGACGTGGTCTAGTGTGAAGCGTCCCTGCCTATGGCAGGAGTGTTGTAACTAGACGATCTTAAGGTGCTTTCCAACCTAAACCATTCTATGATTCTATGATTATTTTTATGACGCCTGTGTATGGGTAGCTGACTATTAAAGTATACCCAACCCAAATTGCTCCCTTTAACTTCTGTTTATCAAAGGGAGGAAAGTGGGGTTTAAAATATAAATCAGCTACAGATGTAGAGAGCTCAGAATGTGTCTTTATGAACGTTCTGCCATTTAGGTAACTACCAGCTTCTGTATTTCTGTGTCAATAATGCCAGAGACAATGTGGAAACAGGAGCTTAGTTTTTTTCTTTCTTTTGAAAAGCTGATTTCATAACTCAAGGTGTTATGTGAAATCTTTACCTTCCTGCCTTCTTTAGGGGAGAACAACTTCTTATTTGACTTGTTAGGTTGAAGATGTAATAAGCATAGACCAGTTGAGGTAGTAGAAGTGAGATTTCCCAGAGTGTGGGGTGAAAAGCATGTTCTTTATAGATCTCATTCAGTAAAGCGTGTTATGAAGGGATATTATTTTGTACTTCTCTATTAGTTCCAAGCTGCAGATACAGGGGTTTTGGTGTTTGTTGGTTTTTTTTATTTATTTTCAAATAAATCAGTACTCTTGTAAGTACAAACGGGATGGACTAAATGGCAACAAGTAATTGTGTGAGCCCCTACTTTCTAAATGCAAATTCTAATGACAGGATTCATGGGATATAATGCAGTCTATATTTTTATAAATTACAAGCACCAGAATGGTGACAAATAGAAGCCTGGACAGAAAGTGTCATGGTACCTTTCGTTCCTGAGCAGTGTGCTCTCCCTTTTAATATTAATTACAAGGTAAAATGTATCTGAGGGTTTACAAAATTGGAACACAATCGGCTTGACCGTATTATACTCTGTTGCCTATAAAAAAATCTCAATGCTGTTTAACAAATGACTTTTTTACTCCTCTTTTCATTAGAGCTCCTTGTTGCCATCCAATCTTGATTTTAGAAATTAAAGCTAATAACCAGATTGAAGGAATCTGGAGAACGACAGCATGGGGCACAGTCTGAAAGCCACAACTAACAGCATGAGGCAAAGCAAACCTCAAGCTATTCCAGCTCTTAGAGAAGGAAGTGGGAGAAAAAAAGCATTTGCAGGAAAACTCAATTATAACAACCCATAGCTATGGTAAGGCACTTGTGAATGTTGACAGTAAAGCTTTTTCTGCTTAATGTTTTAATTAAATACCTAGAAGCCAACTCTTCTCCTCAGTCAGTGTCAGAGCAGTACTTCTCTGTGGATAAATGTTTATAGCGAAAGCTCTGCTGAGAGTTTCAGCAAACAAGTCTCAGAGAACTGAGAAGGCTTTCAGCTGAGGCACTTGAGATCAAGAAAGCACCAGTGATTAGAAACTAGCAGTACAATAACAGGAGAATTTAATCCACCCAAATGTCAGTTGCTGGTTTACAAGTTGGCAATCCCATCTTCATCTGCAGACAAAAGGGCACTGGTTAGTCATCTGTTTAATTCTCTTGCTGCAGCATGTCATTTGGATGTTGAAGGAAAATCCCTTGATTCGGTCTGCCATTTCTGACAGTCTCCCTCTAGACCACATTAATAAGCTTTTTAGAGAAGTGAATGCAGAATAATCAGCAGGCAGCCTGCGCTCAAAATGGAGACAGAACAGACAGCAGAATTGCCTTCTTCCCTTTGTAGTTCTGGTGCATAGGTGACCCTTCTCTCACAGAGCAGCAAATGATTTAGACTAAGATTGCCTTTGAAAGCCACAATGTAATTAACCATTTTATGCATGAGATGTTTGCCTAGCTTCAAAACCTGATGCTTTGCAGCAGAAAAAATTCAGCTGCATTTTATTTAGATTTATGAAACATGCTAACAATAGAGCAGACAGATAGAAAGGCTGCCTGGCATCCTGCAATACCTGGGGAATTTCACTCACAAAACAAACATGCTACTCTTTAATGTAGGCTCACATCTCGTTATAAAATCACAAGTGAAATGAGACACACTTCGTCTTTGCCAGGAGGCAGGTAAGTGTTGTGCTGCAGACAGTCCTGTTAAGATCTGCATGATTTTAATACAATCTGAAAGCAAATAATTTGTTAGATAATGGGGGTCTTGCTGGGGATATTTTCTGGTTTTCTCTATTAATAACTTCTCTATTGCCAGCTGTAAATTGAAATTGTCAATAGCTTTGTTTAACCTATTGTGCACTGGCTGTTTCAAGGTGCAGTTGGAAAACAAACTACTTAAGGGTATCCTTATTTTCTTTTGGGAAGTATTTGTTAGTAAAGCATTACTAAACACTGAAAATGAAAAATCAGAAACCCTTGAGTCCTGAAAAATCTTTTTATTTCGCTTGGAGCTGAAGGAAGTAGGCACCATTGAAAATCAAGCTCAAGATATGCACATACAGACAAGAAAAGGAAAAGAAGGTTAAAAGGAGAAGGAAAGAAATGTAATCCTGTGTGATGTGGTAAGATGTAGGTAAGGCTCAGGGAGGATTTTGTCAAGCAGAAAATTGACAAAACCTGCTATTAATTATTGTGCTGATGTTATCAGTGGCATTACCATAATCAAAAAGTGAGGCGTGAGCATAATTCATGAGGTGCTAGGTAGCTTGGGGGTTAAATCACTTATTCTCAAGGGAGAATTTAAGAAAAAACATAATTAACAGTAAGAGAGCACAAGAATTCTTTTATGTAGCTCATGTAGTCAGTAATATCTCAGTAACAAATCCAGACATACTGGCCTGTTTGTGTGTGAAGGAATAGAGGAGGATGGAAGGAGATCTTATTTGCCAGCCGCAGCTAACAGGAAAGACGGGATCAGGCTTAAACAACTTTTTGTTATAGAGGAGAAGCTATGGTGTCTTTAAAAAACAATATTCTTGGCACTTTGTAGAAATATGATAGCGTAAAGTTCCTTTCAGGAAGAGCTTACATCCTAAAGTACCAGGAATATAGAAAAAGAACGTACCAAAAAGAAAAGTGAAGAATTGAATAATTTTATGGAGTAACATTTTATTTTTTTTTCCTTTAGAGAGAAAGAGAATAAAACATGGCAGCAAAGACCAAGACAAGTAAACACCTCTGTTGCGGAACATCTTCATCCCCAACAACATCTTCAAGAGAAAAGGTAGAAAAGAAATTAAAAACAATACCAGATCATCAGGTTAACCATGTAACTTTGCCTTGCAAATTCAAACTATTAAAGAAGCTGAGACAAATTCAATATTTACAGTAGTTGCATGTTAACAAGTCAACATTTACCAACTGTTATAGGCAAAGTTGAATAAATAACAATGAAAGTGTTTGCAAATATTACTTTGAAGAAAAACATTTTCACTTTGATTCACAACATATATTATTCACATACTACAAACATTCATGCAAGCAAATCTGTGTTTCTGGTGGTATTATAATCTCTCCAGCTAATAACTATCTGCATTATTATTCACTCTAGAGAAAGTCATATGAAGTTTAAAGCTCCTGGTTATTCTGGGATCCAGAGCAAGAGAAATCAGCAGTGATAATGATGTGCCTAGTGATATAAGATGAGCAACAGATTGGGTGGGATATTTAAGAATCAGAAGATCTAAAGACTTTTCTGTTTAGTGCTCATGTTTTTGTTGTCAGAATGAAAACCAAATGATATACACTGACTGGATTCTTGGTCTCTTTACCACTTAAAGAAAGCCCATGAAAATCCTTCTCCCAGGAGGAGTACAGGAACAGTCGCCAATGAAGGCAATGGGTATTGCCCCATTGGTAAGCAGAAAGTACTTGTTAATACCCTGTTAGAAGACTCTGGCTCTAAGTAATTTTGCCGGATTGAACTGTAATAAAATTCTCCATTTTCAAGGAAATCTTGTAGAAAAATTATAATATTCCTAGTGAAAGTATTGGAAGACTAGAGAATGACACGTTTTGTGATTTTTATATGGGACTGCCTGTAGGTTTTCAAGAGCTACAATACATTGTAATGGGTGAATTGTTATAAATCCCATAATATTCTGGTCCATGCAACAGCATTACTTGGCAAATTAAACGTTGAAAATGAAGAATCGATATTAAAGGGAGACCATGGAATAATATAGGAGAGGTCTATGTAACAAAGCTAAACACGTGAATTTGAACAGTGAAGAAAGTAAAGTTATTTATGATTGTAATCTGCTGAAAGAAGTTGTAGGAATGATTGGTTTTGTATCAAATCAAACTTGTCAGCAGCTGTGGCCAACCTTTCAATCTAAAAATGTTTTATGCTTCTTGAAATTCAGCTGTCACCTCCTGAATGTTTATAAATCACTTTTGTTACCAGTTTTAAAACTAATGCCAGCAAAGTGGCTCTGATTAGTCAATATCCAAATTCTCTTGGAAACTTTGTACTTGTCCTTCAGTAATAAAAAGACTTTTATGTCTCTGAACAAAAGCATAATCTCTAGGCCTATTTCTTGGGTTAGAAAGAGCTAGTTGAGTTTTGCTGGTTTGGACTCAAAATGACCAACAGCACAAGTGGCTGTGTGGTGTTATGTGATGTGGCATCTTAGAAGCAGACACCAAACAGATTATGCAACATAATTAACATAATTAATCACACTGGTGACAAACGAGATACATTTGATTTGTATAAGAAAGGTGAAACCTAGCAAACCTATGAAAAGAAAGACTACCAAACAAGAAAGCCTTTCAGGGAGTCAGTTCTTAGGTAGGTAAACATATCTAAACCAACATGTAGTGTATTTATTGCAGTGAAATGCTGGTTTTAGAGTGTCTACAGGGAACAGTTAGGAGTGGTGTAGTACAGCCACTGAGGGAGAAATATTTAGGAATTCAAGGCCAAACCAGGCCATACCCACACCATTCTTCATGGGCTACTACTAAACTATTTTGAAACGAACACTACATTTCCAGCTCATAGTTCCCCCGGCTGTTACTAAAATTACAGAGGTCACTGGAGCAGGCCCCTCTCCATAATTATGATATTGTATTTTCTGGTCCCCTTAGTCCATTGATTACAGCAGTTTGGAATGATAGAAACCACTGAGACAACTGCAAAATCAAATTTGCTTTAGAGGCATATACCTAGAGTTGAATTAATTTTTTCCCACTTACCAATAATGTAAAAGACAGTACTGAGAGCCTGGAATATTGTATGACTCAAGAGCCATTTTTAACTTCAGGAGACTAAACCAGCAAAGCATAAAAATTTAGTCTCTTTGCTTCATTTCTGCTTTCTTTGTTGCATCCAGATTTAAATAAGAAACCATAAATACTGTTCCTGAAATAAAATCCTCACACAAAAAAAAGCCTCTAAGTCTTTGTTAAGTCTAATATCTGCATGCAGTCATATGACTATTCAGAATTATTCACTGAAGCAGCTGTGAATGCATATGAGATGAAAAATCTCTGTCTTATGATGAATATAAAACGTGCCTCTCTACTTGCTGAATACTTAGAGCCTTAATTCTCTACTTTTTCTCATTATTGTAATTAAAAATGTTTGAATTACCATCGGCAAAGAGTATTTGCTAAAACATGAATTACTGGCATCTCTTTTACAGAATAAAGCTCACTTGGAGAAGTGAATCTTTTGAACAGGATAGTTAGCTGTTGTCCTTATGGTGACAATCACTGCCTTTGGTGTGACAGTGACTCCCACTGGATTTACTGAGACTCTCCAAAGCATTTTTTTGCTGAACTCTTACACCCAGCTGGCCTGTTGTCCTATGTGATCACTTCAGCACATGCGCAATGTGTTGCTATTGATTATCCTAAACTATGTACAAAACACCTCCTAACTATCCTAGCTATGTGCAAAGGATTGTCCTGTGATCAAATTTTTCATTTGCAGGAGCAGTTTCTGCTGACTAATTACAAGTGCATTATCCATCTACAGTTTAGTCAGTTCTATGGCCAGAACTGCCTACAGGACTTTCTGGAGTGACAAGGGTCTCTACCCAGGACATTAATCATGATATTTAAACATGAAAATAGTGCCCAGCAGTTGGACTATACAGTACAGAAGTTATCCATGGGAAGCTCTGAGTCTGTCTGAAATTCTCACCTGAAATATTATAAAAATTGGTCAAATGCTTTGTTGTGAAGTTGATTAGGAATCCAGATTATGAACAGCCATAAATTTAGAATGATCACAGTTTTAGCTTTGTCTTGATCAGTAATAAAAGAGGAATGAGTGAGGAAAACCAAGTTCCTTGTCTGGTGTTTCAGATGGTTTGGTACAGGACTTGTACTACACTTTAGGAATAGAGGGCCTGCAAAAATGTTTCTTTGTTTAGCTTCTTACATCATGACATCCTCTAAACTCTTTGTACTAGAAGAGGAATAAAGCTGATATACACAGTTGAATCCTAATACTCTGGTTTAGATACAGTAAAACAAACCAAAAAGTTTTCAAAAGGGGAAATTTGGTGGGGGGAGCGGGGGAGGGGTTCTTTGGTTTTTTGGGTTTGGTTTTTTGTGTGTGTTTTTGTTGGGGTTTGGTTAGGGTTTTTTTTCCTCCTAGTGTTTAAATCAGTCTGGTGTTTATTTTCAACTAACTCTCGTTTGTGTGATGATTTGCAGACTTCATCAAATAAATGGACAGAGTAATACAGGTGCCATGTCAGCCATTGGAATTTCATTAGCAAAATAAGTCATTTGCTATTCTGAGTCATTTACTACTCTTACTATCCTATTACATCCATTTTACATGCAATTCAAAGGAATTGCAAGTCTACTTGTCCTAGACTGACCTACCACTCAAGTGAGAAACTACTCACCCAAGCAAAACAAATTGATTTTGGTCTGTGATTCCTGAAACATCACAGGGAAGAGAGTTGTCTTGTGTTCACTTAGGGTTTTTTATTTATTTAGTGATGAGACTTAATGTTCATAAGTCTTGTTTTGAACTCTTCTATCTGCAGCTGAATCAAACCAATGCTACTTGCTCAGATTGGCTGTGGCTTAAGACACATTAAAAGCTGGTCCCATACAAAGGATGTCTCCCTTCTTATTGATGCTATTACCTTAATTTTGTATTAATCGATGCCAGGAATGTTTGTTCTGATGATATATAATAAAGGGATTTAGTCAGTTTTGTAATTGTATTGCTCTTTTCCTTTCTGTTTTGTTTTGTCTAAGTATTTCAGATATAATTAACACAAAATATATTTATTAATTAGTATTATTTAGTTTCATTGGAAACATTTCCAACTAAGTTGGAAGTAGAAACATAAGTAATGAAATTACCTTAATTCAAATGCAGAGCAATAAAAAGAAACTAATCTTATTAAAAGATATATACATAGTCTTAGAAAAAGCAAAGATTAGTCTTTTGTGAATGCTATTTTCTATGTCTTAAGATGTTCCCTGCATTTTCTCAGGAATTAATTCGTTTGGTGTAAAAGACACATTTTAAAAATACAAAGTGTGGTAAAGAACATTTTAGTAATTTTCTCTTGTCCTTGGATGTCCCTAATTGACTATCTGCTTTAACCACACTTCATAAATGAAGGAAAGATGCTGAGGAACAGACAATGATTTTCCCCAAATCCAAATAGAGAGGCAAATGACTATGATTAATGTTATCTGCTTCCCCTTTCCCATCACACATCTTCAACCTGTATTTTCAAGTGATTTATACACTAAAGCAGCTCCCTGATGCTTACATTTTGACTGGAATCCTGTAGTAGTGAGGAGAAAACACCAAGGTACTCAGATTTCTGGAAAACACACAACTCCGAAAAAATCAGTCTCTGTTGTCCAGAAACACAAATCCTGATGTAGACCCACATTGATGCTTATTGAAATTCAAAACTTAACATGGTCCTTACAATATCAAGATAAAGTCAAAACAGAAGTTTCCTCTTCAGAAGTTCAAACAGCTGTCTTCAAATTCCCACTCAATTCTGAAGGTGCAAATGAAGAACTAGGTTCAAAAAATATATGAGTAAGTTATATACTTTCCATGCATAGAATTATTAAATAAATTAGTAATCAATAAATATATGTGAAAAACATATTCACATAATTACATTAAGAATGACCTTTTTTTTTTTTTCTGGACAGCTCAATATTAAAAAGTCTCCAAATAACCTTTTAGCAGCACACATTTCTGAAGAGCAGAATAACACAGATAAATTTTGTAGAAAGAAGGAATACTTCCATTTGAATAAATGAGGTACCTCGAAAAACTAACAAAACTTTCAGGTACAGTAACCATCCATCAGGTGAGGAAAAATTGATTCAATATAGCAATAAAATACTAAATAATTTTTTTTTTTTTTTTTTTTTTTACTTGGAGATCAATAAAGAACAATCTATACTTTTCAAGAGGAAACACATGCAGGATGATGAGAAACTTTGTTCTTTCATTGTTTTTAGAAATGGTTGCAGTAGATGGCAGTATTAGAAGACAGGGTCCCACTGTGTAATGTGTCAAGTTATGACCTCGATTGAACAAAAATGAAGGCATATGAACACCTCTGAGATGCTTGATCTTTGAACCAGGTGAACTGCTAACCCATGGACTGTTCTGAAGTAGAGGTATTATATGTTTACATATTTACAAGATTCAAAAGTAATATTCACAGACAACGCGGAATCCAGAAAAAAGGCAAAGGAGCGAAGGCTGATCTAATACTGATGTGGTGCTACAGCTTGGGAAATTCTTAAGATGACTATTACTATTATACAATTCTGTTACTAATTTGTTTTCTCAAAAGAGGATTTTTATAGTTCCAGCTGTACAAATTAAATACCTCGAGTGGAATCCAAGCATCTTTGATACTGTACATCTTCCATCTCAGTAATAAAACAAAATGAAGAAGATAGATAGATATAAGTCTATCCTCTGAAGACTATCAGGATGGAAATTCTGCGTATCATTGTAACTAAAGGCTGTGTTCTCACGGTGTATATTAAAAGGTCATAAAAAGCTGTTGACGATACTCATGTTTTCTTTCCTTTCTTGAAAGTAGTTATGAAAGCAATATGCCTACAGATTTTTAATATAAAATACCTTTTCCACTTTATAGCTAACACAGTATGGAATGGGTAGCCATTTACTTGATGGGAATAAGTATGAACAGATCCTGCTTTTATTTAGCTTATCTATAGTATAACATGAGGCAACCAGAGAGACGTTTAAGCACATTACTGTTAATACAGGAGTACGTATGCTTAATTTCCTTAACTACGGTGTACTAGATCAAGTTTTATTCTGTGATCCTTCCAGTGTGTATAATAACATAACAATAAATGTGCATGCAGGTAGAAATAACTAAGTCATCTAATTCAAGCAGATGCACAGAACTGCACAGGGGCTTTTTCATTATCTGAAATGAAAAGATAAAGACATTCTAACCTGGCAAATGTTAGTATCAGAAGGTGTTCTAAATAGCACAGGTCTTCTTAATTGCTCAGATCTTGGCCAAAGACCTAAATTGAGCTTGCCTGATCTATTCTCTTCTTCTTTAGGCATATTTCTGAGAATACAGACAATTAAACCATCAAAGGAGAAAAAAACTGATGAAGAGATTTTTTCCAGTCAGGCATTAAATTTCTAGGAGGACCTTTACTTTCAAAATGTTGAAGTTTTATGATATTAGAAAGATACCATGCTAGCCAAAGAAAATGTACCATTTTCAAATGGGAGAGAAGTCAAGATTAGTTTTTCAATCAAATAAATAGTCTTTCTTTAGAGAAGAGATCTATTAATTTTCTACGAAACTACATAAAATATTAAGTAAGTGCTATGTAGGTTATATCATATGCTACCAAACTACCAAAACATATTCCTCCAAACATATGGCCAGTGCTGTTATTGGTGATTAGATACAGTGTTTTATGTTGAAGATCTGAATCAAATTTTTTTCCTAGGTATAATGTTTGTATTCAGGTTTTCTGGGTCAATTTGTATCTCACCAGGAATTACTATCACTGGTAGCAGGAGGTTTTAGGTACTGATGGAAAGATTTGCAGTTACACAGGAGAAGATTCTTCCTTCATGACTTCTTTAATCCCTCAAGGTATCAGCAGGATATCATTGTGGTGGTGGAACTATTCAGTTCTTTTTTATTGTTGCTGAAAAAGAAAGATTTTTGTCCTGAAAGAAAGTTTTATTGAATCAAATATTCTGAGTGAAGATGGGTATTTCAGTAAAGAATACCAGTAAAGTTTGAGCTTCATTAAATCTAAGGTGAAGTTTTTTATTTTGATTTTTTTGTTTGTGATAGTTCTAAACAGAAGAACTTGTTACCAGCTTTATTCCACTGAATGAACAATGAATGAACAATGTGCAAAAGAAGAATAATATTTTATTTACACCATTCTGTATAGAAACTGTAGATGGAAAGAAACAACACACCATTCCTTTGAACTTCTGTTGTGTAGAACATGAAGTTGCAAATATATCAAGATAGCAAACACATCAAGCTAGCATATTCCCATTTCTCACTTACTTAAAGGAGACAGGTTTTGATCTGCGGCACCGTATTTTCATCTAAACATCACCTATGAGTGAAAGGGTAGCATTAGAAGAAAGGTTAAGTTGTACTGTAACTTTAGAGTGTCTGGGAATACAAGGGAAAGTTATTGCAGGGAAAAACTGTAGTAGGAAAAGAGGCTTCCTGATGAAATGCTTGTGGACAGATTAATTTACACAATAACTGTTTGAAGTTATTTTTCCTTTTAATTTTTCTTTTTTTTTTTTTTTTTAACCTGGAGATCAAACTGTGCAAACCAAGTCCAACATAAATCTGTAATAGAATATTAAAATGCAGAATATGTGCTGCTAAATTCCCTAAATTTTTTCATAGTAAATACTCAATTTTTTGAAACTGACATTTAATACAAGCACTTTTGAAAAGCCAAATAGTAGTTCTAGAAATAACTTCACCAATAAGTAGCCCTTTCTGAGAACTTACAATTATTTATTTTAGATCCACCTATATCTATTTATATCTATATATATATAAATACTTTTATATTTAAAACGATTACTGAGAAATAAGGTAACAGAAAACTGAGAGTAGGGTAAGATCTGGCCAATATCGACATGAGAAATGTGGTAGTTACTTTGTTTCGAGAAATATGCATTTGGGGGGAATACCAAAAGGAATAATGTCAAAATCATATCAGTTTAATGGAAATCAAAATACTGTACCTGGGTCATTGCTAATGTCTTTGCAAAACTTTTCTGGCCATATCAGGGAAAAGAAAACCCCCACAGTGTCACTGAGATATTCTCCTTAACGGGACTAGAACAATTTAAAATATAATTTCCCTTGTGCCCATCTGAATTCTTATAAGTGTGTGGTAAAGAGCCTAGAGAATCAGAAAGTACAGGGCAAGCAGGATAAGAGGGATGAACACCATCTTAGTCAGGTGTTTGGGAAGCTCTGTGGGGAGAAAATGCTTACTAAAGCCTTCTGAGATACTGTGCAGTTTGCTAATTCAAAGAACTGTTTTAGAAATTTGTTTGGTATTTTAATTTTATGCTTATAAGTTTCAAGCGTAGACTGTCAGGTACAAGATGAAATCCATTACCAAGAAAAATGCAATGCTCAAGTGTTTTGAAAGGTTATACATCACACACATTCTGGTATATAAAAACGTTTGAGTAAAAACACTAGAACTTATGAAAGAGCAAGGCATATCAAATTATGTGGAACTCTAATAAAGCATGGGGAGTGTAAAAAGGGCATGAAGCACAAGGGGAAACTATCTGGGGAGGTTTTGTGGTCTGTAAAAGTAGTACCCTCAGGACTGGTTGGACAGTCACATGTAGGGAATGGGTTAGATCTGCTCTTCCTTAGTTAATAATAAAACAGGTGACAAGTATTACTGATTATTTTGCCACAACATGTTCTGTGCTTGTTATTTATTTGGGTTAACATTACAATCTGGTGGAGATCCTCCCTGTAGAGACTTCCTCATGGGCTGCCTAGAGAACCTGGCAAGGAGCTGGTACAGCTCAAGGGTACAAGGACTGGGGTTCATTACTTCACCTCCTGTGACTGTAGGCTAAAACAGAAAAGCAAATGCAAGATATGCACAGCTGAAGGTCACTTCACATTGGACAAAAAGCAAGCAGTCAGGGAGCAATTCTACTTCAGTATTTGTCTCACGACTTTCATCTTCAAGAGTATTTCTAAAGCTGACCCTATAATTTTGCAAGAAGCAGAGGTGCGGGCAAGATCTTTCAAGGTACCTATATTGTACAATAAGCAACTCTGCTTACCTCTGATCCTACTGCTTTGAAAGATGCTTGCCTGATTTCTTAATTTCATTTTTCATATAAAAATTAACTTTAATGAGCTTAGTAACAGGCATAAATTCTGTATTTCAACAGTAGAGAGCAGGATCTTGCCGTTCACTTGAATGAATTCTGTATTATCAGAATAAAGATAGTTTAGTTCAAGAGCTCTTTTCAACAGTAACACAAGTAGAGAAATGAAATTGTCCAGGAAGGTTCTATGCTATAAAAAAAAAAACCAGTCTCCTCCACACACCACCCCCCCTTAGAGAAACTGCAAGTCAAAAGCATACTGCAAAATAACCCTAAATCTTTACATTTGCCTATTTGTTACTGATTCCTCCTCCTTATTAAATAGAGTTGTCCTGGGGAACCTACCATCTGCCTGATGTAAACTGCCCCGTTAATTCTCACCTGGCTACAGCTGCAAAACAGATGAGAACAAGGAGAGGGAGTTAATGAATGAGTCCTGGTAAAGATCTTAGCAGGGTGCCTCTTTTAATTCAGACCACGCTGGTAGTTAGTATGACAACAAGCTGTTACCACCTAATGATTTCAGTTCCTTAAGCATAATGAGTCCCATGTTCTCAGTATGCTTTAGACTGGACAACTTAAACTACTTTTGTGTTTCATAGCCCCTGTTTGTATATTACAAAATTCCATGTAGAATTTTCACTGAATAAGGCTTCAATGTGGAAACAGCTAATTGTAATGGAAAGCTGAGTGAGCTGTCAATACATTAAAAAGTGAAAAAAAACCCAACCACCAACACCCCAATAAAAATATACACTAGGTTCTTGGTAGTTATAATATTAACAAACACATTTCCATCAGGTTAGTTAAGCTGTAGCAACTTGCTCCATCTAAGGCATTAGGCACAGTTAGGTGGCTCTAATCAGTTTGGATGTAGCAGTGACTTTCCTTCTATCACTCAACCCAAAAGGGCGTGATGAGGGTGGAGAGAAGGAAAGACAAGAGAACATTCTTCTGTGAACAATTTGTAGCCAGCACAGGCTGGAACAAACCGTCAATGTGGATCCAACTCTTAAATATCAGATAAGAAGCAGCAGTCAGAAGCTCATGGGCTGAAACGGATCTGTACCCTTGAAAGTCTTAGATAGGCCGACAAGTCACTTGTCAAAAATGTCAAAGAAGGACATAGTTACTAAGGGTTAAACTGTCCTGGTAAAGACAGCTGAAAGGTTTAAGGGGAATTTTCTGCGAAAGCTGATGGTTAAATAAGGCTGCAGATTGACTGACTCCTGGTGGCCATTTAAGACTAATTGGAAAAGAGTGCATCGTCATACTTATGTCTGCATCTATGCCTCTCACAGGTCATATGCCAAATTTTACTTGGAGGACTTTATGATAAATTTTACTATTTTGGGAAACTTTATCATATGCTATGGCTAAGACTTAGAAACTCTCCTTAGAGCCTCCTCCTTTTGGAAGGCAGTTTACTTGTGGACACTCGGACAAGTCCATTGAAGAAGTGACATCCCAATGGACAAAGATGTAGAAACCCTGAAATGAATAATACAAGGAACTGGTAATTCTCCTCTTGGGTAAAAACAGGAGCATGGCACTTGAAGTTATGTGCATTCTGTTCACACCATAGCCAATTCTCTTTGAGCTTTTCTTAGTGTACTTTTCTTTGGGGAGGAGAAAAGGTAGTAGTCCTACCTTTTGGGTAGCCCTACCTTTTGGGTAGGGCTACCCAAATGGTGTCATTAATGCATTCATCTTGTACAGAATTTTGGAGTGCCTCAGCCACCCCTCTTTCAGATACCAGTTTTCTCAATAAGAGCCATCCTGGCATTCCTGCTTGGGTGAATAAACCCAAATCGTTGATGCTGAATGGGACATTCTAATTTTAAGAAATGCTTTCATCTCTGCCAAAGATAAGTCTTCTAATGCAGTACTACTCTACAGCAACTGACTTTTATTATCTAGTCTCATGACATTTTGAAAATAAATATTTTTATGAAATCGTGCATTTTTTTTTCTGACTGGGGATCTTCCTTTCTACTTAACACACAGAGAACATTTCTTAAAATCAATCTTCTTTTCCCTGCTGATTATACTGAACAATAAACTCCTAATTAGGAGGTTTTGAAAGTTCTGGTTTTGATGTTAGCTTTGGAAGTTACTTACTACAGGAGGTGATAGGGTAGTGAGGGTGCTTCTGAGTCATTCCCAATGCTCAAGCTACCATCCAGTGTATAAAGGGCAAGTGCAGAAGAGAAATAATCAGATTGGGAACCTACTTTTACATCACTGTTACCCTTGAGATGACCTCAATTCATTAAAAAAGTTATTTCTTGGGAGGTCTCTTAAAAGGTTGTTTGAACTTAAAGCTCAGGCTCTGTTGGTATTCAGACTACACCTGTTCTCTACGTTATTTGGGGCCATGCTTTGAAGTTTTCTCTTTCTCCTGGGTATTCCAGCTAAAATAGTTGATTATGAAATGAGAGCACAGAAAAATACAGTATCATCATATTACTTTTCTCAGACTTGAAATGCTACAAGAAACTTTAAAAGAAAATGTCTTTTATTAGAAATTAATACACAGTTGTAAATAAAATCTTGAATACAAAAATTTGACAATTGTTTTAACATCATATTTTCTTTTGTCTTGTCTTATGATGTATGCATTACAGATCACATTCATGAAAAACCTGACTTCAGTCTTTTCAACTACGTGTCCAGTATTCAAAAGCAGCAGAGTTTGCCACTGGAATACGCCACAAGAGTATTTTATCAGATTCACCATTTCTCTTTTCCATTACTACACTCTAAAGTTTCATACATGTGCGTATACAGAGTTATACATTTGCTGTGTCACTCACTTTGCTGCAAAGAATGGCAGGAAATTCACTGCTGGGATTATGCATGACTCTTCCCTGATCAATCCCAACAACTTCAGAAGCTGCATTTGAATGATGCCTGGGAGAAAACTCCGCTGCTTGCTTCAGACTGTCCTAAGTTCATTACTTTTTTCCTCTCAAATGTTTCGTTTCCTAGCTGCTTAGCACTATTTATAATTTGACATGACGTATGAAGTTCATTGCAGGCTGTTAGAGTAGCTAGGCAATTTAAACAACTGGTTTCACTCAGAAGAAAATTCAAAAACAAAGTAGATTTGAAATTAATTTTTTATATGCAAGTATTTTTATAAGGGACAGTTTTTATATAGAGGTGGTTATTTGGTCGTGCTTTTTCCAGAATGCTAGAGAGCTCGATGAGATCAAAAGACCACATGTACAATAGTTTCTGTTGCCTCATCTTTTGTCCTAGTAAGCTTATCCAAAGGACCACTGTTTCCTCCTTTACTTTACTGAAATCTTGGGTGAAAAATGTAATAAAGAAAGCACCTGTACACATGATGCATGGTTCCCTTTTGTTAATCTTTGGTGCTGAGAGCAGGGTCCAGTCAGGTATAACTCTTCAGGTCAGTGAGTGGGCTTACATCGGTAAACTCAGCCTTCCTGCTATTTCAGTTTGCCTGAGACAGTTGCCCGAACTAGTAAAGGAAGTAAAACAATTCCTCCCAAGCCACATGTGCTGAGCTATACATGAAATTCATGCTGTCACTTTTCATATTTATGCTGTCAGGTGGGAAAGCACCTTCTAAAAGCTGAAGATAAAACATGAAATAGAAATGCCTGTAGAAGAAAATGCCTGTAGAAGGGGCTGCAAAGCCAAAGAATGAGTTCAGCTCAAAAGAATCTTCTTTCTTGGTGACTGAAGAGCTCTGTGCCCAGGGGAAGACTGTGCCAGGCAAGCAGGCAGAAGTGGAAGCAGGAGAATTGTCTGCGTATCAATGCCTCGGCAATGTTTTTAAAGGACAAATAGTCCTTTATAGCAATCATCTGATCTACAATGCAAAACTGGATTTGGATAGAATGTTAAGTAATTCAAACATACTTTGCTATGCCAGACTACCTAAATATTTGGGTTTTCTGGGAAATATGTACAAGTGAGAAATATTACCTATGTTAAAACATCTCAACCAAGTTGCTGCTCACCAGCCATATATTTGGTTTTTTTGAATGGGTATCATAATATTTTTCAAAATGCATTGAGATGTCTTGTATTTATTGCTAAGCAGCACTATTTTGGAACAAATCTGATTTGTTAGAAATTCCATTTTTTAAATATTTTTGTGAAGTTCATTGTATTTCCAGATTCAGAAAAAAGTGAGGGAAGGTTCTATTTAAACATCTGTTAAAATCCCAATGTCTCATCTTTGAGTGCATGCAGTGTGTTTTGAGGGGGTTATTTTTATTGCTTCTAAAATATTTGTTATTACATTTTTAAGACAATTTATATTTTGTTATTATATGCCATAATGGCATCTGCTGCAGCAGAGTGAGACAAGATCAGACGGAAACCGTTAATATTTCCTGGATTCCAATCCGAAACTCAGAAATATCCACATTGCTTCATTGGTTTGAGTACTTCTGTCTTAGAGCATTTTAGCAACTTCATACTAAAAAAAGTCTTCATGTGCAGGCACCTATAAAGAAAGATTTGAAACTGAAGTAAAATAAAGTGTGTGCATGTCTAAAGTGGTGCTTTGTGAAAACAGAATTAGGGAAAATAAAGTATTATTTCATGGAATGACTGCAATTAATAGCATGTATGTGAGGAAAAGATGTGAAGACAAACTGAATATATGGGTGTTTCTGTGTGTACAAAAGAGGAATGGAGATTAAAAAATGGATTAAAAAAAATCCACTGCCATCAGCACTGAGGAGTATTGCCAAAGATACCAGCTTCATCGTTTACTGCAGCTGTGCACCTGCAAATGCCACCTGGATTGTCTGTCACTGCAGCAGTATTCAGAAAGGTCTGAATATTCAGCCAGTGAGCATTCTCATGTTTGATCTACTAAACATTCTAATTGCTTTTGCTGCTAATAAATGGCAGAGGGAAAAAAAAGCGCCTCTAAGATTTGGTTCTCTGAGCAATAGGGGTTTCAGTGCTTAAGAATAACTTAATCTACTGCGCCATAAGATGCATCGGTAGAGTGCATCAAGCAATCAAATAAGGATTAAAGAAAAAGTCACATTGGCTTTAATTTTCTTAGTTTGACTGCTTGGCATACATTGCAGAAAACAATTAATTCAGGCTGTTTTTAACAAAGAATAAACTCAGAAAGTTTAGTGTTTGTGAGCAGTCCAACTGAAATGCAACCTCATTAAATTTTCTTTAAATTTCCTATCATAAGAATGGGATATAATAACACATCACTGTTTTTCTGAGGGAATAACTGTTATTATATATTAATACCATTAGCATCCAAAAGAAAAATTACCAGATGAAACACTGTTGCTGTAAATCTAGCTTTTATTTAAAATTAAGGAACAGTACTGAAGGTTGCTGAACAGTGAAAAGAGTTACAGAAAGTAGGAGTTGATTATTAAATCACTGGTTGTGGCAACCAGTCACTGGCATGGTGATTTCAGACTATTTGGACTTAAAATAAATAAAGGGAAATTCAAAGGGAAGACCTGAAACATCGTTAGGCTATGCCTATCTTGATACAGTCTATTTTCACATTGCTCTGAGACCTTGTTCTGTAAATATCCATAGTTCAATCCTTTGTCTATTCATCCTGATAGCTGTGCTAAACTTTTTAGGATGATGTGAGCCGTGTTTTTTTTCCCACTGCTTCTATCCACCGAAGTCTTTTTTATCCACTGTTCATTCTTTTTTACAAGTAAACGCAGACCTGGAAGCAGAAATAAACAGTCTATGGACTGTTTCCTAAGAGAGACACAGAGATGAACCTGAGACTCAGTATGTGGTTAAGGAATTAGATTTATACTCCAAGAATGCAGAGGGATGGTTATTGTGATGACAGCAAAAAGTGTAAGAAGGTTCACTGTTGTGAGGGACCTGGAAGACATCATGAAGACTGTGTGGTACAGAGGGAAATGCAGAACAGAATGGAGGAACTCAGTGAGTAACACAGTATAATAAGATCATCTCAGCAATTACATTTTTTGTGGCCTCCAATCTATCACTAAGGGTCATAAGGAAACCAGAAGATATGCAGTACCAGAAACCATGATGCAAGGAGATTAGGGTACAGACAGGTGAAGGTTTGACCCGTGCTGAGAGCATACAAATCTGGTTTTACATGTAAAGATCTGGGTAAATATCCAAGCTGGGGAATTATGGAAAGGAATCTAATTTGTAAAGTAAGGTATCAGTACTTAGGTCATCTCTCGGGTTTTGTTTCAGGCCTGCTGAAGTCTGTTAGAAAGATCTGAATTTTAAAATCTTATGGAAGAAGTGGCAGGATTTATAGACTAAACAGACTTACTGAGCAAGGAAAGAAAAGGAGGCAGATGGCCTCAGTGTTATGGGGCCCAGAAACAAATGAAGTGTATATTGTTAAGTGTATGAGGGAGTCTATGAAGAACTCCTTTTGTTCACCCAAATTCAACAGAAAGTTTCTATTAAAATTGAATAGGGATGTTCTTCTGTGTGAATCTTTCCCTAGAGCTGTGTCATATAGAACCATTTGTACAACTAGATGATTTCTTTCCAATTTGTCATTTATAAAAACAAACTACACTTTAAGTAATTTCTTGTAATTTTGTTTTCCAATGTGTTTAGCAGAAGACAATAGACCAGAAGAAAACCAATAAGAATGCAGTTAATGTGTTTCTTTGAGGACACAGTGTGCCCGTTGCATAGTCAAAAGGGGCAGCATAAAGTCATATTTCTTTCATGATTACCTACATGATGAAGAAATTTCTTTTAGAAGGTAAAACATCTCTCCCATGGGTACTTAGACAGCTCCTTTATCTTTCTGTGTTTTTGACAAGAAGTATCTCCACAAAAGCCTTTGCATTCCACCATGAAGACATACTGCTACTGGTGAAGCTGATATAGAGTAAAAGACAGATTTTTCTTTATCCCTTGCTGACATGAAGAGATATGATATAATCTAGTAAACAAACTTAACTGAGAGCTGGTTGGGAATTCACGATTAGTAATCTATTTTTTTACATAAAATTCATGTCTTTTACAAAGTCTTGTTTTTCCTTTCCCAGTTTTATTGTTTGTTTGTTTGAGGTTTTTTTTTTAAAAAGCAATAATTGCCCAAGTTTTTGCTGTTTTGAAGAAACGATGCTGAGGTGCTCTGAACTGAAACATTTCTCAGATGCACACAGTATCAAATAAGAGAATATTGAAAGATTTGCCATCTATATAATCCAAGATTTTCTGTAATCCAAATACAGAAAAGACTATAAAACATGTGTCCTTGAAAGACTGCACACATCTCAAAAAAACCCCAAACAACCAAATAGTATCCGAAATGTGTTCAATGTAATTTTGGTTTCTATATTATTGTTTGGCAGCTTAATAAGAGCTGGAGATCCGTTGGCATACGTGAACCAGTTGTTCCACAGAGTACAGGTGGGATCTCCTGAATTATTTCAGTGTTCTGTAGCTAATATTTGCTAGGTGTGACATTGAAGACATTGCAGCATTCTTACAGCATGACAACTGTATCACAAGTCTGCTCAAATCTGCTAAATCTGTATTATCATCATAAGAATGAACAACTATGGTTGAAAGACTCCTGCCATGAATTCATGACAGCAAAAAAGAGCAAGAGAATCGTTGAGCACATTATTTACCTTTTATTCTTACTTATGCAGTAAGTGAAGAAGACTGAACCTGGACTATCTGACCTCTTAAACAGAAGGTATTAAAGAACATTCATAATTTAATCTGTGTTTCTTTATTACTAAAACATAAAAAATCCTGAATTATCCTGCATAAATCCCTGAAATGTATTCCACTGTGAAAAAATATGAAATGAGTGATTTTTTCTTAAAGAACTTGCAAGCAGAGAAAAACAAAGTATGAAAAAAGAAAGAATGAAAGGCATAGATATTTATTCTGCTATCCCTTCAAACTCTTATGCCATCCAGAGGGACCTTGACACGCTTGTGAGGTGGGCTGATGCCAACCTTATGAAGTTTAACCAAGCCAAGTGTAAGGTCCTACACCTGGGTCAGGGCAATCCCAGGCACTGCTACAGGCTGGGCAGAGAAGAGATTCAGAGCAGCCCTGCAGAAAAGGACTTGGGGGTGTTGGTTGACGAGAAGCTTAACATGAGCCGGCAGTGTGCACTTGCAGCCCAGAAAGCCAACCGTATCCTGGGCTGCATCAAAAGAAGCGTGACCAGCAGGTCGAAGGAGGTGATCCTGCCCCTCTACTCTGCTCTTGTGAGACCTCACTTGGAGTACTGTGTACAGTTCTGGTGTCCTCAACATAAAAAGGACATGGAGCTGTTGGAGCGAGTCCAGAGGAGGGCCACGAGGATGATAAGAGGGCTGGAGCACCTCCCGTATGAAGACAGGCTGAGAAAGTTGGGGCTGTTCAGCCTGGAGAAGAGAAGGCTGTGTGGAGACCTCATAGCAGCCTTCCAGTATCTGAAGGGGGCCTACAAGGATGCTGGGGAGGGACTCTTCCTTAGGGACTGTAGTGGTAGGACAAGGGGTAATGGGTTCAAGCTTAAACAGGGGAAGTTTAGATTAGATATAAGGAAGAAGTTCTTTACAGTGAGGGTGGTGAAGCACTGGAATGGGTTGCCCAGGGAGGTTGTGGATGCTCCATCCCTGGTGGTGTTCAAGGCCAGGTTGGACAGAGCCTTGGACCACGTGGTTTAGGGCAAGGTGTCCCCACCCATGGCAGGGGGGTTGGAACTAGATGATCTTAAGGTCCTTTCCAACCCTTAAGATTCTATGATTCTTAACATATAGAAAAATATTAAATTAATTTTCATAGTGGTTTTCTGGTTTTCCCCAAATTTAAAGGAAAAAATCCTGGTTTAGGGTGATAATCCTTCAACATCTGACAATTTTTGGGCCCTGTACTACAATACACTCAAACTCAGGTTGTAGGTAAATCGAAAATATACTTAACATATAAAGCCAATAATTTTTATTAGCATAATTCAAATCAAAGTATTACCATTAGTCCAGATACCTCATTTTACACAGAATACTTGTTACTACCACCTATATAAAAAATCATTACTGTTGCATATAAAGATAAGCAAAAGTAAACAACTTGGGCATAGCCACTCTGTCATAGAAAAATTACTATTGCAGCTAAACCAAGTCAAAGCAGCAGCAGCAGCAGGCAGGTTAAATTTAGACAGAGTAAGCCTGACAATCCTGTCTTTAGGCCTTGCAAACTCAGTACATAGCCTGTGTCTTGAGACTATCAACATCAATACTGTATCCCTGGGATTCAATGTTACCTCTCTGACTGATAAATGAGATGTCCTTGTCACTTGCAGGCACATATTTGTTAAATGGCATTGGAGCACTATCAGCCAAATCTTAAACTAATCCACAGATTTCTATTAGTGAATCCCTCAAACCCTCAGATTCTAATGTTCAATGTGAAATATAAAGAGTTGAAATACCATAGTATAAATGCTTGTTTCAGTAACATCACGGTCACTTTTTGTGCTCTTGGTCTGTAATAACGAAGTTTAATGACACTTCTTCTCAGGCAAAATTTAGTAATTAGTTTGTTTCCTTGCTTGGTCTCTAATTTAAATGATAATCTTCCTTCCTTAAGAAAAGAGCAGTAGGATTAAATCTGTATAACTGGTAATGCGTGCAATAGGGATCTAAAGATAAATAAAAAAATAGCTTTGTCCTGTTTCTCCTCACAAATATACCCACAAAGAAGTCTTTTCCTCCTCCACCTCATATACACAACGACAGCACACATTTTTCTGTAGCTTTAAATACATTTCTATGAGTTGTGAAACATGTTGATTCACTGCTGTCCTATTACCTGCCACAGTTGCTCCATTTCATGCTTTCTCATATGCCTAGGCAAAGTTAAGAAGTTACAAGGCAGCTTAGTCTGAGGACAAGTATTAGTAAAATAAAGTTTCCTTCTTACCATGTTTAAAGAATGCAAATGTTGCTATTAATGTTGCAATAAAACACTATAGACTCAGCATTCCCACCGTTCTTTACAATTAAATCATACAATGACAGTACAAGTAAAGAGGTTGTTTGCTTGGTTTTGATCCCAGTGAAGAGTAAAATAAAATTTTAAATCACGCTTGTTACTCCTTTTTCAAATGTTTCGCTTACCTGCTTTACCAAGAGGCAGAATTCAGAAAAGAAGTAGAAGTGTATTGTTAAGTAACACTATACCTAGTGACCCAAAGAACTGGAAAAGTTTCACAGAGAAGTGTCTGCCTCTGAAAATGATTTCTGAGGTTCAATGCCTATCGGTCACATGTATCTACAAAAAAGATTGAAGAATATGTGAGATACAGCACATGCACCAGCACCTGTATGCAGACGTAATCACTCATTTTGAAGCCTCTATACTAGTTACCTATTTACACTTGTGTCTATATGTATGATAAAATGCAGATGTCTTTATAATTCTGGTCGAAAATGTTGACTTGGCCTTCAGTTCATCCTCTTGAACAGTTATTCAAATGAAATGTCTGAAGTTGTTGCTGGTTTTCTACCACTAAAATATGGAAGTAAGATAGTCTCAAATCGAGACAACACAATTTCTATTTGTCAAATGCACCCTGAGGCTCTGAGTGTGTGCATCAGTCACAGCTGTAGTGCAAATGGGTGGGACTGACAGACCGTGATTGAATAAAGTGCCAGCATAACTGAGTAAGATTGAAGATGACTACACCGATATGCTTGAATTGGCATTAGTATTAATGAACAGGACAGTGCATATCTTGACATGAGTAAGTGGCCACAGCCTAGGAGCATGGAAGTGAATCACATGACTTGGTATAACTCTGCATGGGTGTATGTGTGACACATGAATGATTACTGGAAGTTAGTATTGGTGAGTGGGAGTAGCAGAGTGTCACTTTATATAAATGAGTATTCCTGGCAAGGGGCAATTTAGTTTCTGCCTGAAGATTTTGTGTTCATAGAGAATAACCTACCATCTACCAGTAACAGAATATCCAGTCCCTTCAGGCAGTTATCCACTCCTTTCCATTAGGTTGTGGTATTTCTTAACATTTCTGAAACTACAAATATGTATCACTCTGATTAAGGTTATCTCAGAGGATTTTGTCAGAAAGAGATATTGTATTTAATCTCGGATGGAATCCAGGCCTTCATCATTGTGTAATTTGGTCAGTTTTTCTAATAGATGATATCTGGTTTCTGACTGATGGGATATTATCTCTCTTTCTTGTTCTTTGTCAAAAGAGACTTCTGAAATTATTGGGGTGTACTATATGTATATGTGTGCATTTATGCATATATATATATGTATGTTTATACTCCTAAAAAAAAGTAATGGTTATGACTTTACAAAAATTCAACTTTAGGTGTGATATAAACTTGATTTTAAGGTAAGGATCACTTCACCTAGCACTATAAGTGAAAACCTGAATGCTTGTGAGAGTACATCAGCCCTTTTAAAACTGCTCTAGAAGTAGGTCCAGCGCAATGCAGAGCTCCCAGCCTGTGCTCAGGCAATCCCTGACTCACAGCTATGCTGGCTGCAGCAGAAGGTCAGAGCTGAAGCTGCAACGGTTAAACAATAAAGTTTATCCAGCTGTGCCTAAGGGTGAATTGGGCAGCAGCTGCTAGCAATAAGCAGTAGTCAATCTCAAATGCTTGCAAACCAACTGGATACTCTTCTGTGCAAGCTCTGGGATTCAAAATGCTTGGTATGGACATGGGATGGGTATATACGGTCATGTGGTTCTCCTTCCAGGCATGATAATGCAGGCTCCTTCTGTGGGCAACTACCAGTACCTAAAGAGCTAGGAAGGGCTGTTAGCTCCTGATGATCCTGCTCAGGGGTGGTTGTCTTGAACCTCCTATTTTCCCAGGAGAAGAATGTGTACTGCTCTCTAGATTAACAGCAATCTGTTAATTCTGTTAATCCTTTAATTAATGGTATTAATTCTGTGCTAGCACTGCCCCAAGCAGAGCAGTTGAGAGCACCTTTTTGGTGAACAAATCTAAATGTAAAAAAAACCCCACCACCTTTGTAATAAACAATGCAAGTTTTTCCATATATATAGGTTCTGCACTCAGCAAAAGGTTGAGAGAGAAAGAAAGAGAAAAAAAGAAGGAAAAAGAAAGCAAACAGGTCCAAACATGACACTAGGGACTCAATCTCCACTCACCACAAAAGGTAAGGACAGGTATTCTCCTCACTTTACTCACACGAGAGAACAGAGTTGTCCTACACACTCTTGCACTCTTTCTTTCTTTGCCTAATGCTCAGAAACTTCTCTCTTTAGTCAATCATCCTTGATGTGAGTTTCTTTAAATTATAATCTTCTAAATTCTGGGGGATATAGCCCCTATTGGATGAAAATGAGAGTTGCTAAATTAACCGTGACTGAAGATATGATTCTTCATAGTAGAAATTCTGCTGTACCAACAAGTATTTTTGAGGAATATGTATGCTTGAACATTCATGTTCCTGTGTTTTATTTTCTGCCTAACAAGACTCTGAATTTATGAACATTATGGTCTCTGTGTGTTTCTCATTGCGAATTTGGATCCTAGCCTGTGTGTTTGCAACCCTCAACCTTAGAGATCCCCAATGTGTAGGCACCATTTAAACCAACCCCCTCACAAAAGCAGAAGAGTTACAAATTGTGCTCTTCCCACTTACAGGATGTACCTGCTCACTTAATGGTAATTTTCATGAGCCATTTAAATAAGTGACCTTATCAGTAAGCCCCCATGTAAACTGTGAACACTATCATGCGCGAAGATGACAGATTTTATGGATTGGTCATGGCAAAAATGGCAAATTTCACAGTTTGTCATGCATTAATGGAGATGGTTACAAAAACATAAAGTCATTTATAGTGATAAAAAATGATTCTGCAAGGCTTCAGGTTATCTTTTTAACAAATATAAATCATAAATATACGTGACAGGCTGTCAATGGAAAAAATAAAGCAGCAAATGATGATTGTGAAGGGATTGTGTCAAAAAGAAAACCAAAAACACCTAAGGATGGCACCACTTCAAATTCAATATGCTTGGAGTAGACAGTTAAATTTGCACAGGGTGTTCAGCATGTGCAGTGTTATGATGCATAATGTAAACAGAGAGGAACAGTGCAATGACCTGTGTTAAAACAGTATAAATGCAAGGTATTATCATGGAATGTAATGAAAATTATTCTCATTGTAACAAAGTTGATCTGGAATTAAAGCAGCCTGTCAGTGCGAAGTCTGGTCCAGCCACCTGTAACCATATCACTTCAGCCTGTGATACTTGCTGGTTAATCTAAACAGGGCTGAACCTTAGTGTCTACTTAAATGGGAAGCTAAGAGGCCAGCATATTCAAGTGTTGGCTGTGTTTTGGATTCTTTGGCTTTTGAGCATTCTTTCTGAGAGACTACATAAATGTTCCTGTCATTACAATAATATTATTACTGACTCTAGGCAACGGTATTTGTTTGACCTTTCCAGACCTGGAGTTTCTTTTGAAAATGTGACAATCCTTGAAAGTCTAAAGTAGAGAAACTACAATACAAGTTATAGAAAAATTTAGAGGTAGGAATGAGTTGAAACGTAAACCCAAGATTTCTGAGGCAATGAAATACTACTTGTGCTAGTATTTCTTTTGCCATTTTACTCACTCTGTCCTTAGTCAGGGAACTGCTAAGCAAGATACTATGGGAATCAGCTGTAAGGGAGTTTGGGAAAATAAACAGGTCTTTAAAGACCTCCAAGTGCAAGAATGGCTCATGCTGGCGCCAAGAAAAACAAGTAGCAGGAGACCAGGTTGGCTCCACACGGGAGCTCATTATGGAGCTGTAATGGAGAAAGGTAGTTTACAAGAGGTGGAAGTGGGAGTGGGCTGCATAGGAGCACAGCCTGTACTTCTACCTTAGTAACAAAAGGCTGAACAACGAAAACGTTTGGCCCCTTGCGGAATGCCACAAGTGATTTATTCCAAGATGCTCAGCACCTTCTCTGCCTTATCCTTCACAAACAAATCCTTCCAGCCCTCAGTGCTTAGTGGAAGGTTTCAAGGAGAAAAATTATGACCAATGAATAAGGATTCAATCAGGGACTATTTGAAGGAACATGACCTGATGGGCTGTGTGTGAAGGTGGTGAAAGCTTGCCACTGTCACAGTGAGGCTACTTTCGACCCTCCTGAGTTGTTGTGGAGAGGAGAGAAGGTCCTCTAAGACTTAAAAAAAATAAAATTTGCATCCATATTTTTAAAAGGGCAGAGGACAATGTGAGGAACTACAGGCTGATCAGTTTCACTTCAGTACCATGCAAAAAAGATCTTCCAAGTCCTCTTGGAACAGATTTCTGGCCACAAGAGGGAGAAGATGATGCCTGGAAAAAGCAAGCATGGATTTACCGAGGGTAAATGACATCTGACCAACTTGATTACCTACTATGATGAAATGATGGTGCCTGTGGATGAAGGCAGAGCAAAGAATTTCATGTACCTTGACTATTTAGCTTTTCACCTTGATTTACATTGAGCAAGGCTTTTGACATTGTCTCTTGCAGTATTCTTGTATAGGTAGACACATGGATAAGGTAAAAAAAGTGGTTAAATGGTCAAAGTTACAGGGTAGAGGGTAATGTAATCCACTACCTGCCTGCTTGTCAAAAATAAAGTTTGCATTTATCCTGGGACATGTCCTGTTCAATATTTTCATTGATGACCTGGAGGAGCACTGTCTCCTTGGGTTTGCAAATGACACTTATGAACTAGGAGGGTTACTGAATATCATCAAGGGCAGGACTGTCTTCCCAAGGAACCAAGACAGGCTGGAGAAATGGGCCAAAACAAACCGACAGGATCCAACAAGGACAAATGCAAAGCCCTGTACTGAAGAAATATTAACTCCAGCAATAATGCAGAATGGAGAATGTGTGGCTGAAAAGCATCTGTGAGTGTCTGTACACAGTAACCTGTGCATAAGCCATAAGTGAGCCTTGGCAGCAAAGGTGACCAGCAGACATCTGGGCTGTAAAGACAGGAGCATAGCCAGCTTGAGGGGATTGATTATCCTCCTCTATTCAGTACTCATTAGACTCCATTCAAACAATGCATGCAGTTTTGCCTCTCCCTCTGCAGAAGAAAGAGTTTAATAAAGTGGAGTGACCTCAGGTGAGGGACACAGAGATGGTCGGGGCCTGAAGTACTTGCCTGGGGAGGAGAGGCTGAGGTAGCTGGCATCTTCAGTCTGGAGAGGAGTGGCCTGGAGGCTCCTAGAAGCAGCCTGCCAGGGTCTTTGACAAAGTGGAATCGGCCTCTTTACAGCAGTGCATGTGAGAGGAAACAAGGCAGTGGAATTTGACTGAAACAAGGGAGATTCAGACTGGATACAAGAAAAACAGATTGCCACTGAGAACAAGCCAGCAGTGGATCAGGTTACCCAGAGAGTTCATGCATCCCAATATGTTTTCAAGATATGACTGGATAGAGCTCTGAGCAACCTGGTCTGTTCTTAAGGCTGACTCTGGTTGGAGCATGTGGCCAGACTAGATACCTTCTGAAGTTCATTCCAGCCTCAACTGTTCCATGACTGTCCCTGAAACATGACTGGAACAATACCTATCAGTGCTGAGCTGAAGTATTTCTGAACTTTGCAGCCGCCTGATATGCTGAGATTATAGAGCTCATCACTGCTTTGTGACCTTTCAGAAGACTTTACCTAATTAAAGGAAATTCAGAATTACAATTTATCTGAAGTTAAAAGCAATGTCAGCTCAGCCAGCAATGGAACTGCAAGGAAATACCATAATTTCAGCAACACCTAACAGCTAGCGACAGAGAAAAGTGAGGCCAAGATGAATGCACTTCCTCCAAATGTATCCAAAGATGGATTTGTGAAGTATTTTTTGGAAGTCCACTATGTTAACTAGATAAGAAGTGTAAAGAAATATTACATTTTTGTAATTCTCTTTCCAAAATATAATATGTCTTTGAAGTTTATAAATCTGCAGCTTGCAAATTCTGTGTCTGTAACAATGCCCAGAAGGACTTTATCTCAGATAACAAACTCTACCATGGCTGCAGAACAAGACTAATGCACCACCTCTTTCAGCAAACATTTCAGTGGGTGACATAATGGCATGTAGTTAGGGAACTTTTTCAAGAGGCAGTCAAAATAATTAGAGAATGCAGTAGGCAATCCACTACAACATACCTGCAGGAATGTTTAACACAATGAACAGTTTGTCTGTAACAAAAAATACAATATTTATTAGCTTTACATGCTTCATAAATATGATAAAATGCTTCTGCTAATGCTTTCAATCTGTAATATAGGACCTACACACAGTGTTCTCTAGTAAACTGGATTAATTTTTATAGCAAGGTCCCTTAACTCAGTAGTAGTACCATGTAGCAGCTTGAAAATAATGCTGCAATTTCATTTGAAGTAGAAAATAATCCATGTAAACAGTAATATGTGCTCCATTTGTAAAAAACTGTTAGTTTCCTTTGCTATCTTTACCCTTTCAGAGTTGCCAAATTGGAAACTGACAGATTGAAGCTGCCATTTTTGGCACTTAGGTTTAGTGGCCTGTTAGCCCTTTCCTTACATGGACATCTGACATCTCTCCTTACAAGGAGATCCCAACAAAGATCTCTTTGCAGGAATCTAGGTGAGCACACGAGGTTTGTATTTTGCTAAATTGGTCAGCATTAACATAGTTAATATGTTAATACACTGAAATGCAAATTCTCACCATTAAGCTTCCTAGATAGATAGTCTCACAGACCTCAGTATGAGTATGTTCACATGACTGCAAGCGATTAAGTCAACACAATTTAATGAGCTACCTCTTCTCTGAAACATGGTAATGGTATAAGCTCTCCTAGCTTGTTGCAAATACTATATAAAATTTAATTGTTTGAAATGTGGCATGTTATTTATTGACCCTGTTAACTCTACCTGTACTGCAAAGGGAGAACAAACTCAAAGGAAGCTTTAAGAGTAAGAACATAGAAGAAACCAAACTAGGAGAACTGAAGAACACAATTGTCTGTACAGTCAGCTAAAATGGCTCAACCTGTTACGTTGCATTGTGCAAAAATAGACAGCAGGTTCACATTTTGCAGAGCGGTGATCTGCACACAGATTCAAGAAGACATTATTTCATTAGTTTATCTTCAAGTTTTGTTTGACATGTTTCCATAATACTCAGAACTGTGTGTGGGTGTGTATACATACATGCATATATAAATACACACACACACACATAAATATATAAAAAAGATGCAAGCTTAGATTTTGCCTCTTATTCCCCCAGCAAGAAATAGATTTCACAGTATTTCCCAGAGTGGCAGAGTGATATAGACAGCTATAATATTTAAATTGACTTGTGAGGAAAAGGAAGAATGGGTCCAAGACCCAAAAGTAGCTTCAGAGTGAAATCATAAAAGTAATGAACCCAGGTTTAGTGAAGAATACAGACTGCTATCTTTCATTCAAAATGAAATTACTGTCACCAAAATCTATTCATTGTGCCATTTTCAGTTCTCATTATGATTATTCTCACTAGAATTAGGTACTAAAATTCCAATTCTTCGTACGTTTTATAGATCATAGTAGTAGACTTGAGTATTTTGACCTTTTTAACATTCCTTGGTTTGATTGGCTGTGTTGCCTATCTGTTCCGTGTATCCTACTATTTTACTGCCTCTCTAACCTATGGGAAAGTAGATGAAGTGAGTAGCCAATGAAGATGTAGGATATTATAAAGGTCAAAGTACTAACATTATTGCTAAATATTTCACAGCATACTTTAAGTATTAAAGCTCCAACTACTGTTCCTTGTAACTAATGTTGAGCAAGAGCAGAAAATAGTATGCATTTTATTCAGTATCTTAGGTTGGCAAAAATCAAAGTAACTACATAGGGAAACTGTAACACACTTATTACAATTATTACAACAGAATTATGCATTTTAGTCAATACTTTGAGCAGGATAAGAGCATTATCCCCTTAGATATTATAGTTATGCCTTAGATCCCTTTCTCTAAGCATAGGTATTGCATGAGTCTGTGTGTTCATTGTTCAAAGTTTCTCAGATGTGTAGAAACATTGAGGAATTAATAATCATTTAGGATCTCAGACAACTAATTATCTTGCATCTGGCTGGAGTGCCGCCTAATGGGCAGTCTTTAAAAGTAATGTATAAACTTCAAGTGTGAATGGCCTGCTTACCTCTGTTTCTGGGACTTGAAAGAATCTGGACAAGTCAGAATAAAATCTGAATGCTTATTTCTATGATGCTTCTACTTAGACTGAAAGCAGTGTGTACTACTGCTTCTGTATTGAATTTGCTTCTACAAATTATCCAGTCCCATTTCATGAAACTTAGATCATTTAAAGGGAGCATATGAAGCTTCTCTGTGTTGAATTGTAATGATCTAGAATTCAGAACTTCCAAAGAATAGCTAGGTGAACCACTAACAGCTGATGTCTTGCCTTGAAAATACAAATAAACACTGTGATACATAATAGATACAGATCTATTAGTAAAAAAAAAAACCCACTATAGGAGTAGTTTCAACATTATGGCAAAGACATTTCCTTCCCAATATAACTGGAGCCATTCCAGAAAAAATATGAATACTGCAGGATGTGCACTGTGATGTAATAGATATTTTTCCAACATTGACCTTTGATACCATAAGATTGACTAAAATTCACATGCACACACATCATTTTAACTGCAACAGGATCTTTTCTGTGAATGTAATATACCAGGTGCTATGCATTTTAAGGTAGATTACCATGTATCTTACTGTACACGGTGTAACATATATCTTTAAAAAAGGTATGGTTCTTCCAAATGGTTCAGCTGAAAGCTCTTACAATGGTTTTCTACATTTTCATTAACAGAGTACTTGTAAAATTAGACATCACATTATCGCTATTTTGAATTTCAAATTTAAAAAAATATTTGTAACCTGAGTTCTAAAATTAGGCCTGTTGATCTGTAGTTGAAGTGTATAGGATAATCTACATGTTAACAAAACCACAGTTTTTGGCTGCACTACATTTCAGTTGAAGTTTAATCATTCCCAATAATGAGCCAAAATTTAAATTTTTGTTGGAGACATTGTAAAATATAAGCACTCTAGGCTGATTTTTCATCCACCAGTCCAATCTTGCTAACTTCAGCACTCAAGAGAATATTTGTGTCCAGGGTGAATTGCAGTACATGACCAGAACTTCCACTGAAATCTTTCTGTAGAGGAATGCTTTGCTCTCCATCAATCTGCTTACAACTCAGAAGAGTACTTGAACTGACTGTAGTAGGTTATATATTGTGAGAGATGAAGACAGCACATTATCATGAGTACAATTCATGTGTTTAGAAGTCCCTATTCCCTTTTCTGCATTTCTATTTCTCTTATTCCCCAAAAAGCAATGGTAATTCTGTGACAGCTCAAAAACCATAGTGATGTTTAGATTGGGGGTTCTCCTCCATCATTTATCCTTTGCTCCAGCCTTTAGCTTTAGGTAATGTAAGAATTGACTTATAAGGACATACCAGAGGTGTTTATTATGATCTTTGAACACCAATTCAATATAGTTGAGCAAAGTTCCGTGATTTTAGAATCCAGATAAACATCCCTACAAAGCAGTTTATGAGAAGACAGTGATATTTGCTCAGCAGTAATGGGTGCTGAATTCCTATTAAAGGAGCATGAAGATGGATGAATTAACTTGCAGTTGGTTTAGTGTTTTTAATGTGTAGAGGTAACAGTTTGGGACTTTCCATAAGCCATTGAAGAAATATCAATATAGATCATTCAAGGTACAGTCATCAAGGCAAAAGTGAATGAAACGTAAAATAAAGTATAATTAAAGAAATAATTAGAATTACATTTTATTAAGAATCCTGTGCAAAAAGGATTTCTCAACAGAGAAACAGAAGTGGTCCTTATATCTGCTGATGCTATTGGAGTTATCAAATAATGCCTGAAAAGTTCAGAGGGGACCTTTGAAGGAGAGGTCTTTGAAGGAAACCCCAAAATCCTTTATATTACTTGATGTCTTGGTGTCACTGCTAGATACCCACATGACTCTAGGACAGTCCAGGCCATGTGCTGCCATCCCTCCTCCCTTATACACAGTAAGACAATTTTCATCAGTGAGGACCCAGGTGTGTGCAGGTTCACTAAGAAATACTGAGCTAGTATGCTTGGTCACAGCATAGGGTCAAAGCAAGGATAGGTTGCTAGCATCGCTGAGGTCAGGGCCAGTGCACCTCCATATCTACACATGCTCATCTCTGTGATTTGTGCACAAAACCACATGAAGAAGGAGTGACCTCCCATATATCTGTCTGACAGTGTGTGGTTTGAATTTTGTAAAATCCTGCTATACACCTACATGTCCCTTCACAATTAGGGGATTGACTGAATTGTTACTTAGTATGCATCAAGTTCAGGAACCATAGACTGAAAACATGTGTTTTTGTGGTTTTCTGCATCAGAATTTAAATGCCTTAAAGTGTATGTGTCTAGGTAGGTGGAAAAATATGTTTTTTGTCATTCTGGACAACACTTCTCAGAATGCAACACCTTTGCTATTTCATTTTCATACTTTTCTTAGGTGCTATATCTGAGCATAACTTTATAATTAAGTAAATTGTGATAATAGACCTCAATTTCCAGGTTATAGTGGCCTTTTAATTCCCTGCATGATGTTCCAGTCTAAAAGGCATTAATAGCGATGTTCCAATGTTGAAAAGAAAAGTGAGGGAAATCAGCATCTAAAACTTCGTAAAGTCCTAGGTAGTAAAAAACCTTTGTTCTGAAGATTGTTCTCCCACAGAGTAACAGAATTTTCTTTTAGCCTTTACAGTCAATTCTCATGCTGTTGAAATATCATAATCAAAGCTCTTTGCCACCTTGTGTTGAATCTACTGTACTTGAAACCTTTTTATTTAGTGAAAAACAGTGTGTCTACCCTAAATAATATGATCAAAGCATTCAAAATGTCAAATGAACATTCACCAGTTAAAAATATCTTCACTTTTTACTATTACAATAGCAGAGGGAACTGCCTGTAGGTGACTGGAATGATTAAAAAGGAATGGAGAATATACAGTGGTTGCTCCAAAGAGACTGTGAGAGTTCATCACACTATCAGGTGTCACTGTTACTTTTATCCCAAATTTCCTAACTAGGATAGTGCAGCACTTTGTTCAGGACAGCTTTGCACTGTCAGGAAAACTACAGTTTTGTTCAGACTCCTTTGTCAGTTGCTTTTAGCTTCTACTTGTCATCCTCTCCATTCTTTCCTATGTGTGAGTAGTGTTAGCTTACAAATAGCTATTCCCCAAAGGAAATGAGCTATTACCTTACCAGTCTGTGCACATGTCAGTCCATGGTTCAAACAGAAATTTTAGGAAAATTATGCATTTGAAAATTAATCACCTGGAAGTTAAGTGAATCATTTTGTGCATATCTCTAGTTTTCCTGGGGTCATGAATTACAGAACTGGTTGTTTGAACTATCTAAAGAAAAAGAGTAAGTAAATATTTTTATAGTGACTACCACTGTTTTGTTTCTGAAACAAAATCTGTTTAAAGTCTGACACATTTCCCTTCAGTAGGACATAACTCTACATTAGTATTTAATGTTTTTCCTAGTATTAGAAAGTCATTAAGAGTACAATATTTCATAATGTCTTATCAATACACTTCCCTCTTGACATAGGCAGACTTACCAAGTTATGAGATACCTGGACAGGGTAGCTGTTAAGAACTTTATAACACCGCCCATTTTCCAACTGAAATGCCACTGGCTTCTGAATCACTCTATATCACCTCATAGAGCCAAAATCAACATGCCCAGCAGAAAAATATATACTGGTAGGTGGCTGAGATCAATTGGTACATGTGTCCATGATCAAATGAGCTTGTAATATACCAAGTGTGTCAGAGAGAGTCAATACCAATGAGCAAATAAAGAAAAGGGACTGTCCAGATCCTCCCATTCAAAGCACTGTTTTCTGTCTGTATTCCTCTTGTGTTCTCCACAGAGACGGAAAGAAATACAGACCTGAAATGGATTTAATTTAGTGCATGAGGGAGAAGGGAATCCAGAAATGAGAAAGAAGGCAGAGAAAGGAAAAGGTCTGGGAAGGAGAATTAAAGTGAGGAAGATATGTCCAATGGGTTTTTAAAGCTGTGCTTTGGCACTTAGTTGTCTTGCCTACAGAAAAAAGTTTGAGATATCCTTGGCTGGGCGGAGATAGCTATGCCAAGTCACTGATGAACTGTGACTAGGCATAACTAGCTGGACATACCACCATTCAGATACAGGCTGCCTACTAGGGACTACTGACAATGGCATGGCACCAGATTCTCTTCATGAGGGGCTGTGAGGGGCTATTCCTCACGCAGATCTTCGTGCTCCCAGGAGGTTTTGGAAGCAGTGCCAGAATAGTCCATTACTGCTTTTGGAAACCCCTTTGGTCAGGGAAGGAAGGTACTGAATCTTTATGGCTAGGCAGACCCTAGACAACCTACTTATCCTCAAAAGGTGCAGCACAAATAGATTTGGTTTGTGTGGCAAGGTTTTGGCAGCGGGGGGCTACAGGGATGTCTTCTGTGAGAAGATGCCAGAAGCTGCACCCATATTGGACAAGAACAGTTCCAGCTGGCTCCAAGACGGACCCATTGCTGGCCAAGTCCAAGCCCCTCAGTGATGGTGGCAGCACCTCTGGGATAGCATATTTAAAAAAAAAATGCTGTGCAACAACATCCAGGAGAGAGGAGTAAGAACATGAGAAAAACAGCTCTGCAGACACAAGAGTGAAGCAGGAGGGGAGGAGGTGCTCCAGGCACTGGAGCAGAGATTCCCCTGCAACCTGTAGTGCAGACCATGGTGAACCAGGCTGTCCCTCTGCAGCCCATGGAGGTTAACAGTGGAGCAGATATCCACCTGCAGCCTGGGAGCAGATTGTGACCTCACGGAAAGCCCATGCTGGAGCAGGCTCCCGGCAGGACCTGTGGCCCCATGGATGGTGGAGCCTACACTGGAGCAGGTTTGCTGGCAGGACTTGTGACCCCATGGGGGATCTACACTTCAGCAGTCTGTTCCTGAAGGACTGCACCCATGGAAGGGACCTACCTGGAGCAGTTTGTGAAGAACTGCAGCCCATGGGAAAGACTTGTGTTGGAGAAATTTATGGAGGACTGTCTCCTGTGAGAGGGACCCCACCCTGGATCAGAAGAGCGTGAGGAGAGAAGACCGCAACTCCCATTTCCCTATCCCCTTGCACCTCTCAGGAAGAGGAAGTAGAGGAAGTGGGAGTGAAGCTGGGCCCAGGAAGAGGTGTGGGGAAGGTGTTTAAAGAGTGTTGTTATTTCTCATTATCTTGCTCTAATTTAGACTGGCAATAAATTAAACTAATTTCCCCAAGTCGAGTCTCTTTTGCCTGTGATAATAACTGGTGAGTGATCTCTCCCTGCCCCATCTCAACCCTTTTGAGTTATGAGCCTTTTGTCATATTTTCTCCCATGTCCAGCTGAGGAGGGGGAGTGATAGACTGTCTTTGGTGGGCACCTGTTGGCCAGCCAAGGTCTAACTGCCACAACCAGTCACTCCTCTCCCAGTGCAACAGGTGACAGTTTTGCGGTAGGTATCCTTCAATGGTGCCATTGATGGAGTGCTGACATTTTTAGTAATGCATCCTACCTCAGACAAGTCTTCCAGGGGACAGTCATTTTTAAGTTTAAGTAACTGTCTTGTCTTGATGGTAGGAGATCCTGCACCTCTTAACCTCCAGTGTCATTCTGCTTATTATCCTTTCTTAATGCTCATAGTGCTCTTTTTCAACTAAGCAAGGTGTTATAAAGCACCTTTTACTAGTATTGGCAAAAGCTAAACTGTTACTCTTTTATGGAATAAAAACATCATGACAGGAAAAAGACCCCAACAAACCAAAACTCCCCAGTGCCACACTGTACTCCCTACAACATTATAGTAACTATATTGTTGCCATTATTCAAAAGAAGCTGTAATTAGTCATTGCCCCAGCAGGTGAAATTTTATATATAACTAAGTCAGGCCATTTGCAATAGTGCAAAGGGATTTAACTTAAGTCAATTAAAGGTATAAGAAGATTGGTCTGTAAGAATGTTACATTTTAGGCAACATGAAAAGTTTTCAAATTTTATTCAATGTCTAATACAGACTATTAAAAGGAAGATTCATGGTATAGAACACCAATCACTCACTTCACCTAAAGAATAATGATAACATTTTATGAGTTTGAAAATTCCCATGATAACCACAAAATATACACTTAGTATGTGTTCTTTGATGAATAGTGATAAAACTTGTCAAAATAATGAGGGTGAACAGAAACTACTGAAAACAGTCACCATATTCTCAAACACAGGGGATCATACTATTAAGTGATGCCAGTTTCTCTAAGTTGTCACTGTCCTGAAATTTCAAAGTGATGAAGTGTAACTATTTCAGGCAAGTTCTTTAATGTTGCAGAAATGGGTGAAATACATCAAACAGGATTAGATTTGAAGTACAAGCAGCTTTGTCTTAACTGCAGCATATAATTACCAGATAGTCTAAAGCCCACATAGCTATTAGATATTGAAGCACAAAGCAAATAGCATTTCCCCTGAATAAATGCAATTATATGATTACATTTGATATGTTAAAAAAACCCAAACTTTTTTAATATTTCTACATTTTGTCTTTTGGAGTGTTTACATTTGAAAAACTTACAAAGGCTATGAATATGTTTATCTGTGCACGAACCATAACTACAAATTTAACAGAAAGTTCCTCACCATGAAGGGCTACGATTCAGGCTTGAAAGCAGTTTTTTAGTTAACTGGCATTGTTTTGAAATAATTTCACCCTTTCCATCTTTATCCTGTTTTCTTTTACAAGCTCAATATTCTGTCAAACTCCTGTCATTAAATAGTGTGTTATTTTGAGAACACTACCTCCAAAGTATTTCTTGTGGAAAGAATGGTTCAGCAGGGGAAGACTGGCAGAATTTGACCATCTGTGTCGCAGCTTTGTTTCCTTCAATGAAGCTGGATATGACAGAGTTTTCTTTTAATACTTTGGGATGATGAATGTATTAAACATATTAAAATTTCACATACAGCTTACCATAAGTTGTATGTGTTTGGGCTTACTTTTAGCATAGCTATATCCTATGGTTATCCAGATAGTAGTTAGTCCTGCATTTACTTTAGCCTTTGTATTACCTCAGGATTCAATGAGGCTAAAAAGAAATCCCAGTCTAAAGCACAGTGAACACGAGCAATAATAACAAATTATAATCATTCCACAGTTCTGATCCACAGTTCTGATAAGTGCCAAACGAGGCTTATTTGTTTTTAGAATTTAAATTATATAATTATAAAATTTTAGTGTAGACGAGTATCTTCCTTCTGAATTATCTTGAAATGAATAAGAAATAATGACATACAGAATTTATAACCAGCTGGTCTATAGTAGGCCTGAAGACCCAAGTTATACAAATTCCTTAAAAAGACCACGAGATTACACGTGAAGACCATGTGACTTGACTGTTTCTTGGTAAGGAAAAGTATTTACTAGAACCATTAAACCATCACCTCTGTAAGTCCTTAGCTCTTTTACCCCCAAAATTATAAGGTTTCCTTCTCAAGACTGATCCACAAGCAAAAGAATCTACATTCATTAACTGTGTACAGTGTTTAAAATGAACAGTGCAATCTTGCTTAAATTCTTCTGCATGTGGTAACCTGTGTCCTTGGATTGTGTGTATCCACAACACTGAGGAAGCGATGGAATCCTGGTTCAATATCTTTGTTTATATATGCAAATAGCACCTGCATTACAACATCGTCTGATAAAGCTGATAAACTTTTTAGAAAACTTTGAGATCTAGTAAGCTATGGAAAAAGTTTCTATTTCATATCCTTAAAAAGCACAAAGTTATGACATTGGCAAAGACTTACGAAGGCAAAGATGTCTCCTAGCCAAGCCTTGGTGCACACCCTCAGATTAGAAAGGAACTGATATAAATCTTCATTTACAATTTACACTGCATCTTGGTAACTTGAAATCTTAAATAAATAAATAAATAAAAGTAGTTAACATTATTGGGATCAATTTGGTGGGGTTTGGAATTCAAAGCTTTTTCTGTGCCTTAGACAAAACTGGAAGTGTTTGTATGATGTCAATGTCGTGAAACTTCAGAGTGAAGTAATGCTACCAGAAGGGAGAAGTCTGGAAAGAAAGCAGGCTTTGGACCATTTTCTAGAGCAAAACATTTACGCTGACAGGTCTAAATCCCTGCTTTCTTTATGACCTGGTTATCACTTAGGAGACATACAGTTTTTTCAGTGTAAAAGATATTTTAATCACTCAATTCTCATCTTAATACAAGAACACTTTCCCAGCTACGCAGGCATTTGCTGTGACTGATTAAAGCAACAGTCCCCAAAACAGATTTGTTTAAAAACAATAATAATAATAACAACAACAATGACAATAACAATAATAATAATAGTTGTTGTTGTTTTAGCTCTCTCCTTATTCCGTTGTCTCTTCATATATTTTATGTCAACAAATAGTCAGTCATATATATTACTTGTCTTGTTAAATCTGCTTGTCTCTCTGTTTCTTATGCCCTTTCGCTTTCATTTCTTCATGCTGCAGTACAGAGCACTGGGTTTAAGGTGCCAGGTAAGATTAAAGGTATCCCAGGGAGAATTCGCCTTTGAAGTAGCAGAGACTAAATGCTTCTTATCAGCTGTAAGTGCTCCCTGTGTCATTGGCTTTCATGGCTGTGGCATGTCATTTGTAAGGATCTCTTATTTCTGCATGCTGTAGTAGAAAGCAATCTGACAGCTTATTAATAGTGCAAAAATTCACTGGCAGAGGCTGTTGCTGGATGATGGTGCCTTCTTAATGGTAAATTAATATCATATAATATTCCTGTAACAGCAGAACACACGCTTAAGTATAATTTTAAAATATATTGTTAAGATGCCTGTCTAATTATATTCTGTTGTTACAAATGTGCTGTGTAACGGCTGTGCCTTTTTTTCTACCTTACCGGTTTCACCTGGCTTAGAAAGGGCAGTGTTCCCAAGCGTGAGTGGAAAGTCTCAACTATTAACACTATATTCCTCTTCAGAGACAGGTTCTCCAGGTCATATTTTATGAAGAACTTTATAAGGAGTACAAAGATATGATCAATAGATATTTGATGTATATCAAAATCTGAATTTATCACCCTTCTTTGAGAGGCCTTTGCTGCCCATGAGTATCTATAGGTAACGCATGAATGAATTCTGAAATATTTAAATCCGAATTCCATTGTCAGTTGCACAAGTTTAATAATATTTTGTTTCCTTAATCATTAGATGATAGGGCAATAAGTCTGTTGTTATATAACATATATTCCAGCATATATTCAGTTTTGTTACTGGTCCTTTACACAATTGAAAACCCTTTTAAGAGACTATCCAAGCATTCCATATACAAAGATAATTCTCCAGGATGGTTTCTGCCAATAAACTTGAACACTTGAATGTTTACAGTATGTGAAGATGAAAGATTCAAAGTGTGGCTGAATCATGCTCAAGTTCGAAATCAAAAGTTTCTCTTCTGAATTTCAGAGATTAAACAGGACACTGCAAACACTTGTGTTTAAAAAATATGCTATTTATCCTCAGATTACTTCAGAGTTGAGGGTCAATCACTAAGCTGGTATTTCCCAGCACTACTCCTTTCTGAAAATAAATAATTGCATACACACATATGAATTTAGCTCAGTAACTTCCCATAAATTTGAATGATTAATGTCTAAAGGACTTTTTGTGCTCTCAGTTATAGTGGTGTAAAATAGAAAAAAACCCTCCCTCTTTAAAGTGAGAAGAGGTCTGAACTTCTACTTGGTGACCAATGACTAAGTCCATTAACTTCTGAATGTCAAAGATTAAATGTATTATGAAAATCTTAAGAATAGGAAGTGCTAAGTAAAAATCCTATGGAAAACAGCTGCTGTTATGTTGTGTTAAGGAAGAGAATCAAGGTTTACTAAAAACTTGTGCAATCAAATTATGTAGTTTTAAGGCTCTTTCTTTAAGAGAAAGCAAAAGTTAGTTCTTTCATTCTGATTTTATTTAATATTGTTTTTAATTGCCAGTTTAAACATTGCTGTACTGCAAAAATTTATATATAAAGAGCTCAGATGACAGAATTCGGATTTTTTCATGGGATTCAATGTATTTTAACTCTTCTTTTTTCCTTACAATTTTCAGAAGCTGGTCTGACATACTGTTGTACTTTAAATTATTCTTTTCTATGTATTTTAAGCAATATGCAAATGTAATGCCTGTTCTTCCTACCTTTTACCCTCATCCATCTAAAACCCTAACCTTCATATAACTTTGAATTTCTTTAATATCTCTCTATATTTTTTTCCATTAGTGTCAGTTCTGGATGACTTAAGTTTTACAGGCTTTTAACTTTTCTAACTTGGCTGACGTAGTTTCTCAACGGTGACAAACTTGCTGTGCATCAGAAGATATATATATGTTTGGAAAATTTAGTACCAGCAAACCAATAAAGCCTCTCCAGAGAAAAGCTTGCTGAACATCGCACAGGAGCTACACATCAATCAATTTCTTAATGTAGTCACTTTACTGCTTCCTTCTTTCCCTTCCTTTTATTTATTTGTTTAAAGAATCAGGGCAGAGGAAGTAATTATCTCTGTAAAGTCTTAACTTTAGATGACTTCTTTGCATTCATAACTTTATACTTTATTTATATTTTATTTTTCAAGATAGAATTGCTTTTGTCTACAGGAAAGGAGAGAACATATTGAATTTTTCAAGAAGGATCAGGGTTTTTTTTCAGAAAAAAAATTAAAAATACTATATAAAAATAATATTTTTTATTTAAATAAAGTAATTAATAGCAACAGCATCATTTGCAATCACATTTTATGCCTGTGCAAATTAAAGATATGTCTCAGCTTTAAGGTAGGTAGAGGTGAAAATGTTTAGAAGAATAGAGCTGTCAGTGTATGTTTACACAAAGTTTTTACCACAGCTCACCAAATGAGATCAGGACCTAAAGCATACAGTTTTGGTGTTCAGTATTTTTTTTAGTCTTTAAAAACCTGACCATAATAATGCACTTGTTTAACTTTATATGAGACATTCTTCTGAAAAGAGTGGCATGACTTTAAAATCATGTACTTTATGTTAGAGAAAAAGTGTTTGCAGATTCAGAGTATTCTCATCTTTACAGGATGGGACAGAACAGAAGTCAATGCTTGCTGGTAGCTGGAAATGGAAGATACCATTAGTGAAAGAAATATATGTGGCCATTGATATAATCATATTTGGTGATCTGACAGTCTGGGAAAATACTGCTTGCTAAATATCATACAGAACTGTGAAAATATCTCTACCCATTCTGGCAGCGATGGGTCAAAGAAAAATGTCTTGGTTTTGCAACATGTTCACCCTATCTAGAATTTACCTGAACTGTGAACATGTCACCTAATGGCAACATGTAGTAAAATTATAATGTAACTTAAATTTATATGCTAAGCTAATAAATAAATTAATTAAAAATAATTTTCCTTGCAAGATTCAAATGCAGTGGGCTCAGGATGAATGCGGTAAGAAAAGGGAGCATCGGGCTCTAGTTAGGGCTAAATTTGCTTTTTATTTTAATAGATATATTTATGTATCCAAAGAGGATAGCAACACTTTCACCTCCTTACAGATATTATTAATATGCTAGCTTGTGTACATTGGGAATAATCTAGTCATGTATTATTATCTACCTTTTCTTTTTGAAATACAGAAAGATTTTTCGCTGATTGACAGTTTATGAATCATGATTAATGTTGGAAAACTCCCTTGAAATCTCAATTTGTTTCAGGCTCATATACATACCAATAAAAATAATTAGTAATATGTTTTACTCTACATAGAGTTTTATAAGTGCGCATATTTAGTTCTTTAAATCTTCCTTTCATATTTATTATGCTTATAAGACTCAATCCAATCAGAGCAAAAAAATCATTTTTATGAAAAATGAAAAAAGGCCCAAACATATTGATTGATTCAGTAAGATTAAATTTATTTTTCTATTTTCAACACACTCTTGACAGCAATCAGTGGTTATATGTGTACTGTTGTAGTACTAATTAACGGTAAGAAAAGTCAAAGCAATGTTAAAATTAGACAAGGAAAATTACAAACAGTGTTAAAAGAACCTGGACATGCTTGTAGCAGTAACAAGAACCATGATGGCATAACTCATCACTTGTACTGTGACCCACTGCCCTGCTATTTGCCAGTTCTATGTCCATAAGATAACTAAGAGTTGTTCAATTTACTTTATTGGTTATGTTATCACTATAAACTATGATGGCTGGTGTCCTAAAGCAGTGTAGAGCTTTCTAAGGTATTTTGTCTTTCTCCTGGTCTCCCTTTCTTTTCTACATATAATTACACATACATAGCATTAAGCATTCATCATATAAGACACAGAAGCAGTCTATGGAGAGAGGTCAGAACACAGTTCTCTGCAGGTGTCCTGCTTTATTGGGTGGGAAGAAACTATATTTCCATTGCTCTTTATTTCTGGACCAAACAAAATTAATGAATCTTTTTTTTTCTAAATTTCAAAGCTACAGCAGGAGAGTGGAAATATATGACTGCTTGAAAAAAGCATGGTGCCTTGTGGGGCAGAGATGCAGGCCCGAGTCCTTTCATACTAAGGAGGACATTTTACACAGGTCTTGTAGCCTCTCTGAACTATAGAAAAGGTGGAAATGCATTGTCACCTCTGTCTTGTTGCACTGTGGTCTTGACTAGAAGAATTTGTGCCCTCTGTGGTTTCTACAGAGATTACTCCTGTTGTGGGATTAGTCTTATCAGGTTCTGAGGTCCTGATGAGACTTATTAATGACCCTGATGCTGAACTGCTTAGGTCTGTTAACATGGCAGAAGTCCTTAGTATTTATAAAACTAAAGAAGATTTATAGGCAAAGTAGGAAACTCTATTGATGAAAACTGAGATAACTAGAGAATTTAAGCACCCATCTCCTAAGTAAGTAAGAATATGTCTGTACATGAGTTTAAGGAGATTATGGTTAGACTCAATAAAACTATCTCACATTTCTTATGTAAACTATGTAAGGCAATTTTATCAAAAAAGGTTCATTTCTGTGCATGAGCTTTGTTTACTGCCCTGAATTACATGTTCTGCATTTGTATAACTCTTTCCTAGCTTACTGTTTTTCAAAAGGCAATTGACACTACCTCTTCTGATGACAAATCTCATCTAAAAATATTCCAGATAACCTGTTCACCCCATTGCAGTTGATGTATACATTTCTGCTGCTTTAGTTCCTTTCTACTTCTCTCATAAGCTAACTCTCTAGCCGTACCACTTTATTGCCTGTAACATGGCAGGTCAGATCTGAGGTCCACTGAAGTCAATAGGCATCTCTCAAATGACTTAAATGGGTTGTAAATATAACACTGAGATTACAGTTCATATGAAAGATGGCACATAAAAACCAAGTTTATTCTTCCATTTTATAGAAAAGGAGCTTCACAGTAATATGTCTCAGAAGTCGATGCCATGATACGCAAGAAATTCTGAATGCAAGTTGGTTTTCTATTTGGACATAAAATTACAGCACTTGGCAGAGGCACACTCAGCTGCTGGAAAATGGAAATAAACTTTTGAAAATTAGGTGACAAAATATGCTGCTCTTGCATAAGTGGGTTTCTCATCACTTCATACTAGCACAGGCAATGTTTACCTATGTGACGCTGAGGGATGCAAATATTTGCTCCACAAACAATAGGTGGGCCTTTAAAGGTACCAGTTGAAGCTCTTGAAGTTGGCTGATTAGGGCCTCTGTGCCCATAAAAGTGCAGAGATTAGAAAATAGGCTTGCAAATGTATTCATAATGAGAAAGGGGAAAGAGGTTGTGTTTGGGACATGATTAGCTGGTAATCAGTAAAGAACAAACTGATTATTAGCTCTTCAATTCTTTTCAGTCTTAGGGGATTCCACTCAGTGGCCTAATTAAACTGAGCTTGAAGTCCTCACATCTCCATTCAGTAGCAATTTCATTATAATATTCAGTTCTTTGCATGAGCTTTGCCTTCCCTCTCTTTAATCATATGTTTTGCATTTGTGTAACACCTTCCTTGATTAGTTTCTTTACAGGATTAGCTTCTGATAACTGCATGGCTTATGAAAGCAAATGTCATGAATAAGACAATCCAGATATTAGAATTTATTATCAACACTGGAATTAAAAAAAAATCAACTAACATAAACATTTTTAATTAAGATTTTCATCAGAAGGAAAACTATTAGCTCTTAAAAAGCTAAACATCTCTAGATGAAGTTGGTTGCTTTTTTTTGCTGTTGTTGTTGCCTTTTTTTTTTTTTTTTTTATTAAATGGCTGGAATAGTCCATGTCCATAAATACTAATTTGTTTGGTTGTCTCCAAGAAGACAGTCACAAAGCTAAACTCAGGATCTCATCGCTGCAGCCCAGCTGAAGGACCATGTCGTGCAGAAGACAAGCTCCAGTATAGCTGGCCTATTACTTTTCCAGCAGAGGGCCTATGACACACATATACAAAGTACTTTATAAAGAAAGATGGATAAGCTAGTTTTGTTTTGGGCTATTCTGAATATTTACCCATTGCTAGAAGTTTGTTGATATTGAAGAGATAACATGGGGGTTTTTTTCTGCAATCATTTTCTGTATCTGCCCCATTTGTACTTTGTTGATGAAATCTGGAAATAAAACAGAAAACTATGATAAGAAGTGAAGATTTGCAGATGTATATTTAATCATGCCAGATGTGTGAAATATTGGAAACGTTAAGAAAGAACTTGTACTCTGCTTCTTACTTGAATATTATGAACCCTTTTATGCAAACCAAATATATAATTTGTGTCAGTACAGCTACTCCCAATTCTTTTTTTTTTTTTTCCTGTGAAATAGGTAACAATTTAGAAGCAGAAAGGAAAATAAATAAATCCCAAATCTTCTTTCCCATAGAGTGGGTTTACCTATTCCAGAAGCTGGAATGGGAAGCATAAGCTGCCACAGAGACACTGCTATGTTTACTGGCTATAAAATATATATGCTAAAAGTGCCACATTTATTTAGAGAAGATGAAGAGGGAGAGCCTGAGAGAAATTATAGTAAGGGTTTTTGCATATAAATATGGATTATTGTACAAAGTTATGTGCTCCAGTAGCAACATGTATCAGTTAGTTTAAAGAGTACATTGTGCACAGGGGAACATTACAGAAATTGTTGCAGTGTCATCTCCCAGAACTGTGAAAAAACACAGTAAAGATGTTGGAATAATTTGTGGTGGGGTTTTTTTTGTTTTTCTTTGTCCTGAGTTGGCATATTTTCCTCCATTATTGCTTCAAATTGTGTATTCATTTCCACCAGAAATTTTTGAATGAAGTTTTTAAAATACAGTAACAGTTCATTAAGTCTCAAAGCACTTCTATAGTTAGCTGTTGTTGTTACTGTCATTGTTTTATCAAGGGAGTCAAGGCATATGCTAAAGGTTGAATAGTAGCAAAGCAGAGAGAAAAAGCCAGGAGTCCTGCCTCCCTTGACCCAGTTTCATCTACTCTTTTTCTGTTCCATGTGTGATTTCTAGCAGGAAACAAAGCTGGCTTCACAAAAAGATGCATAGAATTAAAGCGTTTCTTCAGGTGTGAAGGGAAACTCCTATATGACAGCATACATTTCCAAAGAGCAAAAAGACTATTTCCATTAACATAGATGTGATTCATCCTGTTGCTTTCTGCCTTTATAATAGCAATAATGTTCCCAAATAATGTAGATAACCGCCACCTGTTTGATTGCTACAAGGACTGCATAGTCAGTCCATGCTGGTAATACCAGAAACTGGTATTAGTTTAGCTGACATCCTGTTAGAGCAAGACCAAGGTCTACTTCAGTGTAAGCAAGCTTTAAAATTTCTCACCTACCACATCCTGCATCTTTGGCAGAACGAACAGATTCTAAATATGGGCATGCTTCAGATTTTCTCAGATTTATTACTTTCTCCAAGCTAGTTGTTAAATTATTCACAATCTAAATTTTTGCCATGTCCTTTAAAAAGCACAGCTTTTGATGCTAAGTTCTTGGCTATTAAATTCTGTTAAACCTGTTATTCATCATTAAAAAGAGTCAAAAGCATATAAAAACTTATGCTATTGCATGCATTGAAAATCTGTATTGTTTTCAGTTCTTTTTGTACAGTACATCATTCTATGGGCAAATTAATTGAATGTCATCTAACCCAAAGAAATAATGGAGTAGATTCTCAGCTGGTGTAAACCACTGTTGCTTTTGCCCTTTCTTTTCTGCAGATTTAGCTGGAAATAAGGATGATTTGGAATGTTAATGTTGTTGCTTCTGGGAGGCTTATTGATTTATTCTACTTTAGCTTAAAAAAAAAGGAAATGAAAACTATTTGTCAGTAGAAGAAGGCAGTTAGAAGAGAAGACCCTCAGCCTTCTTTTGAACCCTCAGCCTGAATAACTTTAGGTACTGGTTATGCACTGAAAAGACAAAAAAAAAAAAAAAAGACAGTGATTGGTCTTGTAAGAAGAGTAATATTCAGTCATCACAAAGGCTCCTGTGAAACCATTTAAACAACTTTATTGATTTTTCCCTGGTTGGCAGTGTTTAATTCAAACAACTCCCAAGGAGTACAAGCATCACTAAAGGCAAACTATCAAGTGTTCTGGCCTCTATCACTCTTTGACCACCACTGATACAATTGCGAGTGACAAAAATGAGCATTTCCCCCCCCTTCATCTCTGTGTTGTCCTGTGTTAAGTCAACAAAGACTGCAAAGTGAAGTCTGAAGATGGTATTGAGAAGAAAATAAATGCCCCATGCACATACTTTTCTCACCAGTTACTGCAAGGATGACAATTTTTTAAAGGGACTGTGGTGCTTTTATGAAATACATCCATGAATTACCATCCATGGCAATTCCTCATTAACATTTAGAAAGGACACATCTGGTGCCTTGCACATACACGAGCATCATTCAAAATAAGTACTGAGTAAGCAGTAGATCTGCTACAAAAAGTGTTAGTCTGCCTAGCAATTTATAGGAGCAAGTGCAGTAAATAGAAAGTCCTGGGAACAAGCAAGGTTGCTCTATGCCTCTGTGGATACAGTATGTATCTATTATGTCAAGCTGATTGCAACTAGGAACTTTCTTTTTCCCTTCACTCTGTGAAGATCAGCGTGGTGAGAATCAGCTTACTCTTATAGAAAAATGTCCCAGGTATTTTCTCCCAGCAGGCGGAAAGTGATGTTCTGTAGAAATATCTTACACCTCTTAAAAACCAAGTTTCCTAAGAGAGAGATGACAACTACCTTGCCAGTCACCTATACAATAGTAGTTTGACATACAAAGATTCAAGGAAAAATTGGAGGAAGGAGGGGAAGAGAATCATGCTGAGGTTAGTAAATACAAAGAAAGTCCATCTGGCTCAGGTGAAATGAGCTGAAAAGAGTTGAGAGGATTTGGGGTGGTCCAGATATGGTTGCCCATTCTTCTACCCATGCAGAATCATGGAATCTGGATGGACTGTGTTGACTGAGTTTCCCGAATCCCTTTTAGAGCAGTCTAAGAAATAACCTTTAGTCTTTCAGGGAGTGTTTCCTTCTCATATAGTGCTCAGCAGAATGATTTTGTAACTTAAGGAGTCAACTGATTCCAACTCTACATTAAATTGACAGAATTCTTTAAAACGAACAAACATCACCACCACATAGATATACATATATGCATAGCTGAAGGAGGAACATTTGAATAGGATGGAGAAAAAAATGACATTCATACAGAAAGTGGACTTGAAAGAAACATATCTCATTGTCAAACATACATTTGAAAAAAGTTCCCAGCAGTACACATCACACAAAATAGGAAATCTAATGAGTGGAAAATCACAGAAAACTTTTGAGCTTTGAATATGGAAAGATAAGGGTGGAGAGGGACACTGTGATTATGATTACAAAATAGTTGCCTGAAAGAATAATGTAAACTTAATTTCTTCACATCTAAGAAAGGCAAAAAGAAAGAGTGAGTAATATGGTTTAAAGAGGGACTGCCCAAAAACCTAAAGTTGTAAAAACTGCTTGTGAAATGGGAAAAAGGAAACAATGGTAGCAGCAGGTTATAAACAGTTAGAATTTATAAAGTAAAAGAAAGAAACAGAGCAACAAATAGAGTGAATGAGCTTCATATCAGAAAAAACACCTACAATGTATCATGCAGCTGAAGAAAACCAAGCTTATTAAGACATTAGAGCAAGGCAGTTACAGAGATGTTTGAAAGTGGACAAGGAGATAAATTCCATTTCAAACTGTGTCTTTCAGAATAGGCTGGGGTTTTTTTTTATGAAAGGATGTTTCAGTTCATGGTAAATAACTAAGCATAAAATGTAGATACTGATGAATAAAGTTTGAGATAGATGAAAAATATGAACACATTAATGACATTTATTTTGTGTGTATTCTGCATGTTCATCCAGCTTCTAAGACAGATAGCTTGGTAGCACACTTTGCAATTTAATGGATACTGTTACTGAAAAGTTTTGGAAGCAAAATCATGGAAAGCGAACAAAACTCCAAAAATGGGTAAAAATTATCTTGGCATTATTTGTCACAACAATGAAAACACTAGTAATACTTAGAAAAGTCCTTATTACATCTGTTGAAGACACTGAGATTGCAAGCTAAAGCAGAAAGTAAAGGACAAAACTTAAATGTGACAATGTGAAACCAAGTTACTAGATTAAAGCAATTAAATAAAATGAAGAATTAAAAAAATTTGAATTTAAGTTTGAATGTGAGAGTCAAGAAGGCATAATTGACTCCACGATGGGAAAAAATGATACTTAAACAAGCCTGAATCTTGTGAGGTATTTCTTACTGTCTCTGAATTGGTTTACATTTCATTATTGTTTCCACTCTAACATTTTTTATTTAGAAAATTTACTGTGTAGTCTCATCAATGTTTTATATTTTATTCTTTGGTACTTGTACATTTAAATAGCAAAATCATAGTATAATCTTGCTGATAATGAGAGACACTGCTAATTAATGCATTTTTTGAATGAGCAAACATGTCAAGAGACACTATCAACTCCAAGAACTACTCCATTTATTGCAATTAGTTTAATTCTAATTATTTCTGACAATTCTCCAAAATTCAGTAGTAAACTTACTGTATTACTTGTACAAATGTAAAATCATTACAGTTATTGAGACCTTCATGTCTTGATTTGATAGTGTTATCTTTTCTGAATGACAGAAGTGAACTGGTTTCAAAAATGTGACTTAAAATTTGAAAATTAATGCAATTCGACAATGTAACAAAAGAAAAGCCTGAAATGCTTTGAAGAATGATATTAAAGATACTTCAAAGATCTCAGAAACTTCAACATTCACTTTCAGGTTCTCTTCAAGGCAGAGAAATGTCAAGGCTTTCTTTCTTAAAATTTAGAACTTCCAGAGAACCACGCCCAACTGGAAGCCTAGACTTAGCTTCCTGAACATATGTAGGTGATCAACAATAGCTAAAGTACATTTTGCACTTATTTTAAGCACAGTGTTAATTCTTCATCCCTGTGAAATTCTCCAATTTTTCTGTGGCTCTGTATAAAAATTATAAAGGTTTTGATTTTTTTTGCAGCACATCTTACATAGCAACAGGAAGCTAATATGAAGATAACAAAAATTTGAGAAAGAGTAGGTCATGCAAAGATAAAGGTAACAAGCTCACCAACATCTGAAAGACAAAAATAAAATGAACAGGAGTAAGAAAAGTATTTGCTCTCAAAAGACACTTTCGACATAAAATGTTTGTGATATCTCTGCATGAAGGCTTTTAAGTGGATTTATAAAAGTATAGTTCAGTGTGCCAGAGAATAGAGTATATTTGAACTTCTTTTGCCAGATGGGCTACTCCAACGGCATTAGGATGACAGGCAGTTTCGCCTAAGCAACAAGCAATTATGCTTCCTAAATTAAGGATCTCTGCACAAGAAACATGGAAGTTCAGCCCCAGAATCTGAACTCAGGATAAATAGTAGAAATAACCTGAAAGCACTTGTTCTGTTTTCTGCTGTTGTCACTGTTGCACTCCTTTCTATTACTTCATTATGGGAAGTATTTAAGCAGACAGCTCAAGAATCATCTAGTCATTTGTAAAGGAAGAGTATTTATATCTTCCCATCTCTCAGCTTTGATCTTTGCCTCCAGGCTGTATTACTGTGATGTGCTTTATTTAAAGTTACCCTTGAAAACCACTTAAAGATTGCAACTCATGTTGAATGCAGCAGCATGACTGCTCAAGGACCTTTATCTTGCAGGACTCATGCAAACTCAACTGTTTGCCTGTTATTCGAGATGTGTGTTCAAGGTCTTATTGTAAGTATTAGAGTCTTACACTATCTCTTTCATTCTGACCTCAACTTTAAAACAAGTGAGGGTTGGAATTTTTAACTGCTCACTACAAATATCTTTTCAGATAAATTTCAGCAGAAATGAGAAAAACAGATTTAATTGCCTCTAATTTTCAGTGAATTTTTAAAAGCTTGACTGGTGCTATGACATATGAAAAGCCTTTAATGGAGGTAGGGAAAGAGTTGCCCCATTCTAAGAAAGTCATGGGATTTTCCCCAAAAAACCTAAGTGTATTGCTAGCATTATAGGAACAAGACAGTAAGAATTAGTCAAAAATAGAGGACTGTATAGAGTCATAGAAATAACTGTGATTACTTGTTATCTCAGAAACTGGAGTTTGGCAGAGAAGACCTCAGAAGTCTCTGCAGATTCGTTGATCACATGTAGTATTCTAACTATGTCCTTAATATTTAAGGAAGTAATCTTTGCACTCCTCAAGTATTGCTGTGCATCTTGGGGTTTCTTTTTCGATTTCAAATTCCCCGACAAATTTCCTTGTCAGGAACCGCATTTTGATGTTTCGATGACCTGGTCTGCTGGATGTCTGAGTTAATTGGCTTCAGGTTCCCCCTTCACCATTATGCCTAACCATCTGTACCACCACCACACACACTCCCAAAAAGAAAACAAACATAAAAGAACCCAATAACCCCAACAGCCTGACAACTCACACGTTACTTTGAATGGCATAAAACATTAAATATTTTGGTCTGAAGTAGCAGACCTATATGTCCTGTGAGGAATGTCTAAGGACTCTGGGTTTGTCTGGTTTGGAGAAAAGGAGCCTGAGGGTGACCTTATTGTTCTCCTTCCTGAGGAGGGGAAGTGGAGACAGGGGCGCTGATCTCTTCTTCCTGGTATCCAGTGGCAAGTTGTGTGCAGATACAGGTTCGAAACTGTATCAGGAGAGTTTCAGGATTAGGAAACATTACTGAAATCAGGACATTAGGAAGCATTTCTTTACTAAAAGAGTGGTGAAACACTTGAACAGACTGCATGGAGAGGTAGTCAATGCCCCATGCCTGTCAGTGTTTAAGAGGCATTTGGACAGTGCCCTTAATGGTATACTTTAACTTTTGGTCAGCACTGAAGTAGTGCTGTCTAGAAGGACAGAAAAAGAAGGCATGTACAAAAATGGGCAGAAGGACAGCATAAGGAAAATTTAGGAAGAGGAGGAAGGAGTTGTGTTGATTTTGGGCCCTTGAAAAAATGATAAAGGAAAGGATCCAAATCAAAGCTCTACTTAAGGCAGATTCAAATGTTATGATACCTTACTGAGACAGAGGATTTTCTTTAAACCATCAGTTACGTGAACAATTAGATTGGCATAGAACAAGGGATTTTTTTAAGAAGTGTGTAGCACTTCTCAGTCCATTAGAAAAATGAAAGATTTTTTGAGTTTCCTTTAATAGTTAAGCACCCATGCCTCTAATGAGACATGATGATGATGGTTTAATGGCTAGTTAAGAAGCATCTGCTTGTCAGTGTCCTGACAATTTCTGTGTTCAGATGGTGTCAGTCATTTCTGAAATTTCTTTAGGAAGTTTCACGAGCTGTGACAGAGTTACTGGCCATGAGCAGGTGAGCTCTGTGAGAGATGCCCTGCCCTCAGCTGTTTAAAATGACAAGAGAAAGAGAATAAAGATGTGTACTTATAGGCCTCTCATGCTGGCCAGTTTCTACTGTCAAACAGTATGAAAAGCTCTTATCAAAGTCTATGAAAGGGGAACACCTATGTATACGCAAGTTATGACTTTCCTTAATCCATGTATAAACTCCCTGAGATAAATATACAGTCCTCTCTGCAACACCACTGTGATGTCATTGTCATCACAACTGAGTCCCTGTCTACAGCTCATCACAGAAAAAGCCTTAAGAAAATTATGTTTGTAATTCCTGTTTCTATAGCCCTGTCACAGCAGGGTACTGGGCATTACTGAGTTTTTCAGGACCCATTGCAATGTTATATCATTCTCAACACCTTCATGATTCCTATAAAATGAGAACAGGAAACATTTACTGTTCAAAGAAAAAGATCCCTCACTGATCCCCAAAGCAAGCTAGGGGGAAATTTTGCATTGAGAATTAAGTTGATTTTTAATTTTGAAGTATTTTTTTTTCTTATCCTTGTTATCAGTGTGCTCATATTCTATATATAAACTACATATATTTATATTTTGAAGCAGAGTGATGATTATGCAAAGAAGTAAGTAAATAACACCAGTGCACATTACAACATTCCTAGGCAAATTATAGGTTGGAAAAATACAAATAGCTCTTTTTTGAAAATGTACGTGTTGTAACTCTCCTTTCTGCTTTGTTTTGGTCTCTTTTCTCCCCACAAAATTTGTGATGGACAACTGGTAGTAATGGTTGTGTTGATTATAGGTGAACATTGCATTAAATTTAAAGATGTTGCTTGTTTTCATTAACGTAAGTCAAAGCTTGATTTCCTAAACTTATTGTTTCCTAAACATATTATTGCTTAACATGAATGTATCTCTGCAAAGTCTGATGGTTTGGGCCTAAAGCGAGGAACCTGGTATTATTTTCCTTTCTAAGAGTGAAATCTTACTGCTAGTGCCAGGTCTTAGGTACTGGGACTAACTGCTCAACCACACCAGAGTCTTTTCACACCCAGATTGCAGCACTGTGCATGCTACATATTCATTTTGCAACTACTACTATTTGTTATTGTCAGGAGAACTACATACTGAGGAAAGGTAATACTCTAGAAAGCTGGGTATGGTATGGCGTTGAAGCGATGACTTGGTGTGCCTATTTGAAAGTTATTGCTGTATCTCATTTTCATACCCTGCCTTCTTAACTTTAAAAAATTGTTGGAGCATGTGTCTTCCTCCCAGTTAGGACTGTGAGATCAGTTGTTTAGCCCTTGATATGTTGCTAGCACATCTGAACAGCACATCTGCACTGCACTATTTGCAATTCCTCCTGTGATTCTCCAAGTTAGCGGTAAGCAAACTTTATCTAGATGACACAGTGCATCTCTGCCAACACTGTTTATCATCTGAGAGGCCTTTAGCTGCACAGTTTGTCTCGCTTCAGTTAATTAACTTCACCGTGGCTCCTACACAGTGAATGTGCAGCTTTACCCCTTCTCAAACATGCCTGGTCCCTGTTAGCTTTGGAATTTCTGTGCCTTCACAACTGTGTACCCTGCTGTCATATTCTTTATGTGTTGTTGATACTGAACTGTATAGACAACAATTCTGTCTCCTTGCCCTGAACAACACCCTTTTGCTACTCCCAGGTGTTTCATTCAGCACTCCACCCGATACTTATCTAGACCAATACACTCAGCGTTATAGCTAAGGAAAATGTATTTTATTCCCATGCTCTTTAACAGCACTTATTACTCACCTCTGTGCTTTGATGAGAACAATACTGAGGTTCGATGCTGTGGGAATTGTAACTCACAACTGCTACATTTCACAATCCAGTGGAAGCAGGAATCTCCTGGAGTATGACATCAGCAGGGTCATACACTAACAATCCAAGACAGTAATAGCCCTCTGATTAAGTCTCACTGCTTCACTTTCCACAGTTACAGGCCTTTTCCATATCATCCTGCTATTATTCACTGCCCCATTAAAGCCTCTCACAACCCATCCCTCCCTTCTTTCAGACTGTATAAGTGAGGTGCCAAGATGTGCCCAGAAAAGGATTATAAAATTCACCGCTTCCCACAAAGTTTTCACATTGTTTTAGCTTCTTTTATTCATTTTACTGTTTCTCAGATTGCAATTCATCCCAGTTAGAAACCTGTTAGCTCTGTGGGTGTTGTACATGAGCAATGATCACGCAAGCAGGCCATATGGGCCCCATCTGCTTCCAAGTAAGTAATGACAGTTTGACCGTTGACTTCAAAAGTAACAAGACCATGTCCTTCACAAACAGAATCCACGAAATTTCCTAAATAGGCAGCAGGTGCACAGAAGGACAGGGAGGAAAAGTGGAAGGATCAGTGAAAGTGTTTTACTGATGTATAGTCTCCAGCTCACTATCTACTGCCTGGTATTTCTTGTCTAAACACAATCAGTTTAATCCATGTTTTCTACTGAGTCTTGCTCCATTTTTGTTGTTGTCTTTCTTGTGTCTATTTACCTCCTAGCATGCTTCTGAAAAGCACCATTCAAATGTAATTTATGGTTCTTGACTGACCTTCATAACTTGCTTACAGTGAAAGAGTTATACTGAAATCCTGGCCACTCATGCCAGGAAAATGACTAACAATGCTCTGGAATTACTTTTTTTTGTTTGTTTATGTTCATATGTTTCTTAAAAAGATAAATTTGTGTTTATTAATAAATTTTACATTAGCTGAAGAGCTGATCCCGTTAGTAGTTTTATACTTAATTCATTCATAGAGGTGAAAAAATATTATAGAAATACAATGCAATGATGGAGGATGGTTAAACTAAAGATGTGATTAAAAAAAGAAATGAGCATAGCATTCGGAGCTGTTCTATTAGTGTACTAAGTCATGAAATAACCTTGACCTTTTGTATAATTTAGATGCATGTCATTATTTTTGCTAGTCAGGTGTGGTATTCCGGGTTAAGATCTACCAGCTAAACCAAAGCTAAAACCCCTCCAAATTCCTAAACTTCAAGCTGGTAGGATGCCATACCCATCTAACACTGTGTCTAAGCACTGAACCTTGGATAGCCTCTTAACGCTAATGAAAAATATTTATCTGACCATAGAAAGCTGCTTTCCCCAGTACTGTTTTTCCTAACTGGTTGCCGTTCTTTATGGAACATCATAGAGGTGTTCTATCTGTTCTACAATTTATGCTCTGTTTCTTTTTTTATAGGTTTATTTCAAAGTTCAGAAAACCTGTTTTTAAGTCTTGTGTTCCCCGTTATGTAGACAGGTTATTTTTTCCCTTTTCACAGGGGATGATCTACACATATAATTTATCATATTAAAGCAATGTCTCAATGACTCATTGCGTGAGCAATCCTAAACTCTTAACAGATGTTAGTTGACTTCCTGTCATTCACTGTACTGATATAAAAGTATATATACTTCAAACCGAAAGAATAAACATAGATATAAGCTGATTTTTTTTAAGCAAACTTTTCCCTGATTATGCATTTTCAGTAACTCAGAATTTATTCTGGATATGGGTCTAAATTAGTAATACATTTTAGCTGATTGAAACTTCTTTTAATGGTAGGTAAAACATTTAGAATACTCTAAATGGGTTACCAATTTGCTTACATGGCAAGTCTAACAAGCCTACTTATATCAGAATTTAGATATCCACTTGTACCAGCTACAAAGAGGTCATGATGACATATCACTCATCTCTGCCACAACTTCTGAGGGACATCAACAGGGCTGTGGAGCTATATACGATGTGCTGATGTTGAAAGTTCCTGGTGGAATGTTGCAGTTTATGGATAAATGCAATGTTCTGTACCTGGATTGCGGCAATCCCAAACACAAATATAAGCTGGGCAGAGTTTGGTTTGAGAGAAAGCCTGAGAAGAAAGAATTGGGGGTGTCAGTTGATGAGAAGCTCAACATGACACAGTGTGTGTGCTTCCAGCCCAGAAAGCCAACTGTGTCCTATGTTGCATTAAAAGAAGCATCACAGGTTGAGGTCGAGGTGATTGTCTCCCTCTATTCTACTCTCATGAGAGTACTGTGTTCAGCTCTGGAGCAACCAGCAGAAAAGGGACATGGACCTGCTCGATCAAGTCCAGAGGAGGGCCACAAAGATCACCCAAGAGCTGGAGCACCTCTCCTAGGAAGACAGGCTGAGAGAGCTGGGGCTGTTCAGCCTGGAGAAAAGAAAGCTCCAGGAAGACCTTATAGCAGCCTTCCAGTACCCAAAGGAGGCCTACAAGAAATCTGGAGAGGGACTTTTTGTAAGAGAAAGTACTGATACGACAAGGTGGAATGGTTTTAAATTGAAAGAAGGTAGGTTAAGATTAGATATTAAGAAGAAATTCTTTACTGTGAGGGTAATATAAAGTTGGAACAGATTGCCCGGAGAAGTTGTGGCTGTCCCGTCCTTGGAAGTGTTGAAGGCCAGGTTGGATGGGGCATTGAGCAACCCAGTCTAGTGGAGGGTGCCCATGCCTGTGGCAGGGGTGTTGAAACTAGATGACCTTTAAGGTCCCATCCAACCCAAACCATTCTACGATTCTATGTATTTGTGAAAAATATTTAGTTACTCAGTAGGTGACTGGGTGATTCTTTTCCACCAAAATAGGTATTCAAGGCGATGCTGCATAAAGGTTTTGTCAAGGTGTGCAGGTTTCATGGTATTGATGTCTGTTTATTCCAGTTCTTCTACAAATGGGCGGATTCATAACAGAAAAGTACAGTCTGAATGCCTATGAAAACAGATGGAATAATGAGATGCTTGAGGTATGTCTGCTAGTTCCTACTGTTACATGAAACAACAGGAGCCAAAATAAACCTCACAGTACAGTTGAAAATATTGTATATCTGATACTACTTTTCCATATGATCAGTTTATCTAGCTGTCCATTGCATAATCAGAAATAAAAAATTGCACAGTAGTGATCAGACATTGACAGCCAGTGTATTGTCCTCAAGACTGGCTTTGGTTTATCATATTGTTTACCTTTCAGAGGTATTTGAAAAATTCTGCTATACTACATACAAAGGAAAAGATCTGATCTAGGCCTTTATTATTAGTGCTTATTGACATCAACCCTACATATGAATAACCTTCTCTCTTCTTCAATTCTTTCTTTCACTTCCCAAGGACATTTAAAATTATCTTCAGAATCAAGGCACACCTCTGTTCCCCTGGAGAAGGTCTTCAATAATCATTTCTTGTATTCCTGGCTTTGCCTTTAGCTGTAGTGGAGTGCTTCTTTACAGGTTTTCTCAAGAGCAAATGTGTGCATTTGGGTTACATCTTCTTCAGACCTGTGTCTGGAGTCAAAGTAAGAGAAGGAATGAGAATCAGTTGTGTCTGGGCACTTATAATCTCCTTCATTTGCATTCTTCTGGGGTTATACTACTTTATTTTGCATGTGTTCTTGTTAATTTTTCCTTATGCAGAAATCCCTTAGTTACACATTGATTCAGAGGTTTCTTGTTGAGTAAGGTGACTATTAAATCAGTGTCTCATATGCACAGCAGGTTTAAAAAGTTACAAACCATCAGAAACCTGTGGAGATGCACGTGAGGAAAATTCCTCTACATGTACTTTAGTGGAACCTGTATATCATCAAGGAGAAGTTTTATGTTTTCTAAATACTCGATGCTGTGATGTGTGTTGGGTTAGGTAGAATAATGACGGATCAAGCTGATAACATCCTGACATGTCTTTACAAATTCAAGCTGTAATCAGTAGATTCTCAGATTCAACCTTATTAGTTGAAATATAGAAGTATCAGAAATGATATTCTGGCTTTTGAGTTGCTGCCAAAATATATAGCAGGAGGGAAAAGGGGCTTTATTTTATATCTGCTTTTAGCTGGCTATTTTATCACTGCAGTGGATCTGCCAGGCAGAAATCCCACTCTTATTAGCTACTAAGTAATAAACCTATGCAGTCATATTATAAACAGCGGTTTTTTGCCATATTTTCTTTCCAAGTGCTGGAGGATTTTACTTATCATCAGAGTTTGTGACTAAATCTAAAGTGTCATGTGAGCAGCACTTGCTTATTAGAAGACGCTTCTTGTCAGGACAAAAGCCTGTGTCAGAGACTAATATGTTATTGATCTCAAATCTGAGAAGCTATAGGCTGCTGGACCTTGACCCAAGGTGTGGATAAGTAGGGTTTTTAATCTCTCATTACAAGTGGAAAAGTGCATTTTATGATGCAGTCAATACATGTTTCACAGGTCATCAATTTTATGAGCAAGTTATTCTATGCTTTTAACATGTGGTCATTTTCTGTGTCTTGTCTGAGAAGACACAGGTACTGTACATTCTCATTAAAAGATTAGATTTTTCTTTTGCTCTTCCTTTACCAGAAGAAGATCATGATGTTGATTAGTCCTCTGTCCCAGCAACAGACTAAAATCTTTGGCCTGGTATTTTTTGTAAGTCTATGTTGTGTATTAAATTTAAAAAAAAATCTACCCATATTTATTCAACATGTCTGTTTCCCTTTCTTTCTGAAGAACCCTGTGGGTCTTTTGTTTGTGAGGGTTAGTGTCAGAAAGAGAACGAAGAAATAAAATGTACAAACTAATTCATGAAGACAATAAAGAAAGATTAAAGACCATTGTTATTTTTGGGCACCAACAAGAATAACAAATTCCATAAAAATTAGAAGTGTTTTTCCAAACTCTTGAAAAAAATCAGCTAAAATCTTTAGTTTGCAATATGCAGTAACACCGTCTGCATAAAATGTCTTTGCTACTATTTGGAATGAATTCATGCCTTACCCATTGTAAGTCAAAACTGCAAAAGCTTTCTCTCTCTGATAATGTTGCAAAGGTAGCCTCACTTCTATCTATTAATGCCATCTCTAGTGTGCCTGCAAAATTTGCCAGAGCTGATTAGAGAAGATATTAAATGATAATTGGACATTTAATGCTCATCAAACAGAAAATGACAGATGGGCCACTAATTAAATTATACATTTGACATTATTCACAATGGTTTATGAATCTTCAGTGGTGACCTTCATGCATCTCTTCTTTCTTTTGGGAGATAAGAGACTGATAAGGGAAAAGAAAAAAAAAAAGAAAGACACTATTAAAAATGTTAACAGATACTTGTATAGTGAAAAACTTTTTTTCATAATTGATCCCTCCATGGGATTAGAGAACTAATTAGAAAATAGTGCAACAAATAATCAGATTCATGTAAGTCAGGTTGAGTGGCTAAAGTTGGGAGGAGAAATTAATCATACCCTGAAAGAGGTATGTGTGTTTTCACTGTGGAAAAAAGAAATATGTCTAAACATATTCAGTGCCTCTCCTAGTATGATCTTTTACTTATTATCTCAAGATTGCGCTACCTACTGTCTCTACCAGCTAAATGAAAAGGCTTTACTTAATAAAAAAGCCTAAAAACCTGAAATGGAGAGTCACAGTTGCTAAGCCAGAACTACATTTTCACTTCCAATTGAAAAAGAAAACACATTGTTAATTACTTTGTAACTTTGGTTTCAACAGTCTTACTTCACTTTTTAGTGACTAGTTTTAAAAAGTAACAGCTGGTTATCAGCAGTCTCTCTTTCTTTGTAATCTACCTTCTAATAATTGTTCAAATAATATTTGTATAAAGAACATTCAAATATGGTTCTATTTGTTCATAACATTACACTGGCATTACTGTATTAAAGATAGTGTATACATATCGTGTTATATGCACATATATATGTTACATACACATATGCATATATTGGAAGAATTCAGAGACCCATTTCCAAAATAAAAAATAGTTAAGTCTTTTTCTGGTAAGTAGTAGCCTTATTATTTTCAAGAGGGACTTGTTTCCAGAGCAAAAGTTCCATCTATATATTGCTAGAAATTACCTTGTTAATATGAGGATATATAGATATACTTTAAAGTTTAACAAAGAGCTATATACATACATGTTTGGTTTTTTTTTTTACTGTTCTATGTAATAGCTACAGGTATAGGTATTATTCATGAAGTCATTATGTGTATGTACCTGTATCTTTGTAACTTTATGTTTTTCCCAGATATTTTCTGATGGGTGGAAGGTGTAAAAAATATCACAACTGGAGCTCACAAAAAAAAAAATCAACCCCAAAACAAAACAAACCAAACCACCATCCTCCCCCAACCCTTGGAAACAATAAAGCTCTGGGATAGTTGGAAATAAATATAATTCTTAACATGTTTTATTCGTATGCTTCATCTCTACTCTATGCAAAAACAACTGTGGTTTTGAAAACAAATAATTTTTTTCTTCATACAAACCTTTCATTTTAATTATATGTCTAACCTTTCAATAACGCAATAGAAAATTTTTGATTGTTATGATTCCTGAAGTGTCTCATTCACACAACCAGAATTTCCAAAAGAAAGTATGCAGAACATAAGACACTGAATTCCATATAAACTGTACAATAACATAAAAGATCAAGAAAAAAATCCAAAGACATAAAATTCAGAAAGCATAATAAATGCCTATATAGAAAATATGGATTTTTTTTACTGGAATTCAAGAGCATTGGGCATCAAATATAGCTAATATAAAAAGCATAGCATATTCTGAGTGAATTTTAAAACACTGTGTCCAAACAGAAAGATCAAAATGCTGAAGAGAGCAAAATGCTATTGTTCTGAAAGGACTGCTCTTCTCTGAGCTTTCAGGAGCCTCCTGCTGTGAAAGTCATTTCGACTTAATGGAAAACTTCTTGATTCAATTATACTCAATGGGCCTTTTTCTTCTCTCCGTTAAACCAGTATAAATATGGAGTAACTTTACCGTCTTCAGTAGTTACTCTGGATTTATACTGCTGCCCTGGTCTGCCTAATCTCCCTCTGTTCAGTAATGGTTATTTGCAGGGGTAAGTAGCTTTGCTGGATGGTCTTCTCTACATTTATTTTCATTCTTTTTCAAGCTACCAACAAAGCCCATTAATCACTGCTCATGAGATCTGTGTTATACTTGCTACATTATGTTCTGGAATGCCTTTAAATTCATCACAATTTCTGTTCAAATTCTCTCTTAGTACCTAATTCCTGTAAAGCAAAAATGCTTTTCACTTCTGAGGCATTTTATATCTGAAAATCTTAGCCAATTTTAGAAATACTAAGGAGATGCAAATTCCTATGCAGCAAACCATTTGTTTGAATTTCATTTAACATTTTCAAAACTGTGCATCATTCAACTTCTTCAGTAGAAATCAACTCAGACGCACTTCCAAATACAGGAACTTAATATGTCCATGAAGTGACACAAGCAAACAAGTACGGAATTTCTCTAATCTGAACAAATTTCGCCCTGGTTTAAGTGTTTCTAAACTGGCAGAAGTGCTCCTACATATTTCACAACCACTGTCAGGGCCTTGAGCAAATTTCCTGCATTCTGGGAGTTTATGCGGCTGAGTTAAGGGGTTTAGCTGGCTGAGGCCAAGGTCAACTACATCACTGATGAAAGCTGTTGTGAAGAAAGCTAGAAGTGAGGGCCTGCCTCTCCTTTCCCTTGGCAACTGTTTTTAAGAAGAGTCTTTACTGCCAGCTGCGGCCTGCGCAACTTCACAGATGGGCAGCAGTGAAGTCTGTGCTTGATCTTATACCCTCTTCCATCCATTCTGCCCTTGCCTCATACATGCTGGCTGGGCTTCCTGGCCTTCCATGGGATCTTCCTTGTCACTGTTGACTTGCCAGGAGATCATTGCACTGTGTCTGACTCTCATCACTGCCTCTGGACCTGATCCTGATGCTAATCAGGATCCTTACTGATCATCAGAGATCCCCTCTCCCACAACTTCTGAAAAAGACAGGGAGGAGAAGAAAGGTTAAGAAGCCAGAACAGGAGTATGAGATCTTCAGTCCATGAACCAAGCAAAAGGAGAGGGCTCAACCAGTTAAACTTCTTAACTCATGCATCTAACTAAGGCAACTAAACTTCTCCAGCTAAAGGGATGAATGGTCTCCAGGTCCTGGCATCCTGGAAATAGGAAAGTGACATCTCAGGTCTTTGAAAGAAATAGTAGAGGTAAATTCTGTGTCATGGAGAAGAGAAATATGATACTCCTTTCAGAGCAAATATTTCATATTTGTCATCTCTGAACAGCTCTGCACATACTGAATATACTAGGAACACAGGAAGAAAACCAAACTAACTAACCACCAGTTTTTCAGATAAGAAGGTTCTGAGTGCAAAAGTTTTGCCTGACAACGCAAAGTAAGTTTGAAGAGATCTTTAGCCTTGTAACTTCTTTCCTCTGTTGGTAACCATTGGTAGTTATTAGATCAAAAGTAATTTTTTCATGAACCTCCTTCTCACTGAAGACAAAGGAAGGCAACAGTAGATCCAGGGAAGAGAGTAACACTGAAACCCTACCAGTCAGAGAAGAAGCTTAGAACAATCAGAATCATCACCCCAGGTGAACACGCATCATACCTACATATCACACACATAGCCTGGTTTATCGTTTTGATATGCCTTTCTCTGCAAGACTTTTGCTCTGTGTGAATACCACATTTTTTCAATATGACTGCTTGGATACCAAGAATACCATGGTTATTACCCCCAGGGAAAACAACATTTGAGGTGCAGGAGGGAAGTCAGACTTATGGGATTGGCCTCCACTAGCAAACTGTAAAATAAAACCGGGGCCTGAGCAGAGAGAGGAAAAAGCAAATGGCTCCATACTTGGGTTGAGAGATGGGTTTGGGCTTCCATGATGGTGCTCCTGAAAGCTGTCCACAATATCTGCTGTTGGAAGATGAGAACTTGTTCTGCCCATGTTTTTTGCTGGCAGGGTATGATTTATTCCAACTGAAAGTTGGAATAAAGCTTGGTTAAGCAGCTTTTTGCCAGTTAAGATCAGGATGAAGGAGGTTTGTTTCTGTCCACAACATATTATGCAGCCATATCCAAGAGACCAGGAAGATCCTGACATATCTTTAGGCCCAATAAGGTGATAAAAGTACTAACTTAGGCATCTGAATGATCTTATGGTATATCATGTTTTATCACTGTTCTTCTGTACCACTCATGCTCTCACTGACAGCGGTCCTGGTCACTTGTCAAAGCTATAGCAGATCTGACAAGGTAATCGGCTGTTTATGCTGGCAAACTCATGCAGAAAACGGTAAACAGCGTGAAGAACAGTCAATGGGGTAGGAGGAGAACACATGAATGTCTGACACCATGAGGAAGGCAGAGCCTGAGGAGGTGTTGTGACAAGTTGAAACCAAACTGCCAGGCAGGACCTGGCAGTCAGTGTCCTCTTTCCCTGGGTCTGTAACGTACCAGTCTAAATTGGATTTAGGGAATTAAGCTTTGATTTGTTATATATTTTGTGTTTTGTGGAATAAGAATTGCTATGCCACTCCTAAACCCCATCCAACCTAGTCCAATAGAGTTGTGACTACCTACTACTGAGTGATGTGGTTATCTTCTAGTGGTCTTCCAACCCACTTTTCCATATGACATTACCATATATGCATTCACTACAGCTTTCATTACCATTTCGTGGGAGGCAAAGAGCCAAAGTGCAAGGAAAATGAATGAGGAGGAAGAAGCAACAGGAAAAACCTCACCACTAAAGCTTAAACACACAAATGTATCCATCTTCTCACTCTTAGAAAAAGTTGGAAAAATTCAAAGTTCCTCAGTCATCTTCTGTTACTATCGAACTCAAAAATTCTTACTATTTCTACACACAAAACTCCCTCAGAGCTGTTCTCATGATAGAGGCATTTCCATTTTTTCAGTCTTAAATAATTTCTGATGTCCAAATCAGAGTACTTGTTAAACGATGTGCATGGTTTTTCAGGAGTTGCCTTCAATCACAAGAGTGCTGATGATTATACAAAATAATGACTCAAAATTAAGGAAGATGCATTTTTAATCTTTATTCATATATTTTTTGCTCTTAATTAATTTTTTCTAGTCATGACTGATAATATTTTCAATTTGTTCAGCAAGAGGGATTCATTTGATCAGTTTCTTAGAAAATGAGAAAGAATTCAGGAGTGAAGTGCTACTGCAAGTTTAAATGAACAATGGCAATTTGTTATTTTCCACAGGATCGTTGACTTAAAAATATTTAAACAATTGATCTAACAACGTAAGTTTCAAGAACAGAAAGCTCTTCTTAATTTTTTCTTTTCTCTTTAAGGGCACTTATAATTGAAGTAGAAAAAAAGTATAAATGTCGTTTTTTATCATTAAGATGTTTAAGCTTAAAAATGTCACAAAATTGATTAGCTTCTTTGCTCAGGGGGATACAGTCACAAATTAACTCATGTTAGACCACAATGAGCATGCCTTTCTTCTTTACTTCTGATTTGCCTGGCACTGTAGAAGTGCTCCCTCACTTACCTGCTCTGTCTGCCTCTTTTTTCCAGTGATACAGGTGATTAGTCCACCACTAGTATCCTTCTTATTAAAAGAACAGATGTTTTTGGACATGGGTTCACTTCTATTTTATGGGGTATGCTTTACTGTTTGGACTGTATTGATAACCCCCTGATTAACATGATAGGATTTTGATTTCCATAAGCTTTGGGCTGTGCTTTTACCTCTCATAATTGGTGATTTTAAAGACCTTGTAAAATAAAAGATTTTTTTCTCTTTTCAAGAGTATAGGATTTGTGAATATATTAATATTGATCATAAAGATTTTAAATAATTTTTGGTTTCTTTTAACCATCAGAACAGTGCTTCCAAGAACACTTTAGTTATAACATCCTGCTACAGTAGATATTCCTACTGTATTAAAGTTTTGGTTATAAATTCATTCTGCAGATGGTAAGAAGAAATAAACACTGTCAAAATAAAGTCAGGAGTCAGCTCATCATATTCTTAAGTTATTAATAATAATCTAAAGATAACTTTAACCTGTAACATTCAGAGGTAAATAAGAAAGTCCTCACAGCCTATGCAGCTCCCAGAAGTTGTCCAGACTGTGCAGAGCACAACAGGTGAAACAATGATGAAGAATATTATCTGCAATGAACGATAGATAGGAATAGCTGCTTGCTGGGGATTATGAATATTCTGTGTGGTCATACAGCAGCTCACAGTTTTGTTTTGTAATAGACACAAGTGTTTTAGAAATTATATATTAAAATGGTGGAATTCAGAAAAACATACATCTGTGCTGTTGTAGTAATAATGGCTACCTGGAGACTTCAACTGTACAATGAGTAGTAAAGAGAGCTTTTTAAAAGCCAGGGCTTTGGAAAATTATGGTCTGTCTTCTGAATATTATGTAGCTCCTGCAGTAGGTTAATATCAAATACACTAGAGCTTTTTCAGGTGTTGACGAGAAATGTGGATACTTATTTCTCAGAGGTCAGCAAGCTTTTCTGTGGAGGTGATCACTGTAGCGCCTTAGTGCTTCATTTTATTACACACACATTAATAGATTAAGCTTCACAGTGACCTGAATTCAAACTTAAACATGCAAAGATCTATTCTCCAAGTTTAGCTGCTAAAAGTGCTCAGGCATCTCAGCTTGGTTTTTTTTTTTTTTTTTTTTTTTTTTGATTTTTTTTTTTTTTTTTAATTAGGATACCCACCTCTATGCTCAAGGAAACTGCATACTGCTCATATTTCTCCTTGGTAGGCTAAAAAGCATGTGAACATGAAGGCTGTGAGTAATCCAGCAGACTCTGTGTGGTAGAGAGAAAGTGTGAAATATTCTGTGGCACTAGAAACATCGTCTACAGAAACAGAGGAACCTGTTTTAGGACTGGTAAGGACTGGGGTCAGTGCAAATTCCAGTGCTTGAATAATTTCCCTGAAACAAGTAGATTTTGGAACCTGAAGTAGAAACAGAAGTCCCTGAATTAGCAGTATAAATGCATGTGTTCCTGCTCCTTACCTCGATTCAGGAGAAGACTGGGATTTGTACAAGTGTGAAGTGGTTAAGAAATTGCTACATGGAAGATGACAAAAAGTTGTGTTCAAGGGGGAATTTGGGAACTAGAAATGATCCTTCAACAAATACTTTTACAAATTACTTTATCGTTTTCATTTCACTTCAAGGCCAGGTTGGATGGGGCTCTGAGCAACTGTGTCCGGAGACACAATAGTTAATGGTCCGTGATGGCCCATCCCGAGTCTTCCTTGCCTTGAAAGTGTACATCCCCAGCTTTTCTACCTTGTGACTGTAACTTTGTAACTAAAAAGAAGCAGAGAGCTGTGCTGAATTCATCATTTTCATCAGAAGGGGATGTTGTAACCAGCTAACATAGCCAACTGTTGCCCACAAAAGGCAGCCAAGGACATTTAGAGGTGACAAAGACGCTGGACTGGGATGAAGATAGTGATGAAGAGGAGGGAAGGGGAGGAAGTAACCGGAAGTTGCCAACCCCTAAAAGACCCTCTGTGCTTTAGAACGCAAACTCAGACTAGTGCCAAATAGGTCACTAGGCCGCTCCTCTTGGCACAAGCTGGCCCCCTGAGCCAAGACAAGTCAGCACCTTTTAACTAATAAAAGCCCAGGACTCGTGAAGGAGGGGAGGCAGATCTCATTACCACCGAGGTCCACGTTGCCTCCGCGAGGACGCTCGCCAAGGTAGTACCTGCCACCTCTCCTGCTACGATGTATCTCGGAGCTGGTCTATTGATCATCGGGTCCTTAACGGGGTCAGTAAGCATATAACCTAATAAGTAACCTGAACACCCTTTAACCATTTTTTTTCCTTTCCTACTTTAACCATTGTAATAAAGGAGAGACTCATTATTGTTGGTTCCATTATTTCCTCACCGGAATCTTCGATTCCCCAGAACAGCAACCTAGTCTAGTGGAAGGTGTCCCTGCCCATGGTAGGGGAGGTGGAACTAGATGATCTTTAAGGTCTCTTCTAACCCAAACCATTCTATGATTCTATGATTAGTAACCTTCTCATAAAGTGAATTGTACTAGGAAACAGACCCGGATTATGTATCTATATAGAGAAGAAGTGACATATCTCACAAAAAGAATAAGCAAACCTTGAGGAATGAAGCAGCAAAACAGGAGTTTGTAGGGGCTAGTAACTTAATATTTTAGTATTATTTGGAAATTGATCAGTTAGAAATGAAGAAAAAAGACTGTGTATTAGCCAGTAAAAGGCTAATGATAAGCACTCAATATGCTGTAAGGGGGAAATTGTGCCTACAGAACTCAGACTCCTAGGTTTACAGGGTCTTCTATTGTCAACAACAAGAATATTACATGTAGCCTAGTGGTTTTACTGAAGGTGAAAAGTTAAGTATTAAACAGAAAGACTAAAGCCATTGAACAGCCCGGTGAGACACATGGATTCAAAAAAGGTGAGTTAGCAGCAGAGCAGATGCAAAGGAAGTCTATGTAGGTATATGAAAGCACAACGGAGTAGGCTAAGAAATTTATAACTGTTTATTCCAGTAAAATATGTGCAGAGAACATCTATAGGGAGAGACTATCCAAAAGTATCTTATAGGGTGGGAAGAATGTGATGGATGATTAACACTAAGATAATGAACTGCTTTTTAAATTGAAGAAATATAAAGAAATGTGAATTGGGCCACATTTTACTTAGACTGAAAATTTGAATGTTAATTACAATCAGAGAAATTATTAGGTTCTTGAAAAAATTTCCACTATTTCTAGCAGAAATTATAGGGATTAAAATCCTTAATCTAGCTGAAGAAAAAAATTCAAGCCAATGAATTTCCGAAAGCTACTTATGTTGCCGTACAGGCACAGGAAAGTTAATAGGTTCAGGACAGAAAGAATATGGATGGTAATACTGGGATACAGAATATGAGCTTATTGAGTTCCTGCTCAGAGTTTTAGCCTCACATCAACATTCAATCTTTTTCTTCCCCCAAGTTAGGTTATATTCAGCCCATAGCATTTTAACGTACCAACCTCCTTATTACATCCCATGAGTTCTAATTGCTTTTGTAGGAAGATTTTGAGACAAAAACTCCTACTCTGAAACTTGAATTCATCATGTTCATTACAGGAGATCATTATTAAAGATTTTTCTTAGGAAGGAATATGTGTTATAAATTGCGTTTTCATAATAATATATGAATTTGTTTCCAAGGATAACCTTTGGCATATACATATAGATTAATAGAAACAGTTATCTTGGATTGTCGTGGTTTGAGCCCAGCCGGTAACTCAGAACCACGCAGCCGCTTGCTCACTCCCCCCTTCTTCCTCCCCCTGCTCCCAGAGGGACGGGGAGGAGAATCGGAAAAATGTAACTCCCATGGGTTGAGATAAGAGCAGTCCCACAACTAAGGTATAATACAAGCCACTACTGCTACCACCAATGATAATTATGATTAGTGAAATAACAAGGGGAGAGGATACAATTGCTCACCACCCGCCGACCGATACCCAGCCCGACCTGAGCAGTGATCTGGGCCTTCCGGGTAACTCCCCCCGGTTTATATACTGGGCATGACGTGCTGTGGTATGGAATACCCCTTTGGCTAGTTTGGGTCAGGTGTCCTGTCTCTGCTTCCTCCCGGCTTCCCCTCCTCCCTTGCAAAGCATGAGACTGAGAAAGTCCTTGGTTGGAATAAACATTACTTAGCAACAACTAAAAACATCAGTGTTATCAGCGTCGTTCCCAGGCTGAAAGTTAAAAAACACAGCACTGCACCAGCTACTAAGAAGGAGGAAAATGACTGCTATAGCTGAACCCAGGACATGGATGTAATGACTTACTGTCATTGTAACAAATGAAAAAATTACCCCACAAAACTCTTAGAGTTTGTTACCCCCACATCTGGGCTAATTTAAAACGTTCGTGATTTTAAGTTAATCCCTTCAAAATCTAAAAAATTTGGATTAGGCTACTGTCTTCAGTAGCAAGTGAAAAAATGTGTGAAAAAGAAAAGGAGAAATAGATGGAAAATTAAAGCAAACCAAACATTTTTAATGAAAACTGCTAAAAGAACAAATTAGGATAAAATGTCATTGTCATTAAACTATATTTAACAAATGTCAAATAAATAGTTTTACAGAACTTCAGAGCCTTCATGAAAGTCTTGTCTCATCAGCCTGGACAGATATTGGAAAATACTATTTTCTGTCACATGTACCGCTCCTCCCAATTTTGATATAATGTATTTATGCTCTCCATTTCTGTGAAGGGAAATACTACAGGTCTTCTGTCTTCCTTTCAGCAACATAGCTTCAATACAGTCTCATCCTTTTATGACAAATTTAAATAACAC